>NC_134687.1:526466033-527203533 GCF_050947455.1 Rhinoderma darwinii | reverse complement strand
GTAATCTTCCAGTCTCCCGAGTATCACAGGAAGCTAAAACTTTTTGTTTGTTTTAGGCACTATGTTCAGTGGTTTTGATATATGATAATCTCACTAGTCTTCTTGCATACTATAAAGTGCAGTGGAGGAACAATCTGTGTATTTCCTGCAGCTCTCTGTACTTCTACATAATAATAATTCAACAGTAGATAAGTTTAAGAAACCATTTTATATTAAAATAAATACTGTTTGTCCTTATGTAAATACCCCTGCCTTGAGCAACAAACCTCTAATAAAGTGCTTATTTTTGTTTCTGTCCTCATAAATCATGTTCTATACTTCCTAGTATTTTGTGTGACCCCCTCCCCATGTAAGCCGAAAATCATAAGAATTGTTTTGTTTTTTTTATTGGAGGGTTTTTCCCAAAATAACATTATGAACTATCCATGGCATATGCCATAAATGTCTGATAGACCCCCGTCCCGCTTGATCAGCTGTTTCCATAACTCCCATAGGAATAAATGGAGAGAGCTGCACATATCCACTTCTCAATTCATTCTCTGCCCAGATTCTGCGGCCCCTGGACCCCTCACTAGGCAGGATGTTGGTGGGGTGTTCCCCCGTTCTGGAGATAGGTGCGGGTGCCATCGCTGGAAATACCTCTACTAGGTTACCCTTATAAAATCTTGTCTACAATTTATATAGAGATCAGAAATCACTTGGAAAGTAACAGTCTCCTTTTTTTTAAGTATTTTTTTTGACGCATGATTCTGAATAGAAAGGAAGAACAGTATTTATTATAAATGACGGCATTGTTCTCTGCTTATTTCTCTCATGCACATATTGGTGTGTCTATTTGTATATGTATTCACAGATGTTGTATATGTTTACTGCGAAATTATCACTTGGTAATAATCACAGAATTGAACTAGTCCTAAACTTTCTGCACGTCCTGACTGAGCACTTCACCTCATGCATGTTGTGCTGAGGATTCACATATCTGGGGTGCATTATGTCACCACGGGGAGTAAAGATACAGTGGATCAAAGAGGATCTGTTTGAACTCCTATGCTACCCTATGTGAAGGCAGCAACGGGTTAGGGGGGAGAAGCTCCGGTATATGGTATTTCCCTGTAAAACACTGTTTAAATGCTGCCTGTGAGTCTTACTTCCTCCACCCACACAGTGTGATTGATCGCTCTGGATACATAAAAACAATATATACCCCAGGTCAGTATCCCCTAGCCATCCTGTGCCTCCCTCAGAGCCACTTTAATATGGTTTCTCAAAGACTTTCAATGCCAATGCTGTATGGATTAGCCCATTAAATTACTGGTATCCCCTTTCTTTCTCCTTCCCATGAAATAGTTTGAATTGCTCCTCTAGTGGCGACATGCTAGATCCCGAAGCGTGTTGTGCACATACAGCGCGTTTTGACACGTCCCATTCCGTCCATTTTTCCATGCATGCCTTTAAGTGAGATTGAAACCACGCATCTACAGGAGAGCAGACGGACACGGGCAGGCATCACTTCTTCCAGTTGGTTTAGAAGGTGATGTGACCTGTCCCCAATTGTATTCGTTGATGTATTTTAGCAAGAAAAGCTGGTAACTGCAGCATGTTGGTTAAAATGGGTTTTCAGTGATTACATTTTTTTGACCCGTTCTATAAGACAAAATAGAGTGAACGTTGGGGTTGCAACAGCTGGGTCTACCACAGTGGATATATAACCATGAATATATATATCTCTATCCAAAATTATTTTTGGGTAGAAAGATGAATAGATAAATGTCCTGGAAGTTAAAACTTCCTTTTTTGTGACTGTGCCTTTGTATACTGGGGAGTTTAATATACAATTCCTTAATATGCTTCTCCTATTGGAATTGAACTGCTGTGATGTGTTAATGGTAAAACGGGTTCTAGTGAAAATAGGTGCCTGGCCCCAGTCATTCTAGAATATTGGTGGTGGCCTCCGCTCCCGCAACAATAGGACTGACTTTTAGGTTTACAAAATATCCATTAGGCTGTTTGAAAAATCTAACCATTATACTTTTCCCAACTCTATTCTTTGTATTGAAAGCCATTTAATTATAGCTTGTGTGAGATACACACATCTGTATAAAATTAAGTTTTTGGGGCCTTTTACAAAATGTGTAACTGGCCCCGCACATACCATGTACTATTTATAATACTGTTGTCGTCTTTTGTGCCAGGTGGACCTTTTAGACCCCCCCCCCCACAGGCTTCAGGGCCCAGGTGCAACAGCTATCTCTGCACCCCTACTATAGCTATGCCACTGTATACATAGAACTCTTCCCTCCTTTTGTGACTGCAGGGGAAGAGTACAGATCTTATAATGGTCCTGCAGGTTATTGTTGGAAGTATAAAGCAATTAATCCTATGCATTCCTTTTCTAACCGATCTCCTGTAAAGTGTGTTACTTGGATAGTAACTCATGACATATACAATATTCTTTTAATAAAGATTACCTTGTAACTGCATTTGAATCCAACAATGCTAAAATGTGGTAGGCCCTATAGGTGAAATATGCACCCCACTTCCCCCTAAGCTCTGTCAGTCGGAAGCACTAGTGGGACTTGTGCGTCAGCACTTTCCTTTTCCTCGGTAGTGTCACATGGGCCCTCTTTATGATTCTGATATGATGAGAGAGCTCCGTGAAAGCAATGGAACTTTGTTATTGGTTAGGGCTCATGCACACTGAAATATCTATTTACTTTTTAACGGATAGCACACTGACCCATTCATTTCTATGGGGCCATGCATACATCTGTTTTTTTGTTTTTTTTTTTACGGATCAGTGTGTCAGTTTCTCAAATTATAGAACCGGTCCTATTCCTGTCCATTTTGTGGATCAGTCTCGTGTATTCTATTCATTGGTCCGTGTTTTGCGGATCCATGTTTTGCGGCCGTATAAAATGTCACGGATGTGTGCATGAACCCAAAGGGCCAGTTCACATAGAGTTTTTTGACACATTTTTTGACGCGGAAAACGCGCCAAAAAACGGCCGAAAATGCCTCCCATTGATTTCAATGGGAGGCGGAGGCGTTTTTTTCCTGCGAGCGGAAAAACCGGCTCGCGGGAAAAAGATGGGACATGCCCTATCTTCGGGCGTTTATGCCTCTGACCTCCCATTGATATCAATGGGAGGCAGAGAAAGCGTATTTCGCAGTGTTTTATGCCCGTGGCGTTCAATGGCCGCGGGCGAAAATCGGCGTGCAGGCAGAGGAAAATCTGCCTCAAAATTCCAAACTGAATTTTGAGGCAGATTTTCCTCCTCCAAAAAACTCTGTGTGAACCCAGCCTAAGGCTATCAACGTTTCGGCCCGGCTAATTATTGGGGTTTTTTAGTGGCTGCAAATCATAAACTTCTCTTCAGTAAGGCATCTTAGATGCCCCAATTTAAAGTGATCTGTACTAGTCACAGACGACTTTGAGATTGTCCCTTAATATTTCCCTTGTTTCGTTTGCTTCTGTCATCTGTATATGTCCCTATCTGCAATTGCGTTTACTATAACTGCTGAAGTGTAATGTATAGCCAAGTGAAGAAACGGATAAAGAGTTACTGAGAAGTAAGAGCAGTATGAAGAACGCCTTCCTCTATAGTAAGGAAACTAAGATATTTAGACAGAAATTAATCTTGATGTCAGGCGGAGGGTCGTGGCATCTTGTCAACAGTGCAGGTGGTTGTGTTCCTCATGCTGCCACTGTACTGAATGGCGTGACTATAACCAGGCTCGCAAAGTCATCTTCTTGCTGTTCTACTTTACGTGCTTGTTCTCCAGCCTCTGGGGAAGTATCTAAATGGACAATATGTTAAAAGATGCATTGCATTTATTTTGTACTGCAGCTGTTTTCTTCCTAAAGGAAACCCGTTACTTGTTTCTCTAGCATTCGGAAATCTGTACAATATTGTATCCTCTAAATGGCCTAAAAGTGTATATTTATGAGAGTAGGAATGTCACTTGCTATAAACTCTTTGCTCAATAGTCCTAAGAGAATTCCTAAGGAGTTACCAGCCTATAGGAAGAGAACTGGTTTCTACCTCTTTGACCTTTTATGATTACTGTATATTGAGGGCATACAATCGTTAGAAGAGTGACAACCTTTGCTATATGTCATTATTTCATTGCGGTCTAGGGAATTGTTACCTATCTCAATTGTCAGATCCTGTAAAGTAAACCTTTGTGTATTTTTATTTGGGGGAATTATTAATGGTGGTGCTGATATGTGTACTCTTCTACTGACTTTGTCAGTCTACCACTATAGCTGATACCAGTTAAAATGATCTCCAAAGTGCCAACTTCTTTGACTGCCCGCTCCACACTTGCAACCTCCCTGGTAGCTGGTCACACTGGAATATGTCTCCCTGCAGACCCTCCCTCACAGAAAAAGGAATCCAGGAAGTATTCTCATTCTGGGAAGTGTAAAACCAGAAGTCCCTGTGGGAGCGCTCTACTACGAGGTAAGGAATCTAGTGGTATTCCATCCTCCCTGCAGCACAGTAGAGTAGCTGTGCACCCACAACTGGCCTTGCTTCAGAATGCTCATACGCTGGATCCTCCTCAGTATTCATATCACTAGAACTACTGCTACTTTTTGCAGTAGGTTTGGGCTTTATACTATACAGCTTTTTGTTTTTTTAAGAATTACAATTTTAGCCAAATAAAAATATTTGTAGTTGAGAAAGAAAAAAATTTGTTTTTCATCAAAATTCGTTGAGAAATTTGTGGATCCATAGTTGCCAGCAAACATCTACAAATGCTGTAGATTTAGCACCTGCTCCTTTTATGTAAACACAAAGTCCTCAGTAGTTATTACCTGACTGTTTTTGTTTTTTTTATTTGTGCAATTTTTGTAAATACATAGAGCAATCACTTCATAAAATAAATGTATAGATCTACACAGACTAGCAATGCTTACGTGTGTGTGTGTGTGTGTGTGTGTGTGTGTGTGTGTGTGTGTGTGTGTGTGTGTGTGTGTGTGTGTGTAAAGCGTTAGAGTGAATTCACAAGTGGCAAATTTTTTGGCACAAATTTCTGCTACTGTTCCATTCGTCTGAACGGAACTTATGCAAAACAATGCACATGCTGCAGAACCAACCTCATTCAGATGTAAGGAACAGATTTTCAGTTGCAGAAAATCATAAATTTTTCGGTTTCACTGCATATTAATGTGAATGTTTTTTTAAAAAAAAATTCATTCACGTTAATATAACTTCTGACTGCTGTAGTTTGCAGAGAAATGGCAAGTGTGAAGTTGTCATCAGTTGATCAAGGCTTTGTATTTGTAACTTTTTGGTTTGTTTAGTCCTATGCTCTCGGCCATCGGCTTTTTTGGATTTCATTATCCCTTATTTGCTTTTGATACTAGTCTCTACGTACACTATATGGCCAACTGGTTGTGAACATTCTTACATCATAGCCATATATGCTTTATTCCAGTTCATTTCTAAGATGTTCGAAGTCCAGTCATGTTCTTCAACAGCAAACTTGGCAAACAACTTTATTTTATTTTTTTATTTTTGGCTGATGATTAAATGGGCATCTTGCACATTTACGGCATATACACTTCAATTGGAGTTCTGAAAACAGCAGTGCTCAGCAAGCTTGGCTGTTTCTTTACTCCTCAACACCTCCGGGGACCAGCGACAGCGGGAGAGCGTAGTACATGGTCTCGTTCTAGAGATAGGTGCGGGTCCCAGTGGTGGGACCCACATCTATCAGACATTTTATAGCCTATCCTATATTTTAAACTTGATTCACAGATCTCTCACTATACACAAATGTGCAGAGACCTGCCAATCAAGCTGAGCCGATGGGGAGAAGCCGGAGGGGAGCTACCCATCGGACACTTCTGCCAGATCCCAGCGTTTATTAAAACTATGATTTTTTTTTTTTAAATGCTGCAGCGCTTTAGAGTAAGCCATAGTTTAGAGTAATCTGGGCACCTGTCGCTACATTGTGGTGCTTGCACTTAGGGCAGCATGAATGTACAGACAGGTTCCATTTAAACACCACTGGAATTACCTTCCTTTTACTATATAACTGTATAATAAACAGATATATTGAGCGGAGTATGCACAGATGTAGCATGTCATGCATAAGTTAACCATTTGGCACATGCCATCATCTGAATGTCATAATGCAGTATGGCAAGCAGTTGCCTTTCTGACACCGGCAACAGGAGCCCAAACCCTGCTCTACCCGTAAGAAAACCTTATGCTAAGGTTTGAGATTAAGCATAATTTAATGTGCTTTACTTTGCAAACCTTAGTGCGTAAACTCAGGCCATAAGAAGCTGTTTTATAGCTGATTTTCTTATGAATGTAATGTTTGGGGTATTTGTTCATTGATATCTTCAAGCATAAGGCGTTTAGGAAAAATAACTAAATTACCAGATAATAAATACAATTATTATTTTGGTGAGCAGAAGATGGCACAGGATACTTTAGATGGAGGATACGTACCATGTTCTATCTATCTGTAACAATGCCAGTATGGTGCCAGATGAGAATTATATTGCATGTTGCATGCATCACTTGTGAATGGAGGTACACTAGGTTGCTGTATTTTCTCTAACTCTCACTAGGGTCTCACTGCGCGGGTCTCTTTAGTACTTCTGTGCTCGGGGCCTCTTCAAGTGCACCTAACCTACTGGATTATGCTCGTGCTCATCGTAAAAAGCTGACTACTTCTGGCTGCATAGATGGTATGTTCAAACACGCGCACGCTGGTTTTGTGCAAAAGCTGTGCCTCTGACCAGATGATGGCACACACATTTTTTTTAGTGTGTTCAATTATTCTTAGCCAATTTACTTATTTATTCATTATTTATTTTTGAAAGATCTATATATATATTTTAGTTTACATTTATATTCCCCCAATTTATTTCGTAAGATGTAAAAGTAAAAAAAAAAAAAAACGAATAAACATGAAATATGAATACATTTTCTTTTCAGTTGTTAAAATTATTTAATTTTTTAGCCCATAAATAATGTTTGAGCCCACAATGCTCTCAATTTAATATTACATATTTGCAAAACCTGTAAAAGAATTGTGTTCTTCATTATTTATTTTTTTCCACAAAGTCCATTTTAAGGCTAAAACCAAAGTAGCCAGCTTTCCTCTGGAATTTTGTGTTTTCACAATAAGCATCCAAAAAGTTTCCTTTTAAACCAAGTTTCTTTGCTATGGTGGCACTGCATGCTGCTGGATTTTAACAAGTTCAAACACCCAGGGAGTCTCTTCCCCTCCTTCCTATTTTTTAATTTTTTTTATATATATATTTTATGAATTTCAGGTACTCTTTTTCTCTTTCTTAGACGCCACACGCAGCTCTGCTGTTAAAAGGTTTTCTATCTCATTTGCTCGACACCCAACCAATGGTATGTTTTGTTTATTTTAAATGATACCCCCATGCTTCGTTATTTTATTTTTTAATTTGGTTTCCAAACATGGGATGCGAATTCCACCACTCTTCTTTAGTCATCACTTCATTGGCTTTAACATTTCACCCCAAAAGAAATTCTCTATTCTCAAGCAGCAAGCGTTTTTGTCATTTTTCTATATTGTTAATTCTAATTTATCCGTTGCTAAAAATAAATAAATCAAACATCGGCATCAATGCGATTTATCTAATTTATTATTGAGCAATGTTGTACTTTTTTCTTTTCCCTCTTTTTTTCGCTACATAATGTGTTATTTTACACATTGTTTTTATGTTCTAATATATGTCTGGACTCCTTTATCTACAGGTGAATCTTGCCTTATGAGATGTAGAAAAATATTTTTACTAAGTTTTTAAATGTTATATATGCGTTTAATACGGTTTGATTAAATAATTTTTTTTGCCATATACATAGCAAATAAGAGTTCGGTAAAGCTCTACTTTTTTAAACGTTCGAAATATAAGAAAATGGAGATATTTTTTTTTTTTTTTTTCCTACTTTGTGGAAATTTTGTTGCAGTTTTAGTATTGGCAGATGTAAAGGTAAGTAGTAATAGTTAGAAGCATAGTTCTAAATTCAACGTAGAGTAGACTGACTTCTATGTAAATGTTGTACGTTGTTTTGTCCCTATGGTGTATCAAGCAGCAAGAGCTGTTTATCATTTTTATGCTGTTTTATGAAAAGCCTTCCTCACACAGACTATAATGTAGCAATATGTATACATGTTTATGTGTATGTCTTACAGGATTTGAGCTGTACTCCATGGTGCCTTCCATATGCCCTTTAGAGACCCTCCACAACTCCTTGTCTTTAAAGCAGGTGGACGAATTCCTTTCTGCTATTGCCGCACCTTCGAGTGACTGTCTCTTGGATACTCCAACAGCTTCTCCTTGTAGGGTTTATTTTCTATTTTTATGCTTGTTGTTTGTTATAAATGTTGTGCATCTGTCTGTGTAGATAATAAAGATAGTTTGTACCTTAAAGGTTGGTGGGTTGTTGTTGTTGGAGGTATGATCCATCTCTAAAGCTGGCCATGCCCTATCCCAAATTACATCCTAGTGAGAAAGGAAACTTACATCGTCCGAGCTTGCATGTTTATTTTAATACACAGGTGGAGATAAGCTGCTGCCTGATGCCTCTTACAGCCCTTTTCTCCCTAAAGAACAAAAGACCAGGCATAAAATAATCCAACATTCCCAATTCCTTTTTTCCCCAACAACAGGCTGTTGGGAAATATCGAGCTGCCTCTATACACATTAGGTTGTTAGATGATCCCAACAAAATTGATGGCCAGCTTAACTGAATAAGACAAGAATAGTACCTTGGGGGTATGGCCTATTGGCATGACATGTGACTTTTCTCGGGCATCCATTTTTTTTCATAGGACTGTCCCCTTTTTGGACCACACTTGAGAAGATGTGGATGTAGGTTGATCAGGATATGGTTTAGGTGAAGCTAAATGGAGTTCGATACTCTTTCTGTTTTTGGATATATATACAGGGTGGGCCATTTATATGGATACACCTAAATAAAATGGGAATGGTTGGTGATATTAACTTCCCGTTTGTGGCACATTAGTATATGGGAGGGGGGAAACTTTTCAAGCTGGGAGTTGACCATGGTGGCCATTTTGAAGTCGGCCATTTTGTATCCAACTTTAGTTTTTCCAATGGGAAGAGGGTCATGTGACACAGCAAACTTATCGAGAATTTCACAAGAAAAACGATGGTGTTCTTGGTTTTAACGTTACTTTATTCTTTCATGAGTTATTTACAAGTTTTTGATCACTTATAAAATGTGTTCAAAGTGCTGCCCATTTCTTCTGCGGTGTTGCTATCAGTGTGTGAAGAGTGGGAGAAGAGGGTTGCATTTACTAATGTGCCACAAACAGGAAGTTAATATCACCAACCATTCCCATTTTATTTAGGTGTATCCATATAAATGGCCCACCCTGTGTATGTGTATGTGTGTATATATATATATATATATATATATATATATATATATATATATATATATATATATATATATAAAATAGAAAAGAACTTGCACATATAACTTAGGTTTACTCATAGCCTGCACATGTATGAAACAGCATGCCTATGTTCTACATGGCGAATAATTACACCTCACATGAAAATGTATTCACTTGAAGCTACATGTTGACCGTTAGTAATGAAGTGAATGTTGAGGTCATAGGGAACTATTTTTCATTTTTTTATTTTATTTATTACATGTTCAGGAAATAATTTTTATTTTATTTAGGTACTCCTGGATATTACAGTCATGTTGGTGGTAGGAAGATATCTTTGAATACATATACTCCTACTAAAATACTTCCAACACCATTGCTTCTTGGTACTGATGGTTCCATATCAGAACCTGTCGCTGCACGTAAGTAGGATGATGAAATACCTTTATAAATCAAGAAAATTACATACTTGTGATCTTTATCCAGGGCTTTTACTAGATTTTCAATCAATGGCCTATCAGTGTCTCCTAATCCTTAGTATAAAATTATATATATATTTTTTTAATCTGCTGTACTGTAACCATGAGTATTTTTTATAAAGTGCAACTATGTAATGCCTGTCTTTTATCAGGAACACTATGTTATGTGCTTAAAGGCGGTCATATCTAGCTGCCAGCTGTAATAGTTAAATGCCAGCAACAATGCCCTGTAGGGTGGGGTCCACTCAACCGGCCTGAGGAGCGATTGATATGCATTAAAGAGGCTCTGTTACTAGTTTATCAATTCCCTATCTCCTAACTAATCTAATAGGCGCTTTGCTTCTGATAACTACAGTGTGATTTGTTTTAAAAAAATCATTTATTATTTGAAAAGTTCTGAGCATTTTTCGAAACATGCTATTGTGGCTCTAATAGCCAAATAGGAGGTGACTCTTTCTTTTCACTCGGAGTTAACTCCACCTCAGCAGAATCGCTGCTGTTACCTCCCAGTTGGCTAAGAGAGGCTCATTTACATATTTAGAAAAAAAATCTCATAACTTTTAAAATGATAGTTTTGGGACACAATTTTCACTAGCATTATCAGTGTGACCAGGGTCGGATTAAGGGTACCATGGGCCACTTTTTCAAGTCTAGACACACCCCCCCCCCCCCCGAAATCTGAAGACAGTACTTTGAAGACGCTGTGCCGTATATATCTGCAGCTTTCTGTTTAGGCGGCCACAGATCTGGCACGGTTTTGGATTAGCTGTAAAAGCAGAATTAGCCATACAGAAGAGAAAAGAGCAGAATAATTTGAGACCCTAAAGTGGTCAGGAGCTTTATAACTTTTTTTATTTTTGCGTCAATGGAGTGGTATGTGAAGGATTATTTTTTTGCGGGAGGAGTTGGAGTTTTTATTGCCACCATTTAAAATACCATATAATGGGTGAATTGGAAAAAACTGAGATTCCTCCACGTTTTTTGGGGTTTAGTTTTTACTGTATATATTTACCATCTCAGACCCAGAACCAAGCTCAGTACATATATGCAGCAACAGAACCGAGCTCCGTACATATATACCACACCAGAACCAAGCTCAGTATACATATACAGACCCAGAATCAAGCTCAGTACATATATGCAGCAACAGAACTAAGCTCAGTACACATATACAGCACCAGAACAAATACAGTTCAGTACAGAGATCATTTGCAAATTCAGTTTAACCCCTGCTGTATAAACTTGTACAACATCTCCCAGTATAGCCTGAACAATGGGAGTTGCTATTTAACAAAAAAGAATGCTACCATCCGTCATCTCACTGCAGATCATACAGTGACTACAGTACTGATCAGTCACAGGGAGAATAAACATTTACATTGAGTGACTCGCAGGTGATGTGTCAGATTCTTTTTCGTTCTTTTTCTCTTTTTTTTTCTTCTCCATCCTGTCCAGACTTCTTCCGGGCACGGCCTATTCCTGCAGTTTGCAGCTCAGATTCCTTGAGCTCCTCACTTTTCTAACATTTCCGCACCTATAAATGAAGATTAAATTTCTCATGATGCCACACTCTATGCTTCTAAATATAATATCATAAACTGTGCCCCTGAATATAATAGTACTATACACTGTACCTCTGAATTAAATTGTCAAACACTGTAAAGTAAAACGCCACACACACTAACAATGCCCCATGTAGATAGCGACAGTAACAATGCCACCTGTAGATAGTGCCAGTTACAATCCCTCTGTAGAAAATGCCCCCTGTAGATAGCGCCAGTTACAATGCCCTTTTTAGATAATGTCCCCCGTAGATAGCGCTAGTTACAATGCCCTCTGTAGATAATGACCCCTGTAGATTGTGCCAGTTACAATGCCCTCTAGATAATGCCCCCTGTAGATTGTAGCAGTTACAATGCCCTAAGTTGATAATGCCCCCTGTAGATTGTACCAGTTACAATGCGCTAAGTAGGTAATGACCCCTGTAAATAGCGCCACTTTTACCCCCAACGCTGCCCAGAACAAAAAAAAAACATTCTTACCTGTTCCCGTTTCTTCCTCCAGCAACGCAGGACTGGTCAGAGAACAGACGGCGTCATGAAGCCTAATGGCGCAGTTGGCGGGATGACATCATCGCGCTGACTATGTCACTAGTAAAGCGCAGAATGGGAGGAAGGGAACGGATAGTTCCTGGTCTCGCCAGCGCTACAGTAATTAATTGTATCTGCATTGTATACGGATATAATTGGGTGAGAGCTGTAAATTTAACAGCCAGTACAGGAGAACCGGGGCGAACTTGGCCCCTTTCCAGCCTCCGGCCCCGAGCACTTGCCCAGATTGCCCTTATTATAATCCGCCCCTGAGTGTGACAGCGCCTATTAGATTAGCTAGGAGATGGGGCATTACTAAACTAGTGACAGATACTCTTTAAGTCTGGCCATACATATCACTCCCCCAGTAGTCTAATAGAGCTCAGCCCCCCTTGATAGCTACAACAGTGCCCTAGCTGATCTGAAATTTTAATAAAACGACATTTTGGATTGAATTTTTATGCCACTATATACCGTATTTTTCGGACTATAAGACGCCGTCTTTAGCAAGAATAAATCTTGCTAAAAAGTCCCTGCATCTTATAGCCCGCAGTCAAGTGCATTACTTAACCCCTTCCCGACCCATGACGTCCCGGCACATCATGCAGCGGGTGGGGGGAGATGATGTATGGAGCGGGCACTGAGCCCACTCCATACACTGCAGGTGTCTAAACTGCCAGGAACAGCGAAATTTCAGTAAAGGGGTTGTGCCATAAAATACATATATCCCCTATCCACAGGATAGGGGAAAACATGTGTGATCGATAAGGAGAACGGGGACTGAAAGTTACCAAGAGCGCTGCATGAGAAGCTGTTATGCACATTGGATTTAAGTGTCATAAACATTTAATTATTTGTTTTTCAATTAAACTCATGGATGGTATTGTGTCTTGGGGCTCCTTGGATCATTGTAATAAATCTCAGACACCTGTGATAATTAGTTTGCCAGGTGTGCCCAATCAAAGGAAAACTGCTTAAGAAGGACGTTCCACATACTTAAGCAGGCCACAGGTTTCAAGCAATATGGTAAAGAAAACGGATCTCTCTGCTGCCGAAAAGCGTGAAATAGTGCAATACCTTGGACAAAGTATGAAAACATTGGATATTGCAAGAAAACTTAGGCGTGATCATCGTACTGTGAAAAGATTTCGGGCTGATTCAGAGCACAGACGGGTTCGTTCAGATAAAGGCATAATGAGGAAGGTTTCTGCCAGACAAATTAATAGGATTAGGAGAGCAGCTGCTAAAATGCCATTGCAAAGCCGCAAACAGGAATTTGAAGCCGCTGGTGCCTCTGGAGTCCCGCAAACCTCAAGGTGTAGGATCCTCCAGTGGTTTGCAAGTGTGCATAAAGCTATTATTCAGCCACCCCTAAACAATGCTCACAAGCAGAAACAGTTGCAGTGGGCTCAGAAATACATGAATTCTAATTTTCAAACCGTGTTGTTTACTGATGAGTTCCGTGCAACCCTGCATGGTCCAGATGGACGGAGTAGTGGATGGTTGGTGAATGGTCACCATGTCCCAACTAGGCTGCGACATCAGCAAGGAGGTGGCGGAGTCCTGTTTTGGGCTGGAATCCTGGGGAGAGAGCTGGTAGGCCCCTTTAGGGTCCCTGACGGTGTGAAAATTACCTCTGCAAAGTACGTAGAGTTTATGACTGACCACTTTCTTCCATAGTACAAAAAGAAGAACCGTGCCATCCGTAGCAAAATTATCTTCATGCTTGACAATGCACCATCTCATGCTGCAAAGAATACCTCTGTGTCATTGGCTGCTATGGGCATAAAAGGAGAGAAACTCATGGTGTGGCCCCCATGTTCCTCTGACCTCAACCCTATTGAGAACCTTTGGAGCATCCTCAAGCAAAATATCTATGAGGGTGGGAGGCAGTTCACATCAAAACAGAAGCTCTGAGAGGCTAATCTGACACCCTGCAAAGATATTCAAGCAGAAACTGTCCAAATACTCACAAATTCAATGGATGCAAGAATTGTGATGCGGATATCAAAGAAGGGGTCCTATGTTAACATGTAACTTGGCCTGCTAAGTTTTTTTTGATTGAAAGAGCTTTTGATTTCTGTAAATATGACCTCCTGATGCTGCAAATTCAACAAATTACCATTTTAGTTCTCTCTACAACCTTTAAAATGTTTTGATCTCTGTTGTGCATAATAATTTGAAACCGTGCTTTTTGAGTTTTTTTACTTCTAAAAAAAAAATCTGTTATTAGGAGATTTGTTCAATAAAATTTGCATTATACTCCAACGGTTGATGGCTTGAAGATTATACTGACTGTCATTTGCATCGACTATTTAGGAAAATCAGCGAAAATAACATTTGCATAATAATTTGGAACGCGGTGTAGAGATCAATGGGACTCTTCTGCGCATGCGCGAGCGGCTCTCCATTGATCTCTCTTTTGAGCTGCAGAACAGATAAACCGGACACAGAACCCGGAAGTCCAGGCTTCTCATGTATCGCTTTGGGTGACTTTTGGTCCTCTGTTCTCATTATCGCTGTGGGTCTCGGCGGTCGGACCCCCAGCGATCCCACATGTAGCCCCTATGCTGTGGATAGGGGATAAATGTGTTTTATGGCAAACCCCTTTAACTAGTTAAATGCCGGGTCAATAGCGACCGCGGCGTTTATAGGGTTTTTTCTATTAAGGACATTTATGACATATCCACAGGATATGTCATAAATGTCATATAGATGCAGGTCCCACCTCTGGGACCCACATCTATCTCTAGAACAGGGCCCCCTAAACCGTGTTCTATCTTTCTTTGCTTTCCCAGCCACTTGGTTACATGTGGAGTTACTGAAACAGCGTAACTCGCTGAGCTATGCTGTTTCCCTAACTCCCATAGAACTGGACAGTAGTTACGGAAACGGCATAGCTCGAATGCTACGCTGCTTCCGTAACTACCATAACTACTGTAACTAAGGGAGTTAGGGAAACCGCGTAGCTCTACGAGTTACGCAGTTTCAGTAACTCCACATGTAACCAAGTGGCCGCTGGTTCAAGTCCCCTCGGGGAACTAATGAAATGTGTAAAAAACAAAAAGGTTAGATACATTTTCAGGAGTGTAAAAAAAAATTATATATTAAAAGTTAAAAAAAAACAAAACCTTTTCCCATTTTTCCCCATGCACAATGTAAAAAATGAAATAATTTGATATCGCTGCGTCCGTAAAAGTCAGATCTATTACAATATAACATTATTTAACTCGCACGGTGAGTTTCAAAATGTAAAACCTCAAAATCGTTTTTTGGTCACCTTAAGCGCCTTAGGGTATGTTCACACGAGGTCATTATGTCCGTAATTGACGGACGTATTTCGGCCGCAAGTACCGGACCGAACACAGTGCAGGGAGCCGGGCTCCTAGCATCATAGTTATGTACGACGCTAGGAGTCCCTGCCTCGCTGCCGGACAACTGTCTCGTACTGAAAACATGATTACAGTACGGGACAGTTGTCCAGCAGGGACTCCTAGCGTCGTACATAACTATGATGCTAGAAGCCCGGCTCCCTGCACTGTGTTCGGTCCGGTACTTGCGGCCGAAACACGTCCGTCAATTACGGACATAATGACCTCGTGTGAACATACCCTAAGAAATTAAATAAAATAAAAAAGTGATCAAAAAAATCGTATGTACCAAAAAATGGTGCCAATAAAACCCACAGCTTGTCCCGCAAAAAATAAGCCCTTACACCGCTCAATCGATTAAAAAAAATATAAAACATTTTTTAGCTCCCAGAATGTGGTGAAACAGAATAAATTATTTTTTAACAAATCATTTTTTTCCACTTGTCTAAAACCTGGGTGAGTCTTCTAGTCCGAAAAATACGGTATGCTGGAAACAATGGAGGCAACTTCAGAATTTGGTAGAAGCCTTATATACAGTTTTATCACTTGTACTGAAATAGTTCCTTGTGTTATAGTTGACCGTGGATCATCAATCATCATCTCTTCAGCTTGTGCTCTGCTCTCAGAAGATAGCAAAAGGCAGGAGGAGGTCAAAGAAGAGAAGGTCCTTCCCCAGCAAGATGTCTGTGTACAAGGAAGACCAAATCCACATTCCTGAATCGTTGGAGTAATGCAGCATTAGGGAATCGGATTAAAGCGAACATTGTATCTATATCTCAGATATTTAAATATTTTTTTACTGCAAATGTACATTTTTTTTTTCTACAGTATTCGTATAACTTTCCATGTCAACCACTGGCCTGCTAAGTATTCAGCAAAAATATGCACACCAAAGAATGTCTGTATGTAGGAATGTGTATTTTAACCTATGAATTCTATGTGCCGAGGTGGACAGGAATAAAGGCTTGTGTGTAAATAACAGTGCATATATAGCATTGGAGATCCATGAAACGGATATTGGCATTCATTTTTAAACTATACTCACTGTATACTACATATCTACTATGCCAACTAAAGTACTAATACTATGGATAATAGCACTTAATTTCACTGTTGTTTTCCCATTTTTAAGACTTCTGTTCACTTAAATGTTTTTTTGGGGGGTTTTTTTCTTTGCATGGTGCTTCCCTATTAAAGGGGTTGTAAAAAAAAAAAAAACGAACTTTTTTTTTTAAAGGTGTATTATCTCCAGGATATACCAAGATGTCTTATAGGTGTAGATTCCAGAATTGGGACACGCATCTATCTCTAGAACAGGGCACCCCTAACGTCATCCCAACTTGTCCCTTGAGTTAAGAGATGGCTGGGAGTATGGAAACAGCTGAGCTACGCTGTTCCTGGAACTCCCATAGAAGCGAGTGGGAGTTATGTAAACTTTCACTTCTATGGGAATTCTGGAAACCACGTAGCTCGGACGTGTTCGTACTCCCGGTCACTTCGTAACTCGGTGGCCGGAGAGCAGCGACTGTGGGACAAGGTATGGCAGGGGGGGGCCTTGTTCTAGAAATAGGTGGGGGTACCGCTACTATCGGACATTTATGGCACAGCCATGTCAAAGATTAGAATATCCATTTAACCTTCTCTGTAGTTTATAGGTTTACACATCCCTGAATGCAGCAAACGGTGTAAACAATGGATGTTTTCATCCTGTTATGGCTATGTCCAGTGATGCATATATTGCAACTGTTATGTTTTTGTTTTGTTTTTTGTTTCGTAACTTAAAAATCTGCTTGCTTTTTAAACCTCATATCTATAGTAGTGTATTTGTATTAGTATGCACTGTAGAAAAAGGTGTACTTGTATGAATGTGTCCCTGTACGTAGCCATGGCAACCAGAATGGAAACCTTCATAAGATTTATATTAGAGAGATCCTTTTCTTTTTTTCATGGCTACACAGCTTTATTTATTAAAACAACATTTTTCAAACCCTTTTAAAAGGAGATTAAAAAAAAATAAAAATACAGTATGTTATTACAGTTAAGCAAAATAGCAATATAATGGGAAATACTTTACAACAGAGTCACCAACTCCGCTACTGGTAGACCGCTAGTAATACTGCATGGTGGGCAGGACCATCCACCATCTGCTGGAAATCTACTACACATGGGAAATGGAGTATATTCCATTGATTTGCATGGACATGTCATGAATATTGTAATTTACCCAAATATTTAAAATTTTGCATTTATTAAACATGCCAATTTAGAAAGACATTGTATTCAGTAAATGATCTTGTTAAAGGCAGTTTGTATATGAAGCAGCATGTCTGGTAGACCAATAAAAAATATATATATAGCTAAAGTTACATTTCTATAATCTGGGGGTTACAGTTTATGCAAATGATCATTTTAACTACTACTTGTAACGTATAAAATATGTTCACACAATTCTGCTCATTGATTTATGAAACGATTGACCATATAGTTTGCACAGCCTCATCTATAGGACGTTGTCTGTGCTTTTATAAATAGTTTTTTTTTTTAAACTAGTACGTGACCTGGTCATACATTTGTCGTGTCCATGGAACGGGTATAGAACTTTGTACTCGCATTATCCTACACTTGCTTTATAGGTTGTTCTCGATTTGTCATTATCTTAAGCTGGCCATACACAGAGATGGTTTGCTGCCAAATTATCATTTGGCTGGCCGATTTTTTCACCCGACTTCACCATAAACATGCAAGGTCAGCTCGTCTTGATATGCATGTTTATTTTTATGGTAAAAGAAGATTGAACTTGTTTCGAGTTTATCTCCTGTGGGAGAACAGGAACAGACATGTTGAAAGCTAACATGCCCAATCCTTCGTTCCCTAACATCTGCCATCGGGGAGAGTCAGAGGGCTTCTATACAAATAAGATCGTTGTCGTCTATAACTTGTGTGTGGCCAGCTTTAGATGGGAGTTACTGCACAACTGCTATTGCAATCCTTGAAAAAGTATTGTGCTTGTTTCAAATACCTTTATTAAAGCACAGAGAACAGTTTTTTAATCATTCTCACATATTAACTTATGTTTGTACTTTTTAATTTTACTACGACACCAAGTATGAGATTCTAGAAAAAACGGCATATTGTTTAATGGGCAATCAAACTACTGTTACCTTTTGCTTTGTTTTATGTTCTTGTAGCTGTTACATTACTAGGCTGTTTCATTATTTTTCACAAATATTTTTTTGGTCTTTATTTTTTACGTCCCCTAAGTCACCTTGCTTGTCGAATCCAAATACAACAGTTGCTTGGACTGTATATCCGTTTGTTCAATGTTATTTCGTCCATGTTGATATAGGTTTTTCACTTTCTAAAAGAAATGTTGGAGGATGTTGGGATACATAATATACTGCGGTTTAGGCTATACTTTATTTTATTAAAAGATATGAAATTACATGAACTTTGATTAACTTTTCTTGAAATTGCATTTTTAGTTATGTTATACTACTGACATTCTTTATTTTCTTCTACTTGTGACATTCAGAATATAAATTATTTTGTTATCCTTATGTGTATTGTCTTGCAATTTGAATGGAACTTAGATTCCATTGAGTTCTATATAGCCTACATTCTACTCACTGGTTTATCAAGTCGTCTGCTCTGCTCGGTCTTCCTGCATTGACAGTAGAGATCAGACTTGCAGGAAATTAGAGCAAATATACTCCAGTCTGTTTTGCTGTCAGTTTGTTGTTTGTTTTTACAGCATTTATGGCAGCATTGCTAATCAAAACTGTCTAATCGTAAAACAGACTGTAAACTTAGGATCACAACGGCCACAATATGGCTGATCAATCATTTTTCGAATTGTATCAGACATGGTTTAAAAAAAAAATGCTGTAAATAATAAAGTGCTAGCGCAAAGTGGCGGTTGATTTGTCTGTAATTGCCCATTCTTGTCATACACGCATAGTTCCAGACGACAACTTGCCTATAAAATCCTACATGAGTGATTTACTATTTCGGAAGACATCCAACCATTGTTGGCCATTGTTCTCAAATTTTTAAAGGATGATCGGCCATTTCAACTGACTTTATTCTTGTATGTGTGGCAAGCTTAAGAAATTAAACTTATGCTCTGATTGGCTGCTATGTGCAACAAGGCCCGTTTTTCTGTACGAAGTTGTGAAAAAAATCAGGCCAATTTTGAATGAAGACTGTCCCTCCTGCCAAGGGCCATGCAGAAAGGTCTGCCTTAGGTTATGACTGCAGGGTCTGCAAGTGTAAATTCATATGCTTGCAGGAATATGTCTTATCACTCAATAGTGAGAGGGATCGAAGAGAGGTTTACTCTCTGTGACTGACAAAGAAATGAAGTGGGGACCCTCTCGATGGGTAGGTGACAAATAAGCAGCCGAATGCGTCTATATTTGGTTGCCAATGATCGCTGTCAGAAAGCTACTCTCAAGCAGAATAACAGGCATAAATGCCTGAGCTCATTTGTTTGTTTGTTTTTTTGCTGTGTTATTGACCAGGCTCGAGCATTCTTTTGGTCACCCAAGGGCTAAAAGTGCAATTGTCAGGGACAAGTGGCCTCACCGAAGCTTTCGGTGACCCATCTGTGCACCATCCGCTTAGGCTGCCGCCCACACATTGAGAGCTCCAAATCTAGTCTAAATATGTAAGGATGTGTATGTGTCATAACAGCCCAGAATTCTAAAAAATTATGGCTCTGGCAAGCATAGTTATGGCATGAAAAGGTGGAGATGCAAAGTCAGATTAGGACCTAAGATCACGTGAGATCACGCTGTGCTGTGAGTACAGCTGGACATGAATGAAGAGAAGTGTATACTGCTGATTGGTCAGCGTCATACACTTCTCTTTACAACGCCCACTTGGTCAAAAGTAGAAAAACGCCCAGTTGGGCATTTAGAACAAATTCGCATAAAACAAAAAAATCATAACTGTCAAAAATAAACGTTTTTTTTATAAAAAGACAAAAAAAAAACGTATCTACATTACAATGCCTTTCAGATTAGGTAGGAGATAGGGCACTCCTAAACTGTGACAGAGCCTCTTTAAACTTTTATTTGACTACTAAACTTGATCCTGCACTGCTGTTTTTACATGTTACATTTTGCTATGATCATTTTAACAGTTCAGAAAGAATGTGCAACATTGGATCACGGGAGATCTAGTTACTATACATTTGAGGCGAAGTAGAATCCTTAGGCTACATGAACATGTTGCGTAATTTGGTGCAGAAAATCGGCATCAAAACCCCAGGTAAAATCCGAACCTAAGGGCTTGTCCACCCGTAGCGCAGTTGCTGCTTATTTTCCTTCCGAAATTGCGGACAGAAAATAAGCAGCAGCGGAATACGGTAGCATCAAAGTAGGTGAGGTTTAACAAATCTCATCCACATGCTGCGGAAATTTCCAACCAGAAATGGACCTGCTGTGCATATTTTTCGTTGCTGCGGAAAGTGGACTGAACTGCTGCGTTTTTCCGAGGAGATATCAGCATCTTCCAGCATTGAGAAAAACGCCGCAAAATAAGCACCATTTTCTGCAGGAAATGGTGCATTTTTTCCGCAGCGGAATGTCTGCTACTTTTAATGGAATTGCCTAAATTTTCTGCAGCGATTCCATTATGTGTGGACAAGCCCTAATAATTAGGTTATTTTATGCCTTTTTAGGTGCAGTTCTTACATTTTGATGTGGAAATAGGTGTGGTTTTATACTGCGTATTTTGCTGCATTTTTTTTCCTTAACCATTTAGATATACTTTGCAGGCGGAAATGCAAGATCAATTGAAATGCTGCAGATTCTAAAATATGCAATGCAGGTCAACTTACTTGCAGAAAAATTGCAGCATGCAAATGATATGTCTTGAAATATCTTTTACTTTGCTGGTACTGTATCACGCTGCAGATTTGGTGCAGTAAAATACGTGTGGTAAATCTGCACCTAATATCCATTTTGTGCATTTGGCCTTAATGTCCCTCAAATTCCTATCTCCTGCTCGTTCTGACATCGGATGTGGTGTGTAGATTATTGGTGGCACTCTGCGTAGATGTTGGGTGCTGTCAGTAGAGTTCTCACCCGGTGATTCATAAGCAGATAAACTTGAGCACGCCGGTGATTTGAAAATGCAGTATATTCAGAACAGGGCAAATCAAAATGTGTAAAGTTTCGGCCTAAATTGTGGCCTTTTTCAAACGCTACTGCCGCTGGATACAAAGGAAGGCTGCTGTCATAACAATACCTGTGAAGACATATATAGACAACAATACTAGAAGTGTAGGTAACCATAGTACAAGTAAAGCACTAACCAATATCAAAAAAATATCTTTATTTGGAAAATATTTAAAAACATACATAGACCATCACATACAATATAAAACAACACATAATAAAAAAGTGGTAGTGGTATCCAGGAGCAACAAATGTATCATATTATACATCCATGGAATCCAACAGTGTATTGTCAAGGTATTGACAATACTGTACAAGAATATCTCAACAGTTAACGGTATACTAAATATGTACACACTGGACAAAAAATACAAATAACAGTGTCGGAGAGACTGATACAAGATATAAAAAATATATAAGTCAGGATCAGATCCATGTCAAATACCAACCCATATTCTGCATATTCTGGGCCAGAAGGGTATCACTGCTATTATCACTGTGTTTTCTTGTTTAATCTTCTGAAGTAATTAGTGAAAAGGGGGGGAAAGACCTAATGGAATTTCTTCTCCCAGCTGATGAAAAGAGCATTACTGCATGCGGGTGATCTGGCCTGTTCAGAGAGCAAAATTGGCATCGTTTGGAGTTCTCTCTTATCGCTATTAGATCCATTATATGAATATCGATACATTGTATAATTCATTGGAACGCTTGTTGGTTGAGGGACCACTGTGATGGCTTGATTGGGTTCTGACTGAGCCAGTCTGCCTTCAGATTCAAGGAACCCCAAATATGGGCTGCTGAGATGTTTCTCACTATCTTTTCTGCGCATTGCATTAGGAGAGAGCATGCCAACAAAAGAGCATGACTTATCTCGTATCCCCCTGTTAGTTGACATAGAATATGACTGCCAGATTGTCAGACTGTACTAGGACATCCTTGTTGTGAAAAGCAGTTTGAAAGTGAAAAAGGGCTAATCGGACCACTCTTAATTCCATCAGATTGGATGGGAAGCTAAACTTTAGACTGGACCATCTTTTCTGGACCCAAGGGTCTTGAACATGGGCACCCCAATCTGAGGCATCCAAAGTGAGGACTATACCAGATGAGATCTGTTCTGGACTTGGATTTTATAGAAATCGTCCTGTCCAAAGTCTTAAGGGAATGAGACCATTGACTGAGGATGTCCCACTTTAATTTCCTCATGTTGGCTTTTACCGATGGGACAGTGTTTATGGAAGACGTCCACCTCCCGAGGACCGCTATGGCTTTGCCCTGCTTACCCCACTGTGGGGCAAGAAATGAAAGATCTGACAGCTGACTTTAGCTTTGTAATTCTTTCCTGTGGGAGTTTCAGGGTCATTTGTTCTGAATCGATGATAAAACCTAGGAACCTTCTCACGGTGATGGAGTCAAACAGGATTTCTCCCTGTTTTTTTAGGAAACCAAGATCCTCCAGAATTTTCAATGTTCTCTTCAGATGGTACAGACTTAACTCTCTGGAGTGAGCCTTCACTAGCCAGTCGTCCAGGTACAGTATGATGTATATACCCCTCAATCTCAGAGCTGCTGTTAAGAAAACTGTTATTTTGATATAAACTCACGGGCCTGAACTCTGCCCAAATGGACGGCAGGTGAGTTTAAAATGCAAAGTGGAATCCCCTTAAAGGAGGGCAAACTGGAGAAACTTCCTGTGTGATTGAAGGACTGGGACATGTAGAAAGCCATCTTTCAAGTGTGTGGTTGCCAGAAAGTTCCCTTTTGTTAATATTGTAGTTACAGATCTTATGGCTTTTATCTTGAATTTTTTTCTTTATCATAAAGGTAATCAGAAAAGTTAGGTCTATGACCAAGTGCCATATGCCGCTTGGTTTTGGCAGTGGAAATATTTTGTAGTAAACTCCATGTTCCCTTTGGCACAATGGAACTTGCTCTAGGGCCACCTTGAGAACAAATTCTTGGACTAGGAAAGGGACCACTGGGTTTGTTGGAACGTTGAAAAAAAAGGTTGGGTGGGCTCCCTTAGTTCTAAGGCATAACAAGGTTTAAGACCAAACCTGAGTGAAGCGAGCCCACCTTGCTCCGACTACTGAGGAATTAGTGTCCAGAATATGCACTTTTTTTGCAGGGCCAGAAGGTTGTTTTTTTTTGTTAATGGCAGACTTCTTTTGATCAAACTTGCCCCTAAGGTTTCTTTTCCTATAGGACTTGAAACCTCTTCTATTATTAGGGGATCTCTTAAATCTAGAAAAGCCTAAAGTTTTGTTTATTTCTGTTCCTAGGAAAAGAGACACCCTTTGTTTCAGTTAGACCGTCAAAAAGTTTCTCTAGCTGAGGCCAGAACAGGCTGTCTGGGTGAAAGTGGAGTGAAGAGAAATGAGGTTTGGAAGGAACGTTCCCTATTAACGGTTTGTTTGATCCATAAGGCTCTACGAGCTGAGTTTAATAGGTTATTAGAAGAGAAACTTAAGGTATCGATTGGCATATCCCATAAAAAGTCAGCTGCCATTTTTAACATAGGGATATTCTGCAGGATATCATTTTGACACCCCCTCTTGCAGATCCTTGGTTAAATGGCTTAGCCAAATCCTAAGAGGCCTTGCATACATTAGAACTAAATACACAGCTTCTCTTAATCAATGAGACCATTTTTCTGTCCATGAGACCTTGCAATAAAGAGCAGTACTTTGAAGGAAAAAATGACCTCATTGCCAACTTTGGAAGGCTTTACTGGCTTTAGGATGTAATTTATATATAGACTTGAATCTTACTCCAGGATCCACCGTTTTCTCAAGTTTGTCCCATTCTCAGGTTTCCCCCAATCAACTTCTATAAGCTCTTTTAATACTAGAGGCTCAGGAAACACTTTACACTTTTGCGTGGGGAAATAATATAAAGCCTCTTTCTTGTATCTTTCTGTTCGTTTACCAAATTCAACTTTGTTCTTAACATCTTTCAGTAATTTACCATCAGAATCACTGGAAGAAGAATCAGACAAAATTTCTCCTTCATAAGAAGAGGAGGAGGATTTTGGTCTAGCAGGTTGCTGAACCCTCCTAAGGGATGTGTGCGTGGCTTATTTTCAGGCTGATTTTGGAACGTAAAAGCCTCGTTTTACGTTCTGAAACACATTTAAAATAAGCCTGCAAACCGTTTACCTTTGATTTCAATGGGAAATACACTGTGCTGTTCACCTGAGGAGTATTTTTACGCTGTTGATTAAAAAAAAACGCCTTGTAAAAAGAAGTAGCATATCACTTCTTGAGGCATTTTTGGCGCTGATTTTTTCATTGACACTGAAAAACCCCTCAAAAGAAGCTTCGAATTTAAAAAAAAATAATAATTTTCAGCTTTAGAAAACGCCTTGAAATCAGAGACTGTTTTCCATTGAAAACAGCCTGGTCATTTTTCAGCCACTTCTTCTTCTTTTTGTACGTATGAACATACCCATAGGCTTGGATCTATGCAAATTAGACACTTCCTGGAAGGCTTTAGATAATTAGGATTTAAGCCATGTGAAGAACTGCTGAGCTTCAGAATGAACTGATGATTGTTCTCCAGCAGGTGTACACAACTTGCAACATCCGATTCCCATGCCTCAGGTAATTGTTGCTGACACTTCACACATATCATGTGTCTACTCTTCCTCCTGCTCTTCACACTACACCCCCCCCCTTAGACGTCTATAATACAATAAACATATGTAAATAAGTATGTCGGAAAAAAGCGCTTACCTGCTGAGAATTTAGAGCATGGATCTAACATTTACTGTGACCGCTTAGCGGGTTTGGCTGAGTTCAACATTAGCAATAGTGCCCCATCTTTTTAAATCCCCAAGGCCTCGCAACTGTGCTGTACTGCATACTGCAGACCTTTTGGGCTTGCCTATTAGCCACATGACGGAAGCATAAAGATCTGCAGCAGTACTGTGGCTGCGCAGAGCCTGCAATCAGATAACCCGATCATATCGCTGTTTAGAGCCTAGATTACATTGTTAATGTGCAGAAGTGATAAACAACTCTGATATGTCAGTCCAAAAACTAAATATAGTGAAGTTAGCACATATATAGTTGAAGAAGCACAAACAAACTGGAGAAGTCTGTCCAGAAGTGGTCTTCATGGAAGCATTGCGGCCAAAATCCAATACCTTCATCGTGGAAACAAGGTCAAGCGACTCAACTGTGCACAAAAACATAGGAACTGGGGTGCTGAAAAATGGCAGCAGGTGCTATGGTCTGATGATTTCAAATTTTAAATATTGTTTTTTTTTGTTTCCTCGTGTCATGGCCGTGGGCAGTCAGGCTCACTCACCTCCTGACGGCCGCAGCCATGGAACTGTGAGCGCTGGTCCCCATCTCCTCAGGAGACGCCAGCGCTCACTTCCGCTTCTCCCGGCCCATGAGCCCCTGGACTATGAGAGGGGCCCAGCCCCTAATTACCTTACATGAGCCTTGTTGTCGTTACCCTAGTCTGTCTAAGCAAATGGTCTCCTAAGTGTTTTCCAGTTCCCAGTGTTTCCTGCTACCTGTAACCTGTATCCCGTGCTATCCTGGTCAAGTACCGTGTTGAGCTGAAGTCGAGCTGTGCAGTATGTCACGCCTTGTTCAAAGGTGGGCAACTACATTAGTAAATGGATGGGAGGTGTCTATTACAATGAAAGACTAGAAAAATTGGGCTTGTTCAGCTTGTAAAAAAGACGTCTTAGTGGTGATCTTATTAATATGTATAGGTGTGGTCAATACAGAGGACTAGAACATGATGTAAAGGATCTGCCAGGCACAGCTTCGGGGTTAACTTCCTTAGGTAATCAGTCTTCACCTGAGTCTATGTGTCTGAGACTGACTCCAGCTTCCACCACTCAGGCTGGCAGGCTTAGGAGTGGGAGAGCCTATCGCAGCCTGGCCAGACTCCGCTAGCTCCCACCCTCTGTCTATTTATAACTGCCTTTCCTGTTCCTCCTTGCTTGTGATTCTTTCCGTGTGGTTTCCTGGCCCAGCTACAGCTCCTAACAATTTGATCCTGCTCCATTCTGACCCTGGCTTCCTGACTACTCTTCTGCTCTGCGTTTGGTACCTCGTGCTCTCCTGGTTTGACTTTGCTCGTTCACCACTCTGTTGCTCACGGTGTTGCCGTGGGCAACTGCCCCTTTGCTTTATATTCCCTTGTATGTTTTGTCTCGTGCACTTACTGAGCGTAACGACTGCCGCCCAGTTGTACCCCGTCGCCTAGGGCGGGTCGTTGCAAGTAGGCAGGGACAGAGTGGTGGGTAGATTAGGGCTCACTTGTCCGTTTCCCTACCCCTATCATTACATAATCACAAGCCCATATACCTAGTCTACCCTGTTCCCTGACACTACTATGGACCCCCTTGAGACCCTGGCTCAGCAAATGCAGGCTCTCTCCCTACAGGCCCTGGCTCAGAAGGTCAACCAGCCTGAGGCTACCTTGGTAGTTCACCTCACCTCAACTCCTGAACCCCACCTCAAGTTGCCCGACCGGTTCTCAGGGGACCGGAGGGCTTTTCTCTCCTTTCGGCAGAGTTGCAGGCTTTACTTTCGCTTAAAGCCCCACTCCTCAGGTTCTGAGAGCCAGCGAGTGGGTATAATTATGTCCCGGCTCCAGGACGGGCCCCAAGAATGGGCCTTCTCCTTGGCTCCTGACGCCCCTGAACTTTCCTCCGTTGATCTTTTCTTTTCTGCTCTCGGACTCATTTATGACGAGACTGACAAGACTGCCTTTGCCGAGAGTCAGCTGGTGACCTTACGTCAGGGTAAGAGACCTGTTGAGAAGTATTGTTCTGACTTTAGGAAGTGGTGCGTAGCTTCTCGGTGGAATGACCCTGCCTTAAGGTGCCAGTTTAGGTTGGGTCTGTCGAATGCCCTGAAAGACCTGCTAGTTAGCTATCCCTCTTCTGACTCCCTAGACCAGGTTATGGCTTTAGCGGTACGACTTGACCGACGTCTCAGGGAACGACAACGTGAACGTTTATGTGTTTTCTCCTCCGACTCCCCCATGATGCCTCCCGAGGGTCCGTTGCTTCGTTCTTCCCCGGAAGACTCAGAGGTACCTATGCAACTCGGGGCCTTCGTGTCCCCCCAACAACGTAGAGATTTCCGCAGGAAGAATGGTCTCTGCTTCTACTGTGGGGATGACAAGCATCAAGTGAACAACTGTCCTAAGCGTAAGAATGCAGCCGGAGAACTTCCGCGCCTAAGTGATCATCGGGGAGGTCACTTGGGCGCACAGGTATTTCCCGTAAATATGAAACGTAATAAGATCTTGCTTCCCTTTCAGGTCTCTTTTGGTGGTAGGTCTGCTACCGGCAGCGCCTTCGTGGATTCAGGGTCCTCTGCTAATATCATGTCTGTGGAATTTGCTATGTCTCTTGCTATGCCTTTGATTGATTTGCCTAAACCTGTCCCGGTAGTGGGTATCGACTCCACTCCTCTTGCTAATGGTTATTTTACACAGCATACCCCTGTTTTTGAACTCCTTGTTGGCTCCATGCATTTGGAGCAGTGCTCTGTACTGTTGATGCAGGGATTATCGTCCGATTTGGTTTTAGGCCTTCCCTGGTTGCAGTTGCATAATCCCACGTTTGACTGGAATACTGGGGAGCTTACCAAATGGGGTAAAGAATGTTTGACGTCATGTTTTTCTGTTAATTCTATTTCTCCCCCTGAGGAGGTGAACACGCTACCTGAGTTTGTTCGGGACTTCGCTGATGTTTTCTCTAAGGAGGCCTCCGAGGTGTTACCTCCTCATAGAGAATACGATTGCGCTATCGAATTGGTACCAGGAGCTAAGCTTCCTAAGGGTAGGATATTTAATCTTTCTTGTCCCGAACGTGAAGCCATGTGAGAGTATATCCAGGAATGCCTGGCCAAGGGTTACATTCGCCCCTCTACTTCTCCGGTAGGTGCTGGCTTCTTCTTCGTAGGGAAGAAGGATGGTGATCTTAGGCCATGCATTGACTACCGTAACCTGAATAAGGTCACTGTAAGGAACCAGTATCCCTGTAATGGCAGGGGGTAGGGAGACGGACAAGTGAGCCCTAATCTACCTGCCACTCTGTCCCTGCCTACTTGCAACGACCTGCCCTAGGCGACGGGGTACAACTGGGCGGCGGTCCCTGCGCTCAGTAAGTGCACGACAAACATACAAAGGAACACAAGCAAGGAAAAGGGGCCGTTGCCCACGGCAACACCGTGAGCAACCAGAGTGGTGAACGAGCCGAGTCAAGCCAGGAGTGTGCGAGGTACAAAACGAAAAGCAGAAGAGTAGTCGGTAAGCCAGAGTCTGTATGGAGCAAGATCAAAAATAGCAGGAGCTGTAGCTGGGCCAGGAAACCACAAGGAAAGAATCACAAGCACCGAGGGACAGGAAGAGCAGGCTTAAATAGACCGAGGGTGGGAGCTAGCTGAGTCTGGCCAGGTTACGATAGGCTCTCCCACTCCTAAGCCTGCCAGCCTGAATGGTGGAAGCAGGAGTCAGTCTCAGGGATGTATTCTCAGGTGCTGACTGATTAGTTCTGGGAGTTAACCCCGAAGCTGTGCCTGGCAGATCCTTTACAGTACCCCCCCTTTTATGAGGGGCCACCGGACCCTTTCTAAGTGGACCTGGCTTACTGGGGAAACGCAGGTGGAACCTCCTGACCAATACCCCAGCGTGAACATCCCGGGCGGGTACCCAAGTCCTCTCCTCGGGCCCATATCCTCTCCAATGGACCAGGTACTGGAGGGAGCCTTGGACCATCTTGCTGTCCACAATCCTGGCCACCTCGAATTCCACCCCCTCAGGGGTGAGGATGGGAACAGGAGGTCTCCTCGAGGGAGCCAAGGACGGGGAGCAGCGTTTGAGGAGGGAGGCATGAAACACGTTGTGTATCCGAAAAGACGGGGGTAACTCCAGCCGGAAGGAGACAGGATTGAGGACATCAATGACCTTATACGCCCCAATAAACCGGGGAGCAAACTTCTTGGACGGAACCTTGAGACGCAAGTTCCTAGACGACAACCACACCAGATCCCCGACCATAAACGGGGTTATCAGAACGTTTTTTTATCAGCCTGAGTTTTTTGTACGCTCTGGGACACCTCTAGGTTTTTCTGAACCTGGGCCCAGACTGTGCACAGTTCCCGATGAACGACCTCTACCTCGGGATTGTTGGAACTACCAGGTGAAACGGAGGAGAACCGTGGATTAAACCCAAAATTACAAAAAAAAGGAGAGACCCCTGACGAGTTACTGACCCGGTTATTAAGGGAAAATTCGGCGAGGGGAATGAAAGAGACCCAATCAAATTGACAGTCAGAGACAAAACACCTTAAGTATTGTTCTAGAGATTGATTAGTCCTCTCCGTTTGGCCATTGGTTTCAGGATGGAAGGCAGAGGAGAAGGACAGATCAATCCCCAACTTCATACAGAAGGCTCTCCAAAACAATGAAACAAATTGTACCACTCTGTCCGAAACAATATTGACAGGGACCCCATGGAGACGCAGGATGTGTTTGACAAACAAGGTAGCCAACGTTTTGGCGTTGGGTAGTGTCTTGAGGGGCACAAAGTGGCACATCTTACTGAAGCGGTCCACCACCACCCACACCACCGACTTGCCTTGGGATGGAGGCAAATCGGTGATAAAATCCATGGAGATATGTGTCCAAGGTCTCTGGGGAATGGGCAACGAACGCAGTAAGCCCGCTGGTCGGGACCTGGGAGTCTTGGACCTAGCACAAACCTCACAAGCGGCGACGTAGGCCTTAACGTCTTTAGGCAACCCAGGCCACCAATAATTTCTGGAAATGAGGTGTTTGGTACCCAGGATGCCTGGATGGCCAGATAGTGCGGAGTTATGATTTTCCCTAAGTACCCTTAACCGAAATTGCAGGGGAACAAACAGCTTGTTCTCAGGAAGGTTCCCGGGAGCTGCACCTTGATCAGCAGCAATATCAGAGACTAAATCAGAATCGATCGAGGAAATGATTATACCTGGAGGCAAAATACAAGCAGGATCTTCCTCCGAAGGAGGGCTGGCCATGAAGCTACGCGACAGTGCATCAGCCTTAATATTTTTAGACCCAGCCCTATAGGTAACCAAAAAATTTAATCTAGTAAAAAATAACGCCCATCGAGCTTGTCTCGGGTTTAGCCTCCGGGCAGATTCTAGGAAAACCAGATTCTTGTGGTCGGTAAGGACCGTTACCTGGTGCCTAGCCCCCTCCAGGAAGTGACGCCACTCTTCAAATGCCCATTTAATGGCTAAGAGTTCGCGGTTTCCAATATCATAGTTACTTTCAGTTGGCGAAAACTTCCTGGAGAAGTAGGCACAGGGGCGGAGATGGGTGAGGGACCTGGTACCCTGGGACAAGACAGCCCCCACTCCCACCTCAGATGCGTCAACTTCCACGATAAATGGCTCCATTTGGTTGGGCTGAACCAGCACCCGGGCCGAGACAAAACACTTCTTAAAGGCATGGTGTTGCCCGAAAAACATGTTTGTTTTTTTATTATTAAACATTTAGTGTGTGGGTGATTAAACATTGTTCAAATTTTTTTTAATTTTTTTCACGAGTCAGGAAATATTATAAATTATTTCTAATTTATAATACTACCCATTTTTGGTCACTAGATGGAGCTATTTCCCAAAATTGCAGCATTGCAACATTGGGTTAAAAGCTCTCGCTCTAGTGAGCTCTCAGCATCCCCCCCCTCCTTTATCCTGGCTAGTGCCGGGATAAACGAGGGGTTTGAACGGTGTAACCTCCTACACTGTGTGTCGCCATTTTTTGAGCTAACACACAGCGTAGTAGGTTTACATACAGTAGTAAACACACACAAACACGAACATACATTGAAATCTCTTACCTGCTCCTGCCGCCGCGGCTCCCTCCGGCCCGTCCGCTCCGTTTGCTGCCGCTGGTCCAAGTGCACAAATCCGGAAGCCGCGACCGGAAGTAGTAATATTACTGTCCGGCCGCGACTTCCGGTCCACAGGAAAATGGCGCCGGATGGCGCCAATTTCGAATTGGACTGTGTGGGAGCGGCGCATGCGCAGTTCCCACACAGACGCCGTACACGGAAGTCAATGGGACGGGAGCCGTTCGCAGTCCCTATGGGACTGTGGCTGCCGTATTCCATGTCTGTATGTGTCGTTAATCGACACAGACAGAAATGGAACAAAAAATGGCAGCCCCCATAGGGAAGAAAAAGTGTAAAAATAAGAAAAAGTAAAACACAAACACACAAATGAATATAAACGTTTTTAATAAAGCACTAACATCTTTAACATATAAAAAAATAATTTGTGATGACACTGTTCCTTTAAGGACCTCAAAAGCCTGGACTGCCTCAGGAGGCCAGTGGAGGAGATCAGCACCTTTGTGAGTGAGGTCCGTAAGCGGCTTAGCGATGACCGAGAAGTTAGCAATAAATCTCCTGTAATAATTAGCGAACCCCAAAAAACACTGTAACGCCTTCAGGGAGGCAGGTTGGACTCATTCCGCCACAGCCTGAACCTTGGCGGGGTCCATGCGGAATTCATGAGGAGTGAGGATTTGACCCAAAAATGGAATCTCCTGTACCCCAAACACACATTTTTCGGTTTTGGCAAACCTTTTGTTTTCCCGAAGGACCTGGAGCACCTTCCTGACATGCTCAATGTGGGAGGACCAGTCCTTGGAAAACACCAGTATGTCATCATGGTACACTACCAGAAAAATCCCCAGGTAATTTCTCAAAATCTCATTTATGAAATTCTGGAAGACCGCAGGGGCATTACACAACCCAAAGGGCATGACGAGGTATTCGAAATGGCCTTCGTGCGTGTTAAACGCAGTCTTCCACTCATCCCCCTCTTTGATGCGAATAAGGTTATATGCCCCCCGTAGATCCAATTTAGAAAACCATTGGGCCCCCTGAACCTGATTAAAGAGATCAGGAATCAAAGGAAGGGGATACTGGTTCCTTACCGTGACCTTATTCAGGCTACGGTAGTCAATGCATGGCCTAAGACCACCATCCTTCTTCCCCACGAAGAAGAAGCCAGCACCTACCGGAGAAGAAGAGGGACGAATGTAACCCTTGGCCAGGGATTCCTGGATATACACTCTCATAGCTTCACGTTCGGGACAAGAAAGATTAAATATCCTACCCTTAGGAAGCTTAGCTCCTGGTACCAATTCGATAGCGCAATCGTATTCTCTATGAGGAGGTAACACTTCGGAGGCCTCCCTAGAGAAAACATCAGTGAAGTCCTGAACAAACTCGGGTAGCGTATTCGCCTCCTTAGGGGGAGAAATAGAATTAACAGAAAAACATGACGTACAACATTCATTACCCCATTTGGTTAGCTCCCCAGTATTCCAGTCAAACGTGGGATTATGCAACTGCAACCAGGGAAGACCTAGAACCAAATCGTACGATAATCCCTGCATCAACAGTACAGAGCATTGCTCCAAATGCATGGAGCCAACAAGGAGTTCAAAAACAGGGGTATGCTGTGTAAAATAACCATTAGCAAGAGGAGTGGAGTCGATACCCACTACCGGGACAGGTTTAGGCAAATCAATCAGAGGCATAGCAAGGGACATAGCAAATTCCACAGACATGATATTAGTAGAGGACCCTGAATCCACGAAGGCACTGCTGGTAGCAGACCTACCACCAAAAGAGACCTGAAAGGGAAGCAAGATCTTAGTACGTTTCATATTTACGGGAAATACCTGTGCGCCCAAGTGACCTCCCCGATGATCACTTAGACGCGGAAGTTCTCTGGCTGCAATCTTACGCTTAGGACAGTTGTTCACTTGATGCTTGTCGTCCCCACAGTAGAAGCAGAGACCATTCTTCCTGCGGAATTCTCTACGTTGTTGGGGGGACACGGAGGCCCCGAGTTGCATAGGTATCTCTGAATCTTTCGGGGAGGAACGAAGCAACGGAGCTTCGGGAGGCATCATGGGGGAGTCGGAGGAGAAAACACATAAACGTTCACGTTGTCGTTCCCTGAGACGTCGGTCAAGTCGTACCGCTAAAGCCATAACCTGGTCTAGGGAGTCAGAAGAGGGATAGCTAACTAGCAGGTCTTTCAGGGCATTCGACAGACCCAACCTAAACTGGCACCTTAAGGCAGGGTCATTCCACCGAGAAGCTACGCACCACTTCCGAAAGTCAGAGCAATACTCCTCAACAGGTCTCTTACCCTGACGTAAGGTCACCAGCTGACTCTCGGCAAAAGCAGTCTTGTCAGTCTCGTCATAGATGAGTCCGAGAGCAGAAAAGAAACAATCAACGGAGGAAAGTTCAGGGGCGTCAGGAGCCAAGGAGAAGGCCCACTCTTGGGGCCCTTCCTGGAGCCGGGACATAATTATACCCACCCGCTGGCTCTCAGAACCTGAGGAATGAGGCTTTAAACGAAAGTAAAGCCTACAACTCTCCCGAAAGGAGAAAAAAGCCCTCCGGTCCCCTGAGAACCGGTCGTGCAACTTGAGGTGGGGTTCAAGAGGCGCGGTGAGGGGAACTACCAGGGTAGCATCAGGCTGGATGACCCTCTGAGCCAGGGCCTGGACCTGTAGGGAGAGACCCTGCATTTGCTGAGCCAGGGTCTCACGGGGGTCCATAGTGGTGTCAGGGACCAGGGGTAGACTAGGTATGGGCTTGTGATTATGTAATGGCAGGGGGTAGGGAGACGGACAAGTGAGCCCTAATCTACCCGCCACTCTGTCCCTGCCTACTTGCAACGACCCGCCCTAGGCGACGGGGTACAACTGGGCGGCGGTCCCTGCGCTCAGTAAGTGCACGACAAACACGACAAACATACAAAGGAACACAAGCAAGGAAAAGGGGCCGTTGCCCACGGCAACACCGTGAGCAACCAGAGTGGTGAACGAGCCGAGTCAAGCCAGGAGCGTGCGAGGTACAAAACGAAAAGCAGAAGAGTAGTCGGTAAGCCAGGGTCTGTATGGAGCAGGATCAAAAATAGCAGGAGCTGTAGCTGGGCCAGGAAACCACAAGGAAAGAATCACAAGCACCGAGGGACAGGAAGAGCAGGCTTAAATAGACCAAGGGTGGGAGCTAGCTGAGTCTGGCCAGGTTACGATAGGCTCTCCCACTCCTAAGCCTGCCAGCCTGAATGGTGGAAGCAGGAGTCAGTCTCAGGGATGTATTCTCAGGTGCTGACTGATTAGTTCTGGGAGTTAACCCCGAAGCTGTGCCTGGCAGATCCTTTACAATCCCCTTCCTTTGATTCCTGATCTCTTTAATCAGGTTCAGGGGGCCCAATGGTTCTCTAAGTTTGATCTACGGGGGGCGTATAACCTTATCCGCATCAAAGAGGGGGATGAGTGGAAGACTGCGTTTAACACGCCCGAAGGTCATTTTGAATACCTTGTCATGCCCTTTGGGTTGTGTAATGCGCCGGCGGTCTTCCAGAATTTCATAAATGAGATTTTGAGAGATTACCTGGGGATATTTCTTGTAGTGTACCTTGATGACATACTGGTGTTTTCCAAGGACTGGCCCTCCCACATTGAGCATGTCAGGAAGGTGCTCCAGGTCCTTCGGGAAAACAAACTGTTTGCTAAAACCGATAAATGTGTGTTTGGGGTACAGGAGATACCATTTTTGGGTCAAATCCTCCCTCCTTATGAATTCCGCATGGACCCCGCCAAGGTTCAGGCTGTGGCAGAATGGGTCCAACCTGCCTCCCTGAAGGCGTTACAGTGTTTTTTGGGGTTCGCTAATTATTACAGGAGATTCATTGCTAACTTCTCGGTCATCGCTAAGCCTCTTACGGACCTCACTCGCAAAGGTGCTGATCTCCTCCACTGGTCTCCAGAGACTGTCCAGGCTTTTGAGGTCCTTAAGAAGTGCTTTATCTCGGCCCCGGTGCTGGTTCAGCCCAACCAAATGGAGCCATTTATCGTGGAAGTTGACGCATCCGAGGTGGGAGTGGGGGCTGTCTTGTCCCAGGGTACCAGGTCCCTCACCCATCTCCGCCCCTGTGCCTACTTCTCCAGGAAGTTTTCGCCCACTGAGAGTAACTATGATATTGGCAACCGCGAACTCTTAGCCATTAAATGGGCATTTTAAGAGTGGCGCCACTTCCTGGAGGGGGCTAGGCACCAGGTAACGGTCCTTACCGACCACAAGAATCTGGTTTTCCTAGAATCTGCCCGGAGTCTAAACCCGAGACAAGCTCGATGGGCGCTATTTTTTACCAGATTAAACTTTTTGGTTACCTATAGGGCTGGGTCTAAAAATATTAAGGCCGATGCACTGTCGTGTAGCTTCACAGCCAGCCCTCCTTCGGAGGAAGATCCTGCTTGTATTTTGCCTCCCGGTATAATCATTTCTTCTATTGATTCTGATTCTGATTTAGTCTCTGAAATTGCAGCTGATCAAGGTTCAGCTCCCGGGAAACTTCCTGAGGACAAGCTGTTTGTTCCCCTGCAATACCGGCTAAGGGTACTTAGGGAAAATCATGACTCCGCACTATCTGGTCATCCAGGCATCCTGGGTACCAAACACCTCATTGCCAGAAACTATTGGTGGCCAGGCTTGCCTAAAGACGTTAAGGCCTAAGTCGCCGCTTGTGAGGTTTGTGCTAGGTCCAAGACTCCCAGGTCCCGACCAGCGGGCTTACTACGTTCGTTGCCCATTCCCCAGAGACCTTGGACACATATCTCCATGGATTTTATCACCGATTTGCCTCCATCCCAAAGCAAGTCGGTGGTGTGGGTGGTAGTAGACCGCTTCAGTAAGATGTGCCACTTTGTGCTCCTCAAGAAACTACCCAACGCCAAGACGTTAGCTACCTTGTTTGTCAAACACATCCTGCGTCTCCATGGGGTCCCGGTCAATATTGTTTCGGACAGAGGGGTACAATTTGTTTCTTTGTTTTGGAGAGCCTTCTGTAAGAAGTTGGAGATTGATCTGTCCTTCTCCTCTGCTTTCCATCCTGAAACCAATGGCCAAACTGAGAGGACTAATCAATCTCTAGAACAATATTTAAGGTGTTTTATCTCTGACTGTCAATATGATTGGGTCTCATTCATTCCCCTCGCTGAATTTTCCCTTAATAACCGGGTCAGTAACTCGTCAGGGGTCTCCCCCTTTTTCTGTAATTTTGGGTTTAATCCACGGTTCTCCTCCGTTTCACCTGGTAGTTCCAACAATCCCGAGGTAGAGGTCGTTCATCGGGAACTGTGCACAGTCTGGGCCCAGGTTCAGAAGAACCTAGAGGCGTCCCAGAGCGTACAAAAAACTCAGGCTGATAGGAAACGTTCTGCTAACCCCTTGTTTATGGTCGGGGATCTGGTGTGGTTATCGTCTAGGAACTTGCGTCTTAAGGTCCCGTCCAAGAAGTTTGCTCCCCAGTTTATTGGGCCGTATAAGGTCATTGAAGTCCTCAATCCTGTATCCTTCCGTCTGGAGCTGCCCCCATCCTTTCGCATACATGACGTCTTCCATGCCTCCCTCCTTAAACGCTGCTCCCCGTCCTGGTCCCACTCGAGGAGACCTCCTGTTCCCGTTCTCACCCCTGAGGGGGTGGAATTCGAGGTGGCCAAGATTATGGACAGTAGGATGGTCCAGGGCTCCCTCCAGTACCTGGTCCATTGGAGAGGTTACGGGCCGGAGGAGAGGACTTGGGTACCTGCCCGTGATGTTCACGCCGGGGTATTGATCAGGAGGTTCCACCTTCTCTTCCCTACTAAACCGGGTCCTCTTAGTAAGGGTCCGGTGGCCCCTCATAAAAGGGGGAGTACTGTTAGGGATCTGCCAGGTACTATGTCTAGGTATACTCCTGGGATTAATCAATCCACACCTGAGGCTAGACCTGTTAGACTGACACCGTCTCCCACCAACCAGGGTGGCAGGCTCAGGAGTGGGAGAGCCTATCGCGGCCTGGTCAGTCGGAGTTAGCTCCGCCCCATGTCCTTTATTACCTGCCGTGTTCTCTTCCTCAGTGCTTGTAATTCTTCTGGATTCCTGGCCTCACTGCTGCTTGCACCAGCCTGCTTCTGCCGTGCTTCTGCCTTGCTGCAGTTCCGCTTAACCTGCTTCGCTTTGCCCCTGGCTTGCTTCCTTCTCCGTGCTCACGTTGGTATACTCCACTTCATCCTGGTCCTGACTACTCATTCACCACTCCGTTTCCTCGCGGCGTTCCGTGGGCTACTGCCCCTTCCCTTGCGTGTTCCCTGTTTGTTCTCCCATGCACTTAGACAGCGTAGGGACCGCCGCCCAGTTGTACACCGTCGCCTAGGGCGGGTCGTTGCAAGTAGGCAGGGACAGGGCGGTGGGTAGATTAGGGCCCACTTTCCCTTCTCCTCCTTCCTGCCATTACAGTGAACACCTTAGCTCCACGAATCCTGTTGAAGAGCTCAGAGAAAAGCGGCAAGGGGTACTTTATTTTTTACCGTGACTTGGTTCAATCTATGGTAATCAATGCATGGTCAGAGTGACCCATCCTTTTTTTCCACAATGAGGAATTCTGCTCTGGCTAGTGAAGTACAATTCCTGATGAACCCCCTAACCAGTTTTTCATTGACATACTCTGACATGGCCTGGGTTTCAGGCAAGGAAAGCGGATAGACCCGTCCATGAGGGAGTGAGGCTTCAGGAAGCAAGTCTATAGGACAGTCATATGGACGATGAGGAGGAAGGACCTCTGCCTCCTTCTTGCTGAAGTCATCAGCATAGCTGCTATACTGTGGAGGCAATCCAGAGAGTGACTGAGGTAGTGGAGAAATGGGATGAACCTGAAGCAGGCAGCGGTGCAGACATCAGGGTCCCCACTGGAGGACCTCTCCGGAGTTCCAATCAAGGTCTGGAGCATGTTTGTTAAGCCATGCCAATTCCAGCAGGATGGGATTGATAGCTTTAAAAAAGACATAGAAAGCAATCAGCACCTATCTGTAGTCTCAGTGGTTTGGTGATAGACAGGATAGGGAAAGGCAGAAGTTGTCCATCTAGAGGAATTGTGGTCAAGTGGAGACGATCAACTAAGTCTTTCTGAAAATTTGCAGCCGCTCTGGAATCTAAGTAAGCAGGCACAAAGTGCGATCCTTCACTGGTGATGATTGCTACAGGAATAGACCGTCTGGGATAGAATTTAGTAGCCGGGGTAGATTTTCATAGAGTGGTCTCTCTAAGCAACCCTAGATGCTAGAGATTTCCTGGTTTCTGAGGGCATTGGCGCAAAAAATGTCCCTTGTGACCACAATATAAACACAATCCAGAAGAACGCCTGCATTGCCGCTCTTGGTCATACAATCTGAGTCTGTCAATTTACATTGGCTCCTCAAAAGGTACAACAGGAGAAGGAAGAAAATGTTTTTGAAACTTAGGTGCCAATTAATAAGATCTCTTCTCCCGGTGAACTTCACAAGTGTGCTCTTGGATCCTCATAAAGATACGGGTTGATAACCGTATCAAGGCATCCAACGTAGAGGGAAGCTCACAAGCCGCTAGTTCATCTTTTATACGTCGAGATAGTCCCTGCCAGAAAGGTGCCACTGGAGGCCTCATTATTCCAAACCAGCTCCACGGCCAGTGTATGGAAGGAGATGGAGTACTCCCCTACAGGGGATTCCCCTTAATTGAGGGTCAGCGGTGAGGCAGCTGCAGTGGATGTTCGACCTGGTTCCTCGAACACTATACGGAAGGTCTCTAAAACAGTGGTAAATCAGAGAATTCCACACTCTCTCGTTCCAAGATAGGGTTCGCCCATGCCAGGGCTATGCCAGCGAGAAGAGAGATAATAAAAGCGACCTTGGCCTTATCAGAGGGGAAGAGACAGGCACGCAGCTTCAAGTGAATAGTACACTGGTTAATGAAACCTCTAAAGGTTTTAGGATCCCCATCGCAGAGAGGAGGTAGAGGCAACGAGACTGCAGACCCAGGACAGGCAGGAGGGATAGCAGGTGGTGGAGCAGCGGTAGCAGCTAGAGGAGGGACAGAAGGACGATCCGAACAGTTAATATACGGAGTTTACCGCTTGTAGAAGTTGATCCTGACGTGCCCGGAGGTCACGCATGTCCGCTTGCATAATTTGAACTTTTAGGTCGACCAGCAGGATCCATTGCCTGAGCGTACTATCACGGCTGTGGGGTATGTGGATTCACTAGGCTTCTCCACCCTAGTGGAGTAGAAGCTGGCCAAACAAAAGTCAATAACAGTCTTTGGAACTTGAGTACCTGTATAGAAGATGTGATAGACACATGTGGCGTAGCAGACACTATGGCGTAACAGACTCCGCGGCACAGATGACACTTGGCGTGGCAGATGACACATGGCACTGCAGATGACGCTTGTCATGGCAGATGACGCTTGGTATGGCAGATGACACGTGGTACAAAAGATGAAGTCAACACTAGACTTCACTCAGGAACAAACACAATTACTGGATACGGGATACAGGATATGGGAACACTGGGAACAGGATACAACTAAGGGACCATTTGCTAACTAATATGGGTAGACACAAAAACGCTCAGGCAAGGAGGGGAAGGGAAGAGCCCTTTTTATAGTCCAGGATGTATTAGGGATTGGCCTGGGAACTTTGAACTGCTGCACCCTACAAGCTTCAGTGTGGAGGTTGCTGCCACGTGTGCCAACGTCTATGAGGAGGGAGACGACAGCGTGAAGAGTGTGACCTGCACTACAGGCATAGCACATATAGTGAGGACAATTTACAGGAAATGTAGGACATACAGTGAAGATAACCCCACTTTATTTAGATGAACGCCTCTAACTATATGTAGCGAGGCCTGAGGGACTGGGAGCTGAGTGTGAGTCATGGTTACTGCAACGGTTCTCCGGGATCCGTCCCCTTTATTTACTGCCAATGGTTTATCTGCTCCCCAACTATGGTACTGTCTGTCATGGCCGCGGGCCGTCAGGTTCACTAACCTCCTGACGGCCGCTGCCATGGGTCTGCGAGCGCTGGCCCCAGTCTCCTCAAGAGACGCCAACGCTCACTTCCGCTTACCTTGGCCAGGTCCCGTAGAGTGCGCACGCACGCTCGTGCCCACTCTTAAAGGGCCAGCACGCACACCGGAGTTAAAAGCCAAAATTAGCCCATGAGTACCTTGGACTATAAGAAGGGACCAGCCCCTTCCTCCCATGCCTGAGCGTTGTCGTACCCTAAATTTGTCTAGCAAATTGGAGGAATCCTCCAGCTCACCTTAGTGTAGATTCACATAGCTGATAGCGCTGTGGTCCTTGTGTCGGCACACGAATTGAATAGAAAGGAAAGTAAAGGATGGATCCAGCGCTGAAACTGGTGTATCTGTTAAAATAGGAAACTTCTTCCAAGTTTTATTCCAGACAAAATAATTTAAAATAGTCTAGCAAATGGTCTCCTATTGTTTTCCAGTTCCCAGTGTTCCCTGTACCTGTATCCCGTGCTACCTGGTCAAGTGCTGAGCTGTAGTCGTGCTATGCTGTATTCCACGCCTGTCCTGCTACACCACGTCTGACGTCTGCCTGCTGCCTAAGTTCCAGCCGAGCCTGTCATTGCTACTGTCCGAGCTGCCACAGTTACACTATACAAACTATAGACTGTGACCTGCGTCCTGTTGGCCAGCTGCCATACCGTCAAGGCGGTACGGCCCAGTGGTTCCACGCACCCAACTTGACACTGTCATTTCTACATTCACTGACAATAACTTTCATAATATACAAATTGATATACAATATTACATAGTTACATTGTTTGTACGGTTGAAAAAAGACACATGTCCATCAAGTTCAACCAAGGGATATTCCCAAGCATATCTTGGCAACATTGCAGCAACAACCGATAAGAAGCAGAAGTCATTCAGGAGGGACAAATGGAGGGAAGAGAGCATTAGGTGATAATTTTTCTTACCTCCAGAAGACTTTCCCTGTTCTCTGAAGCCACCACCAAGTGCTCATCCAGCCCATTACACCTACACACACCCAAGCAATCTGTTTTATTTTGTTTCACCTAAATATCAGGAAAATACAGTACATAGAAACTCCTTTATAATAGGTGAAGACGGCCTCTCGACAGAAACATATTTGTTATGTCATAGGGGCTTACCTGACAGGAAGATATTTGTGATGTCACAGTAACCTACTTAACTAAAACCCACTTGTAATGTCACAGCAGCTTACCCAATGGAAACAATGACAAATTACACCAACATATCCGCTATTTGCACCAGTCACTAAGAGTCGATCACTACATTAAAATGTATAATTACACCCCTTGAGTTGAAGACTAGGTATATAAATGCATATGTAGTGAGCTCCCCCTAGTGGTTGCTGTATACACCCAGAAATATATAATTTATCAAATCAGATATATTATGAAATTTATCGGCACAGAATTTTTGATCCAAATACGAAATGACAAATGTTACCTTCAATAAAGGTGTAGTGCATTTGCTGGAGCTCTCAGTGGGAAGTGGATAATATTCTGAGTTTTGCTTTAGGGCCTTATGATTTTTGCATATGCCTCTGGTCACAAGGGTATAACTACCAAGGTAGCAGGCTAGAGGCAGACATACCATTAGTGCAACCTGGGCAGCAGCACAGGGGTCTAGTAGGTAAGGGGGCCCACTATCACCTTAAAGCAGCTGTCTTCTGATGTAAATGCCTGAGTTAATAAATTTTATTGCCAACAATTACTGCTGGATTGTTAGTTAGACATAAAGGGGTGATTTATGCTGAGATATTGGTGATTGAGGGGCCCATATACTGTTCAGCTGCCTCTGCCTGCCACTGTAGCAGACATAGCAGCTTTTATGGAATCCATCATCTAGGGCAGGGGTCTCAAACACACGGGCTGCATGCGACCCCTGAGGCCCTGTCATCTGCGGCCCGTGGGGCACCGTAGCTCCCCCGAAGAGTAGAGAGCAGTCCAAAGGAGGAATGCGCCAACGCTCCTTCTTGACGTAATGAAGGAGCACAATCTGTTGGTGGTAGGTGAGCAATGGCCGCACAGCCCACTGTAGATAATGCAACCCCCTCCCCCTGTAGACATCGCCCCACACCCCACCCTGTTGATAGCGCTACATTCCCCCGGGCCATAGCTCCCAACTGTCCCGGATTCAGCGGGACAGTCCCGGTGTCCCTAGCGGCCGGGGGTATGTCCCACTGTCAACTGTAACTTCGTCCTGAGGATGTAGATACAGTTGAACCGAACGCTGAAGCAAGGAACAGTCAACTCCCTGCTTCAGCATTAGTTCAGATCAAAGGAGCAGAGGGAGCTCCTCCACCCACCAAGGACTCCCCGGGTACAGCGCTACTTTAATTGCTGTGCCCGGGGAAGCCCTTGACGTCACTGTCCATATATGGACAGTGACGTCAGTGGCCACTCCTGGGGCAGAATCACCATTGCCGATGCTCTGGCAGGGGATTCTGCTCCAGGATTAGCCCCTGACATCACTGTGTCCCTGATTATAATAGCACCATACACTGTGACAAACACACACACACGCAAACACACACCGTGCCCTCATTGCCCCCTGTAGATAGTGACCCCCATAGAGCCTCTGTAGATAGTGCCCTACATATAAGCCCCTGTAGATAGTGGCCCACATACAGCCCCCTGTAGATAGTGACCACATATGGACTCCAGTGCTGCAAGGCAATAGTGCTAACCACTGATCCACCATGCTGCCCTACATATAGCTCCCCCTATAGATAGTGCACCACATATAGCACACCTCTGTACATAGTGCCTCATATATAGCTCCCCCTGTATATAGTGTCCCACATATAGCCCACCCCTGTAGATAGTGCCCTACATATAGCCCCACTGTAGATAGTGCCCCACAGGTAACACACCCCTGTATATAGTGTCGCACATATATTCCACCTCTGTAGATAGTGCCCTACAAATAGCTACCCCTATAGATAGTGCTCCACATATAGCCCACCCCTGTAGATAGTGCCTCACATATAGCTCTCCCTGTATATAGTGTCCCACATATAGCCCACCCCTGGAGATAGTGCCCTACATATAGCTCCCCGTGTAGATAGTGCTCCCCATCCCCACATATAGACCCCCCCCCCGTAGATAGAGCTCCTCCCCTGTAGAATAATGGCACTCAGTTTTATTAGAATTTTTTTTTTTTACATGTGTATAATGTGTATATGTGTGCATATATATATATATATATATATATATATGTGTGTGTGTATAATATGTATATATGCAGGTGCGTAATGTGTAAATTGTGTGTAGTGTGTATATGTGTAATGTCTATATATGCATATGTGTAAAGTGTATATATGTATGTAGCATGTATGTGTGTGTGTGTGTGTGTGTGTGTGTATGTATGTATATGTATATATATGTATATATATAATGTGTAATACATATATATATATATATATATATATATAATGTGTAATGTGTGTGTATATATATATATATATATATATATATATATATATACACACACACACATAATAAGTAGTTCTTGGCTTGGTGAACAAAACATTGAAAATTTGGGTCCATGGCCAGGAAACTCCCCAGAGCCTCAAAAAGCGTGTGGACAAACACAAACACAGAAATTGTGATTAACTCCAAGCACTGATTAGGCAAGAATAGGTTGCCATCAGTCAGGATTTGGCCCAAAAGATGATATACAGCCACGGCGAATTGCAGAAGTCTTATAAAGGAAGGGTCAACACTGTAAAGAGTCTTTGCATAAACTTGTTGTATTTGTCAATAAAAATTTAAAAACGTATGATATACTTATAAATGTACTTCAGTATACCATAGGAACATCTAATCTAAAAACACTGAAGCAGTTAACTTTGTGAAAACCAAAATTTGCATCAGTCTCAAAACTTTTGCCCCAGACTGTATGTGTGTAATATGTACATGTCTCGTCTGTGTGTGTATATATATGTATGTACGTACGTACGTACGTACGTATGTATGTATGTGTATATATATATCTATATATATACATATATACACACACGTGTGTGTGTGATGTGTATATATGTATGAATATCTGTTGTGTGTATGTGTGCAATGTGTGTATATATGTTTCTATTTGTGGTTAATATGTATAAATGTTTGTGTGTAATGTGTATATATGTCTGTATGTATATGTGTAATGTATATCTGTATATATGTGTAATGTGTATGTGTAACGTTCGTTGTCGCTGACCACGAACTCCTTCCATCCGGTCGATGCCCTTCTCTCCAGAGATGTCTGCACGTGCGGCCGTCCTGTTCTACAGTGACCACCAGGATGCGCTTGCGAGCTTAGTCCAGCCTTAAGAAGCCAGGTGTGAGATTGAGCTGATTGCTCCCAGAGCACCCTGGACTATAAGAAGAGCTCCGCTCCTCCCTGTATTGCCTGAGCCTTGTTGTCGTTACCCTAGTTTGTTTCTGCAAATGGTCTCCTAGTGTCTTCCAGTTCCCAGTTTTGCCTGTATGCCAAGTTGGAGAAGTGCGTGTTTGACAGAGATGCTCTACCCTTCCTGGGCTACATCATCTCGAATCAAGGTCTCAAGATGGATCCTGAAAAGGTAAAGGCCGTCCTGGAATGGCCACGCCCTCAAGGCTTGAGGGCCATACAGCACTTCCTGGGATTCGCCAATTTCTACAGACATTTAATTCCAAACTTCTCCTCACTGACATCTCCTATGTCTAACCTCACCAAGAAAGGCATGAACGCCAAGGTGTGGACTCCAGAAGCGGAAGCCACATTTAATAGCCTGAAGAGTGCTTTCATGTCTGCCTCTATCCTCCATCATCCAGATGTTTCTCGACAGTTCTCGTTGGAGGTGGATGCCTCCTCTGTCGGTGCTGGTGCACTCCTGTTCCAGAGAGGTTCCAAGGGCAAGTTAATGGTATGTGGTTATTAATCTAAGCTCTTCTCTTCCACAGAACACAACTACTCTATTGGGGATCGGGAGTTACTGGCCATCAAATTGGCTCTGGAGGAGTGGAGACCTCAATTAGAGAGCGCAGTTCATCCCATCTTGATATTCATGGACCACAAGAACCTCACTTGTCTCCAAACGGCCCAACGACTGAATCCCCGTCAGGCCAGGTTGTCGCTGTTCTTTGCCCGGTTCCAGTTTGACCTCCACTACCGTCCGGCCGACAAGAATGTGAAGGCCGATGCCTTCTCCAGGTTGTTCGAGACAGAGGACACTATGGAGTTTCCACAAAATATCATCGATCCATCCTGCATCATCCCTGTCAACCCTCTGCAAGTAAGAGACATTCCCCCAGGGAGGACTTTTGTGTGTCTGGCAGACAGAGGCAAAATCTTCCGCTGGGGACACAGTTCCAAACTGGCAGGTCACGCAGGTGCCCGTAATACCCGAGACCTGATTGCCCGTCAGTTCTGGTGGCCCACGCTGCCCAAAGTCATCACAGACTTTGTTTCCTCCTACACGGTGTGCGCAACAAATAAAGTTGCCCACTCCAAACCGGCTGGCCTGCTACAGCCACTGCCTGTGCCCGATGCTCCCTGACAACATATTGTTATGGACTTTGTTACGGACCTGCCTCCCTCTACGGGATGCAGTGCGATCTGGGTGGTGGTGGAACGATTTTCGAAGATGGATCACTTCGTTCCAGAGATGTCTGCACATGCGGCCGTCTTGTTCCACAGTGACCACCAGGGTGCGCTCGCGAGCTCAGTCCAGCCTTAAGGAGCCAGGTGTGAGATTGAGCTGATTGCTTCCAGAGCACCCTGGACTATAAGAAGAGCTCTGTCCCTCCCTGTATTGCCTGAGCCTAGTTGTTGTTACCCTAGTTTGTTACTGCAAATGGTCTCCTAGTGTCTTCCAGTTCCCAGAGTTTCCTGCTACCTGTAACCTATATCCCGTGCTATCTTCAAGTATTGTATTGAGTTGGAGTCGTGCTGTGCTGTGTTCCATGCCTGTCCTATTACACCCCACCTGGTGTCTGCCTGGTGCCAAAGTCCCTTCCGATCCTGCCTCGCTACTGTCTGAAGCAACCACAGGTACACCTATATGAACTATAGACTTTTACCTGTGTCCTGTTGGCCAGCTGCCATACCGTTAAGGCGGTACGGCCCAGTGGGTCCACATACCAAACGTGACAGCATGTATGTGTATAATGCGTATATTTGTGTCTGTGTGTAATGTGTATACATCTGTGTGTAGTGTGTATATATGTTTCTGTATGTGTGTAATGTCTATGTCTGTAATGTATATGCGTGTATGTGTATAATGTGTATACATGTATGTTTAGAGGTGCATGTGTATAATGTGTGTATGTGTGAAATGTGTGTTTATATATATATATATATATATATATATATATATATATATATATGTAATGATGGGGGTAGGGAAACAGACAAGTGAGCCCTAATCTACCCGCCACTCAGTCCCTGCCTACTTGCAACGACCCGCCCTAGGCGACGGGGTACAACTGGGCGACGGTCCCTACGCTCAGTAAGTGCACGACAGACAAACAGACAAGGGTACACTGAAGCTGAGGGAAATGGGGCAGTTGCCCATGGCAACACCGTGAGCAACATGAGTGGTGAACGAGCCGAGTCAAGCCAGGAGTGTACGAGGTACCAAACGCAGAGCAGGAGAGTAGTGAACAAGCCGAGTCAAACCAGGAGTGTACGAAGTACCAAACGCAGAGCAGGAGAGTAGTCAGTAAGCCAGGGTCAATATGAAGCAGAGTCAAATAGTTCAAGAAGCTGCCGCAGGGCCAGGAAACCAAACGAGAAGAATCACAAGCAAGGAGGAACAGGAAAGGCAGGTATAAATAGACAGAGGGCGGGAGCTAGCTCCGTCTGGCCAGGCTGTGATAGGCTCTCCCACTCCTAAGCCTGCCATCCTGAGTGGTGGAAGATGGAGTCAGTCTCACAGACATAGAAGCAGGTGCAGACTGATTACCTATGGGCGTTGACACAGAAGCTGTGCCTGGCAGATCCATTACATATATATATATATATATATATATATATAGAAGAAGAAAATTTGCAGCACTCCAACATGAAAAAAGTGGTGGTTTATTCAATCCAAAACAACAGCAACGTTTCAATCCTACAATAGGATCTTTATCAAGCCTAGTGACACATCTACTCAGCAAGCTTATATATGGTTGAGACTCTTTTACATAATTGGCCTCATTATAAAACAATAAAGTGCAAAGTGTATGAAAGCATACATAATACATTGTGTACGGTATCATCATAAAAATAAACATGATACAGAAAATACAGAAGTGTGTATGTGACATCGTGAGTAACAGTACATAATAACAAAAACATTAAAAACAACTGATTACATCATAATCATTTATGCAGCAGTGGTGTAAAATCTATCGTCATGTCGTCACTCACCAATCAGAACTTCAGATTTAACTAGTCAGTCATTGGTATATATATTCGTAAGAGTGTATTGCAGCAATCAGCTGCAGCCCTCGTGGTAATTGAAATTTGACACATCAGTGTAATCCCCCGAGGCGGAAGTGTATATGTATGTGATAATGTAGCGAGGGACAGTTTGCTACAGTCTAAAAAACCGTCAGTACATGGAAAACGGAAACGTATTCCATTTATCTCAACTTATAATGACAAAAGTGGAGATATTTCCAGAATTATGAATAGACATTGGCCAATAATCAGTAATAGCTTTGGACACATAGATGTATTGAATAATGGTCCACTTATGTCTTATAGACGCTCACAAAATCTTCGAGATAGACTGGTGAAAACCAGAATGCCAGAACATAAGAAAACGACACAACCTATCTTTAAACCACTAAAACCGGGCAATATTCCATGTTACAGATGTGTCAATTGTGCCTTGATGTGCAAAGGTGAATTTTTTAGACATCCATTGACTGGACAACAGTTTAAAATTAAACACAATTTCACCTGTGACTCAGACTGGGTCATATATGTGCTATGGTGTCCCTGTGGCCTCCTATATGTGGGTGAAACCACCTGTGCCTTTAAAACTCGTCTAAACAATCATCGTTTCTCTATACGTAAAAAGAAACTTGACTTACCTGTAGCTAAACATTTTTCGGAACATGGTCACAATGAAAGGGATCTAACATTCATGATTCTGGACCATGTTCCTGCATCACAATTTGGCGGTGATCGCCATCTGGCTTTACACAAAAAAGAATTGAGATGGATATTTTTATTGAACACCTTAAAACCTTGTGGGCTTAATGTAGAATTCGTTGTAGATAGAATAGCCTTATGATGTCCTCATGCTCTTTTTCCTTGGGTTCTTTAGATGTCCTCTTCGGTATGATGATCGTTGACACATTAACATCAATATCTATATTTCGTATTTACTGTCAATGTTTGATAAATACTAAAAATTTTATGTTTTGTATTTTTTTAGATTGGAATACCACTCCCAACAGAATTTCGGAACTTCTTTGATTGATTTTTTTCAAATAGCAATGTTACTGTGCTACGATATTTGACGGGGCTGTGTGCAATTCACTAAGTCATTAATTCATTAAGTCTTATTGTATCAATAAAATATGTTTATTATTTGTTGAATTGTTTCTAGTCTCCTATTAGGTTTCAAAGTGATAGAGAGATATTATAAGTCTTTGTAAGAAAAGTGAGAAGGATTCTCATATATTTTTTATGACTTATGCTCTATGAGATATTATGTCACTGATGTGACAATATGGGTCCGTTACACGTAGGAGGGTAATGGGACATCCTAGACACGTGAAGACGTGGCTATGTGGTCCCATAACTCTGGGAACAAGATCGTTCTGGATACTTGATTGTGAACAGAGATCTTTGAACCCACGTGTGGATCGTCTTTAAAAAGCCGATATAAAGTTACTTTTAGATATCCTCAATATCTCCATCACTTACCATGAGGAGCATTGACTAATATACCTGTATTTTTTACAGTTATTGACTTCTTGACTGACATAGCCTTGTCAATAGGTATCCATAACAGAGTTACAACAGTTGCTTAGCAACCTATGATGCCGTTACATACGGGTCAGTTCAGTGGAACGCATTGACACGCATTACATCATATGGATGCGATCGATGCTCTCTGCTGCTGAATGATGATACACTTCCGCCTCGGGGGATTACACTGATGTGTCAAATTTCAATTACCACGAGGGCTGCAGCTGATTGCTGCAATACACTCTTACGAATATATATACCAATGACTGACTAGTTAAATCTGAAGTTCTGATTGGTGAGTGACGACATGACGATAGATTTTACACCACTGCTGCATAAATGATTATGATGTAATCAGTTGTTTTTAATGTTTTTGTTATTATGTACTGTTACTCACGATGTCACATACACACTTCTGTATTTTCTGTATCATGTTTATTTTTATGATGATACCGTACACAATGTATTATGTATGCTTTCATACACTTTGCACTTTATTGTTTTATAATGAGGCCAATTATGTAAAAGAGTCTCAACCATATATAAGCTTGCTGAGTAGATGTGTCACTAGGCTTGATAAAGATCCTATTGTAGGATTGAAACGTTGCTGTTGTTTTGGATTGAATAAACCACCACTTTTTTCATGTTGGAGTGCTGCAAATTTTCTTCTTCTATATATTATTACACGTCCGAGGATCGGGACGTTTTGCTGGGCACCTGGTCGATCATTCTTATGTGAGTGCTGCTGCCTTCTTGTTTGCTATATATATATATATATATTGTATGTGTGTTTATGAGTGTAATTGTCACGGCGCGGGGTGTGGACCCACTGGGCAATACCGCATAGCGGGATAGCAGCTGGCCAAACAGGTATAGTACAAAGTCTTTAGTCCAGAAAGGGGACCTGAGGCATTGCAGACAGTAGCGGTTATTCAGGCTGAAGATAAGGCTCTGGCAGTAGACGGACACACGGCGAGGTGTGACGCAGTAGATGCAGCGGAAGACACAACTTGACTTCGACTCTAGATGGCACAGAGGCACGTTAGCATGGTAGCACAGGGTACAGGCAGCAGGAACAGGTAACCCTGGGAACTGGAAAACACTAGGAGGCCATTTGCAAGACAAACTTTAGGTACACAACAATGCTCAGGCACTGATCAAGAGGGCAGAGCCCTTTTTATAGTCCAGCAGCACTCTGGACTTGATTGCAGATTTCATGCAATTGTGCACGCACTGTCCCTTTAAGGCCGTGCACGCGCGGGCGCGCGCACCCTGCGGGAGACAGTCTCAGATCCAGGAAGTGAGTGCTGGCGTCTCACAGGAGGAAGACTCTGCAGGGAATTCATGTGTCCATGGCCGCGGCCGTCGGTGGGTAAGTCAGAACGACGGGCCGCGGCCATAGATGTTACAGTATTCCCCCTCTTACGCTCCCTCTTCTTGGGACCAGAGCGGGAGAGAAACTTCGTCACGTGGACAGGGGCATTGATGTTCTCCTCTGGCTCCCAAGACCTCTCTTCTGGACCGAATGCCCTCCAGTCCACCAAATAAAACGTCCTTCCTCCCACTTTCTTGGTGGCCAGGATCTCCCTTACTTCGAAAGTCCCCGATGAGCCGCCAGGAGCCACTGTGGAACTAGGAGTCCTGGAGTAGCGGTTCAGGACCACGGACTTCAGCAGGGAGACATGGAAGGAGTTAGGGATCTTGAGGGTAGGAGGCAGCCGACACAGGATTAATCTGTAGCAGGATCTCGAAGGGTCCGAGGAACCTGGGAGCAAACTTGCAGGACAGTACCCACAGCCGGATATTCCTGGAAGACAGCCAGACCTTCGTACCTGGAAGAAACTGAGGAGGCTCTCATCTTCTAGTGTATGCCTTTCTCTTCGTGCGGTTCACCGCCAGCAGAATAGTAGATCGGGTCTGTTGCCATATCTGCAGAAAGTCCCTGAAGGTAGAGTCAACTGCAGGCACTTGGGACATAGTAGAGACAGGAAGAGGTATTCGAGGATGTTGGCCGTAGACGATGAAGAACGGACTGGAGGTGGTGGACTCACCAGTATGGTTATTGTAGGAGAACTCAGCCCACGGGAGCAGCTGCACCCAGTCATCATGCTGCCTGGAGACAAAGTGATGCAGATAGTTCTCCATAATCTGGTTAACCCTCTCGACCATTGGACTGGGGATGAGAAGTTTAACTTTACACTGAGGAGACCGCAGAGTGCTCTCCAGAACTTCGAGGTGAACTGGACACCTCGATCCGAGACAATATGCAGGGACAAGCCGTGCAGACGGAAGATGTGTTGAACGAAGAGGTCGGCCAGTCGAGCAGCAGAAGGCAGGCCAGTCAGCGGAACAAAAGGAGCCATTTTAGAAAATCGATTCACCACCACCCCGATCATACTGCATCCAGCAGAGAGAGGCAGATCTGTGACAAAGTCCATAGCAACATGCTGCCAGGGGGCATCGGGCACAGGCAGTGGTTGGAGCAGACCGGCTGGTCTGGAGTGGACAACTTTGTTTGCTGTGCATACCGTACAGGAGGAGACAAAGTCCATGACGTCTTTGGGCAGCCTGGGCCACCAGAACTGACGGGCAATTAGGTCTCGAGTCTTACGGGCACCCTCGTGACCTGCCAGCTTGGAACTGTGACCCCAGCGAAGGATTTTTCCTCTGTCTGCCAGGCGTACAAAAGTCCTTCCCGGAGGAATGTCTCTAACTTGCGGATGGTTAACAGAGAAGATGCAGGAAGGATCAATAATATTCTGTGAGCACTCCACAGTGTCCTCTGTTTCAAACGACCTATACAAGGCATCGGCCCTCACATTCTTGTCGGCAGGTCGGTAGTGGAGTTTGAACCGGAACCGAGCAAAGAACAACAACCACCTGGCTTGACGAGGATTCAGCCGTTGAGCTGTCTGTAGATAGGTCAGGTTCTTGTGGTCCGTGAAGACCAGGATAGGATGAGCTGCGCCATCCAGTAGGTGTCTCCACACCTGCAGGGCCAGCTTGATGGCCAGTAACTCCCAATCCCCAATCGAGTAGTTGTGCTCTGCGGGAGAAAACAGCTTAGAATAGTAGGCACATACCACAGTCTTGCCTTTCGAACCTCTCTGGAACAAAAGTGCACCGGCACCAACAGAAGAAGCGTCCACCTATAATGAAAACTGTAGGGATACATCAGGGTGATGAAGAATAGAGGCTGACGTGAAGGCCTTATTGAAGGTATTAAATAAGACTTCTGCTTCTGGAGTCCAAACCTTGGCATTCATGCCCTTTTTAGTGAGGGTAGAGATGGGGTCTGTCAATAAAGAGAAGTTGGGAATGAACAGCTGGTAGAAGTTGGTGAATCCCAGGAAGCATTATATGGCCCTTAAGCCTTGGGGGCGTGGCCATTCCAGGACAGCCTTTACCTTCTCTGGGTCAATTTTGAGACCCTAATCGGAGATGATGTTGCCCAGGAAGGGTAAAGACTTCTTTTCAAACACGCACTTCTCCAGCTTGGCATTAAGATGATTCTCCCTTAATTGAAGCAACACCTGGCGGACATGAGTCTGATGAGTTACAAGATCTGGGGAAAAAATCTAAATGTCATCGAGATAGACCACAACACAGACATAGAGGAGATCACGAAAAATTTAATTGACAAATTCTTGAAACAAAGCGGGGGCGTTACACAGGCCGAAGGGCATGACCAGATATTCGTTGTGTCCATAAGGGGTATGGAATGCAGTCTTCCACTCGTCACCCTGACGAATCCGGATTAAATTTTAGGCCCCCCGTAGGTCTAATTTAGAAAACATTTTTTCCCCCCGTATACAATCACACAGTTCCAAAATCAAAGGCAATGGGTACCTGTTCTTCACCGTGATCTGGTTGAAGCCACGGTAGTCAATGCAGGGTCGGAGGGATCCATCCTTCTTCTTGACAAAGAAAAACCCGGCTCCAGCCGCGGATGAGGATTTGCGTATGAAGCCCCTCTCCAGATTCTCCTTTATGTAGGCAGACATAGACTGGGTCTCAGGCAAGGAGATAGGGTATACTCTACCATGAGGAGGGGACGAATCAGGATAGTCGATAGGGCAATCATATGCTCGATGTGGTGGCAATGTCTGCTTCCTTCTTGTTGAAGACATCTGAGAACAGAGAGTAACAAGGAGGTAACCCTGCTAGTGACAGATGCGGAGAAGACTGAGGCGGATGGATATGCACCAGACAGGGGTCGAGACACTTGGGACCCCACTGGAGAACCTCTCCAGAGTTCCAATCCAGGACTGGGGCGTGTAGACGGAGCCAAGGCAAACCCAGCAGTATGGGGTTGACGGCCTTGGGCAGAACAAACAGGGAGATTAGTTCAGAGTGAATAACTCCCACTTGGAGTCTTAACGGCTTGGTCACAGACAAAACTGGGTCAGGCAATGGCAGTCCATCTATCGAGGCAACAATCAACGGCCTTTCCAGCAGAACAGTGGGCAACTGAAGAAGATTCACAAGGTCTTGGCAGATGAAATTGGCTGCAGAGCCAGAGTCCAGGTAGGCAGAGACCGGATGGGGCCTCTTGCCAGCGACGATGGTCACAGGAATGAACAGTTTGGAGGAGAGTTCTCTATTAAATGCAGTATCGCCCAGGGTTGTCTCTTCAACCAATTCTAGGCGTTGAGGTTTTTCGGCTTATGAAGACACAGACGCACGACATGGCCAGTGAGGCCGAAATATAAAGAGTCCAGAGGTGCGCCTGCGCTGTTTCTCTTGAAAGGACAGTTCAGTTTAAGCTGATCCACCTGCATCGGAATCTCGAGTGGAGCAGTAGAAGAAGGCAAGAGGGGTTGCTGGAAGTTGGGCGCCAGTCTAGGAAGCCGTCTCTCCTGTCGAACTTCTTGAGATCTCTCTCTGAGCCTTATGTCCACTCGAGTAGGAAGTAGAATCAGTTCGTCCAAGGCAGGTGGTAGATCTCGTGCAGCAAGTTTGTCCTTGATCTCGGGCGATAGGCCATGCCAGAAGGATGCTACCAAGGCCTCATTGTTCCAGGACAGTTCTCCTGCCGGGGTCCGGGACTGGATGGTGTATTTGCCCATGGAGGTGTCCTCCTGGCGAAGGTTAAAGATAGCAGTGTCTGCCGACGAGTCTCGTCCAGGCTCTTTGAAAACCGTACGGAATAACTGCACGAACCCCTGGAAGTCTCAGATCCCTGTCGTTCCCAGATTGGGTTCACCCATGCCAGGGCCTTGCCGGCAAGTAGAGACATAATGAAGGCGGTACTGGCTCCGTCCGAAGGAAATGCTTGGGGGTGCAGAGTGAAGTGGATATGGCATTGGTTCAGAAACCCCCTGCACGTACTTGCATCTCCATGGAACCGAGGTGGCAATGGCAGCGAGAACCGAGGATCCGAACCAGAGCTGCCAGGAGGTGTAGCAGGAGGGTCGATCGGAGGAACTTGAATAGGAGCAGAGAAGGAAGTAGCTAGCTAGTTTTTTTTTTTAAACTTTCATTTTTGGCCAAGTTATGAGCTATTTTATATATATGCAAATGAGCTTTGAAATGGACAACGGGGCGTTTTTTTTCGTTATGTCCAACTGGGAGTGTATTGTGTTTTTAACTGGGCGTGTTTATGTGTATGACGCTGACCAATCAGTGACCAGTCAGCGTCAACACTCCTCTCCATTCATTTACACAGCTGCACAGCGTTCTTACTAGAACGATGTGCAGCCACATACACAAGTGTCCTGATAATGAATAGACATGGCCATCCAGCCTGGACGTCATGTGTACTCAGAATCCTGACACTTCTGACTCTTTTCTCTGAGATTTCCAGCAAGGGAAACGAAATCTCGTTTACCTCGTAATCTCGCGAGATTACGAGTGGCTTGCGGAAATCTCAGAGAAAAGATTCAGAAGTGTCAGGATTCTGAGTACACATGACGTCCAGGCTGGATTTCATGTGTATTCATTATCAGGACACTTGTGTATGTGGCTGCACATCATTCTAGTAAGAACGCTGTGCAGCTGTGTAAATGAATGGAGAGGAGTGTTGACGCTGACTGGTCACTGATTGGTCAGCGTCATACACATAAACACGCCCAGTTAAAAACACAATACACGCCCAGTTGGACATAACGGAAAAAAAAACGCCCCGTTGTCCATTTTAAAGCTCATTTGCATATATATATAAAATAGCTCATAACTTGGCCAAAAATGAACATTTTTAAAAAAAAAAAAACGTTACTGTTATCTACATTGCAGCGCCGATCGCATGCTATAGGAGATAGGGATTTGAGAATCTGGTGACAGAGCCTCTTTAATGCCAAAGAGCTCAATTTTAGTCTCATCTGACCACAGTACCTTCTCCCAATCACTCTCAGAATCATCCAGATGTTCATTTGCAAACTTCAGACGGGCCTGTACATGTGCCTTCTTGAGCAGGGGTACCTTACGGGCACTGCAGGATTTTAATCCATTACGGCGTAATGTGTTACCAATGGTTTTCTTGGTGACTGTGGTCCCAGCTGCCTTGAGATCATTAACAAGTTCCCCCCGTGTAGTTTTCGGCTGAGCTCTCACCTTCCTCAGGATCAAGGATACCCCACGAGGTGAGATTTTGCATGGAGCCCCAGATCGATGTCGATTGACAGTCATTTTGTATGTCTTCCATTTTCTTACTATTGCACCAACAGTTGTCTCCTTCTCACCCAGCGTCTTACTTATGGTTTTGTAGCCCATTCCAGCCTTGTGCAGGTCTATGATCTTGTCCCTGACATCCATAGAAAGCTCTTTGGTCTTGCCCATGTTGTAGAGGTTAGAGTCAGGATGATTAATTGAGTCTGTGGACAGGAGTCTTTTATACAGGTGACCATTTAAGACAGCTGTCTTTAATGCAGGCACCAAGTTGATTTGGAGCGTGTAACTCGTCTGGAGGAGGCTGAACTCTTAATGGTTGGTAGGGGATCAAATACTTATTTCTCTGTGCACAATGCAAATAAATATATATAATTTTGACTATGTGATTTTCTGTTTTTGTTTCTTAATATAATCTATCTCTCACTGGTAAAATTAACCTAGCCTAAAAATTCTAGACTGTTCATGACTTTGACAGTGGGCAAAGTTATAAAATCAGCAAGGGATCAAATACTTATTTCCTTCACTGTATGTATGTGTGCAGTGTGTCCTTACACATCAAATCAAAGCAGCTATGCATCACTCTGTCCTTTATATTCTTTCCCCTTCGGAAAGTGACAGATGGTTGATTAGTGATCCGTTCCGCTAAATCCATATCTGCACTGAGAATATGCCAATATCTCTTAAGTATTTTCATCACTTCTAGTTGTTTAGAGTCAAAAGTGCCTTTGAGCCTCATGATATTCTCTTCTTTTCTATCTCTAGGGACTAAAAGACTAGTTCTATCTGAGTCTCTTGCCATCTCATAAGCCTTTTGTAATGGATTTGCCTGACACAGCTTCTTTGTCGACGCCCGTGATTAATCAGCCTGCATCTGTGCCTAGGTCTGTTAGAGTGACTCGATCTGCTACCACTCAGGCTGGGAGGCTGAGGAGTGGGAGAACCTATCACAGCCTGGCCAGATGGAGCTAGCTCCCGCCCACTGTCTACTTATATCTTCATTTCCTGCTCCTCCTTTGCCTGTGATTCTGTCCTGTTTCCTCGCTCTGCTGCTGCTGCTTGTTCTATTGTCCTCTGCTTCAAATTGCCCCTGGCTTTACTGACTACTCTCCTGCTCTGCGTTAGGTACCTCGTACACTCCTGGTTTGACTCGGCTCGTTCACTACTCTTGTTGCTCATGGTGTTGCCATGGGAAACTGCCCCATTGCCCTTAGCTTCTGTGTACCCTTGTCTGTTGGTCTGACGTGCATTTATTGAGCGTAGTGACTGTCGCCCAGTTGTACGCCGTCGCCTAGGACGGGCCGTGCAAGTAGGCAGGGACTGAGTGGCAGGTAGATTAGGGCTCACCTGTCTGTCTCCCTACCCCGTCATTACACCTTTTTCACCACCTCTTTGGGAAAACCTCTCTCCCTCAATCTATTACCAAGATCCTGTGATTGTAGCTCAAAATCTTCTAGGGAACTACAATTACGACGTACCCTCATAAACTTATGCCAATTTGTACCTTGGCTGGTGGGAGGAGACTGTGGTCTTTGGAGACCAATTTTCCAAATGGAACTCATCAGTAGGTCTTTGGATAAGATATATTGATGACGTGTTGTTGCTCTGGAATTCCACAGTTGAAGAGTTTAATGCCTTTGTGGCAGCTCTAAATGAGAATGACTTGGAACTGAGGTTCACTGGTGACATCAGTGACCATGCTTTATCATTTTTAGATCTCAAGATTACTAAAACGAGGGAAGGCACTATTCGAACTAAAGTGTACCGTAAAGTGACAGCTGCAGATAGCTTTTTGCAATGGGATAGTTGTCACCCTTATCCTCTCAAACGAGGCATTCCTAGGGGCCAGTTTTTGAAGGTACGTCGAAATTGTAGTTCCCTTGAAGATTTTGAGCTACAATCACAGGATCTTGGTAATAGATTGTGGGAGAGAAATTTTCCCAAAAAGGTGGTGAAAAAGGCTTATGAGATGGCAAGAGACTCAGATAGAACTAGTCTTTTAGTCCCTAGAGAGAGAGAAAAGAAGAGAATATCACAAGGCTCATAGGCACTTTTGACTCTAAACAACTAGAAGTGATGAAAATACTTAAGACATATTGGCGTATTCTCAGTGCAGATATGGATTTAGCGGAACGGATCACTAATCAACCATCTGTCACTTTCCGAAAAGGAAAGGATATAAAGCACAGAGTAATGCATAGCTGCTTTCGATCCAATACTGCAACAAGGAACGTGGTTGGATAGGAAGATTCCAGGTACATACAAATGTGGCAGCTGCAGAGCTTGCAACTTTATCGAGAATGGGAGGAAATTCAAAAGTGTCACCACCGAAATCGAATATGATATTCGAGATTTTGTGAACTGCAGAACATGCAGGGGTGGTCTACCTGATTACATGTCCATGCCCACTAAATTATGTGGGTAAGACTATCCGGCAATTTCATTGCTGAATTAGAGAACTTATAGGGGATGTGACAAATGTGAGGGATACTCCCATATCAAAACATATACATGATAAACACCAAGGAATAGCAGAATGTTTACGTTTTCAGCCGATTGAACTGGTCCGTCCACCAAAACAAGGAGGGGACTAGGACAATCTGATCCTGAGAAAAGAGGCCCCTTGGATCTATAGGTTGGCATGTATACAACCAGATGGCTTGAACAAGCAGACAAATTATACGTGTTTTATTTAAACATCTATCAATCTATTTAGATCCAGTTCTAAACTTAAAATTATTTCTCTAAATTGGTACGGCTGTCCCACTTATATATGTATTGTGGGTCATGCTGTATTACATTGTACATTAATGACTTGATTTTCCACTTCCTATAGTGTGAGACCGGAGGGTATGTTGGACTATTGGTTGTCAGGGTGCAGTCTCGAGATGGACAGCATTCTTGATTCCCAGGTCACTCCTCCCCTTAGACGTAAGGGGCTAGAGGCTATAATGAGATGCACTTTGCTGCCTCTCTCGGCGCATGCGCATTTGGTTAGGCGATGGCTGTGATTTCCAGGCATGTCACCTGACGCGCTGGGCGTCACATGACCACACGTCACGAATTACGTTTGCGATATTGATAGGCCAGCATAAGGGCTTGGCCTCAGCCCAAGAGGCAGAGTATTAGTTATAAACACTCCAAGTCCTGAGTGAAGCGTGCCGCTGATATCAATGCGAGCACGCTTCCATGTGTGTAACAGAATATCTGTACACAATTCAATATTGCTGGCGCAGTAGCCAGCTCTATAGTGAACAGACCCCTAATGAAATGATTATACAGAAATGCGTAGGGTCAGACATGAGAGGGGATTTCTAGCGTAGGTGACAGCATCATTGATATTTTACCATGGCACTGGTGTTCGTAGGAGCAGTAACAGCAGGCTCCAGTGTTGTTATGGGTTCTATTCTCTGTAACACCAAAGTCTAAACGTCTTTTGATCCCATATATCTTAATATACTCATTGAGGAGGGTTCGCAACGGAATCCGTTAAAGAAGTATATTTAATATTTTTTCTATAATTTAGCAAGGTGGCCTTTTTTCACGGTGGTGATTGTACCCCTGATTTTAGCAAGTTATTTAATACAATTTAAAAAATGTACTCATTAGTCACAATCAGGGAATGGTCTATTTCTAACAATTTGTGGGAGCACAAGCAAATATCATATCAAACAGTGAAATATTTTTTGGCATATCCACAGGAAATTCCAAAAACGTCTGATAGTTTCGGGTCCTAGCACCAATATTTAGAACTGACTGCAGAATCCAGGTGGAGACTATTGGAGAGAGGGTCGCGCGTGCTGTTTCCGTAACTCCCATTCAACAGAGTAGAGAGAGCTGCGCGCACACGTGACCCTCTCTCCACTGGTCTCCGTCTGAATTCTGCTGTCAGTTCTAAATATAGGTGCAGGTCCCAGAGCTGGGACCCGCATCTATTAGACATTTTTGGCATTTCCCGTGGATATGCCATAAATATCTAAGATGGGAAAACTCCTTTAAGTTATATGGTCTGCAGAGCGCTTGTGTAGGGCTGGTGTCTGCCACTCTATGGTCACTATGTTGTGGTAATATTGGTCTTTGGTTTATTACACACATTTTACTACACAATAAGGAGTGGTCGCATTATTTCTATATAGCTGACGGGTGGGCCCCAAGAATTATTTATTTCCATATATATGTGTGTGTAATGTGTATTTATGTATGTCTGTAATGTGTATGTGTGTAACGCCTATATACGTATCTATATGTGGTTAATATGTATATATGTATGTGTGTAATGTGCCTGTGTGTAATATTTATATTTTTATCTATATGTGTGTAATAAATATATATGTATGCGTCTGTGCATTATGTGTATTTGTGTAATGTGTAATATATATTTATATATGTATGTGGATGTGTGTAATGTGCATATATTCATGTATATGTGTGTTAAGGAATGAACCAAAGTTTCTCCATGATGATACTTACAGTGAACTGGAGATGTTGAGATCGCTGAACTAACACATAGACTTAGAGATGCCACTTCAGCAAATAACAAATTCTTTACCTTATCAGATGCATGTCGGCCCTAGTCATGAGATTTGTGTATAACCAAGGCCAAATGTTACGCTGTGTAATATATTGTACTGCGCATGATCAACCAATGCTTTCTTAGCATAAAGCCTTCTGTGTTTGTAATCCTATAACTTGGGAAACCAAGTTCCAATAGAGCAGATCTTCGTTTCATAGCACGTCCATGTCTGTATCTGATTTCTCTGTGCACACATTGTATCACCTGATCAGAACTTCGAGAGACATAGACAAGGGTCGATTGGGCCCAGTTTCACTGACAGAACGTGGTACCGAAACACGGGACCTGACCTCACAGCTGTCTTATCCAGAGCCAGATGGGAGCCTAGGAGCATGTGCAAAGGTGAACTCAAAAGCTGCAGCATAGGGATCAGGTGTCCGCTGCCCATCCCGAATGGAGACGCCAAAACCCTTTTGACTTACGTTAGTAGCAAAAGGCGTAGAACAAGGAACCATTTCATCACGCCCTAAAGAGGTGTTGCCCTATTAGCAGTATAATGGGAGAGGCGGAGGGCAGGGTAGGGGAGGTGGACGAGGATGAGGTGGTACTGGTAGAGAAGGTGGGTGGAATAATGGGCCAAAAATTTGTTTCGGGTGTCGAAAGAAGGGATAAAAATGACGCAACTGTAACTCAGTCACACCCAACCATACTTACGAGACTGACACTACCCAATAGGAAACAGGCAACCTAGTTTGCATGCACACTTCAGTAATGCCCGATTACCTAGGACCTGCCCCAATGATAAAAGTGACAATGGGAAATTGGCAGAAACTGGATTTTCAAGTCGATACTGGGGCAGCCAAATCAGTAGTGCACGCATCTGAAGTGTTTCCTTATGAAATAACTGATGATTTTGTGACTTGTGTAGAAGTGGATGGACAGCCAGTGGACTCCCCCTCAGTGGGGTAACTACCGCCGTAGCAGCCGTAGCGACCGCTACGGGGCCCGCGGCATGAGGGGGCCCGTGTCGCCCGCCGACACGGGCCCCCACCAAGACCGGAGGCTCCGCTAGCAGCCGCTATGGCTGCTACAGCGCGACGCCACTGAACACTACGGCAGAGCAGGGAGGTATCTCCCCACTCTACCATTAAACAAAAGACATGTATCCCCTATCCACAGGACAGGGGATACATGTATGGCGTTCCCTGCAGGGGGGGGTCGCTGTATGGCGTTCCCTGCAGGGGGGGGCGCTGTATGGCTTTCCCTGCAGGGGGGGGCGCTGTATGGCTTTCCCTGCATGGGGGGGGCGCTGTTTGGCGTTCCCTGCAGGGGGGGCGCTGTATGGCGTTCCCTGCAGGGGGGGGCGCTGTATGGCGTTCCCTGCAGGGGGGGGGGGCGCTGTATGGCGTTCCCTGCAGGGGGGGGGCGCTGTATGGGGTTCCCTGCAGGGGGGGGCGCTGTATGGCGTTCCCTGCAGGGGGGGGCGCTGTATGGCGTTCCCTGCAGGGGGGGCGCTGTATGGCATTCCCTGCAGGGGGGGGCTGTATGGCGTTCCCTACAGGGGGGGCTGTATGGCATTCCCTACAGGGGGGGCTGTATGGCGTTAGCGCCATACAGCCCCCTCTGTAGATAACGCCATACAGTCCCCCTGTAGATAACGCCACACAGTCCCCCTGTAGATAACGCCACACAGCCCCCCTGTAGATAACGCCACACAGCCCCCCTGTAGATAACGCCACACAGTCCCCCCTGTAGATAACGCCACACAGTCCCCCCTGTAGATAACGCCACACAGCCCCCCTGTAGATAACGCCACACAGTCCCCCCTGTAGATAACGCCACACAGTCCCCCCTGTAGATAACGCCACACCATCCCCCCTGTAGATAACGCCACACCATCCCCCCTGTAGATAACGCCACACAGTCCCCCCTGTAGATAACGCCACACAGCCCCCCCTGTAGATAACGCCACACAGTCCCCCCTGTAGATAACGCCACACAGTCCCCACTGTAGATAACGCCACACAGTCCCCCTGTAGATAACGCCACACAGTCCCCCCTGTAGATAACGCCACACAGTCCCCCCTGTAGATAACTTCACACAGTCCCCCCTGTAGATAACGCCACACAGTCCCCCTGTAGATAACGCCATACAGTCCCCCTCTGTAGATAACGCCATACAGTCCCCCTCTGTAGATAACGCCATACAGTCGCCCCTGTAGATAACGCCATACAGTCTACAGGGGGGGCTGTATGGCGTTATCTACAGGGGGGGCTGTATGGCGTTATCTACAGGGGGGCGCTGTATGGCGTTATCTACAGGGGGGGGGGGGCTGTAAAAAAGGCACTATCTACAAGGGGGGGGGGGGCCCCAGTCAAAAGTTTGCTATGGGGCCCAGTCTTTCCTAGTTACGCCCCTGCTCCCCCTTATCCACTTCCATTCCAATCTCCGTACACTCTGGCCACCAACTGTTAACAAGATTCATAGTGAGCAAAACAGAACCTATGAATTTAATAGGGACAGAAGTACTTAGTGCCCTTCAGGTATCTATAAATTTTGGGGAAGATGGAAATATTACCTTGTCAACGCCAGTAGATGGGGATAAAAGCCGTTGTACGTTTGGAAAATAGCCTCTTAACCCCTTAATGACCGGCCTATTTTAGACCTTAATGATCAAGCTATTTTTTTACGTTTTTCCATCGTCTCATTCAAAGAGCTATAACCTTTTTATTTTTGCGTCGACATAGCTGTATAAGGTCTTGTTTTTTTCGGGACAAGTTGTCATTTTTAATAGCACCATTTTGGGGTACATAGAATTTATTGATTAACTTTTATTAACTTTTTTTTGGGGGGAATAGAAAAAAAACAGCAATTTCGCCACACTTTTGCGTCCTAAATTTACGCAGTTTACCGTGTGGTATAAATAACACAATAACTTTATTAAGTAGGGTGTTGTGATTGCAACGATACCAAATTTTTATAGTTTTTGTATGTTTTACTACTTTTACACAGTGAAAACACATTTTTTTCAAAATTATTTGTTTTTGTGTCTCCATGTTTGAAGAGCCGTAACGTTTTTATTTTCTCGCCGATGCAATTGTAGAAGGGCTTTTTTTTGCGGGACAACTTGTAGTTTTTATCGGTACCATTTGAGTAGATACGACTTTTTGATCACTTTTTATCACATTTATTTTAAGGCTGGATTCAAAGAAAACAGCAATTTTTGCATGGTTTTTTTATTTTATTTTTTACGACGTTCACCGTGCGGGTTAAATGATGTATTAAGTTTATAGTTGGGGTCGTTACGGACGCGGCGATACCAAATATGTGTAACTTTTTTACTTTATTTTGTTTGTTTTTTTTTGTTTTTTTTTTTCTTTATCAAAGATTTTTTATTTTGAAAGTATACACAACATAACAGCTTATACATGGTTTCATACTTTTGCAAAATTCACACGCAGTGCAATATAACCATTTCAATATCACATAAAATATGCAAAGACATATAACAGCAGTAGGAGGTAACCTCCTAATCAGTAAGCAAAAACTAAATAAGAATGTAATGAAAATAATAATACCATAAGTGCAGCAAAGATTAGTGCATTATTTAGGGAAGCCAGTCCCCACAGGTGGATAACAATTATTGCATATAAGTGCACATTATACGACAGACTAACACAGACACAAGACAACAAAGGGAAACACATACGGACATAGCACGCAAAAGGTAGGCTTTATATAGGTATTCAAAAGAGGCCATCCAGCCAGAGAGGTAGATCATTACCACCCCGGAATCCAGACCACACTGCCCAGGTGCGGACAAAGAGCTCAGCTTTCCCCTGATCAGCAGACATCAACTCCTCCAGCCTCATAATTCCGTTCACCTCTATCACCCATTCCTTCAGGGAAGGCACAGTGCTGGATTTCCAATGACGAGGAATCACTGTTCTTGCTGCGGTCAAAAAATGCCGAAAGACACTCTTTTTGAGGTGTGAGAGTAATCCCGGAACCATGGAAAGTAAACCAATGGAGGCCGAAGTCTGAACCTCAGTATGAAAAAGTTTATTACCGAGATCAAAAATCTTTCCCCAAAAGGGACGAAGTTTGTGACAATCCCACCAAATGTGCAGCATGGTTCCAGGAGCCTCCTCACACCTCCAGCACTCATCCGGTACATCAGGGAATATCCTATGCAGCAAAGAAGGACAGCGGTACCATCTAGTGAGAATCTTATAATTTTTTTCCTGGGCAAAGCACGAGGTCGGCAGCTTATGCGCCAGGAAGAAAGATGTGCCCCACTCCTCAGCAGAGTGTCGAGTCCCCAATTCCTCATCCCATGCGGTAGTGAATGTCAGCTGAGAGTAATCGTATTTAGGTAGAAGGATCCCGTGTAAAAAGGACAGTACATGAGAGGGGGCCGTAGTCAGCAACAAGTATTGTTCCAGAGGAGTCTTATCCTGCAGCAAAGCAAAACGGTCGCCCATTGAAAAACGATAGGAGCGCAACTGAAAATAGGACCACCAAACCGGACGTCCCCCCGGGCAGGCCTCAGAGACCACAGACTGTGATAAGATTGTACCCTCATGTGTGAGAGTCTTAGCCAAGAAACTACCGTCCTGTCTCTCCCAACAGAGGAATGTGTCCACACCCACCGCCGGAGGAAAGGAAGGATCATCAAAAAGAGTGGTTAGAGGACCTGGACGGTGAACAATGTCCATCGTAGCAATGATCCGCTCCCAGACTACAAGAAACTGACGTGTGAGGGAAGGCAGAGAAGATGAAGGTCGCTGAGAAGCAGACAACCAAGGCAGAGATGACAGTGCTAGGGGAGACATAGCCTTCTCAATGCGCACCCATTGCTTACCCGCACCTGAGCGGAACCAGTCTACCAATCGCATCAGTAACGCAGCTTGGTGGTAGCGTTTAAAATCCGGCAATCCTGCCCCCCCCCCCCTCCATTTTCGGCCAACTAAGGACAGCAAAACGAACACGAGGCTTAGAGGAGCCCCAAACAAATTTAGTTATGGCCCTATGCAATATTTGGAAGAAACTCGTTGGGATTATGATAGGGACGGTTTGGAATATGTAAAGAAATTTGGGTAGAATGTCCATTTTTACCGCGTTAATGCGCCCAAACCACGATATGCGATTCCCACCGTACGCCATTAAATCCTTCAAGGTGCACTGCAGAATGGGTGTGTAATTCAAAGCGAACAAATCCGACTGGTGTATGGGAATTTGCACCCCCAGATATTTTAGAGATTTAGATTGCCATTTGAACGGGAAAACTCGAGCGAGATGGTTGGCTAAGGCAGTATCGAGAGATATATTCAATGCCTCTGATTTGGAATAGTTGACTTTGAAATTGCTCACATGGCCAAACCACTCAAATTCCCCGGTCAAAGGTGGCAAGGAAACCATGGGAGTCGTAATGTACACCAGGAGATCATCGGCATACAATGCTAGTTTGTGATGTTTTGCGCCAACACCGACACCATTAACATTAGGGTTGTTCCGCAGTGCCACGGCCAGGTGTTCCATGACCAAAACATAGAGTAAAGGTGAGAGTGGGCACCCCTGTCTCGTGCCATTAGAAATAGACAAAGAGTCAGATAACAACCCATTAACTCGAACCCGGGCCGTAGGCCCTTGATATAATGCCATAATCCTATCCACCATAATGGCGCCAAGGCCAACCTGTGTCAGGACACTGCGGAGAAACACCCAATGTACCCTGTCAAATGCTTTTTCAGCATCGACCGAGAGTAAACACATCGGTATCTTATGGGATTGGCAGTATGATGTTAAAAGGAGGGTCTTGTTAGTGTTGTCCCGTGCTTCTCTACCATGCACAAACCCCACCTGGTCATCTGTGACCAAATCGTGTAAGAGAGGCGAGAGTCGAGAGGCCAGCAACTTCGCAAAAATCTTAACGTCTACATTTATCAATGATATTGGTCGGAAGTTTACGCACGCCGTCGGATCTTTGCCCGGTTTTGGTAAAAGTGTAATATGAGCCTCAAGGGACTGGGGTGCAAAGGGACACGAGGAAGACACTGAATTAAAAACTTTCGTCAAGAACGGAGCCAATTGATCCTTAAATGTCTTGTAGAATTTATTATTAAACCCATCGGGTCCTGGACTTTTGCCCAAGGGGGAATCTCCAATAGCGCGCTCCACCTCCGTTTCCAAAAAATCTTCCTCAAGTCCCAAAGCCTCCCCGCCCCCCAAGGACGGCAGCGCAGTGTCGTGCACATAACGGTCTATTTTATCACGCAACGCATCCGCCTGCATATCCTGAAAATGGCCTTTAAGATTGTATAATGCTGAGTAATACTGTCTGAAGCTATCGGTGATCCCCACCAGATCATGAACCTCACCGCCCGAGGGAGAAGTAATTTTAGGGATATACGACGCCTGGGTGCGAGGATGTAGTATCCGTGCCAGAGACCTGCCGCATTTATCTGCAAATTCGTACGAGTGTTTTCGCATACGGTCCCTGAATCGAGCATGTGACTGGTCTATCAGAGAACGCAAGGATTCTCTCGCTGCAGTAAGTTCCGCAAATATTTGTGAGGAAAGCACTCGCTTATGACGGAATTCAAGGTCCCGTATCTGAGCAAGGAGTCGCGTAATGGCCACCCCTTTTTCCCGTTTCAAACGAGCCCCATGTTGGATCAGGACTCCCCTGACTACACACTTTAGCGCCTCCCACTGTAATGGTAATGGGGTGGTGTCACGTGTATGTACCTCAAAAAAACCATTTAGTGAGTCCTTAAGTGCTGACACACATACTGAGTCACCCAATAAATTATCGTTAAGTTTCCAAGATTGGAAATTGGGTACTGAACTAGGAAACGTAAGTGTCAGAAATACAGGGGCATGATCCGACCAAACCATAGGGCCCACCTCAGAAATAGGATGCCAGGTAAGCAAATGGTGGCTAGTAAGAAAGGCGTCCAGTCTACTATACATATTGTGTAGTGGGGAGAAGTAAGTGTATTTTCTTACCTGAGGATGCAGAATCCTCCACACGTCAATCAATTGCATGGAATGCATCACAGTTTTCAAGGCTCCCAAGTGGGACTTCGGAACCGCAGACCTGCCCGAGGAGGTGTCAAGCCTGGAATCGAACGTCAGGTTAAAATCACCGCCCACAATCAAAACTCCCTCCGTGAACTCCTCCAATTTCCGCAAATACCCACAGCACACTCGCGCCTGATCCTGATTGGGGAGGTACATATTAGCTAAGGTGAACAGCTTATTACGAATGGACAGTTTAAGAAACACATACCGACCACCCGGGTCAACCAAAACGTCTACCAGTTTATGAGAGAGTGACTTGTGGATACAAATACTAGCGCCCTTGGACTTGGATTCCGGGTTGGCACTGTGGAACCATACTGGATAATAACGATTTGTAAACTGTGGAGTGTGGCCCACCAGAAAATGAGTCTCCTGTAAAAACAGGATATTTACACGTTCTTTGTGCATATTGTACAATATCTGCGAACGCTTTTCCGGGACATTAAGCCCTCTAGCATTAAAGGTACAGACTTTCAGCCTCGCCATTTCCAACGCACGTATGTCTAGTAAATCAAGAAATGTGCTATATTAATGAAGAAAAGGACAAGACAGACAAGGAAGGGAGACACGACAACAAGGACAAACAAGCGGGTGAAACAAGCACCCACTCCTTGATCTAATCAAGGAGAAACAATCCAATATACACCGGATATAACCAGTGAAACCCTAAGAGGAGAAGTGTCAGGACAAGGTCTAGCCAGCGCCCCGCACCCCCCAACCCAGCAATTTTATATAGCAAATAACGATATAACACAAAAGAAAGGAAAACCAAGGCACTTAGTGAGATACCCAAAAATAATTAAATAAGGAGTTACATTGTTAGTAGGGCCCTAAAGAAACCCCAGCAGCGAACACCCCTGCATACATTCATTGTCAGCATAAATGTACAAACAGGTTAGCAATAAAGACAAATAATAAAAATAGTACATTCACGATTGTGGCGTATTAGCGGCAATCGACCGATATTAGTAGCCTCCAGGTCTCCAACAGCAATCACCTGTGAAACATAATGCAGACCCACTCAGTAATGACCATATGTAACTCCAAATATAATTGCTTCAGCTGATAAACTCAATAACCATTGTAAGTAGGCTCCGACAGCAGGCTGCAATTAAAAGCCATTAAGAGGGGCATCACATCGGCTCCACAGGCCGACCATCATGATGCCTCATAGGAGAAGCAGGAGAATGACCTCGCCTGCGTGATCGTGGACGCGGCGGCGGGATGGGAACATAAGGCCAATCAGGGAGAAAGACTCTAGGCAAACGGAGAGCATCGCAAAAATCTAGAACATCCCCCGGGTCACAAACACTCAGCAGTGCCCCGTTCCTGCGAACCTGCAACTGAAAGGGGTGACCCCAGGAATAGGAAATCTCATGTTCTCTCAAGAAATCCAGCAAAGGACGTAGGCGCTTGTCCAGAGTCATCCTGGACAAATCAGATAGTAGCTGGATCTTGACTCCCTGTAATAAAACCTCGCCTTTATCTCGGGCCTTCCTCATAATCTGCTCCTTAAGAGAAAAAAAATGGACACGACATAGCACATCTCTAGGCCTATCAGGATCCGGGTTGCGCGGGCCTAGTGTCCTGTGAGCTCTATCCAGCTCCAGAGGATCATCAGCAGGGCGCCCGAGTAAAGAATTAAACAGAGACTGTAGAGCGGGAATAAGTTGACCCGGAGAGATATCCTCAGGAATGCCCCGCAGCCGAATATTATTACAGCGATTCCGATTCTCATGATCCTCGGCAAGATTAAATAATGTGTGGATCTGCTGAGAGTGCTGATCCAATCGGTCGGCATGAGAAACTTGTTGCTGTGTAATACTGGATACATCGCTTTCCATCCACTGTACTTGATCGGACAATTGAGATAAATTGGTAGTAAGAGATTGTATTTCCGATTTATATGTCGTCTCCAGACGGTTTACATAACGCTCCATGTCCTGTTTAGTGGGCAATGCTGATAACTGTCGTCTCAGGCCCCGTAAATCATCCCCTAGGACAGCAGCAACACCTATATGAGAGGAGGGATGAACAGCCATATCTCTGGGAGAAGTAGAAGGCAGCATTGCAGGCCCCAGCACATGAGGGGAGGATAAGGGAGAAACCCGGCCGCCATGACAGGCACCACGTGGCGAGCAGTCCCGCGCAGGCAGCGCCATCTCAGCCCCAGAAGAGCTTGGCTCAATCCCATCCAGCAAGGAGGGAAACTGCCCCTGAGTGCTCGATATCGAGGGGAAGGTACTAGCGGTACCTGATGCAGCAACGCCGGCCGCAGTTGATAGCCCCTCTGGAAGCGAAGTCCCGGAGCCATCTCGCCTCCCCTCCAGCGGCGCCATCTTAGATGATGTTCCAGATGCAGCGTCGGTCAGAAATCTCTGGATAGAGCCGGCTGAAGACATCTGCCGTGTACAGTAAGGAGTCCCCGTGGAGGCCTTGGATTTGATGACCATTAGGGTGATAGAATGATGCTTATTAATGTGCTTATGAGCGGGCTAGGGAAGTGCAGGAACGGAGCTCTCAAGCAGCACGTCTGGTCAGCTCCATGTCCAAGCCACGCCCCCTTTATTTTGTTTGTTAATAATAAAGCAGTTTGTAAGGGGGTTAATTTATTTTTATTTTTTTCACTTTTTATTAAACTTTTTTTTAAACTTTTTTACTAGTCCCACTAGGGGACTTCACTATGCGATTATCAGATCGCATTTATAATACACTGCAATACTTCTGTATTGCGGTGGATTATGCCTGTCCGTGTAAAATGGACAGGCATCTGCTAGGTCATGCCAGAGGCATGATCTAGCAGGCATTCACTACAGGCAGACCTGGGGGCCTTTATTAGGTCCCCGGCTGCTATCGGAGACACAGACACTCGGTAATCTTATCGCCGGGTGTCGGTGGGATGAGAGGGAGCTCCCTCCCTCTCTCCAAAACCACTCAGATGCGGTGCACGCTATTGAGCACCACATCTGAGGGGTTAAACGGGGAGATCGATACTTATATCGATCTCACATGTTCGAGCAGGGACGCCCTCAGCTGCTTCTGGCAGCTGAGAGCAGGGAGATTTGACAGCTACCTGCTCTGTTTATTTATTCCAATGCAGCGACGTAAAAAGTCTATTGCATCGGAATAAAGCTCGTTAGTGACCGACGTAAAAACACTATGGGGCGGTCACTAACGAGTTAAAGCCCGTCCCAGGAAGTGATAAAATACCTTTTGATAGAATTAATGATCAATTATGGGCAAAAAGTAAGACATATAATGGAACCCTTGCCGGTTCCGTCGGTTATGGTCAATCTCAAGCCTAGGTGGAATATCCTCACTCCCAAACAAGAAACAGCATGTTAGGAAACGTCTGTCACTTTAAGGTTGTCATGCTTACTAGCCAAGCTTCTGTGTGGCCATGGTTTTTTATGCAGAGCCAATCTCATTTCTCTGTCTGCGTCCTATCAGGGCCGAGGGTGGAGTATTTGAATCTGTTCAGTTTTATCATTGTTGCTTGTGATTTCTTGTGTTTGCATGTGTCTGATCAAGCTCCTCATTACACCCTGTATCACATTGACTTTTTGGACACTTTTAATTGGACCTCGGCTTTGTCTTTGGATTTACCCTCTGCTCACTAATTTTGACATTCTGCTCTAGGCTGGTTTTGAACTCTGCAAGTTCTGGTATTCTTCGTTTTGCGATTTGGACTTTTAGTATCTCCTGGTTGTGAACTCTGTTTGCTGATTACCCCTCTGGCTTGTCTGGTTATCCGTTCTGGTATTGCACCTCCTGTTCAACACCGTATTCTGTAAAAGCAACCTCGGTTCTATGCAGCCAAATCCAAACTGCCTTGCGGTCGGCTCTGGTGAAGGCCATAGAGTAGCCTTAAACTCTGCTGACCAGAGTGGTGACGGCCTTGAGGTGGCTGATTTACCTGCACGCTTGATCCAGACAGTCTCCAGCTGCTTTTGGGGAATTGGTCGTGTAGCAATTCCATAAACTGGCACTCTGAGCACAAGATTGGTCATCTCAAGTTCAACATTTAAGCTCTGTCCTTCAAGCACTGAGGGAAAATTTTCTTTGTGCAAAATTTGAAAAGTATCTTTTTGGAGTTCAGGAAGTTAATTTCTTGGGGTATGTTCTGTCTCCTCATGATTTTCGTATGGACTCCGCTAAGGTTCAGGCGGTTCTTTAATGGGTTTGATAAGGATATCTTAAACAAACTCTCTTGTCTCACAGTGAAATTAAATGAAAGCTTTTATTAAGGAAGAAAAGCTTCAATAATGAGATAGAGAAGTAAGAAAATAAGAGACACCTAGCTATGGTGGTCCTCTCAAGAGTTTAGATAGAAGACCTAAAGGTTCAATTTTAGATTAATATTTTAAAGGTCTTTTCTGGCTAAATGCTTTCAACGAACCACCTTGCAAGTTATTGCCCAACAAGAATTGCATACTTATAACACTATGCAATGTTAAATACTTTTGTGTCAAAAAAGACAAAAGTATAGTAGGTATGATACCTTTATTGTCTAACCATAAAAGTTCTATATGCAAGCTTTCAGAGCACAGAGGCCCCTTCATCAGGCTATTTACAAATGAATGACTGAGGAAAAAAAACACAACATTTAAGATGTTACACAAAGACAATTAGTACATGAGGTGATAATACATCATTAAGATAAGCAGGGGAAATAAAACTGCGGTTATAGGGGTGATGACTTAGGAGTTAAGGCATCTGGAGTCAGTCTGATGGGGGATGTGATGCGTGTCCATGTAGTGGCTCATAAATCCTTGTGTTAGATTGAGGCCTTGTGTCAATGACTGGAATGTTATCATTAGCTTGAATTCCCAAATTTTTCTTTCTGTGTTAAAATGACCCTTCAGAATTAGGACCTTTAAATCTGCCAAACTGTGATCAGGTCCAGAGAAGTGTTTTCCCATGGGTGTATCCACCTCCTGTTTTATTGTGTGTCTGTGAAGATTCATCCTGGTTTGTAGTTTTTGTATGGTTTCCCCAATCTAGATTCCTTTATTGATGCACCTTGTACACAGGATCATGTACACTACATTGGAGGATGTACAGGAGAACGTGCCAGTGATTTTATAGTCCTGCTGCGTGTTTGGTATCTGGATGGTGTTTGATGATAAGAGGTTGGTACAGGTCTTGCATTTTCTACTGTTGCAAGGAAAAGTGCCAGTCTCTGATGGTGATGAGAGGAACTTCTGACCAGGAGACTCCTTAGGTTTGGTGGCTGTTTGTATGTAAGGAGAGGTAAATCCGGGACTATTTCCTTCAGTTTATTGTCTTTGTTAAATATAGGTTAGAGATCAGCAGCAATTTTTCTCAAGACGTTCATTTGGGGGTTTTATGTGACCACTAGGGGCACCCTGCTGTTGTCTTCCGTCTTTTTGTACTCCAGAAGATTGCTCCTTGAAATTCTTGTGGCTCTGCAGATCTGATCATCTTAAATCCTTGGATGGTATCCTTGTTGTAGGAATTTATACCTCAGTGATAGCAGGTGTTGTTTTCTGTCTTCACTGTCTGAACAGATTCGTATGTACCACAGAGCCTGGCTGTAGATGATGGATTTCTTTATGTGTCTCGGATGGAAGCTGTTCCATCACAGAAATGCTGGACGGCCTGTAGGTTTATGGTAGATAGTTGTTGGTATGGTATTGTCTCTCATGTAGATGGTCATGTCCAGGAAATGTATTTGAGATATTGAGTTAGTTGAGAGTGAGTTTGATGGTAGGATGGAACTTGTTAAAGTTTTTATGGAAAGAAAGCAGTTCATGTTCAGAGCCTGTCCAGATTATCAACAGGTCATCAATGTACCATAAATATGCTAGAGGTTTAGTTGCGCAGGTTGATAAAAACTCTTCTTCTAGTTTGGCCATGAACAGGTTAGCATATTGTGGTGACATTTTGCTACCCATAGCGCTTCCCATACATTGCAGATATATGTCTTTGGCAAATAAAAAAATAATTGTGATGGAGTAAGAACCTGATGAGTTGTAGGGCTGGCTCTTTCGCTAGATTGCTCTTTTGAAGAAAGTATTGGCATGCGGCTATGCCATCCTGATGGGGGATGTTAGAGTACAGAGACTCCACATCCATAGTTGCCAATATTGTTCCCTCTGGTAGTGGACCTAAGGATGAGAGTTTGCAGAGGACGTCTGTGGTGTCCTGGACATAACTGCGTGTGCACCTCACCATGGGCTTTAGAAGATTTTCCACCAAGCCAGAAATATTCTCAATTAGAGTCCCAACACCTGATTGGTCTCCCTGGTTTGCCTTCTTTATGTATTTTAGGTGACATGTAGAATGTTCCCATTGTGGGATTGTACGGTATAAGGTCAATTAAACTGTCTGATACAGTGTTGAAATTATTGATGATATGGACAAGTTTGTCTGTGAATTGTTTGGTGGGGTCTTCATTAAGCAGCGTTTAGTATTTTTTTTTCTGAGAGTTGTCTGTGTGCCTCCTGGATGTAGTCAGATAAATTCAGAATTACTTCAGCCCCTCCTTTATCAGCGGTTTTGATGATGATGTCTTTGTTGGATTTTAGTGATTTTGTGGCTTTCCTTTCCTCCATGCTGCAATTGTGTGTTACTTTGTGCTTGTGGTCCAAGATCTCAGATTTAACTTTAACTTTTTTTCTGAAGCAGTTAATGTAGTAATCCAGAGTTGATTGTATCCAGGTTGTGGGGTCCGGTTTGTCTTCTTCTTCTTTCTTGATGTTTCTTTTCCAATCCCAGCCTGTGATGTCATATCTGTTTTGCCAGAAAATAATTATTTCAGCTGCAATCAGCGGAAGTATTCCTCCACGTCACTGCAAAACTGGGCTCTGTCAAGTGGTTTAGTGGGACAAAATGTAAGTCCTTTAGACAGAACATTCATTTCCATTTTGCTTGGTTCATACTGAGAAAGGTTTACAACAGAGGATGGTATATCCAAATGGTTATGTTGATTTTGCTTTCCTTCTTGTAGTTTGAGACCCGCTTTCTTCCTTAGTCTGTTGAGTTTCTTTTGTTTGCAGATGATAAATTTATTTGGTAATTTATTGTAGAATTCCTTTAATACTTGCTTGGTTAGACTTGATCCAGGTCCTTGTATTGTATCATTTAGGGAATTAATCTTATTTTGGATGGTTCTCTTCTTGTTGTAAAAAAATCAAATAAAGTGATTCTGCAGTCTTTCAGATGATCTGTAGCAAAGTTTCTGTGAAAAGTGAGTGTTGTAGGTATATTCAGTTGGATTCTTGATCATGAGGCCATTGGGGATAAGATTCTCCTTTTTGCATCTGGTTCGGAAGAATGTATCACTATTCAGTTGTGCCAGTTTCTTCAGAAGGTTTTTAAGATCCATCTGTGTTCGGTATATTGGGGTATCCTCCATTTTCACGAAGTACAGTAATAAATAGTGTAGTACCGTGTTAGCCAGAAACAATATGCAATGTTAAATACTTTTGTGTCAAAAAAGACAAAAGTATAGTAGGTATGATAACTTTATTGGCTAACCATAAAAGATCTATATGCAAGCTTTCAGAGCGCAGAGGCCCCTTCGTCAGGCAGTTTACAAATGAATGACTGAGAAAAAACAACTTATACTTATAACACATCATTCTTATTTACAAGTTCATGTTCTCCGAGCGTCAAGTCAATCTGCAGCAACCTCAAATGTTATATCAGTATGACCTCCACCACTATTCCTCCGAAAGGAGGGAGAAGCAGCAGACATAATTCATAAAGATTCCTTCTTTATCTTACTAAGAGCTCATGACATTCCAGACAGAGAAAAGGAAACATGAGATGTATACATATATTTATATGGCAAAAGAATATAATGCTGGCAATTGATTAATAGAAAAAGCTATACTGATTATATTTCTTTATCAGGTTCGACCCACTTCACTAAAGTCTCTGTAGAGGTTCCTGGGTTTCGATACTTATTACTGAAAATGTAATCATAATTTTTCCACCATTGTCAAACCTTTGACAGATCGTACGAAAAAAGGATCTGACTTTGTAAATTGGAAACCTGGTGCGATCTCCGACTTTCAAACCTTGAAATGTTGTTTTATGGAAGCACCTCTACATGTTCAACCTGACCTTTCTAGCCCCTTTATTGTTGAGGTTGATGCCTCAGAGGTAGGCGTGGGTGTGGTGTTGTCTTAAGGATCTTCTGTACTGACTAATTTGTACTGTAGAGTCTTTTTATTGCAAATTTTCTGCCACTGAGAATAATTATGATATAGGTAATCGCAAGCTTCTTGCTATTAAGTGGGCATTTGAAGAATGGCGCCACTTTCTGGAGGGAGCTAGACATCAAGTTACTATACTTGCTGACCATAAAAACCTGACTTTCTTAGAATCAGCTAAGAGACTCAATCCCAGGCAGGCTAGGTGGGCCTTGTTCTTTACCAGATTTGACTTTATAGTAACCTACAGACCCGGGTCTAAAAATGTCAGGGTTGATGCATTATCTCAAAGTTTCTGTTCCTCAGAGGTACCCAACATTCATCCTGAACCTATTTTGTCTAAAGGGATAGAGGTTTCTGCAATATTGCCTGATCTTGCTACTGAGATTAAAGAATGTCAGCAGCACGCTCCGCAAACAATTCCTGCTGTGAAATTGTTTGTACCGCCTCAATTGAGATTTTGTTTGCTTAATGAGTTACATGATTCTGTTTTGTGTGGCCATCCAGGGATACCTGATACAAAAAATGTAGTCTCACAGCTTTACTGGTGTCCGTCTGTATCTCGTGATGTTAGTTCCTATGTCTCTGCTTATGAAGTCTGCGCTCGTGCTCAGGCTCCTCGAGTTCGTCCTATGGGTGAACTACTTCCTTTGTCTGTTCCACGGAAACCTTGGTGTCATTTGTCTATGGATTTTTATCACCGATTTGCCTCCCTCTAAAGGGAAAACTGTCATTTGGGTTGTGGTGGACCGTTTCAGTAACGTGTCATTTCATTCCATTGCCCCAAATCCCCGATTCCAAAACTCTGTGTCAATTATTTATTCATCAAGTGGTTCATCCAGTGGTGTAGCTATAGGGGTCGCAGCGGTCGCAATTGCGACCGGGCCCCGAAGCCAGGGGTGCCCGTGGCCCCCCGCACCACATCAATAAAAAGGTACTATAGTAACTCGGGCCGCAGGCCCGTTACTATAGTAACTGACAGTACTTACCTTCCTTGTTTCGGAGCGCAGCAGAGGTCCTGACGTAACAACGCTGTGCGCAGCGCATGACGTCACAACGTTATGCGCAGCGCACAATATCGTGATCCTGGATAGAGTCAGGATGTCTGCTGCGGTTGAAGAGGAGGTGAGATTAATATCCCTGTCTTCTGAAGCTGATTGGCGGAGTTCGACTCCCGGGAGCCGGCCAATCAGCTGTTTTGAAGGGTCGCAGCACTCGTACGAGAGCTGCTTCCCCTTCATTCCGGTCACTTCATTCCGGTCACACTGTGAATCGGTGTCGGCGATTCACAGTGTGCGCGAGCAAGGGAAATTAAGGGGAAGCTGCTGTCGTACGAGTGCTGCGGCCCTTCAAAACAGCTGCTTGGCGGGGCTCCCGGGGGACGGACCCCTACACATCAGCTATTGATGGCCTATCCTGAGTATAGGCCATCAATGTTTAGGGACTGGACAACCCCTTTAAGCCTACGATGTAGCAGGCTTAGAGGGCCCATGAGACAGGATCACAGATTGTGTGATGCTATCTGCTGGGCCCTGTAGCTAAGCCAATCACATGTTAGGCTTAGATACATGGCCCATGTGTGATCCTGTCTGATGGGCCCTGTATTTAAGCCTACCACACGGTAGGTTTAGATACGGGGCCCCAGCACACAGTAATCTTATACTGTATAAGATTACTGTCTGCTGGACCCTGTATCTAAGCCTACCTTGTTCATGAATATGTACTTGTATGTGTTGACCTCTTTTCCGTTTGACCTGAAGCCTTCCCAGTGGCAAAAGCAACTGCTAAAGACACCGCCCAGAAACTGATGAAAGAGTTAGTGTAAAGGATCTGCCAGACACAGCTTCTGTGTCGACGCCCATGGGTAATCAGTCTGCACCTGCTCCTAAGTCTGAGAGAGTGACACGATCTTCTACCAGTCAGGCTGGGAGGCTGAAGAGTGGGAGAGCCTATCACAGCCTGGCCAGACGGAGCTAGCTCCCGCCCTCTGTCTATTTATACCTGCATTTCCTGCTCCTCCTTTGCCTGTGATTCTTTTCTGTTTCCTGGCTCTGCTGCTCCTGCTATGATTATTGACCTTGCTTCATTTTTGACCCTGGCTTTACTGACTACGCTCCTGCTCTGTGATTTGTACCTCGTGCACTCCTGGTTTGACTTGGCTCGTTCACTACTCTTGTTGCTCACTGTGTTGCCGTGGGCAACTGCCCCATTTCCCTTAGCTTCTGTGTACCGTGACACCATATAAACAAAGGATGGCACAATGGGGATGGCGGAATGCAACCACTCAGCGAACCCAAGGGAAGTACATGATGCCCCACAGGAAGCAGGAAGGGTGAAACCCAGGGTCGGGCGAGAGTGTTTGGCGTGCCGCCTAGAAATTTTAACGATTTTTACTTACCTTGATGCTTTTATTTCTTGTTACTTCTGTGAGTATGGATTAAACTTGGCGTGGAGCAATCTTTTTTCAGAGGCTGTTGCACTATGTGTCTTCCTTTTTCCATCTATTAGAGACATAAGATCCTTTTCCTACCAGGAGTTCTTTGAATGTGGAGAGAGACGATAGGGAGCTCGGTGGAACTACAAGGTTATGAATTACCATACACACCCTCATTGGATTGCGGATTGTCCTCTGCATTTTTCTGGGAGAGAGTGTCCATACTGAATGATATTGGACTGTTATCAGTGCCGTCTGAGCGGTAAACTTAACTGTACTTTAAGTACACCTGTGTTTTTCGATTTAGGGGTTTGACATAGCTAATATAACTAGGACAGGAGGACTGGCCATGTGTTATATGGCACAAGGACGGATGATGGCAATATTGTCGAAACCACAAAACGTAACACTATCTACCGAAAAAGAAAAAAACAGAAATATAACCTGTTGTAAGCTGTCTCCACAGAAGATAAATGGACTTGATCTGGAGTCAACATCGGATTTATTAAAGCTGGCCACAGAATGTGTAAATTCTACTAATGAACTGTCTGATGCAAACTCTACAGTGATATTGAATCCACAAGATGGACTGTTTATGTGTGCTAATATGACTTCAATTTCAAATAGAACTTGATGGATTACCTTTTATAACCGTTATTAACCCCTTAATGACCGTCGATTAGCCTTTTCACGACGGTCATTAGTGGGCTTTATTCTGATGCAATAGCCGTTTCACGGCGCTGCATCAGATTAAATAAACAGAGCAGGGAGCCGTTAAATCTCCCTGCTCTCAGCTGCCAGAGGTAGCTGGGGGCATCCCTGCTCGAACGTGTGAGATCGATATTCGTATCGATCTCACCTGTTTAACCCCTCAGATGCGGTGCTCAATAGCGTGCACCGCATCTGAGTGGTTTTGGAGAGAGGGAGGGAGCTCCCTCTCATCCCACCGGCACCCGGCAATAAGATCGCCGAGTGTCTGTGTCTTCTATGGCAGCCGGGAGGCCTAATAAAGCAGATGCCTGTCCGTTTTAAACGGACAGGCAGTAATACACTGCAATACAAAAGTATTGCAGTGTATTATAAAAGCGATGGGATGATCGCATATTAAAGTCCCCTAGTAGGACAAGTAAAAAAAAAGTTGAATAAAGCTAATAAAAAAAAATGTGAAAAAAAAATTAAAAACCCACTTTTTCCCCATACAAAATACTTTACTATTAAAAAAAAACAAAATAAAGCAAAAAAGTTACACATATTTAGTATCGCCGCGTCCGTAACGACCCCGACTATAAAGTTATTACATTATTTAACCCGCACGGTGAACGCCGTAAAAAATAAAGATCAATGGAAATATTGCTGTTTTCTGTGAATCCTGACTTAAAAAAAAGTGATAAAAACTGATCAAAAAGTCGCATCTACCCCAAAATGGTACCAATAAAAACTGCAAGTCGTCCCGCAAAAAACACGCCCTCATACAACTGCATCGGCGGAACAATAAAAAAGTTATGGCTCTTCAAATATGGAGACACAAAAACAAATAATATTGAAAAAAAAGTATTTTTACTGTGTAAGTAGTAAAACATACCAAATCTATACAAATTTGGTATTGTTGCAATTGTAACAACCCGCTGAATAAAGTTATTGTTTTATTTATACCACACGTTAAATGGCGTAGATTTAGGACGCAAAAAAGAGGGGCGAAATTTCAGGTTTTCTTCTACCCCCCAAAAAAAAGTTAATAAAAGTTAATCAATAAATTATATGTACCCCAAAATGGTGCTATTAAAAAATACAACTTGTCCCGCAAAAAAACAAGACCTTATACAGCTATGTCGATGCAAAAATAAAGTTATAGCTCTTCGAATGTGACGATGGAAAACGTAAAAAATGGCTTGGTCATTAGGGCCCAGAATGGAAGCAGGGGGAAGGGGTTAATAACCAGGCTAAGCCCCAATGTAACCCTAGTGGACTTTAGCCAATTCCCAGCACCTGTATGCCTGTGTCCACTAAGGTCCAGAAAATTGTAGTGAAATGTAATCTTATCTTTCCCTCATACAAAGGCTTCCCTTGTAGAGCCTGAAGGGAATGGTATTATACCTTACTAGGAGGAATGGGAACTGGTATGGGAATACTGAACTCCATACAGGTAGAAAGTATGCCCAATAAACAATCAGAATTGGGAGGGCACACAGCATTGTCTATTGAGACCACTGCAACCTGTTTGCCAACTGGTGTAAAAACTCAGTTTTGTCAACTAAAATTGTCTAGTGAATTAGCAGAGATATTTAACTAATCAGTCATAAGTCAATGGCAAGTTTGCACTAACATTTCTGCTTTTGTGAATTGGACTATTTGTAATTTGCAAACACTATATGAAAACCAACAAAAGGACAAAGCTCAGTTGTAACTGCAACAAGGTAAGGCCTTATTCACACGAACGTGTCCGTTTTGCGTGCGTAAAAAATGCAGTGTTTTTCTTGCGTTGCAGGTCCGTGTGACCTCCTTGTACGGTGCGTGTCTGCGTTTTTTTACGCGTGTATGTCATCCATATGTCACAAGTTTTTTACGTTGGCAAAATAAACTGAAAGAGGTGTTTTTCTTTTTCTCATCATTTCTTTAGCAACTGTTGTGTGAATCTTGCACAGCACACGTATGACGTCTGTGTGCTGTCCATGATTTTCACACACCCATTGACTTCAATGGGTGCGTGATGCTCAAAAAACGGGCAAGTGGACACACGCTTTAACGTCTATGGCCGCGGACCGTCATTCAGACTCACCCTCTGACGGCCCCGGCCATGGACGTCTGTGTTCTCGGCGGCATCTCCCTCCTGGGAGACGCCGGCACGCACCTGTTTCTGAGACTGTTTCCCGCCGGGCGCACGGCCCCTAAAGGGCCAGTACGCGTCCATTTGTTAATAATCAGTAATTAGCCCAGAATGCTGCTGGATTATAAAAAGGGCTCTGCCCACTGGATCCTTGCCTGAGTGTTGTTGTATACCTAAAGTTTGTCTTGCAAATGGTCTCCCAGTGTTTTCCAGTTCCCAGTGTTACCCGTTCCTGCTGCCTGTACCCTGTATCCCGTGTTACCGGGCCTCTGTGCCATCTACAGGTCAAGTCTTGTCTTCCGCTGCATCTACTGTGCCATCTACAGTGAAAGTCAAATTGTGTCTCCGCTACTGTCTATATTGCCTCAGGTACTCTTTCTGGACTATAGACATTGTTTTGTACCTAGTTGGCCAGCTGCTATCACGCTACGCGGTATGGCCCAGTGGGTCCACCCCCCGCACCGTGACAGTACGCTCAGGCCATGGACCCCGCTGGTCAATTCAAGGGCCTGTCACCCTCCCAAGCCATGCAGGCGGACCTGCAGGATCTGCAAGCTCGACAGGATCAAGTTCTTGTGGCAGTAGACTCCATGGTACAGCAGCTAGGGGCGCTAGCTACTTCCTTCTCTGCTCCTATTCAAGCTCCTCCGATCGACCCTCCTGCTACACCTCCTGGCAGCTCCGGTTCAGATCCTCGGTTCTCGCTGCCATTGCCACCTCGGTCCCAAGGAGATGCAAGTACGTGAAGGGGGTTTCTGAACTGATGCCACATCCACTTCACTCTGCACGCCCGAGCATTTCCTTTGGACGGAGCCAGGATCCCCTTCAATATGTCTCTACTTGCTGGCAATGCCCTGGCGTGGGCGAATCCAATCTGGGAACGACAGGGACCCGAGACTTCCAGGGGTTCGTGCGGTTATTCCGTACCATATTCTAGGAGCCTGGACGAGTCTCGTCAGCAGCCACTGCTATCTTTAACCTTCGCCAGGAGGACGCCTCCATGGGCGAATACACCATCCAGTTTCGGACCCTGGCAGGAGAACTGTCCTGGAACAATGAGGCCTTGGTAGCATCTTTCTGGCATGACCTATCACCTGAGATCAAGGACAAACTTGCTGCTCGAGATCTACCAGCTGCCTTGGATGACCTGATTCTACTTGCTACTCAGGTGGACATAAGGCTCAGAGAGAGATATCAAGAGGTTCAACAGGAGAGACAGCTTACTAGCGCCCAACTTGCCTCCTTCTACTGCTCCGCCCGAGGTTCCGATGCATTTGGATCAGCTTAAATTGTCAGTTCAAGGGAAACAGCGCAGGCGAAGCTCTGGACTCTGTTTATATTGTGGCCTCGCTGGCCATGTTGTGCGTCTGTGTCCCCAGAAGCAAAAAAAAAACAACGCCTAGCATTGGTTGGAGAGACAACCCTAGGCGATACTGCATTTAATAGAGAACTCTCCTCCAAGCTGTTCATTCCTGTGACCATCGTCGCTGGTGAGAGGCCCCATCCAGTCTCCGCCTACCTGGACTCTAGCTCTGCAGCCAATTTCATCTGCCAAGGCCTTGTGGATCTTCTTCAGTTGCCCACTGTTCTGCTGGAAAAGCCGTTGATCGTTGCCTCGGTATATGGATTGCCTTTGCCTGACCCAGTTTTGTCTGTGACCAAGCCGTTAAGACAGAGTTCAGAGTGGGATGAGTTCTTCACTCTGAACTCATCTCCCGGTTTGTTCTGCCCAAGGCCGTCAACGCCGTGCTGCTGGGTTTGCCTTGGCTCCGTCTACATGCCCCAGTCCTGGATTGGAACTCTGGAGAGGTTCTCCAGTGGGGTCCCAAGTGGCTCGACCACTATCTGGTGCATGTCTATCCGCCTCAGTCTCCTCCGCATCAGTCACTGGCAGGGCTGCCTCCTTGTTTCTCTCTGTTCTCGGATGTCTTCACCAAGAAGGAAGCAGAGACATTGCCATCACATTGAGCATATGATTGCCCTATCGACTTGGTTCCTGATTCATCCCCTCCTCGTGGTAGACTATACACTCTCTCCTTGCCTGAGACCCAGTCTATGTCAGCCTACATTAAGGAGAATCTAGAGAGGGGCTTCATACGTAAATCCTCATCCTCGGCCGGAGCCAGGTTTTTCTTCGTCAAGAAGAAAGATGGATCCCTCCGACCCTGCATTGACTATGAGGCCTCAACCAGATCACGGTGAATAACGGGTACCCATTGCCTTTGATTTCGGAACTGTTTGATTGTATACGGGGGGCAAAAAATGTTTCTAAGCTAGACCTGTGGGGGGCTTACAATCTAATCCGGATTCGTCAGGGTGATGAGGGGAAGACTGCATTTAATACACATGATGGACACTACGAATATCTGGTCAAGCCCTTCGGCCTGTGTAACGCCCCAGCGGTGTTTCAAGAATTTGTCAATTACATTTTTCGTGATCTTCTCTATGTCTGTGTTGTGGTGTATCTCGATGACATTTTGATTTTTTCTCCAGATCTTGTGACTCATCAGGGTCATGTCTGCCAAGTGTTGCTTCGATTAAGGGAGAATCATCTTTATGCCAAGTTGGAGAAGTGTGTGTTTGAAAAGAAGTCTCTACCCTTCCTGGGCTATATCATTTCCGATCAGGGTCTCAAAATGGACCCTGAGAAGATAAAGGCTGTCCTGGAATGGCCATGCCCCCAAGGCTTAAGGGCCATACAACGCTTCCTGGGATTCGCCAACTTCTACCGGCTGTTCATTCCCAACTTCTCTTCATTAACAGCTCCCATCTCCACCCTCACTAAAAAGGGCATGAATGCCAAGGTGTGGACTCCAAAAGCAGAAGTCACATTTAAAACCTTAAAAAAGGCCTTCACGTCAGCCTCTATTCTTCATCACCCTGATGTATCCCTACAGTTTTCATTTACAGGTGGACGCTTCCTCTGTTGGTACCGGTGCACATTTGTTCCAGAGAAGTTCCAAAGGCAAGACTGTGGTATGTGGCTACTATTCCAAGCTGTTTTCTCCTGCAGAGCGCAACTACTCGATTGGGGATCGGGAGTTACTGGCCATCAAGCTGGCCCTGCAGGAGTGGAGACACCTACTGGAAGTCGCAGCTCATCCTATTCTGGTCTTCACGGACCACAAGAACCTGACCTATCTACAGACGGCTCAACGGCTGAATTCTCGTCAAGCCACCTGGTCGTTGTTCTTTGCTCGGTTCCGGTTCGAACTCCACTACCGACCTGCTGACAAGAATGTGAGGGCCAATGCCTTGTCTAGGTGGTTTGAAACAAAGGACACTGTGGAGTCCCAACAGAATATTATTAATCCTTCCTGCATCTTCTCTGTTAACCCTCTGCAAGTTAGAGACATTCCTCCGGGAAGGACTTTTGTACGTCTGGCAGACAAAGGAAGAATCCTTTGCTGGGGTCACAGTTCCAAGCCAGCAGGTCACACGGGTGCCCGTAAGACCCGAGACCTAATTGTCCGTCAGTTCTGGTGGCCCACGCTGCCCAAAGACGTCATGGACTTTGTCTCCTCCCGTACGGTGTGCACAGCAAACAAAGTTGCCCACTCCAGACCAGTCGGTCTGCTCCAACCACTGCTTGTGCACGATGCCCCCTGGCAACATGTTGCTATGGACTTTGTCACAGATCTGCCTCTCTCTACGGGATGCAGTGTGATCTGGGTGGTGGATCGATTTTCTAAAATTGCTCATTTTGTTCCCCTGACTGGCCTGCCTTCTATTGCTCGACTGGCCGACCTCTTCATTCAACACATCTTCCGTCTGAACGGCTTGCCTCTGCATGTTGTCTCGGATCGAGGGGTCCAGTTCGGCCCTCACATTCTTGTCGGCAGGGACGGTAGTGGATCTCAAACTGGAACCGGGCAAAGAACAGCGACCACCTGTCCTGACGAGGATTCAGTCGTTCGGCTGTCTGGAGAGAAGTGAGGTTCTTGTGGTCCATAAATATCAAGATGGGATGAACTGCACCCTCTAATAGATGTCTCTACTCCTCCAGAGCCAATTTGATGGCCAGTAATTCCCGATCCCCAATCGAGTAGTTGCGTTCTGCTGAAGAGAAGAGCTTAGAGTAATAGCCACATACCATTGACTTGCCCTTGGAACTTCTCTGGAACAGGAGTGCACCAGCACCAACAGAGGAGGTGTCCACCTCCAACGAGAACTGTCGAGAAACATCTAGATGATGGAGGATAGAGGCTGACGTGAAGGCACTCTTTAGGCTACTAATTGCGGACTCTGCTTCTGGAGTCCACACCTTGGCATTCAAGCCTTTCTTGGTGAGGTTAGAGAGAGGAGGGGCACAGCCCTTCTTATAACCCAGGGTGCTTTGGAAGCAATCAGCTCAATCTCCCACCTGTGTGCGCTTTGGCTCCTTAAGTTTGGACTGAGCTCGCGAGCGCACCCTAGTTGTCACTGTAGAGCAGGATGGCCGCATGTGCAGACATCTCTGAAGAGAAGGGTGTCGACTGGATGGAAGGAGTTCTTGGTCAGCGACTACAGACATTACAACTACATTACTATAATAATACCGCTAGGTTTAAAATTTGAGATAATTCTCCATGTGCTTCTTTCAACAAACCAGTTTTCTTAAGTGTTGCTAAATGCAGTTCTGGCGGCTCAGTTGGCAGCGTTTGGCAGACACACATGTCAAGATTGGGCAGCCCCTTTTTAGATAGTGCCACAGAGTCCTCTGTAGATAATGCCACAGTGCCCTCTGTAGATAATGCCACAGTGCCCTCTGTAGATAATGCAACACACTCCTAGATAATGCCATAGTGTCCTCTGTAGATACTGCCACACACCCACTTGTAGATAATGCCACAGTGCCCTCTGTAGATGCTGCCACAGTGCCCTCCAGTAGATGCTGCCACAGTGCCCTCTGTAGATTCTGCCACAGTGCCCTCTATAGATTCTGCCACAGTGCCCTCTGTAGATGCTGGCACAGTGCCCTCTGTAGATGCTGGCACAGTGCCCTCTGTAGATGCTACCTCAGTGCCCATTGTAGGTGCTACCACAGTGCCCTCTGTAGATGCTACCACAGTGCCCTCCATAGATCCTGCCACAGTGCCCTCCATAGATGCTGCCACAGTGCCCTCCGTAAATGCTGCCACATTGCCCTTTGCAGATGCTGCCACATTGCTCTCTGCAGATGCTGCCATATTGCCCTCTGCAGATGCTGTCACAGTGCCCCCTGCAGATGCTGCCACAGTACCCTCTGCAGATGCTGCCACAGTTCCCTCTGCAGATGCTGCCAGTGCCCTCTGCAGATGCTGCCACAGTGCCCTCTGCAGATAATGCCACACACACCCCAAGTAGATCGCTCCATTGGGGCTCCCTCTAGGAGTGGTTGCCTACGCTTTGTCTGGGGATTCTTCTGCTGTTAGAGCCCCTGACGTCACTGTCCATAAACAGTGACGTCAGGGGATCCTCCTGGACCGGAATGTGATATCAGGGGCAACCCCAGAGCCTGTGTTCCGGAGCAGAGCACTAGTATAGGCTCTGCGCCGGAACTCTGGGGAAGCCATTGACATCAGTGTCCATATATGGACAGTGATATCAGGGGCTTGAACAGAGCTGGGGTCCCGGAGCAGATCCACTTCTAGCACTCTGCCTGGGATTCCAGCTCTGCTCCTTACATCACTGTCTATTTATGGACATCTATGTCAGGGGCAACCCCAGAGCTGGAGTCCCGGGCAGATCTCTAGTAGGCTCTTCCTGGGACTCCATCTGTGCTCCTGACATCACTGGGACTGCTGCTCTGGGGAAGCCCGTGACATCACTGTCGATGTATGGACAGCAATGTCAGAGGCTTTTCCAGAGTCCCGGAGCAGAGCCTATACTAGCGCTCTGCACGGGACTCCGGCCCTGGGGAAGCCCCAGACATCGCTGTCCATATGTGGACTGCGATGTCAGGGATTTCCACAGAGTCCCAGAGCAGAGCTTATACTAGCGCTCTGCACGTGACTCCAGCTCTGGGGAAGCCTTAGACATCGCTGTCCATATGTGGACAGCGATGTCAGAGGATTCCACAGAATCCCGGAGCAAAGCCTATACTAGCGTTCTGTCCGGGACTCTGCTCTGGGGATGACCCTGACAACACTGTCCATATGTGGACTGCGATGTCAGGGATTTCCACAGAGTCCCGGACCAGAACTTATACTAGCGCTCTGCACGGGACTCCAGCTCTGGGGAAGCCTTAGACATCGCTGTCCATATGTGGACAGCAATGTCAGAGGATTCCACAGAATCCCGGAGCAAAGCCTATACTAGCGTTCTGTCTGGGACTCTGCTCTGGGGAAGACCCTGACAACACTGTCCATATATGGACAGCGATGTCAGGGAATTCCACAGAGTCCCGGAGCAGAGCCTATATAGCGCTCTGCACAGGACTCCACTCTGGGGAAGCCCCAGACATCGTTGTCCATATGTGGACAGCGATGTCAGGGAATTCCACAGAGTCCTGGAGGAGAGCCTGTACTAGCTGCTCTGTGTCCCGCGGGATGCAGATGACAGCCCCAGGGGCCGCGTGCTTGAGAACCCTGCTCTAGTAGATACGTTGATAGCCAAAGATAAAATTGTTAATATTGCATCTAAAATAAGAGAAGTAATTGCTCATCATTGGTATGATATCTTTGAAGGTTTTTTTCTCCATCATTCAATCAAACTGTTAAAGGAGTGTTCTCCCCGCTTGTGGTATTATTTGTATGTTTCCTTCTAATGACTCTTGTCAACTGTTGGTTATATTGCAAGATCAGGAGAAACTTCAAGCAACGACCTATTCCAGAAACAGTCTGAATTTGATGTAGGATAGTCTATAGTCAACGGGGAACTGAGGTGAAGACAATAATTGAAAGATCCGAGCTGATAATTAGTATCGAACTATATCCCCATTGAACATAGAATTATCATACCTACAAAAAGGAGGGAAATGTTAAGGAATGAACCAAAGTTTCTCCATGATGATACTGACAGTGAACTGGAGATGTTGAAATCGCTGAACTAACACGTAGACTTAGAGATGCCACTTCATCAAATAAATAGCAAATTCTTTACTTTATCAGATGCACGTCCGCCCTAGTCATGAGATTCATGTACACCAAGGCCAAATATTACGCTGTGTAATATATTGCACTGCAAATGAGCAACCGACACTTTCTTAGCATAAAGGATTCTTTGTTTGTGATCCTATAAACTGGGAACCCAAGTTCCAATAGAGTAGATATCAGTCTCATATAACGTCTGTGTCTGATTTCTCTGTGCGCACATTATATAACCTGATCAGAACTTCGGGAGACATAGATAAGCGGCGATTGGGCCAAGTTAACCCTTTCACTGACGTGTGTAATGTGTATTTGTATATATGTGTGTATAATGTGTATACATGTTTATATATAGTGTATAATGTGTGTTTGTGTTTAATGTGTGTGTATATATTTATGTGTGTGTATTAGTGTAATGTGTATATAAATGTATGTATATGTGGGTAATGTGTATATTTGTAGGTGTGTAAGGCAGGGGACGTAATGTCAGGCAGAACCGGTAATCGAGGCCCACCATGACAAGTGTTTAAAGGGGAGATAGCAGTTAAATTAAGGGTTGTTATTAGTATAGGGGTGGAATGTAAACATAGAGTGGGTTAGATAGAGGTCAGTTTTAGGTGAAAGTGGGGACTAAACGGAGGGGTTAGCAAAGGGAGATAGGTTAGGGGAGAGGGGAAGTAAGTGGTACTTTATATAAGGTGTGAACCCCCATGGGTTCTCTCTGTCACCTCCGCTTAAAGAAGACAGCGCAGACATCATCATCATCTTCACCAGCACAGCTCCAGCGAAGATTTCCTCTGTCATCTCCAGTAAACAGTGGCTGAGCGGGGGGCACACTGGCTCCAGGCCCAGCTGCAGCACATCTCTTCCGGTACTGTAGCTGCCCCGCCTGCCCTCTCTGTCCCCCTAAGTTCGCCACGCCCATGCCGCTCTCAACCGCCAGAGCGTTCTGGTCCTGCTTCTCCCTCTCCGGCTGGCTACCTTGGAAGAGCCCTGACGCACTTCCTGCAGCGTCTCATCGGAAAAACAGCTGACCCGGCCTGGACCCTGCCACTGCAGACGGAAAGCAATCCCTTGCTTTTCTGGTCTGTTTAGTGGTCAGGAATCCCATGACCCGACGCCAGGGTGGGGGGCATCCCAGGAACATGGCGCAGCTGCCTAGGTACCCAACGCTACTAGGCCCTGGACCAGAGAGGCTGGGTCACGTGATCCACCACCTAGTGACCCAGCCCGTCCCTCAAATGAGCCAATTGCACAGGCGGAGGAGAAGAGCCCCTCGTTCTACTTGCTCCTCTGCCTAATATCCCTGACATACCTGTCACCCGGCGGGGGTGGGGGGCTGCAGTACAGTCTGCCCCAATCTCCTGCCACACTGCGGGAAGAGGACCTGTCCTCTCCCAGAAGACGCTCCAGAGTGGCGATCCTGATTTTATCTCCTGATCCTCCCAGCACCTCAGCACGCAGTTACAGTGCCACTGCATCCAGACTTGACCTGACGGCGCATGCAGCCATCTCTACAGCGACGACATCTCCACAGCTACCTGGCCCCGCAATCCCATCGGGTTCCGGATCTACGATGGTCCTACATTCTTCCGTGAGACGGCCTGGTGAGTCACATGCCACCACTTTAGCTCTGGCTATCTGTCCTGTTTCTTTTACTGCTGAACATATGAATGTTGGTGTCCCTGAGAGTGTCGCGCAGACTAGTCAGGTGGTGTCGCAATTGCTATTAGGTTTTCAGGATTTGTTAACTAGGTTAAGCCCTCACCTGTCCTGACTACCCCAGGGTCAGTTTGTATGGTGAGGCAAACTCTTCAAATACTATACCTTTCTTTTCCCCCTCCAGGGCCTCTTTGACAACTTTGTCGGGGACCCGGGGGTCGGGAACTCCTAGACCCGAGGAAGTGCGTCTCAGCGACGCTGCCCGAGGCAAGGTATATGTCTGCTTTGATGGTTCTTTAGGGGCAAATTTAAAAAAGGAGGTGAAAGAGAAGATTTGGAAGGATAAGTACTTAGAAATTGTCTGTTTGCTTCCTTTGCAAAAATGTAACTTTAATAAAGTTAAATTAGATGAGTCTAAAAAGGAGGATGAAGAAAAGTGCCGCTATCAGATGATACCATGGACCTTTTCTAATTGGCTCCAGGCATTCTCAATGTTGGCTAGTGTCGTAGGTGAACGGGCCCCCCAACACTGTTCGTCACTGTTTTACTACATGGATGCTATAGGTGAAGCCTATAGCATCCATGTAGGAGCAATGGTGGCATGGCTAAGGTATGACGAGTAGTTCCGTCAGCATAAGACAGTACGCTCATCATTGCGTTGGGATCATAAGGACGTAGGCTTGTGGATGCGCCTTTCGGTCGCAGCTCATGCGCGACAGCCCTTTCGTGGGGATGCCGTGTGGATCTGGTTCTGGCCCAAATTCCTGCGGTTCTGGTTCCTCGGCCCCATTGCGACCCGGGTGCTGTTGGCAATTTAACGAGGGTCAATGCCATTTCGGAAATTCATGCCGGTTCAAGCATGAATGTTCCTTGTGTGGAGGATCCCATAGTCACACCAGATGTTTTAAAAGTGGAAAGGCCCGTCCCACTGACCCTGCTAAAGGGAAAACTCCAGTGAGAATAGAAAGGATTCTCCTGTGCCTAAATAGGTATCCTGACACAGAGGCAGCAAATCTTCTCGTTGCAGTGTCCCCGCAATTTAATATCAGCTAGGGAACATCCAGAAATTGTTATTGAAAACTTAGCCAAAGAAATTGCCCTGGGTCGCGTAGCAGGTCCCTTTGGTCGTATCTTCAGTGTTTCTCCTCTAGGTGTGGTGCAGAAGAAGGAGCCAAATAAATTTCGCCTCATACACCATTTATCCTTCCTGGCGGGCCAGTCGGTAAATGACAATATAGGGGAGGAATTAAGTTCGGTGACTTTTATTTAATTTGACAGGGTGATTGACTGGGTGCGTTGGTGTGGGTCTGGTGCCCTCATGGCTAAAACGGATATCGAATCAGAGTTCAGACTCCTACCAGTGCACCCAGGCTCATTTAATTTGTTAGGCTGTAAGTGGGAAGGGAATTACTTTGTGGATTGTTGTCTTCCTATGGTTTTCTCCCTCTCCTGCTCCTACTTTGAATCATTTAGCACTTTTCTGGAATGGGTGGTCATAGTGGAGTCTGGTTTGCACTCCATTTTGCACTACCTGGCCGATTTTGTATGAATTGGCCCAGCTGATTCCCATCTTTGTTCGGTTTTGTTGCATACGGTTGAGTAAGGGTATGTTCACACGGCAGCGTCCGTAACGGCTGAAATTACGGGGATGTTTCCGCCTGAAAACATCCCCGTAATTTCAGCCATAAAGGCATGTGCAGGGGCTTGAACGCCGCGTCCAATACGGACGTAATTGGCGCTGCTATTCATTGGAGTCAATGAATAACGGCTTCAATTATGGCCAAAGAAGTGACAGGTCACTTCTTTGACACGGGCGTCCATTTACGCACCGTCATTTGACAGCGGCGCGTAAATATACGCCTCGTGTGAACAGACAAACGTCTGCCCATTGCTTTCAATGGGCAGATGTTTGTCATCGCTATTGAGGCGCTATTTTCGGACGTAATTCGGGGCAAAAACGCCCGAATTACGTCCGTAATTAGTGCGTGTGAACATACCCTTAGTCCTTCAGGGTACCTCTTGCCCCTGAAAAGACGGAGGGACCGGCTACGGTCATTCGTTCCCTGGGGATCAAGTTAGACTCAGTTGCAATAGAATGCAGGTTACAAGTGGATAAATTAGTGGATCTTAGATCTACTATAGACTCGGTGAGTTTGACAGCTGCAATCATTACTGGGTAAGACCATATTTGCTTGTAGGATTATCCCCATGGGCCGCATTTTCTGTCAACATTTGGTGGCTGCCATATCGGCTGTGAAAAATCTGCTGCATTTTTTTCAGTAGTAGCTTACCCTCATATTTGCGTGATACAACTAACCTGCTTCTAAAGGTGGGCGGCTTTGAATTGGATGACAGATATTGTTGGCAAGTATTGATGTGGAGGCTCTGTACACAACTATACCACATAATCTGGGTATATTGGTGGTGAGGAGTTCCCTAGAAATGAGAGGTAATCAATTGAGACCGCACAACGAATTGTTATTAGAAATTTTGGCATTTTGTCTGACAAAAAAACTTTTTTCTCTTTGGTCGATACTTCCACCAGCTTAGGAATACGGCTATGGGGAGCCCTTGTGCCCCCTCGTATGCAAACCTTTTCCTGGGCTGGTGGGAGAACAGGATTGTTTTTGTGGATGGAAACCAGGAGTGGTGCTTCAGGATCCCGTCATGGTATAGATTCATTGATGACATTTTTATACTATGGCAGGCAGGGCCGCCATCAGGGGGGTATTAGGGGTAGTGGTGTGAGGGGCCCGGCCAAACCTAATTGAAAGGGGGCCCCGGCAACTGCCTCGACATTCTTTTGGTAGGAAAAAACGGGCCCCTGCAATGGGGCCCGTTTTTTTCACCAAAAGAATGTCGTGAGCTGCTGCTGCTGCTGCGGGCCCCCTCCCCTCGTCATGGGGGGCCGTCAAACCGTCCGCCCGCGCGCGCGCACCCGATCGCGCGCACAAGGAAACTCCCGCGCGTGCGCACTCGCGAGCGCGCATCCACGAACGCCCGCACTGGAGACCGCCCGCGCGCGCACCCGCGATCGACCGCGCGCGCACCCGCGAACGAAGCGCGCGCACCCGCGAACGAAGCGCGCGCAGCCGCGGACACACATGGACAAAACTTACCTGGAGCCTGGCTGGAGGTGAAGGACTGGAGGTCTGGACCGAAGACCTCCCCTGGAAGACATCGCCGGAAGAGGACTGGAGTGGGAGCAGCTCTTCTGACACAGTGAGTAAATTATCTCAAAGTGTTGTTTATGTATGGCCCTGTTCACACAGTATTTTGCAGGCAAAAAAAAATCTGCCTCAAAATTCCTTAAAGAATTTTGAGGCAGATTTTGACCTGCCCACACTATCTTGCCGCGTTTTTTTGCTGCGTTTTTTGCTCGCGGCGATTGAGGACAGCAGACAAAAAACGCAGCGAAAAATGCATTTTCTGCCTCCCATTGATTTCGATGGGAGGTCAGAGGCGGAACCGCGGCAAGAAAGGACGTGCTGCTTTTTCTTTTTTCCGCAACTGGCTCCCATTGATTTCAGATTAAATCAATGGGAGGCGGTTTTGGAAGTTTTTTGGTGCTGATTCTGACGCAGTGTCCGAGTCAATATCAAAGCCCAAAAACTCTGTGAACTGGGCCTTATTGTCAGGGCTTATTCAGACGAACGTGTAATACGTCCGTGCAACGTGTGTGATTTTCACGCGCCTCGCACGGACCTATGTTACTCTATGGGGTCGTGCAGACTGTCAGTGATTTTCACGCAGCGTGTGTCCGTGTGTGCGCTGCGTAAAACTCACGACATGTCCTATATTGGTGCATTGTTCGCGCATCACGCACCCATTGAAGTCAATGGGTGCGTGAAAATCCCGCCCAGCACTTCCGCAGCCGTATAAACTATGAATGAAAACAGAAAAGCACCACATGCTACAAACATACAAACAGAGTGTCATAATGATGGCGGCTGCGCGAAAATCACGCAGCCACGCATCATACGCTGCTGACACACGGAGCTGTTATGGAGCTTTTGCATGCGCAAAACGCCACGTTTTTTGCGCGTGCAAAAAGCACACGCTTGTGTAAATCCGGCCTTAGGGTAGGAACACACTAGGCATGAACACTGCGGATTTTATGCAACACATTTTATTGTGGAAAATCCGCAGCGTATCACAGTCGCAGCAGAGTGGATGAGATATGAACAAATCTCATTCACACGCTGCAAAAATAATGGACCTGCAGTGTGGCTTTTTAAGCCGCAGCGTGTCAATGTATTCTGTGGAATCGCTGCTCCTCTGTTGCGGAAATGCTGCGGTTCTGCCGCAAAAATCACACAAGAGAAGAAAAAAAAGGTACTTTTTTAAATTGATAAAGTTTAGACTTACCCCGGCCGTAGTCCTGGTGACGCGATCCTCTATTCTTAGCGCAGCTCGGCCTCCTGTCATGACGTTTCATCCCATGTGACTGCTGCAGCAGTCACATGGTCTACAGCGTCATCCCAGGAGGCGGGGCTACGTTCAGAAGAGAGAGATGCGTCACCTAAACTACGGCCGGGGCAAGTCTAAACTTTTTTTTCCCTGCAGGATTCCCGCAGCGGACATGCCTCACGAAACCTGCGCCACTATTTGGTGCGGTTTTGCTGGCAGAATTCCCTGCGGCTACCGGGGCGGATAAGCTGTGTAGTTTTACTCAGCATATCCGGCTAGTGTGTCCCTTATGATGTCACTCCTGGAGCTGCTGCCGCTCTCTAAATAGGCAGTTGGTCCAGTAGAATTTGGAATTATTTTTTTTTGTGAACCAGCTTAAAAAAATACAAAACTTTTGTGTTAGGGCCTGTTCACATCACCGTTCGCTTCCGTTCCGGGGTTCCGTCTGAGGTTTCCGTCGGGTGAACCCCGCAACGGAAAGTGAAAGTGATAGCACAGCTTCCGTTTCCATCACCATTAGCGCAGTCGACTGCGCTATTATTGGCGTCCGAAAACCAGCCGGAATGGTGACGAACCACCGCTCCGGGGTTCCATCTGAGGTTTCTGTCGGGTGAACCCCGCAACGGAAAGTGAAAGTGACAGCACAGCTTCCGTTTCAGTCACCATTGATCTCAATGGTGACGGAAACATCGCTAATGGTTTCCTTTCGTCACCATTCCGGCTGGTTTTCGGACGGAATCAATAGCGCAGTCGACTGCGCTAATGGTGATGGAAACGGAAGCTGTGCTGTCACTTTCACTTTCCGTTGCGGGGTTCACCCGACAGAAACCTCAGAAGGAACCCCGGAGCGGAAGCGAACAGTGATGTGAACAGGCCCTAACACAAAAGTTTTGTATTTTTTTAAGCTGGTTCACAAAAAAAAATAATTCAAAATTCTACTGGACCAACTGCCTATTTAGAGACAGGCAGCAGCTCCAGGAGCGACATCATAAGGGACACACTAGGCGGATATGCTGAGTAAAACTACACAGCTTATCCGCCCCGGTAGCCGCAGGGAATTCCGCCAGCAAAACCGCACCAAATAGTGGCGCAGGTTTGGTGAGGCATGTCCGCTGCGGGAATCCTGCAGGGAAAAAAAAGTTTAGACTTACCCCGGCCGTAGTTTAGGTGACGCATCTCTCTCTTCTGAACGTAGCCCCGCCTCCTGGGATGACGCTGTAGACCATGTGACTGCGGCAGCAGTCACATGGGATGAAACATCATGACAGGAGGCCGAGCTGCGCTAAGAATAGAGGATCGCGTCACCAGGACTACGGCCGGGGCAAGTCTAAACTTTTTTATAAATTTAAAAAAGTGCCTTTTTTTTTTTTTCTCATTTGTGATTTTTGCGGCAGAACCGCAGCATTTCTGCAACAGAGGAGCGGCGATTCCACAGAATACATTGACATGCGACTTAAAAAGCCAAAAAGCCACACTGCAGGTCCATTATTTTTGCAGCGTGTGGATGAGATTTGTTCAAACCTCATCCACTCTGCTGCGACTGTAATACGCTGCGGATTTTCCACAATAAAATGTGTTGCATAAAATCCGCAGTGTTCATGCCTAGTGTGTTCCTACCCTAAGGCCGGATTTACACAAGCGTGTGCTTTTTGCGCGCGCAAAAACGTGGCGTTTTGCGCTTGCAAAAGGTCCATAACAGCTCCGTGTGTCAGCAGCGTATGATGCGTGATTTTCCCGCAGCCGCCATCATTATGACACTCTGTTTGTATGTTTGTAGCACGTGGTGCTTTTCTGTTTTCATTCATAGTTTATACGGCTGCGGGAGTGCTGGGCATGATTTTCACGCACCCATTGACTTCAATGGGTGCGTGATGCGCGAACAATGCACAAATATCGGACATGTCGTGAGTTTTACGCAGCGGACTCGTGCTGCGTGAAAATCACTGACAGTCTGCACGGCCCCATAGAGTAACATAGGTCCGTGCGAGGCGCGTGAAAATCACGCACGTTGCACGGATGTATTACACGTTCGTCTGAATAAGCCCTAACAATAAGGCCCAGTTCACAGAGTTTTTGGGCCTTGATATTGACTCGGACACTGCGTCAGAATCAGCACCAAACAACTTCCAAAACCGCCTCCCATTGATTTAATCTGAAATCAATGGGAGCCAGTCGCGGAAAAAAGAAAAAGCAGCACGTCCTTTCTTGCCGCGGTTCCGCCTCTGACCTGCCATCGAAATCAATGGGAGGCAGAAAATGCATTTTTCGCTGCGTTTTCTGTCTGCTGTCCTCAATCGCCGCAGGCAAAAAACGCGGCAAGATAGTGTGGGCAGGTCAAAATCTGCCTCAAAATTCGGTGCGCGGTTCCAGGCGGTCGCCGGTGCGCATGCGCGGGAGTTTGCGGGTGCGCGTGATCGGTCGCACGGGCGGCGGTGTTTGACGGCCCCCATGCTACCCAGGGCCGCCATCAGGGGGGGTATTAGGGGTACTGATGTGAGAGGCCCGGCCAAACCTAATTGAAAGGGGGGCCCGCAGCTCATGACATTCTTTTGTTGAAAAAAACGGGCCCCATTGCAGGGGCCTGTTTTTTTTCTACCAAAGGCAAGTCGCGGCAGTTTGCCGGGCCCCCCTTTCAATTAGGTTTGGCCGGGCCTCTCACATCAGTACCCCTAATACCCCCCTGATGGCGGCCCTGGGTACCATGATATAGTACTGGACGGAGTACCGTTAACAGGCGGTGCCACGGTAGGGGGGCCCAGAAAATGTAGCTGTAGGGGGCCCTGAAATTCCTGATGGCGGCCCTGATGGCAGGGATCTGAATCAGACTTTGTTAAATTTGTACAACATCACAATGTAAATGAACTGAACCTTCGGTTCACCTATGAGTGCAACATGACACATCTGGCATTTCTTGACGTACTGGTAGAAAAAGATACTAAAGGGAAAATCCATACTCTAGTATATAGGAAACCCACTTCTACTAATAGTCTTCTTACATGGGAAAATCATCACCCAGTAGCACTTAAGAGGAGGATACAGAAAGGTCAATACTTTTGAATGGGAAGAAAGTATTCATCTATAAAATAATTTAAGATAGAAGCCAATGACCTACGGGAGAGATTTAGAGAGAGAGGGTACCCAGATAAAACACTCAGGAGAGCCTTCAGGGTTGCGAATGGTAGAAATAGGAGGGACCTCCTAATCCCACGCAAAAAAAAAAGAGATGGAATAAAATAAATTTATGATTATTGGTACCTTTTGATGAGACATATAGTGAAGTACGTGAGATTATCTCCAAATATTGGAATGTCCTCCTTGAGGATCCTGATTTAAGAAAAAGTACTGAAGACCACTCCACAAATTACCTACCGTAGAGGGAGATCCCTAAGAGATCGCCTGGTAAAAAAACCTTCTACATTCTAATAGACAAACTATTCATACATAGCTACCAACTCATACTGTAGGCAACTATAGATGTGGAGGGTGCAAGTATATGCATGTAGACAAAACTTTTTCAGGCTTGACGACCGGAAAAATGTACAAGATACCGGATTTTTTTCAACTGTAAAACCAAAGGCCACGTATATCTTATTACTTGTAGTTGTCCATTGGAATATGTAGGCAAAACTATACGGTAAATAGGGGAGAATAGGGGACCACCTTGGGGAAATAAAGCATAAAAGAGATACGCCAGTGACACGTCATGTGAACATGTGCCACAAAGGTGACTCTACAAGTATATCCTTTATGGGGATTGAAAAAAATACATGAAAGCGTGAGGAGAGGTGATACCAAGCAACACATTTTACAGAGGGAATGCATGTGGATCCATAGGCTAAAGAAACTCTCTCCTATGGTTTTAAATGAAATATATGTTTTCACATGTTTCATCTAAAAAATATACCCATATAATTTGCACCCCTGGTTTCCATTCACCTGAATCCACCATATATATAAAGGTCTGGAACACGAGGTATCTAGTATTTTGATACAGGTTGAAGTCCTGTATATATGGACCTGCATCTGTATATTGGACCCTAGAACACGAGGTATATTAGGCATGGTGCTATTCACACAGACACTTGCCTGTATACGAAATTCTGGGATACTATAATCTGATGCCTATGACACAGAAAGTCATCCATATACTCAATTCTGGAACAAGAGGTATTTGCATTTCTGGACATCTAAGAAGCATTAAATGAGCCATGTAGTTTTAAGTAGTATGTACCGCTACATGATATGCGGCCGTGGACGCGCTTTAGATCCTCATGACAATAGTTGTCTGAATTCAGGGATGCGACGCCAGTGACTAGAAAGCCGACAAGCGGGATGTGCAGCTGAACGTCATTAGAGACGAGCCCCTCCGCTGATTGGCTGTTACATTACTGATCCGTCCCCCTCTGTGGGAGGTCCCTAGGAGTTTTAAGCTCAGTGTTTCCAAGCTCAGACGGCCATTGGACTGCACTGAAAAAAATCTGTAAAGCCAAACTCTCCCTGATGATCCCTGAATGCAGGGTGAGACATGTAGGAGAGGCTAGTAAGAATTGAAATTTAGTAACAGGGACATGTTAGAAATAGGCAGCTGAGGCAGAACGCCCTTTTGAGAGCTCTAATAGATAGTTGTGAATAGGTCATTTTTGAAGGGAAATTAGGAATCCATTATCCTCCATGGTGAGCCCTGAATGCAGGGTGTTAAATAATATGAGACTGGTTGCAAATGCTAACAGCACCGAATAACTGACTGGTGGGGTGTTGGTGAGATAACAGTTCATATACAATCTTTACCTGCACAATATCAGGCGGCCTAAAAGAGATAGGGGTTGAAGATCATCTATATAAAACAAGCATGCATTAAATGACTACAATGTGGCTTTAAAGAGGCTCTGTCACCAGATTTTGCAACCCCTATCTGCTATTGCAGCAGATCGGCGCTGCAATGTAGATTACAGTAACGTTTTTATTTTTAAAAAACGAGCATTTTTGGCCAAGTTATGAGCATTTTTGTATTTATGCAAATGAGGCTTGCAAAAGTACAACTGGGCGTGTTTAAAAGTAAAAGTACAACTGGGCGTGTATTATGTGCGTACATCGGGGCGTTTTTACTTCTTTTACTAGCTGGGCGTTCTGACGAGAAGTATCATCCACTTCTCTTCAGAAAGCCCAGCTTCTGGCAGATCACGCTGTGACGTCACTTCCCCAGGTCCTGCATCGTGTCGGACCAGCGAGGACACATCGGCACCAGAGGCTACAGATGATTCTGCAGCAGCATCGGCGTTTGCAGGTAAGTCGATGTAGCTACTTACCTGCAAACGCTGATGCTGCTGCAGAATCATCTGTAGCCTCTGTCACCTGGTGCCGATGTGTCCACTATGGACCCCCTTGAGACCCTGGCTCAGCAAATGCAGGGTCTCTCCCTACAGGTCCAGGCCCTGGCTCAGAGGGTCAACCAGCCTGATGCTACCATGGTAGTCCCCCTCACCTCACCTCTTGAACCCCACCTCAAGTTGCCCGACCGGTTCTCAGGGGACCGGAAGACTTTTCTCTCCTTTCGGGAGAGTTGTAGGCTCTATTTTCGTTTAAAGCCCCACTCCTCAGGTTCTGAGAGCCAGCGGGTGGGTATAATTATGTCCCGGCTCCAGGAAGGGAACCAAGAATGGGCCTTCTCCTTGGCTCCTGACGCCCCTGAACTTTCCTCCGTTGATCTTTTCTTTTCTGCTCTCGGACTCATCTATGACGAGACTGACAAGACTGCTTTTGCCGAGAGTCAGCTGGTGACCTTACGTCAGGGTAAGAGACGTATGGGTTTCGTCTGGGATCAGCATCTATGAATCCAATTACTTACTACTGTGCACTTTATATTACACTATATATATTTGGGTCTGGTCCTTTTTCTGGTCCTCTTATTTTATTAGATATTATTTTTAAAGGGATTTACATACACATAACTGGTTAGGTTGGATTTATACGCTGTGTTTAATTATATTTTATTATTATATGTATGGGGTATTTGTGGTCAGTCATTTGTACTTATATTTATACAAATATATGACTATTTGTTTAGTAATTTAAACTTAACTAATGTTATGTTTATTATGATTCCTTCGCTATTTTTTCCGATATGTACATATATATTACTGATAGCTTCTGACAGTTGTTAAGACTAGATATAGGACACCTTCCTCTTATGAGTGCGCCTCCTGCTTCACCTGTTGGGTACTTGATGGGTGCGCATACGGGTCGCGTGATCTCTCAGGCGTCAGACCGGAAGTTGTCTCCAGGTCTGAGAACGAGTCCTGGTGTCCAGGTACGGTCTTCCGGCCTTGACGCGGATGGTCTGACGCGTGGAGATGGGCGTGACCTTTCATGCGCCGCTTTACATCACCTCATTTGGAGGTGTACTTAAGAGGGGAATCATCAGGCATACCTCACCTCCTGACGAAGGAAGCGAAACGCGCGTCGAGGTGGTCCTTGGATCGGAGTGTGTTTCCTATCATGTCAACTTTGGGTAAATGACTATCTATTTAGATATCTAGATGTTTGTAGATCTTGATACATTGCATTATTTTGAGTCATATTTTGCCATTATTTTAGACATTGGATTCTGTGGCTACTTACTCATATGCCTCATGCTATTATCTTGTTACATTAATGGTCATTTCCATAGGACGTGATACACATTCCTTTCTGGGGTGTTTTTAGTTTTTTGTATTTTAGATGTATGTTTTTTGTGGGTAACTTCTCCCGATGGGGTAATAAAGATTTACATATTTTATTTTTTGCCTACGTGGTGTTATTTGTTACATCAGGTATATTTTTGGTTTTCTATTTTCGTTTAAAGCCCCACTCCTCAGGTTCTGAGAGCCAGCGGGTGGGTATAATTATGTCCCGGCTCCAGGAAGGAAACCAAGAATGGGCCTTCTCCTTGGCTCCTGACGCCCCTGAACTTTCCTCCGTTGATCTTTTCTTTTCTGCTCTCGGACTCATCTATGACGAGACTGACAAGACTGCTTTTGCCGAGAGTCAGCTGGTGACTTTACGTCAGGGTAAGAGACCTGTTAAGGAGTATTGCTCTGACTTTAGGAAGTGGTGCGTAGCTTCTCGGTGGAATGACCCTGCCTTAAGGTGCCAGTTTAGGTTGGGTCTGTCGAACGCCCTGAAAGATCTGCTAGTTAGTTATCCCTCTTCTGACTCCCTAGACCAGGTTATGGCTTTAGCGGTACGACTTGACCGACGTCTCAGGGAACGACGACTTGAACGTCTTGATGTTTTCTCCTCTGACTCCCCCATGATGCCTCCCGAGGTTCCGTTGCTTCGTTCCTCCCCGGAAGACTCGGAGGTACCTATGCAACTCGGGGCCTCCGTGTCCCCCCAACAACGTAGAGATTTCCGCAGGAAGAGTGGTCTCTGCTTCTACTGTGGGGATGACAAGCATCAAGTGAACAACTGTCCTAAGCGTAAGAATGCAGCCGGAGGACTTCCGCGCCTAAGTGATCATCGGGGAGGTCACTTGGGCGCACAGGTATTTCCCGTAAATATGAAACGTAATAAAATCTTCCTTCCCTTTCAGGTCCCTTTTGGTGGTAGGTCTGCTACCGGCAGTGCCTTCGTGGATTCAGGGTCTTCTGCTAATAGCATGTCTGTGGAATTTGCTATGTCTCTAGCTATGCCTTTGATTGATTTGCCTAAACCTGTCCCGGTAGTGGGTATCGACTCCACTCCTCTTGCTAATGGTTATTTTACACAGCATACCCCTGTTTTTGAACTCCTTGTTGGCTCCATGCATTTGGAGCAGTGCTCTTTACTGTTAATGCAGGGATTATCGTCCGATTTGGTTTTAGGCCTTCCCTGGTTGCAATTGCATAATCCCACGTTTGACTGGAATTCTGGGGACCTTACCAAGTGGGGTAATGAATGCTTGACGTCATGTTTTTCTGTTAATTCTATTTCTCCCCCTGAGGTGGTGAACACGCTACCTGAGTTTGTTCAGGACTTTGCCGATGTTTTCTCTATGGAGGCCTCCGAAGTGTTACCTCCTCATAGAGAATATGATTGCGCAATCAATTTGGTACCAGGAGCTAAGCTCCCTAAGGGTAGGATATTTAATCTCTCTTGTCCCGAACGTGAAGCCATGAGAGAGTATATCCAGGAATGCCTGGCCAAGGGTTACATTCCCCCCTCTACTTCTCCGGTAGGTGCTGGCTTCTTCTTCGTAGGGAAGAAGGTTGGTGGTCTTAGGCCATGCATTGACTACCGAAGCTTGAATAAGGTCACTGTAAGGAACCAGTATCCCCTTCCTCTGATTCCTGATCTCTTTAATCAGGTTCAGGGGGCCCAATGGTTCTCTAAGATCTACGGGGGGCGTATAACCTTATCCGCATCAAAGAGGGGGATGAGTGGAAGACTGCGTTTAACACGCCCGAAGGTCATTTCGAATACCTCGTCATGCCCTTTGGGTTGTGTAATGCTCCCGCGGTCTTCCAGAATTTCATAAATGAGATTTTAAGAGACTACCTGGGGTTATTTCTTGTAGTGTACCTTGATGACATACTTGTGTTTTCCAAGGACTGGTCCTCCCACTTTGAGCATGTCAGGAAGGTGCTCCAGGTCCTTCGAGAAAACAAACTGTTTGCAAAGACCGAAAAATGTGTGTTTGGGGTGCAGGAGATACCATTTTTGGGCCAAATCCTCACTCCTCATGAATTCCGCATGGACCCCGCCAAGGTCCAGGCTGTGGCGGAATGGGTCCAACCTGCCTCCCTGAAGGCGTTACAGTGCTTCCTGGGGTTCGCTAATTATTACAGGAGATTTATTGCTAACTTCTCGGTCATCGCTAAGCCTCTTATGGATCTCACTCGCAAAGGTGCTGATCTCCTCCACTGGCCTCCTGAGGCTGTCCAGGCTTTTGAGGTCCTTAAAGAGACTCTGTCACCACATTATAAGTGCCCTATCTCCTACATAAGGAGATCGGCGCTGTAATGTAGGTCACAGTAATGCTTTTTATTTAAAAAAACATCTTTTTTCACAAAGTTAGGAGCGATTTAAGTTTATGCTAATGAGCTTTCTTAATGCCCAAGTGGGCGTACTTTTACTTTCGACCAAGTGGGCGTTGTACAGAGGAGTGCATGACACTGACCAATCAGCATCATGCACTCCTCTCCATTCATTTACACTGCACTAGCGATATAGATATATCACTATGTGCAGCTACATACACAAGCCCTAACATTACTACAGTGTCCTGATAATGAATACACATGACCATCCAGCCTGGACGTCATGTGTACTCAGAATCCTGACACTTCTGACTCTTTTTTGGGAGATTCCAGCAACGGATACGAAATCTCGCAAGACTTGCCGGAATCTCACAAACAAAGAGTCAGAAGTGTCAGGATTCTGAGTACACATGACGTGTATGAGGCTGCACATAGGATATATCTCTATCGCTAGTGCAGTGTAAATGAATGGAGAGGAGTGCATGATGCTGATTGGTCAGCGTCATGCACTCCTCTGTACAACGCCCACTTGGTCGAAAGTAAAAGTACGCCCACTTGGGCATTAAGAAAGCTCATTAGCATAAACTTAAATCGCTCCTAACTTTGTGAAAAAAGATCGTTTTTTTAAATAAAAAGCATTACTGTCACCTACATTACAGCGCCGATGTCCTTATGTAGGAGACAGGGCACTTATAATGTGGTGACAGAGTCTCTTTAAGAAGTGCTTTATCTCGGCCCCGGTGCTGGTTCAGCCCAACCAAATGGAGCCATTTATCGTGGAGGTTGACGCGTCCGAGGTGGGAGTGGGGGCTGTCTTGTCCCAGGGTACCAGGTCCCTCACCCATCTCCGTCCCTGTGCCTACTTCTCCAGGAAGTTTTCACCCACTGAGAGTAACTATGATATTGGCAACCGCAAACTCTTAGCCATTAAATGGGCATTTGAAGAGTGGCGTCACTTCCTGGAGGGGGCTAGGCACCAGGTAACGGTCCTTACCGACCACAAGAATCTGGTTTTCTTAGAATCTGCCCGGAGGCTGAACCCGAGACAAGCTCGTTGGGCGTTATTTTTTACCAGATTCAACTTTGTGGTTACCTATAGGGCTGGGTCTAAAAATGTTAAGGCTGATGCACTGTCACGTAGCTTCATGGCCAGCCCTCCTTCGGAGGAAGATCCTGCTTGTATTTTGCCTCCAGGTATAATAATTTCCGCTATTGATTCTGATTTAGTCTCTGAAATTGCGGCTGATCAAGGTTCAGCTCCCGGGAGCCTTCCTGAGAACAAGCTGTTTGTTCCCCTGCAATTCCGGCTAAGGGTACTTAGGGAAAATCATGACTCTGCACTATCTGGCCATCCAGGCATCCTGGGTACCAAGCACCTCATTGCCAGAAACTATTGGTGGCCTGGGTTGCCTAAAGACGTTAAGGCCTACGTCGCCGCTTGTGAAGTTTGTGCTAGGTCCAAGACTCCCAGGTCCCGACCAGCGGGCTTACTATGTTCTTTGCCCATTCCCCAGAGACCTTGGACCCATATCTCCATGGATTTTATCAACGATTTGCCTCCATCTCAAGGCAAGTCGGTGGTGTGGGTTGTAGTAGACCGCTTCAGTAAAATGTGCCACTTTGTGCCCCTCAAAAAACTACCCAATGCTAAGACGTTAGCTACCTTGTTTGTCAAACACATCCTGCGTCTCCATGGGGTCCCTGTCAATATTGTTTCTGATAGAGGGGTACAATTTGTTTCATTGTTTTGGAGAGCCTTCTGTAAAAAGTTGGAGATTGATCTGTCCTTCTCCTCTGCCTTCCATCCTGAAACTAATGGCCAAACTGAGAGGACGAATCAGTCTCTAGAACAATATTTAAGGTGTTTTATCTCTGACTGTCAATATGATTGGGTCTCATTCATTCCCCTCGCCGAATTTTCCCTTAATAACCGGGTCAGTAACTCGTCAGGGGTCTCCCCCTTTTTCTTTAATTTTGGGTTTAATCCACGGTTCTCTTCCGTTTCACCTGGTAGTTCCAACAATCCCGAGGTAGAGGTCGTTCATCGAGAACTGTGCACAGTCTGGGCTCTGGTTCAGAAGAACCTAGAGGCGTCCCAGAGCATACAAAAAACTCAGGCAGATAGAAAACGTTCTGCTAACCCCTTGTTTATGGTCGGGGATCTGGTGTGGCTATCGTCTAAAAATTTGCGCCTGAAGGTCCCGTCCAAGAAGTTTGCTGCCTGGTTTATAGGGCCGTACAAGGTCATTGAAGTCCTCAATCCTGTCTCCTTCCGACTGGAGTTGCCCCCATCTTTTCGAGTACACGACGTGTTCCATGCCTCCCTCCTTAAACGCTGCTCCCCGTCCTTGGCTCCCTCGAGGAAACCTCCGGTCCCTGTTCTCACCCCTGAGGGGGCAGAATTCGAGGTGGCCAAGATTGTGGACAGCAGGATGGTCCAAGGCTCCCTCCAGTACCTGGTCCATTGGAGAGGATACGGGCCTGAGGAGAGGACTTGGGTACCCGCTCGGGATGTTCACGCTGGGATATTGGTCAGGAGGTTTCACCTTCGTTTCCCCAGTAAACCAGGTCCACTTAGAAAGGGTCCGGTGGCCCCTCATAAAAGGGGGGGGGGTACTGTAAAGGATCTGCCAGGCACAGCTTCGGGGTTAACGCCCATAGATAATCAGTCTGCACCTGCTTCTATGTCTGTGAGACTGACTCCATCTTCCACCACTCAGGGTGGCAGGCTTAGGAGTGGGAGAACCTATCACAGCCTGGCCAGACGGAGCTAGCTCCCGCTCTCTGTCTATTTATACCTGCCTTTCCTGTTACTCCTTTGCTTGTGATTCTTCTCGTTTGGTTTCCTGGCCCTGCTGCAGCTTCTTGTACTATTGTCCTTGCTTCATATTGACCCTGGCTTGCTGACTACTCTCCTGCTCTGCGTTTGGTACCTCGTACACTCCTGGTTTGACTTGGCTTGTTCACTACTCTCCTGCTCTGCGTTTGGCACCTCGTACTCTCCTGGTTTGACTCGGCTTGCTCACTTCTCTTGTTGCTCACGGTGTTGCCGTGGGCAACTGCCCCTTTCTCCCCCTAGCTCTGTGTACCCTTGTCTGTTTGTCTGTCGTGCACTTATTGAGCGTAGGGACCGTCGCCCAGTTGTACCCCGTCGCCTAGGGTGGGTCGTTGCAAGTAGGCAGGGACTGAGTGGCGGGTAGATTAGGGCTTACTTGACTGTCTCCCCACCCCGTCATTACAATAAGTGCCCTATCTCCTACATAAGGAGATCGGCGCTATAATGTAGGTAACAGCAGTGCTTTTTATTTAGAAAAATGATCTATTTTTACCACTTTATGAGCAATTTTTAGCTTTATGCTAATTACTTTCTTAATGCTTAAGTGGGCGTGTTTTTACTTTAGACCAAGTGGGCATTGTACAGAGGAGTGTGTGACGCTGACCAATCAGTGACCAATCAGCGTCATACACTTCTCTCCATTCATTTACCCTGCACTAGCTATATAGCTATATCGCTATGTGCAGCTACATCAGGGGCGTAGCTAGGGGGGGGGGGGCAGGCGGGGCATGTGCCCCGGGCGCAGCTTAGAGGGGGCGCCAGCGCCACCTCCTCCTGCACTATAATTGTACCTGTGTCGCAAGGACACAGGTATAATTAGAAGCAATGAATGACCGGGCACGTTCCGTGCCCGGCCATTCTGCGCCTTTCCACGAATGAAGCGACTGGTACCTTTTGTACCAGTGACGCTTCCGTCGATGAAAGGCGCTGACTGACTGACAGGGAAAGACATCCTGCCCAGCCAATCAGCGCCTTTCATAGACGCTGCGTTCAACCCCCAGGAGACCTGCGCAGAAGAGAGCAGGTCTCCATGGCTGCCGGACGGCGTGGGAGCGGGATTAAGGTGAGTTTTTTTTTTGTTTTTTTTAAATTGTAATAAAAGTGTGCGGCTGGATCTACAGGGGGGACGACTTTGTCTACGGGGGGACTTTATCTACGGGGGGGAACTTTTTCTTCACGGGGGGGCCTTCATCTACAAGGGGGACTTTATCTACGGGGGGGCTTTATCTACACGCGGGGGGCTTTATCTACGGGGGGGGGGTCTATATACAGGGGGGGCTATATACTGGTGTGGGCTATCTATGGAGCACCATATACAGGGATGGGCTAAAGCTACAGGTGGGGCTATATAGTATATAGCCCCCCCTATAGATATAGCCCACCCCTGTATATAGCCCACCCCTGTATATAGCCCACCCCTGTATACAGCCCACCCCTGTATATAGCACACCCCTGTAGATATAGTTCCCCTGCAGATATAGTCCCCATGTAGATATAGTCCCCCTGTAGATATAGTCTCCTGTAGATATAGTCTCCTGTAGATATAGTCCCCCTGTAGATATAGTCCCCCTGTAGATATAGTCCCCCAGTAGATATAGTCCCCCAGTAGATATAGTCCCCCGAGTAGATATAGCCCACCCCTGTAGCTATAGTCCCCCTGTAGATATAGTCCCCCTGTAGATATAGTCCCCCTTTAGATATAGCCCACCCCTGTATATAGTATCCCACAAATATCTCCCCCTATAGTGCTCCACAGAAAGCCCACCCCTGTATATAGCCCCCTTGTACATATAGTCCACCCCTGTATATAGTGCTCCACAGATAGCCCACCCCTGTATATAGCATATACAGGGGTGGGCTATCTGTGGAGCACTATTTACAGGGGTGGACTATCTAGTGGAGCACTATATACAGGGGTGGACTATATGTACAGGGGGCTATGTACAGGGGTGGGCTATATGTGGAGCACTATATACAGGGGTGGGCTATCTGTGAAACACTATATACAGGGGTGGACTATATGTGGAGCACTATATACAGGGGTGGACTATATGTGGAGCATTATATACAGAGGTGGGCTATATCTACAGGGGGGCTACATACATGGTTGGGCTATCTGTGGAGCACTATCTACAGGGGGGCTATATACAGGGGTGGGCTATATCTACAGGGGGCTATATACAGGGGTGGGCTATCTGTAGAGTACTATATACAGGGGTGGGCTATATCTACAGGGGGCTATATACAGGGTTGGGCTATACGTGGAGCACTATATACAGGGCTGGGCTATATCTACAGGGGGCTATATACAGGGGTGGGCTATCTGTAGAGCACTATAGGGGGAGTTATTTGTGGGACACTATATACAGGGGTGGGCTATATGGGGGCACTATCTACAGGGGGCTCTATCTACAGGGGGCACAGTGTGTGTGTGGGACACGGTGTATGGTGCTATTATAATTAGAGGTGCAGTGTATGGCACTATTATATTTAGGGGCGTAGTGTGTGGTATAATGATAACTTTATATTTATTTATAGGTGCAGAAATGTTGGTAAAGTGAGAAGCTCAAGACATCTGAGCGGCAAACTGCAGAAATGGACCGGGAGAAGTCATCATAGAGGTCTGGACCGGATGGAGAAAAGGAACTAGAATCTGAGATGTCACCGGTGAGTCACTTAATGTAAATGTTCATTCTGCCTCTAATCAGTACTGTAGTCACTGTATGATCTGCAGCGAGATGATGGGTGGTATGATTATGATAGGATTTATTTTTGTGAAACAGCAACTCCCAGCATATCCGTACCATTGTTCGGGCCATTCTGGGATCTGTAGTTTTACGCCGTACACACCTATACGGCAGGGGTTGCACTAAATTGAGCTGTATTTGTGCTGGTGTTGTATTTATGTACTGAGCTTGGTTCTGGTGTTGTGTATAGAACCATATTGCTTGTAAGATGTACAAATGTGTTACATAAAAAGCAATGACACGTCGATTGGTAGAGAAAACAAACACGGCGAGGGGGAAGGAGATGTCGGGAAAGAGGTTGGGGGGGGGGGGCGCTAAACTGAATCTTTGCCCCGGGTGCTGGAGAACCTAGCTACGCCTCTGGCTACATACACACACTATAACATTACTGAAGTGTCCTGATAATGAATATACATTACCTCCAGCCAGGACGTGATGTGTATTGAGAATCCTGACACGTCTGAATCTTTTCTGTGAGATTTCCAGCAAGGCAAATGTAATCTAGTTTTAAATCACAGTTTACATTGTAATCTCGCGAGATTACGTTTGCCTTGCTGGAAATCTCACAGAAAAGATTCAGACGTGTCAGGATTCTGAATACACATCACGTCCTGGCAGGAGGTAATATATATTCATTGTAAGGACACTGCAGTAATGTTAGTCTTTGTGTATGTGGCTGCACATAGCGATATAGCTATATCGCTAGTGCAGTGTAAATGAATGAAGAGAAGTGCATGACGCTGATTGGTCAGCGTCATACACTCCTCTGTATAACGCCCACTTGGTCTAAAGTAAAAACACGCCCACTTGGGCATTAAGAAACTAATTAGCATAAAGCTAAAAATCGCTCATAAAGTGGTAAAAATTTATAGTTTTTCTAAATTAAAAGCACTGCTGTCATCTACATTACAGCGCCCATTTCCTTATGTAGGAGATAGGGCACTTATAATGTGGTGACAGAAGGAAGGGTTCAGGAATTACAGCTCTTTAATATGTAGCTGCCTCTTTTTCAAGGGACCAAAAGTAATTGGACAATTATCTCAAAAGCTATTTAATGGGCTGCATGGGCCATTCCCTCGTTAATCCATCATCAATTAAGCAGGTAAAAGGTCTGGAATTGATTCCAGGTGTGGCGTTTGCATTTGGAATCTGCTGCTGTGAACCTACAACAGGAGGTGAAAGGAGCTCTCCATGCAAGTGAAACAGACCATCGTTAGGCTGAAAAAAATGAAGAAATCCATCAGAGAGATAGCAAAAATGTTAGGAGTGGCCAAATCAACAGTTTGGTACATTCTTGAAAAAAAAGAACGCACTTGTGATCTCGTGAACTCCAAATGGCCTGGACGTCCACGGAAGACAACAGTGATGGATGATCGCAGAATCCTTTTCATGGTGAAAGAAAACCCCTTCACAACATCTACCCAAGTGAAGAACACACTCCTGGAAATAGGTGTATCAGTATCTAAGTCTACCATAAAGAGAAGACTTCATGAGAGCAAATACAGAGTGTTCACCACAAGGTGCAAACCATCAATCAGCCTCAAATATAGAAAGGCCAGATTAGACTAAGATCAACCTGTACCAGAATGATGGGAGAAATAAAGTATGGAGAAGGCTTGGAACGGCTCATGATCCAAAGAACACCACATCCTCTATAAAACATGGTAGATGCAGTTTGATGGCATGGGCATGCATGACTGCCAGTGGCACTGGATCACTAGTGTTTATTGATGATGTGACTGAAGACAGAAGCATCCAGATGAATTCTGAAGTGTTCAGGGATATACTTTCTGCTCAGATTCAACCAAATGCAGCAAGGTTGATTGGACGTCGCTTCACAGTACAGATGGACAATGACCCAAAACATACTGCGAAAGCAACCCAGGTGTTTTTTAAGGCAAAGAAGTGAAATATTCTGCAATGTCCAAATAAATCTGAATCTGAATCACCAGATCTCAACCCGATCGAGCATGAATTTTACTTGCTTAAGACAAAACTTCAGGCAGAAAGACCAACAAACAAGCAACAACTGAAGACAGCTGCAGTAAAGCCCTGGCAATGCATCACAAAGGGGGGAAACCCAGTGTTTGGTGATGTCCATGGGTTCCAGATTTCAGGCAGTCATTGCCTGCAAAAGATTCTCTACAAAGTATTAAAAAAAAAGATTTTATTTATGGTCATGTTAATTTGTCCAATTACTTTTGAGCCCCTAAAATGAGGAGGCTGTGTAGAAAATTGGTTGCAATTCCTAAAGGTTTCACAGGATATTTTTGTTCAACCCCTTGAATTAACCCCTTCCGACATTTGACGTATCCATACGCCAAAGTCGGGTAGCGGAAGTATGGAACGGGCTCACGGAGTGAATCCGCTCCATACGTTGCGGGTGTCGGCTGTAACAAGCCGACACTTCAGAGTAACGAGCGGCATCGCGCTCAAGCGTGATCCCGCTTGTTTAACTCGTTAAATGCTGCGGTCAATAGTGACCGCAGCATTTAAATCGTTAGAAAGAGGGGGGCGACCCCCTCTAACAGCTCAACGCGCCCCCCCGCAACGCAATCGCGGGGGGGCGATGGTTGCTATGACTGTCCGGGGGCCTAATGAAGGGCTTAATATATGCCTGTCAGAATCACGATATACTGCAATTCATTATTATTGCAGTATATCGTGCAAGCGATCTAACGATCGCTGGTTTAAGTCCCCTAGGGTGACTAATAAAAAAAAAAGTAAAAATTACATAAATAAAGTTGTTTTTTTTTGTGTAAAAAAAAATAAAATATTAAAAGTTAACAAAAAAAACCTTTTCCCATTTTCGCCCTAGAGCATAGTAAAAAAAATAAAAAATAAACATAATTGGTATCACCGCGTCCGTAAAAGTCTGAACTATTACAATATATCATTATTTAATCCGCACGGTGAACGCCGTAAAAATTCTAAACGCCAATATCTCTATTTTTTGGTCACCTAATCTCCCACAAAAAATGAAATAAAAAGTGATCAAATCGTCGCATGTACACCAAAATGGTATTATTAAAACCTACAGCTTATGCCGCAAATAATAAGCCCTCATACCACTTAATCGAGGGAAAAATAAAAAAGTTATGGCTCTCGGAATTTGGCGACAAAATTAATTTTCTTTTTTACTTGTAAAAGTAGTAAAATATAGAAAAAACTATATATATTTGGTATTGCCGTAATCGTATTGACCCACAGAATACAGTTAACATGTTGTTTTAATTGCACAGTGAATTCCGTAAAAACGGCGCGCAAAAAACCATGGAGGACGCTGTTTTTTTCATTTTCTACCCCACAAATAATATTTTTCCTGTTTCCTAGTACATTATATGGCAAAATAAATTATGTTACGAAAAACTACAACTCGTCCCCCAAAAATCAAGCCCTCATAGTACTATATAGACGGAAAAATAAAGACGTTATGGCTTTTGGAAGGTGGGGAGGAAAAAACTAAAATGAAAATCTGAAAAAGGGCTGCGGCGGGAAGGGGTTAAACCTGAAAGTCTACACTTCAATTGCATCTCAGTTGATTCATTTCAAATCCAATGTGGTGGCATGCAGAGCCCAAATCATGAAGATTCTGTCACTGTCCAAATAATTCTGGACCTAACGGTATACGGCACGAGAGCCAAGCTCAATACATATATACAGCACCAGAACCAACCTCCGTACATAAATACAGTACCAGAACCAAGCTCAGTACATAAATACAGCCCCAGAACCAAGCTCAGTACATATATACAGTACCAGAACCAAGCTCATACATATATACAGCACCAGAACAAAGCTCAGTACTTAAATACAGCATCAGAACAAAGCTCAGTACATATATAAAACACCAGAACAAATACAGCTCAATTTAGCGCAACCCCTGTCGTATAGGTTTGTATGGCGTAAAACTACAGCTTCCAGCATGGCCCGAACAATGGTAAGGATATGCTGGGAGACGCTGTTACACAAAAAAAAAGCATACCACTTATCATCTTGCTGCAGATCATACAGTGACTACAGTACTGATTAGAGGCAGAATAAACATTTACATTAAGTGACTCACCAGTGACGTCTCAGATTGTAGTTCTTTTTCTCTTTTCTTCTCCCTCCGGTCCAGACCTCTATGATGGATTTCTCCCGGCCGCGACTTTTAAAACATTTCTGCACCTATAAACAAAGATAAAATTCTCAACACCTCTAAATATAATAGCGCCATACGCTGCACCTCTAACTATAATAGCGCCATACATTGTGTCCCTGATTATAATACTACCATACACTGTTCCACACACACACACACACACACACACACACACACACACACACACACACACACACCATGCCCCCTGTAGATAGTGACCCCCATAGAGCCTCTGTAGATAGTGGCCCACATACAGCCCTCTGTAGATAGTGCTCACATATGGAATCCAGAGCTGCAAGGTAATAGTGCTAACCACTGAGCCACCGTGCTGCCCCACATATAGCCCACCCCTGTATATAGTGTCCCACATATATTACCCACCCCTGTAGATAGTGCCCTGCATACATCTCCCCCTGTATGTAGTGCTCCACATCCCCACATATAGACCCCCCCCCTGTAGATAGACCCCCACTGTCGATAATCCCACTCACAGTTTTAGTAGAAAAAAACCAAAAACTTTACATACTCACCCTGATCCCGTTTCCGCGCCGTCCGGTGGAAATGCAGATTTGCTCTCTTCTGAAAGGTCTGCTAGAGCTGAACGACGCAAGCGTGCATCATTGAAAGGCGCTGATTGGCAGGGCAGAATGACTTGCCCCGTCAATCAGAGCCTTTCAACCGTTGAAAGGCGCTGATTGGCAGGGCATGTTATTTTGCCCCGCCAATCAGCGTCATTGTAAGACGCTGAATGGTTGTGCACAGAACGTGGCCGGCCATTCAGCGCTAATGCATGTATTCGTACCTGCGTGCTAGATGCATGTACAATTACTGCAAGAAGGGGTGACTGTCGCTAGCAGCGGGTCTCCTACGGTGCTAGCGGCGCCACTGGGCATGAGAGGGCCCGTGCTTCCCGGCCCATAAATGTTAGAGGCGCGGGCCCCGTAGTAGCGTCACTACCGCTGTAGCAGCCATAATGGCTGCTAGCGGCGTCACCGGGCATATGATGAGGTCGTGACGGCGGGCGGCACAGGCCCCCTCATGCCACGGGCCCCGTAGCAAAAGCTATGGCTGCTAAAGCGGTAGTAACACCACTAGCATGTACGGATAATGCAATACATATCGGGATGGGAACTGGTGTTTTCCGGCAACTTCACGTAACTGTACGTGAAGGAGATGGAGCTGGCTCAGGAGCTGAGCCAGCGACATCACCGCCAAGTGACAGCTGTATGTTACAGCTGGCACCCTGAGGTATCGGCCAGGACCGGAGCTAGCCTCCGATCTGACCGATTAACCCCTCACTTGCTCCGATCCGGCCGATTAACTCTAATACTTACCTCCCGGTCTGCCAGCAACAAAATCCTCCTATGCCCCGTCGTTGGCGGGGCCCAAAAGGCTTCCGGTACCAACGGCAAGATGGCGCCGGTCAGCTTCCGGCTCAGAAGCTGAGCCGGCGTCATCAGCAGTGGGTTTCCGCTGTATGTTACAGCGGACATCCCACTGTAAAGGCAGGAACCGGAGCTAGCTCCGATTCCTGCCATTAACCCTTTCAATGCAGTGATCCAATGCAATCGCTGCATCAAAGTGGTTTGTATGAAATCGGCAGCCTTATCTGCCATTACAGAAGCTGATTAGGCCCCGCCCGGAGCCTCCATGAATTGCTGTTTTTTGGTCACCTTGCCTCCCAAAAAAAAAAGGATAACAAGTGATCAAAAAGTTTCATGTACCCCAAAATGGTACCAATAAAAACTACAGCTCGTCCCGCAAAAAAAAAAATAGCCTTCATACCACTACGTCTATGAAAAAATAAAATTAGTTAAGGCTCCAATAAGTCAGGAAAGAAAAAATATGCAGTTGTGCCGACCGGAGGGGAACATTTCTTCTGTTTCAAGTGGCGAATTATCAAGGCCCCTAAAATTAGGGAACCAGGAAGGGGAGGGCCCAAACATATCTGCTGGAAGCGAGGGTGCCCGTATTATACCAGGACAACACTTTCCCGGCAAAATTCCCCAAACTGCAAAGATGCCGAGTGTGGACCAAAAGGGGAATAAGTAAGGACCATTTATTAGTGAGACACCGGCCTGTGCAGAAAGGATTGTATCACAGCGTAACACACATCTATGGATTATTTGATTGCTTTTTTTTACCCCATTATTATACCACCTGACTATGCCCCTTATATACTCTGCCCGGCTTACATGTACCCCCACATTATAAACGGAAACACCAGTAAGACTCCAAACAAAACTACTACAAGCAAAATCCACGCTCCAAAAGCCAAATGGCACTACCTCCCTTCTGAACCCTACAGTGTGCCCAAACAGCAGTTTACTTCCACATAAATGGCATCGCCATATTCGGAAGAACCCTTTTAACAATTTTTGGGGTGTGTGTCTCCAGTGGCACAAGCTGGGCAAGACATATTTGCCACTGAAATAGCATATCTAGGGAAAAATTTCAATTTGTGCTTCCGCAGCGCAATCATTCATGGAAAAGGCCTGTGGGGTGAAAATGCTCACTACACCCCGTAATAAATGCCTTGAGGGGTGCAGTTTCCAAAATGGGGTCACTTCTCAGCAGTTTCTTTTATTATTTCACATCAGAGCCTCTGCAATTGTGATCCAATACTTCGTAAATTGCCAAATGAGGCCTTAATTTTACATGGTACTCTTTCACTCCTGAGCCTGGTCGAATGTCCAGGCAACAGATTAGGGCCACACGTAGGGTGTTTCTAAAACCGGGAAACACAGCATAATAATAAGAGAGCGGTCTTGTTATGGTGGCACAAACTGGGCACCAGATATTGGCATATCTATGGAAAAAAATCCCATTTTCCCTCTGCAACATTGAGTGCACACCAATTTCTGCCAATCATCTGTGGGGTTAATATGCTCACTAAACCCCTAGGTGAATACCTTGAGGGGTGTAGTTTCCAAAATGGGGTCACTTCTGGGGGAATCCACTGTTTTGGTCCCACGGGGGCTTTGAAAATGCGACATAGCGCCCAGAAACCAATCCAGAAAATCTGTACTCCAAAAGCCAAATTACACTCCTTCCCTTCTGATCCCTACTCTGTGCCCAAACAGCAGTTTATGACCACATATGTGGTATTGCCGTACTCCAGAGTAGTTGCTTTACAACTGTTGGGATTCTTTTATTCCTTTATTTGTTGAGAAAATGAAAAATTTTGAGCTAAAGCTACGTCTTATTGGAAAAATAATTGGATTTTTTTTCTTTTCACTGCCCAATTATAATAAAATCTATGAAACACCTGTGGGGTCAAAATGCTCACTACACCCCTAGATGAATTCTTCAAGGGGTATAGTCTCATGAATAGAGTCACTTTTGGGGAGTTTCCACTGTACTGGTACCTTAGGAGCTTTGCAAAAGTGACATGGTGTCAAGAAACCAATCCAGCAAAATCTGTGCTCCAAAAGCCAAATGGCGCACCTTCTCTTCTGATCCTTGCCGTGTGCCCAAACAGCAGTTTATGACCACAAATGGGGTATTGTCGTACTCCAGAGAAGTTGCTTTACAAATGTTGGGGTTCTTTTATTCCTTTATTTGTTGAGAAAATGAAAACTTTTGAGCTAAAGCTACGTCTTATTAGAAAAAAATGTTTTTTTTTTTATCTTCACTGCCCAATTCTAATAAAATCTATGAAACACCTGTGGGGTCAAAATGCTCACCACACCCCTAGATGGATTCTTCAAGGGGTGTAGTTTCCTAAATGGAGTAAGTTTTTTGGCGTTTTCACAGTTTTGGTCCCTTAGGGGCTTTGCAAATGCGACGTGGTCTCTGCAAACCATTCCTGCTAAATTTGAGCTCCAAACCTGACATGGTGCCTAAAATATTTTCTAATAAAAAGGAGGCCCCAAAATCCTCTAGGTGCTCCTTTGATTCTGAGGCCTGTGCTTCAGTCAATAAGTGCACTAGGGCCACATGTGGGGTATTTATAAAAACTGAAGAATCTGGGCAATAGATATTGAGTTGCGTTTCTCTGGTAAAACTTTCTGTGTTAGAAAAAAAATAGATGAAAAATGAATTTCTGCAAAAAAAAAAAGAAATTTGAAAATTTCACATCTACATTGCCTTAATTCCTGTGAAACATCTAAAGGGTTAAGAAACGTTCTAAATGCTGTTCTGAATACTTTGAGGGGTAAAGTTTTTAAAATGGGGGGACTTATCAGGGGTTTCTAATATATAAGGCCCTAAAATCCACTTCACAACTGAACTGGTCCCTGTATAAATAGCCTTTTGAAATTTTCTTGAAAATGTGAGAAATTGCTTCTAACGTTCTAAGCCGTGTAACGTCCTAGAAAAATAAAAGTATGTTCAATAAACAATGCCAATCTAAAGTAGACATATTGGGGATGTTAATTAGCAACAATTTTGTGTGGTATTACTATCTGTCTTACAAGCGGATACATTTAAATTTCGAAAAATGCTAATTTTTCAAATTTTTGGCAAAATGTTGGTGTTTTTCACAATTAAATACTTAATGTATCGAGCAAATTTTGCCAGTAACATAAAGTCCAATGTGTCACGAAAAAACAATCTCAGAATCGCTTGGATAGGTAAAAGCATTCCGAAGTTATTACCACATAAAATGAAACATGTCAGATTTGAAAAAATTGGCTGTGTCCTGAAGGCCAAAACAGGCTGTGTCCTTAAGGAGTTAAAGGTACTCTTGTACTAGGACTATTGTTTGGCCAACTGCTACTCTGCTACAGCGGTGTGACCTAGTGGGTCAACATACCCATGGATCGTGACAGTATGCTCAGGCCACCATGGACCCCGCTGGTCAATCCAAGACCATGACGACGTCACAAGCCATACAGGCAGACCTGCGAGACCTTCGGTCATGACAAGACCAACTCCTCCTGGCAGTGAACTCCATTGCACACTGACCGGATGCGCAAGTTGCAGTCATCACAGCACCTGTTCCTGTTGCTCCGGCTGTTCCTCCTACTACACCTCCTGTGAGTATCGTTACCGACTCCCAATTCTCGCTGCCAATACCTCCTCGCTACAACGGAGACGCGAGTACCTGCAGGGGATTTCTGAACCAGTGCCAGATCCACTTTAGTCTACATGCCAGACCATTCTCCACTGATGGCGCAAGGATCGCTTTCATCATCATCCCCCTTACTGGCGAGGACCTAGCGTGGGTGAATCCTATCTAGGAACACCAGGGACCAGAGACCCGTGACTTCCAGTGTTTCCTACGGACTTTTCACATGGTATTGTAAAGGATCTGCCAGGCACAACTTCTGTGTATACGCCCATGGGTAATCAGTCTGCACCTGGTTCTATGTCTCTGAGACTGACTCCATCTTCCACCACTCAGGATGGCAGGCTTAGGAGTGGGAGAGCCTATCGCAGCCTGGCCAGACGGAGCTAGCTCCCGCCCTCTGTCTATTTATACCTGCCTTTCCTGTTCCTCCTTTGCTTGTGATTCTTCTCGTGTGGTTTCCTGGCCTTGCTGCAGCTCCTAGCTATTTGACCTTGCTTCATACTGACCCCGGCTTACTGACTACTCTCCTGCTCTGCGTTTGGTACCTCGTACATTCCTGGTTTGACTCGACTCGTTCACCTCTCTTGTTGCTCACGGTGTTGCCGTGGGCAACTGCCCCATTTCCCTTTGCTTGTGTCCCCTTGTCTATTTGTCTGTCGTGCACCTACTGAGCGTAGGGACCGTCTCCCAGTTGTACCCCATCGCCTAGGGCGGGTCGTTGCAAGTAGGCAGGGACTGAGTGGTGGGTAGATTAGGGCTCACTGTCTGTTTCCCTACCCCCCTGTCATTACAGGTATATGAGGAACCTGGACGAGTCTCGTCAGCATCTGCATCTCTGCTGACCCTTCGCCAGGGAGACACCTTCGTGGGCGAGTACGCCATTCATTTCCTCACCCTAGCGGCAGAGCTGTCCTGGAACAACAAGGGCTTGGTGGATACATTCTGGAAGGAACTGTCATCGGAGATTAAAGACGAACTTGCCGCTCGTGATCTGCCACCTACCCTGGATGTGGATGACCTCAGTCTGCTTGCTACCCGGATTGACATGAGGATCCAGGAGCAATCCCAAGAGGTTCATCGGGATAGAAGATTTCCCAGGCTGGCGCCTACTTTCCAGCAATCCCTGCCGTCCTCACCAGTTGTTCCACCAGAGGAGCCTATGCAGCTGGACTGGCTCAAATTGTCAGCCCAGGAGAAACAACACAGATGCACTTCGGGACTTTGTCTGTATTGCGGCCTCGGAGGCCATGTTGTGTGTTTGTGCCTTCAGAAGCCAAAAAACTCCAGTGCCTAGGATTGGTTGGAGAGTCAACCCTAGGCGAAACGGCACTGAACAATAGATTCTCTTCAAAACTGTCCATCCCTGTGACCATAGTGTCCGGCGAGAAGATGCACCGGGTCTCTGCCTATCTGGCAAACTTCATCCAAAAACACCTAGTGGATCATCTCCAGTTGCCCATAGTTTCTCTGGAGACGTCTATTGCTGTTGCCTCGGTGAATGGACTGCCTCTGCCCGATCCGATTGTATCTGACACCAAGCCGCCGGAGCTCCAAGTTGGAGCCCTTCATTTGGAACTAATTTCATTTCTTGTTTTGCCCAAAGCCATCAATCCCGTTCTGCTGGGTATGCCTTGGCTTCGACTACATGCCCCTGTCCTGTACTGGAATTCCGGAAGAGTTCTCCAATGGGGCTCCAAATGTCTTAATCGCTGTCTGTTGCAGATCCATCCTTTCCAGCCTCCTCTGCCTCAGTCATTGGAAGGATTACCCCCTCATTTTGCTCTGTTTGCGGATGTCTCTTCAGCAAAAGGGAGGCTGAGACGCTGCACCCACACCGGGCTTATGACTGCCCCATTGATCTGGTTCCAAATGCGTCCCTTCCCCTTGGACGGGTATACCCTCATTCCTTGCCAGAGACTCAGTCCATGTTGGCCTATATCAAGGAGAATATGGAGAGGGGTTTTATACAAAAATCCTCCTCCCCAGCCGGGGCCGGGTTCTTTCTTGTCAAGAAAAAAGACGGACCTCTTCGGCCTTGCATCGACTACCATGGTCTCAATCAAATCACGGTCAAGAACAAATATCCGTTGCCACTAATTTCCGAACTATTTGACCGCAGATGAGGAGCCAAGATTTTTTCTAAACTAGACCTGTGTGGGACTTACAACTTGATCCGGATTCGCCACGGTGACGAATGGAAAAAGGCATTCAACACTCAAGACGGGCACTATGAATACCTGGTAATGCCCTTCAGTCTGTGTAACGCTCCCGCGGTCTTCCAGGAATTTGTCAATGATATCTTCCGAGATCTCCTCTATGTCTGTGTTGTGGTCTATCTCGATGATATTTTGATTTTCTCTCCAGATCCGACGACGCATTGGAGGCATGTCTGTCAAGTTTTGCTGCGATTAAGGGAGAATCGTTTGTATGCCAAGTTGGAGAAATACGTGTTTGAGAAGAACTCTCTATTCTTCCTGGGCTACATCATCTTGGATTACGGTCTTAAGATGGTTCCTGAGAAAGTGAAGTCCATACTGGAATGGCCACGTCAAGGCGTGAGGTCCATACAGTGTTTTTTGTGATTCGTCAACTTCTACCGGCAGTTTATCCCAAACTTCTCTTCACAGACGGCTCCCATCCCTACTCTCACCAAGAAAGGTATGAACGCCAAGGTACGAACCCCAGAGGCAGAATCTGCATTCAATAGCCTTAAGAGGGCCTTCACGTCAGCCTCAACCCCCCCATCATTCTCACGTGTCTCGACAGTTTTAGTTGGAGGTGGACGCCTCCTCTGTTGGTGCAGGTGCACTTCTGTTCCAGAGAGGTTCCAAAGGGTGGGCAGTGGTCTGTGGTTATTACTCTAGACTTTATTCTCCCGCAGAGCGCAATTACTCTATTGGGGATCGGGAGTTACTGGCCATGAAATTGGCTCTGGAGGAGTGGTGACATCTACTAGAGCTCATCCCATCCTGATATATGCCGACCACAAGAACCCCACCTACCTCCAGTCGGCCCAGTGGCTGAACCCCCGTCAAGCCAGGTGGTCGCTGTTCTTCGTCCGGTTCCATTTTATGCTCCACTAGCGGCTCGTGGACAAAAATTTGAGGGCCGATCCCCTATACAGGTCATTTGAAACAGAGGACACCGTGGAGCTTCCGCAAAGTATCATTGACCCATTCTGTATTATTTCTTCTAATCCTCGGCAAGTTAGTGACATCCCTCTGGGGAGGACTATTGTGCAGTTGGCCGACAGGAGGAGAATCCTTCGCTGGAGGTACAGTTCCAAACTGGCTGGGCACGCAAGTGCTCGTAAAACCGGAGATCTGATTGCCCGTCATTTCTGGTGGCCCACGCTGCCCAAAGATATTGTGGACTTTGTCTCGTCCTGTACTGTGTGTGCTTCCAACAAAGTTGCTCACTCCAAGCCTACCAGTCTGCTCCAACCTCTGCCTGTGCCCAATGCTCCCTGGCAGAAGATAGCAATGGACTTTGTCACTGACCTTCCTTCCTCTGCAGGATGCAATACAGTCTGGGTGGTGGTTGACCGGTTCTCGAAGATGGCTCATTTTATCCCGCTGACCGGCCTACCTTCTGCTCCTCGACTATCAAATCTCTTCATCCAGCACATCTTCTGTTTGCATGGCTTGCCTCTTGATATCGTGTCTGGTCAGGGGGTTCAGTTCACCTCAAAGTTCTGGAGACCCCTCTGTAAACTCCTAGACGTGAACTTGGACTTTCTTTGTCCTATCATCCCTAGTCTAATGGCCATGTCGAGAGGATTAACCAAATCATGGAGAATTACCTTCGCCACTTCATCTCCATGCAGCATGATGACTGGCTACAGCTTCTTCCATGGGCCGAGTTCTCATACAACAACCACACAAGTGAGTCCACTGCTTCTACAACGCTCTTTATTGTCTACGGTTAACATCCACAAATTCCTCTTCCTGTTCCGGCTTCATCCCAGGAACCCACAGCTGACTCTGCATTTGGAGATTTTCTACAGGTCTGGCAGCAAACCGGTACTCTATTCTGCAGGCAGTCGATCGCATGAAGCGAAGAGAGCCACCTCTGTATCTTCCAGGTACCAAAGTCTGGCTATCCTCAAGGAATATTCAGTGGGTGGCGTCATACAAGTTTGCTCTCAGGTTCCTCTGACCCTTTGAGATCCTACAGTAAATCAACCCTGTCTCTTACAAGCTTCGGCTGCCTCCTACCCTCAGGATCCCCAACTCCTTTCATGTGTCCCTCCTGAAGCCTGTGTTCCTGAACCGCTATACAACCGCTACACAACTGCCCTGCTATCTGTATCCTATATCCAATGCTATATCTGTTCCTGTGCCTTAACCTGTTGGAGTTGTGTTGTGCCACCGGTCACGCCTGCTGATGTACACCATGTCTGGTGTCTACAAGTTTATCTGTGTCGAGTCTCCATTACTGTCTGGACTATTAAAGGTACTCTTGTACTAAGACTGTTGTTTGGCCAGCTGCTACTCCGATACGGCGGTGTGGCCTAGTGGGTCTACATATTCACGGATCGTGACAGTACGTACGTTTTTAGGCGCACCTTGAGACAGAAATATTTTGCTTTGTAAATCTCAGCCAGTGTATACGTTTTTCCTGAAGGGTTCCTTTAAATTGATGGGTTCAGCAACCTACACTATATGGCAAAAAAGTATGTGGACATCCCATTCAAAAACCATGGGCATTAATATAGAGTTGGACCCCTTGTTGCGGCTCTGATGGTCCGGCTTGCAATTGGCATTCTTATTCATCCCAAAGGTTTTTCAATCGGGTCAAGGTCACGTCTCTGGGTATGCCACTCTACTTCTTCCTTACCAAATTCATCAAACCATGCCTTTATGGATTTTGCTTTGTGCACTGGGGAACAGTTATGCTGGATCAGGAAAGGGCCAACCCTAAACTGTTCCACAAAGTTGGAAGGTTACAATTGTCCAAATTATCTCTAGATTTGACATTACCCTTCACTGGAAATAAAAAACCTAACCCTGAAAAACAACGCCAGACTGTTATTCCTCCTCCGCTAAATTTTACAATAGGCAGTAGGAATTCCGGTAGTTAGCCTTCTCCCTTGGATCCGCAGACTGCTAGATAGTGAAATATGATTCATCTCTCCAGAGAAAATGTTTTCAATGCTCCAGAGTCCGGTGATGGCATGCTTCCCACCGCTCCAGCAGACTCTTGGCATCGTGCATGATAATAATAGGCTTGTGTGCTCCTGCTCAACCATGGAAAATTTTTCATAAAGCTCCTGACGCATAGTTCTTGTGCTGATGTCATTTCCAGAGGCAGATTAGCACTCTGTAGTGAGTAATGAAACAGAGGGGAGGCGATTTTTACACGCAACACGCTTTAGAACTCTTTGTCCCCGCCTTAATTTTATGCACCTGTTTGCAATGGGAGTGTCTGAAATACCGTATCTCAAAAATTAGGAGGGGTGTCCACATACTTTTGGCCATACAGTGTACCGTGATCCTTAGTTTACCATAAAGATGCTCCTAAATGCTTTTTTTCATTGTGGTGATGGCCCACGTCCTTCCAGGGAAAACAACAGTTCTAAGGCCTAAGCTGTTGTCACAACCACACCCCTATAGAACACTGACCTTAATGTTGCCCGTCAGCTCCAACACCCGCCCATTCTGCTGGGGATCTCTGTGCTCTCTTGCCTCAGTTTCCTCCTGTGTTCTGATTTTTCTGTTGTTAATGCCCCCCCCCCCTGAATAACTTGCAAGGACAAATGGGATATTGTGCACCTAAATGTACATTTTCAAAATACTTTGAATGCATTGTCCGGTTTAGCAAATTACTGGTCAGCACTGGTTAGTTGTCATTACTGCCAGTACCTGCAGAGCGAGTTTTACTGCTGAACCTTACCAAGAGAGATTGGACCTTAGTAGGCCGGTTCTATTATCACAACACATAATCATGTTCCCTTCTGCCAACAACCGTTCCCCTCAATCTCATTTATCATACTTTTGTAGTTTCACAAAAGCCTAAGAACCAATGATCAATAGAAATTTGAACAAAAAGAAACTCTCTAAAGAGCGATTCAACAGGAAATATATTTATATACGATAATTTTCCATTGTGGATGGGAAAAATAGAACAACAGACACTTTGCTGGAACCCATCATACCCTTTTGTAAGTCAATGGGGTCCCTCAGGTGCCGCTGGTATATGTCATGGTTTCGCCTCAGTGACACAATGGTACACAAAGAGGCTGTGCTGCAGTGTCTTAAAGGCATGGTGTCGCCCCAAAAACATGTTTTTTTTTAAAAATTTAAACATTTAGTGTGTGGGTGATTAAACATTGTTCAAATTTTTTTTATTTTTTTCGCGAGTCAGGAAATATTATAAATTTTTTCAAATTTATAATACTACCCATTTTTGGTCACTAGATGGAGCTGTTTGGAGCTAGTTCCCAAAATTGCAGCATTGCAACATTGGGTTAAAAGCTATCGCTCTAGTGAGCGCTCAGCATCCCCCCCTCCTTTATCCTGGCTAGTGACGGGATAAACGAGGGGTTTGAAAGGTTTAACCTGCTACACTGTGCGTCGCCATTTTTTGAGGTAACCCACAGTGTAGTAGGTTTACATGCAGTAGTAAACACACACAAACAGTAACATACATTGAAATCGCTTACCTGCTCCTGCCGCCGCGGCCCGTCCGCTCCCTTTGCTGCCGCTGTTCCATGTGCACTTGTCCGGAAGCCGCGACCGGAAGTAGTAATCTTACTGTCCGGCCGCGACTTCCGGTCCACAGGAAAATGGCGCCGGACGGCGCCAATTTCGAATAGGACTGTGTGGGAGCGGCGCATGCGCAGTTCCCACACAGACGCCGTACACGGCAGTCAATGGGACGGGAGCCGTTCGCAGTCCCTATGGGACTGTGGCTGCCGTATTCCATGTCTGTGTGTGTCGTTAATCGACACACACAGAAATGGAACAAAAAATGGCAGCCCCCATAGGGAAAAAAAAGTGTGAAAAAAAGAAACAGTAAAACACAAACACACAAATGAAAATAAACGTTTATATTAAGGCACTAACATCTTTAACATATAAATAAAATATTTGTGATGACACTGTTCCTTTAACTACAACATGGGTCTCCTGGAATCTCGAACCAGTCTGAAAAGTGCAGAAAGGAAAGTTGTGTCCCCCTGATCCAGTGTTCCGCTGTACACTGGCATTCTAGACACCTACCATTGTGACATAAACCAACCATATGAAGTAAGATAAACAGAAAGAAAAACAAATTCCAAAGCAATAAAAAAATTCCAATGCAATAATACTTAAAGATATATAAAAAAAAATCAACTTTATGTTGTACCTTACAATCTCAATCTTAGTTCATGGGATAAAAACAGAATGCCGAGGAGCCCTCGCTGTAAATATAGTCTTAGTAATTATTGCTATACCACAGAGTATGGACTTGTATTTTCACTCAATATTGTGTTCAGTAGTTTCTGATACAATATTGGCAGATAATAGACACACAGCGTGTTCTCGAGAGATCACACTGTGACGTCACTTCCTGCCCCTGGTCCTGCATCGTGTCGGACGAGCGAGGACACATCGGCACCAGGCGACAGAGGCTACAGTTGATTCTGCAGCAGCATTGGCGTTTGCAGGTAAGTCGATGTAGCCTCTGTCGCCTGGTGCCGATGTGTCCTCGCTCGTCCGACACGATGCAGGACCTGGGGCAGGAAGTGACGTCACAGCGTGATCTCTCGAGAACACGCTGTGTGTCTGTGCACTGCCAGAAGCTGGGTGTTAACGAAGAGAAGTGGATGATGCTGATTCGTCAGCATCATACACTTCTATTCACAACGCCCAGCTAGTAAAACAAGTAAAAACGCCCAGATGTTACACACACAATACACGCCCACTTGTAATTAACTTTAAAGGAACAGTGTCATCACAAATTTTTTTTTAATATGTTAAAGATGTTAGTGCTTTATTAAAAACGTTTATATTTATTTGTGTGTTTGTGTTTTACTTTTTCTTATTTTTACACTTTTTCTTGCCTATGGGGGCTGCCATTTTTTTTTCCATTTCTGTATGTGTCGATTAACGACACATACAGACATGGAATACGGCAGTCCATAGGGACTGCGAACGGGTCCCGTCCCATCCACTTCTGTGTACGCCGTCTGTGTGGGAACTGCGCATGCGCCGCTCCCACACAGTCCAATTTGAAATGCGCGCCGTCCGGCGCCATTTTCCTGTGGACCGGAAGTCGCGGTCGGACAGTAAGATTACTACTTCCGGTCGCGGCTTCCGGACTTGTGCACTTGGACCAGCGGCAGCAGATGGAGCGGACGGGCCGGAGGGAGCCGCGGCGGCAAGAGCAGGTAAGAGATTTCTATGTATGTTCGTGTTTGTGTACGTTTACTACTGTATGTAAACCTACTACACTGTGTGTTAGCTCAAAAAATGGCGACACACAGTGTAGGAGGTTAGACCGTTCAAACCCCTCGTTTATCCCGGCACTAGCCAGGATAAAGGAGGGGGGGGGATGCTGAGAGCTCACTAGAGCGAGGGCTTTTTACCCAATTTTGCAATGCTGCAATTTTGGGAATAGCTCCATCTAGTGACCAGCAATGGGAAATATTATAAATTAGAATTAATTTATAATATTTCCTGACTCGTGAAAAAAATAAAAAAAAATTGAACAATGTTTAATCACCTACACACTAAATGTTTAATTAAAAAAAACAAAACATGTTTTTCTGGCAACACATTCCCTTTAAACACGCCCGGTTGTACTTAAAGGGAATGTGTTGCCAGCAAAACATGATTTTTTTTTTTTTTAGTTAAACAATTAGTGTGTGGGTGATTAAACATTGTTCTAATTTTTTATTTTTTTTTCACGAGTCAGGAAATATTATAAATTGGATTCAATTGGATTCTAATTTATAATATTTCCCATTGCTGGTCACTAGATTGAGCCATTCCCAAAATTGCAGCATTGCATGTGGTAAAGCAACCACATTGCTTTATGCTGCAAAATTGGGTAAAAAGCCCTCGCTCTAGTGAGCTCTCAGCATCCCCCCTCCTTTATCCTGGCTAGTGCCGGGAGAAACGAGGGGTTTGAACGGTCTAACCTCCTACACTGTGTGTCGCCATTTTTTGAGCTAACACACAGTGTAGAAGGTTTACATACAGTAGTAAACACACAGAAACACGAACATACATAGAAATCTCTTACCTGCTCCTGCCGCCGCGGCTCCCTCCGGCCCGTCCGCTCCGTCTGCTGCCGCTGGTCCAAGTGCACAAGTCCGGAAGCCGCGACCGGAAGTAGTAATCTTACTGTCCGGCCGCGACTTCCGGTCCACAGGAAAATGGCGCCGGACGGCGCGCATTTCAAATTGAACTGTGTGGGAGCGGCGCATGCGCCGTTCCCACACAGCGGCGTACATGTTAGTGGATGGAACGGGCCCCGTTCGCAGTCCCTATGGGACTGGAGCTGCCGTATTCCATGTCTGTATGTGTCGTTAATCGACACATACAGAAATGGAAAAAAAAATGGCAGCCCCCATAGGGAAGAAAAAGTGTAAAAATAAGAAAAAGTAACACACAAACACACAAATTAATCCAAACGTTTTTAATAAAGCAGTAACATCTTTAACATATTAAAAAAAAAATTGTGGTAACACTGTTCCTTTAAGAAAGGCTCATTTGCATAAATATAAAAATGGTCATAACTTGGCCAAAAATGCTCGTTTAAAAAAAAACAAAAAACGTTACTGTAATCTACATTGCAGCGCCGATCTGCTGCAATACGAGATAGGGGTTTGGAAATCTGTTGACAGAGCCTCTTTAAAGAGGCTCTGTCACCACATTATAAGTGCCCTATCTCCTACATAAGGAGATCGGCGCTATAATGTAGGTGATAGCAGTGCTTTTTTATTTAAAAAAAAATCTATTTTTACCACTTTATTAGCGTTTTTAGATTTATGCTAATGAGTTGCTTAATGCCCAAGTGGGCGTGTTTTTACTTTAGACCAAGTGGGCATTGTACAGAGGAACATATGGTTCCACAGACGCCCCTTGAGAAAGCCATCTACGCGAAACGCGCGTTGGGGTCTCTCCACACCTGGGAGTCACTACATCTGTGGAACCATATGGGTCAGTACCAGCGTTGATTTGTCTGCAACCTTAAAGAGGCTCTGTCACCAGATTTTGCAACCCCTATCTGCTATTGCAGCAGATAGGCGCTGCAATGTAGATTACAGTAACGTTTTTATTTTTAAAAAACGAGCATTTTTGGCCAAGTTATGACCATTTTCGTATTTATGCAAATGAGGCTTGCAAAAGTACAACTGGGCGTGTTGAAAAGTAAAAGTACAAGTGGGCGTGTATTATGTGCGTACATCTGGGCGTGTTTACTTCTTTTACTAGCTGGGCGTTCTGATGAGAAGTATCATCCACTTCTCTTCAGAACGCCCAGCTTCTGGCAGTGCAGATCTGTGACGTCACATAATACACGCCCAGTTGTACATTTACTTTTCAACACGCCCAGTTGTACTTTTGCAAGCCTCATTTGCATAAATACGAAAATGGTCATAACTTGGCCAAAAATGCTCGTTTTTTTAAAATAAAAACGTTACTGTAATCTACATTGCAGCGCCTATCTGCTGCAATAGCAGATAGGGGTTGCAAAATCTGGTGACAGAGCCTCTTTAAATACCTGTAATACGACTTAGCGTATCTATCGATACACCTAGTGTTTGCACTTAAGATAGGCTCAGTTTAAAGGCATGGTGTCGCCCCAAAAACATGTTTTTTTTTAAAAATTTAAACATTTAGTGTGTGGGTGATAAAACATTGTTCAAATTTTTTTTATTTTTTTCGCGAGTCAGGAAATATTATAAATTTTTTCAAATTTATAATACTACCCATTTTTGGTCACTAGATGGAGCTGTTTGGAGCTAGTTCCCAAAATTGCAGCATTGCAACATTGGGTTAAAAGCTATCGCTCTAGTGAGCGCTCAGCATCCCCCCCTCCTTTATCCTGGCTAGTGCCGGGATAAACGAGGGGTTTGAAAGGTTTAACCTGCTACACTGTGCGTCGCCATTTTTGAGGTAACCCACAGTGTAGTAGGTTTACATGCAGTAGTAAACACACACAAACACTAACATACATTGAAATCGCTTACCTGCTCCTGCCGCCGCGGCCCGTCCGCTCCCTTTGCTGCCGCTGTTCCATGTGCACTTGTCCGGAAGCCGCGACCGGAAGTAGTAATATTACTGTCCGGCCGTGACTTCCGGTCCACAGGAAAATGGCGCCGGACGGCGCCAATTTCGAATAGGACTGTGTGGGAGCGGCGCATGCGCAGTTCCCACACAGACGCCGTACACGGCAGTCAATGGGACGGGAGCCGTTCGCAGTCCCTATGGGACTGTGGCTGCCGTATTCCATGTCTGTGTGTGTCGTTAATCGACACACACAGAAATGGAACAAAAAATGGCAGCCCCCATAGGGAAAAAAAAGTGTGAAAAAAAGAAACAGTAAAACACAAACACACAAATGAAAATAAACGTTTATATTAAGGCACTAACATCTTTAACATATTAATAAAATATTTGTGATGACACTGTTCCTTTAAATACTCTATGTCGACTTAGATAACAGGCTTGATTTTACGGAGACTCTTTCTGTTTACCACTGTGTTCACTCCTCATTGCCTGCTATTAGACATATTGCTTTTGGTTATATGTAGCAATACTGTGCATGTTTGCAGCCAATCTTCTCTTTGTATCTATTATACCGCAACTACTTAGAATTACTGATAGAATTGTCTGTAGTGTTATTTGTCTTACTATTGTGACCTGAGTTCCCCTCCTATACTATTGGAGATATACAGTTTCCTCTGATTTGTAGTCTGATTTTAATCATGTTATTTGTACTGTCCAATAAAATTTGTATTTTTCTATGCCATTGGCAATTTATATTATTTAATAGTTTCTGACTCCGTTTTCTCTTGTGTTCTATTTGTGTGGGGCATTATACTGTATGGGACAGCTATGGGGGGCATTATATTGTATGGGACAGCTTTGGGGCTTTATACTGTATGGGGCATTATACTGTATGTGGCAGCTATAGGGGGAATTATACTGTGTGGGGCATTATACTGTATGAGACAGCTATGGTGGGCATTATACTGTATGGGGGGCATTATACTGTATGGGGGTGTTATACTGTATGTGGCAGTTATTGGGGGGCATTATACTGTATGGGACATAAGTGTATGGGGCAGCTATGGGGGGCATTATACTGTATGGGGGGCATTATACTGTATGGGACAGCTATGGTGGGCATTATACTGTATGGGGCATTATACTGTATGGGGCAACTATGAGGGGCATTATACAGTATGGGGGGCATTATACTGTATGGGACAGCTATGGGGGGCTTTAAACTGAATGGGGGCATTATACTGTATGTGGCAGCTATGGGGGCATTATACTGTGTGGGGCATTATACTGTATGGGACAGCTATGGGGGCATTATATTGTGTGGGGCATTATACTGTATAGGAAGCTATGGTGGGCATTATACTGTGTGGGGCATTATACTGTATGGGACAGCTGTGGGGGCATTATACTGTATGGGGGTGTTATACTGTATGTGGCAGTTATGGGGGGCATTATACTGTATGGGACATCATAGTGTATGGGGCAGCTATGGGGGGCATTATACTGTATGGGGGGAATTATACTGTATGGGGCAACTATGGGGGCATTACACTGTATAGGATATTATAGTGTATGGGGCAGCTATGGGGCATTATACTGTATGTGGCAGCTATGGAGGGCATTATACTATATGGGGCAGCTATAGGGGGCATTATACTGTATGTGGCAGTTATGGGGGGCATTATACTTTATGTAACAGCTATGGGGGCATTATACTGTATGGGGGCATTATACTGTATGGGACATTACAGTGTATGGGGCAGCTATGGGGGAATTATACTATATGGGGCATTATACTGTATGTGGCAGCTATGGAGGGCATTATACTGATTAGGGCAGCTATAGGGTGCATTATTCTGTATGTGGCAGCTATGGGGAGCATTATACTGTATGTGACAGCTATAGGGGACATTATACTGTATGGGGCATTATACTGTATGTGGCAGCTATGGAGGGCATTATACTGTATGGGGCAGCTATAGGGGGCATTATACTGTATGTGCCAGCTATGGGGGCATTATACTGTATGGGGGCATTATACTGTATGGGACAGCTATGGTAGGCATTATACTGTATGGGGGCATTATACTGTATGGGGCAGCTATGAGGGGCATTATAATGTATGGGGGCATTATACTGTATGGGACAGCTATGGGGGCTTTATACTGTATGGGGCATTATACTGTGTGTGGCAGCTATGGGGGGCATTATACTGTGTGGGGCATTATACTGTATGGGACAGCTATGGGGGGCATTATACTGTGTAGGGAATTATACTGTATAGGAAGCTATGGTGGGCGTTATACTGTGTGGGGCATTATACTGTATGGGACAGCAGTGGGGGCATTATACTGTATGGGGGGTGTAATACTGTATGTGGCAATTATGGGGGGCATTATACTGTATGGGACATCATAGTGTATGGGGCAGCTATGGGGGGCATTATACTGTATGGGGGGAATTATACTGTATGGGGGCATTATACTGTATGGGATATTATAGTGTATGGCACAGCTATGGGGGCATTATACTGTATGCTGGGTATGGTAGGGGGGCTCATATGGTAGCTGCTGAGGGGGCATTATACTATATGAAGGGCATTATACTGAATAGGACAGCTGAGGGGGCATTATACTGTATGGGGGCATTATATTGTATGAAACCTCTCTGGGGGGGGCTTTTTACTGTATGGGGCATTATACTGTAAGTGTCAGCTATGGGGGGCATTATACTGTGTGGGACAGCTATGGGGGGCATTATAGTGTATGGGGGCATTATACTGTATGGGATAGCTATGGTGGGCATTATACTGTGTGGGGCATTATGCTGTATGGGACAACTATGGGCGCAATATACTGTATGGGGGGTGTTATACTGTATGTGGCAGCTATGGGTGGCATTATACTGTATGGGACATTATAGTGTATGGGCAGCTATTGGGGGCATTATACTGCATGGTGCATTAGGCTGGATTCACACGACCATGTTACGTCCGTAATGGACGGAACGTATTTCGGCCGCAAGTCCCGGACCGAACACACAGCAGGGAGCCAGGCTCCTAGCATCATAGTTATGTACGATGCTAGGAGTCCCTGCCTCTCCGTGGAACTACGGTCCCGTACTGAAAACATGATTACAGTACGGGACAGTTGTCCGGCAGCGAGGCAGGGACTCCTAGCATCGTACATAACTATGATGCTAGGAGCCCGGCTCCCTGCAGTGTGTTCGGTCCAGGACTTGCGGCCAAAATACATTCCGTCCATTACGGACGTAACATGGTCGTGTGAACCCAGCCGTAGACTGTATGTGGCAGCTATGGAGGGCATTATACTGTATGTGGCAGCTATGGGGGGCATTATACTGTATGGGGGCATTATACTGTATGGGGCAGCTATAGGGAGCATTATACTGTATGTGGCAGTTATGGGGGGGCATTATACTTTATGTAACAGCTATCGGGGGCATTATACTGTATGGGGGCATTATATTGTATGGGACAGCTTTGGGGGCTTTATACTGTATGGGGGCATTATACTGTATGTGGCAGCTATAGGGGGAATTATACTGTGTGGGGCATTATACTGTATGGGACAGCTATGGGGGGCATTATACTGTATGGGGGGCATTATACTGTATGGGACAGCTATGGGGGCATTATACTGTATGGGGCAGCTATGAGGGGCATTATACAGTATGGGGGACATTATACTGTATGGGACAGCTATGGGGGGCTTTATACAGTATGGGGGCATTATACTGTATGTGGCAGCTATGGGGGGCATTATACTGTATGGGACAGCTATGGGGGGCTTTATACTGTATGGGGCATTATACTGTATAGGAAGCTATGGCGGGCGTTATAATGTGTGTGGCATTATACTGTATGGGACAGCTGTGGGGGCATTATACTGTATGGAGGGTGTTATACTGTATGTGGCAGTTATGGTGGCATTATACTGTATGGGACATCATAGTGTATGGGGCAGCTATGGGGGGCATTATACTGTATGGGGGGGAATTATGCTGTACGGGGGCATTATACTGTATGGGATATTATAGTGTATGGCACAGCTATGGGGGCATTATATTGTATGGAGTGCATTATACTGTATGGGGGAATTATACTGTATGGTGCAGCTATGGGTGGCAATATACTGTTGGTGCAGCTATGGGGGGAATTATACTGTGTGGGCAGCTATGGGGGGCATTATACTGTGTGTGGGCAGCTATGGGGGGCATTATAGTGTGTGGGGGCAGCTATGGGGCATTATACTGTGGGGTCAGCTATGGGGAGCATTATACTGTGGAGGCATTCACGGGGTCTGTCGGACTAGGCGGCTGGGCATAGGCGTGCGCAGGGGTCTGGTGCTTTTGGGAAGGGGTAGTGGGGCCCAAGCTGAATTCTTGCACCAGAGCCCATGAGCCTTTTGCTACACCCCTTGTCTGCCCTGATACCGGCGGGAAAACTTCCCACCAAACTATAACCCAGGGATGTTTGTAATCCCATGTAGATCCCTCCTAAGGGTCCGGGTTCCTTCATTCTGTTCTGGATGTTCACCGTGGATTTCAGTCTTTTCAAAGTAGAAAGGGTGAAATCTGCAGCAAAATATGCACATAAAATGTGAGTATTTTGCTGTGGAAAAACCTGCAGCATTTCCATCCCATATGAATCCAGGTGTGTGAAATCTTTTTCTCCAAAATTCAGCTATTCTTTTATGACCAGGAAGCTGCAGTGTGGTCTTCCAGTCTCCTTCCCAGTCTACAAGTTTGTGTTATTCTTCTCATGTCCCTGCCAGTCCCTTAGAATATCTTTCCATTGTCAGACAGTAGTGTGGTACAGCGACACAAGAGCAAAAGGCAATGGCCCCCCATACCAAGGAATATAGGGTAATGAACCTCTATGGTGAGTTCCGGATGAGGGGGTACCTAGGTATTTCCAATTGCAATGTCTGCAGATATCAGTGGAGCTTGCAAAAAACAGGTAAAACACCGGATTTTCTCTAAAGAATTGTACTTAGAACTTTTAGTACATTTCCAGAGCATTGGAAAAGAGAAGTATCTATGTATTTTATTGTTGGTCCTGGCACCCTGCGCTTGGGGGAAGAGCAGTTTGGTGCCATCCAGCCCCACAGAAATGGTGTGACATGCATATGGTACCATATTAGAAAACCTATAAGGCCCCATGCACACGAACGTACTTTTGCAGCCGCAATTCCCCCGAAAATCCATGGGAGAATTGCGGCCCCACTCATTCCTGTGGGCCCATGCACATGACCGTGGTTTTCACGGTCCGTGCATGGCCCAGGAGCCTGGACCGCAGAAAGAACGGATATGTCTTATTATGGCCGTGTTCTGCGGTCCAGGCTCATAGGAAATAATGGACGCGGCCATGTGCACGGCCCGTGATTTGCGGGCGGCTCGCGGGTGACACTCCGCGGCCGACCCGAATATCATGACCGTGCACATGGCTACGGTCGTGTGCATGAGGCCTTAGGGTTCTTGGCACTAGACTTTCTATACAGGACTGTATGAGGAAATTGAAGAGATCATGCCCAGGACAGGTGGCATTTCAATTTGACTGACAAACTAAATCATGGTCCTGGACTGGTGCCCCAAAAATCCTTATTATATTATAAATCACCATATAATATATGCACACACGGTATAGTAACACATGGGTGATAATACCAACTGCATATAACCCTATGAATAATGTACATAGTAACAGAGTAGTACTAAAGCATTGTGATTAGAACATGGCGCAGGTCACCTCCCCCTCTACAGCTTGCACCCCTGGGTACCCATTGCCTTGTCACTGGGAGCCCCTCACCCTGGATACGGTACAAGGCGGGGGATGTGAGTGCAGCTGTGGGCGGCTTCCTACGGGCACACTCCTCCTCTTCCCTCACTGATCACACGGATACACAGTGCCTGCCTCGCCCGGCTCCTGTGCAGCGACAGCAGGAAGTGGCGGCGCCGGGTGTTCAGGTAATATAGAGAGAGGGAGGCTGCCTGGCACTGTCCTGTTACGGGCTCGCGTGCTGTGGGCATGGAGCTGGCAGTGCCACTTGTGCTAGAAGGGGAGCGGCGGAAGGGTGTGTGGGGGATGATATATTGATCCTATTGTGTGATGAATGGTGCTGCACATACATAGATGTGTGTATAAATATATAGACATATCCATAATGCAGCTCATCCTTGTGGAAGCCATAGCCCCGCTCGCTCCGTGTCACCGTGCTGCAGCTGGAGGTTGCCCTTGGGATGTGGTCCTCGCAGTGGGCGCTGAGGAGGGAGGGCAGCACTGTCACCACACGACCCTGTGCCACATGCCCTGCGCCTGCACTGCCTATTATTACTCCCATCACAGGGATGAGGAGGGCAGCACCATTGTCATCATCTCACCCAGGAAGGAATGGTGGTGTGTATTATATGTGGCGTCGGTGCTGCCCTTCTCTTGTTAACATCACTATGGGCCATTGCACACAGCATGATGCTGCAAAAACTTCTATAGGGATAATGCAATGTATGTCCATCCATACTGCCAGCTCCGAAATAACCGCACATGGTATCTGATTGTTTTTTTTATCCCTTATATCCATGTATGTGTGTGTGTGTGTGTATGTGTGTGTGTGTGTACACACAATGGTATGCATATTAAATACTCGCATGCACTATAATATATACACCAATATATAATGGTATTAGATTCTTCTTTCGCATGATGACCTTTGTAACGTATCGCAGATCCAGCTCGCACCGTCAGTTCTTTTTTTTTTTTCCCTTTTGTTTTATTGCTGTTTGTCACTTCTGACTATGTACAGTCATTATCTAGTCGTCATGTCGCTGTCACTTCTCATTGCCATGCAGTTTAGAATTTTAGTTGGTGACAATTGTTTAGGGAGGTATTTGCAGGTTTATATATTTAAAGGCTATGTACACCTTTTGAAATCTTTTTATTTTTTATAAAATTGAGTATCTGTGCTTGGTGCAACTTCTTAAATACATTTTATTAAAAATATTTTTTTGAGATACAGCTGCTTTGTTTACTGTATACAGAGCAGCTGCACCGTTCGGTAAGAACTGAATCTGTCAGGTCCGCGGGCCTGACGGGTTCAGTGAAAGCAGGTCCTGCGTGTCCACCTGTAATTCTGAACTACATAATAACTACTTATGAACTTAGGTGTGGTCAGTAACCGCTCGATCCTGCGGGTCAGAGACACGCAGGACCCACTGACACTGAACCCGTCTGTGCCACCGACCTGACGGATACAGGATTCAGCGCAAGATACAGCTGCACATGAAAAACGATTTCCAAGGTGTACATAGCCTTTAAAGGACAAGTTCACATTTTCATATCAGACTATCTCATCCGTGGGTAGGGGTCTGTGAGCTGGGACCCTACCATTTGCTAGAATAAATGTGCCCAGGGTGCTTGCTCCTAGCACCACGACCACATTTATCAAAAGTGTCGAGCCTGTTCTATTAAGACATGTTGCAACACATTTAGGCCTGATTCACACGAACGTGTTAAACGTCCGTGGGGCGGCCGTTGAAACAGCGGCCGTCCCACGGACCTATGTAATTCAATGTGGCTGTTCACACAGCCGTTGTTTCAACGGACCGTGTGAAGTGTCCGTGCAAAAATAGGACATGTCCTATCTTTTCACGCATCACGAATCCCTCCATAGACTCTCATCTATGGGGGATGCGTGACATCATATCCCACAGCGCTGAGCACGGATGCACCTCGGACGTGAAAAACGGCAGTTCTTCACGTCCGAGATGCGCAGCGCTCGTGTGAATCAGGCCTTATGACTGCATCTGTCTCCTTTCATATATCTGTCACAACCTACATCACTTCCATAAGTTTTACACTGGCTAACATTACGCCACTTTTTTTCTATGCCAGTGTCCAGGGTCTGTGTGGAGTAATTTATGCAACTTTCTTTGTGACTTTTTAAAATGTTGCGTTTCATAAATGTGTCTAAATTCCGACCAGACGGTAAGCTACACCCACCTTTCGCTCAAACATTTTACAAACTGACGTGCATGGTGCAAATGGCTTTCTATTCTGGCGCAAGGGGTTGTTCCGAGGGAATAAGAAAACAAACTAGCTGCAGAAAATGTGCATAAATAACAAACCAAGCAAAATTCACCTATTAAATCCCCGGCCGCTCCAGCGTCGATGCTCCACCCCAGCTTTGAAGGGGTTTTCCCGCATATTGTTGCAGGAATGTTTCATTGGTGAGTGTCCAACCACTGCAGTATATGACACAGCGCCACTCTTGTCCATACGGCTATATCTGGGGCTCTGCAGTCAGCCTTCGCTTCGCACCATTCACTTGAATGAGGCTGAGCTGCAGTACCAGACACAGCCGCGTGCACTTAGAGGGCGCTATGCTTGTGATACTCCAGTAGCCTCTTCATTCTGTTGATGTCCCAGTGCTCAGACCCCCACAGTTCACACATTAATGGTCTATACTAAGGATGAAACATCAATATTATATCCCAAAAATCCCCTTAAAGATGACCTAGGATGTCAGAATGAATATCATATTTTAAAGTAGCCCTTAAAAAAGGAATCCATTCATGTATGTCTTGTAAAGCATACGGGCCTGCGCTGCATTGTCTGTCCTATATTATCCCATACTCTGGTATAGTCTTCTGGGGACAGAGCCTCTTTAAATTAAAATGGAGGGACATTTATTTGAGAAGACACTCCAGCCTATTATGGCCGGTACGAATAAAACCGATGTCATTGAATTAATGAAACAGCGCTAATTACTTGCAAACAATCTGGACTGCGAAAACTGGCATCAACCTCCGCGTTGGATCGCTCGTCGCCAATGTTCTGATGGATATTCTTTATCATGGGAATCCATCACAAAGGGCTCTTTCTTTGGAAAGTCGCACATCTCTGAAAAACGAGCTGCACAACTGACTGGAATATCCAAAAGCAGGAGACATAATCTGCACTACTGACTGGAATATCCAAACGCAGAGGGACATAATCTGCACTACTGACTGGAATATCCAAACGCAGGAGACATAATCTGCACTACTGACTGGAATATCCAAACGCAGAGGGACATAATCTGCACTACTGACTGGAATATCCAAACGCAGGAGACATAATCTGCACTACTGACTGGAATATCCAAACGCAGGAGACATAATCTGCACTACTGACTGGAATATCCAAAAGCAGGAGACATAATCTGCACTACTGACTGGAATATCCAAAAGCAGGAGACATAATCTGCACTACTGACTGGAATATCCAAAAGCAGGAGACATAATCTGCACTACTGACTGGAATATCCAAACGCAGGAGACATAATCTGCACTACTGACTGGAATATCCAAAAGCAGGAGACATAATCTGCACTACTGACTGGAATATCCAAAAGCAGGAGACATAATCTGCACTACTGACTGGAATATCCAAACGCAGGAGACATAATCTGCACTACTGACTGGAATATCCAAAAGCAGGAGACATAATCTGCACTACTGACTGGAATATCCAAAAGCAGGAGACATAATCTGCACTACTGACTGGAATATTCAAACGCAGAGGGACATAATCTTCATTTGATTCATCTATCCATCTCATTTAAGTAAAGTGAAGATTATGTCCTAGGGGGAAATAATCTTCACTTGATCCGATTAATATATATATATATATATATATATATATATATATATGAGCACTCATTCGCTTCATCTCTGTTCGGCTTTTTCCGGAAAGCCGATGTAGCGGAGTACGGGCTCATAGATTTTCTATTGAGTCCGTACACCAATAGATTTATTTCCAGAAAAAGCCGAACAGACACGAAGCAGCTGAGCGCTCACACGAACACTTCAACTGCTTCGTTCTAGAGATTGGTGGGGGTCTCAGTGCTCGGACCCCACCAATACAAACTTCTGACATGTAATTACGACATATCAGAAGTTTGTCAAATGTTTAGCTACACTTTAAGGTCAAAATGCGTTTTTTTTGCTTTGGCAAAAAAACAACCCACATTCTTTCAGCACAACGCTGCGGTTGCAGCAAAAAACACAGAATTTTGCCCACGACATGTAAACTCAGCCCACGGCTGGATTCACACGGGAACTAAATGCTGTGTATTTTCCGTGTGAAAACCCCACAGCGGATTACAGTCCCAGCCATGTGGAAGAGATTTGAACTATTCTCCTCTACATGCTACTGAAGGTTTTCTGGTTGAATATCCGAGCATGCTGCGAATTTTCAGCATGATTTCAGGTTGAAACCCCAGCAACATCCACGGTAAAGTCCGCACGTATGCTGTTATGCCACAGCATGCCAATTGTTGTTGCGAAAACGTAGCAGAATTTCCACACAGAAAAAATGGTCGGAAATTCTGCAGTATGTGCAAAGTGTGAACGTGTCTTTAAAGTCCTGCATGGCTCTTATTAGGAAAGCATTGAGCCTCATCCGTTATACAAATCAATACAATCCTATAGAATGTGGCATCATAGAAGAGCGTGTGCCACGTGGCAAAGAGTAAAGATGGCCAAGCAATAGATTTGGCTAACTATGTATGTATTTAATGTACCATTTTGTATAGAGTGTCTGTCTTTTTACAAATAGAGGCTTTAGGCCATGTTCACACTTTGATGATTCTGTGTAGATCTATGCATCAAATTTGCTTCTTAAATCCGAACAGAATCCAATGCACAGAATAATGACCACGCTGCAGATTTCTCAATCCGGAGCATGTTTGTTATTCCAGAAAGTTAGGCCTCACGCACACGACCTTATTTTTGTCCACCCGTAAATACTGGCATAAATACGGGTCCTTGGTCACACGTATTCGACCCGTATTGCACCAGTATTTACGGACCCGTGCCCGTAAATACGGGTCCGGTGTCACCCGTATTCCACCCGTATTTACGGGCACGTTTTTGGCTGCAAAATTGCACTGCAGTAATCGGCAGCCCTTCTCTCTATCAGTGCAGGATAGAGAGAAGGGACAGCCCTTTCCGCAGTAAAAGTAAAAGAAATTCATACTAACCCGGCCGTTGTCTTGGTGACGCGTCCCTCTCTTGACATCCAGTCCGACCTCCCTGGATGACGCAGCAGTCCATGTGACCGCTGCAGCCAGTGATTGGCCTGTGATTGGCTGCAGCGGTCACATGGGCTGTAACGTCATCCCAGGAGGTCGGACTGGAGGAAGAAGCAGGGAGTTCTGGGTAAGTATGAACGTCTTTTTTTTTTTTTTTTTTTTTTCACAGCTTTATCTATATTGTGATCGGTAGCCACTGTCCAGGGTGCTGAAACCGTTGCTACCGATCGTTTAACTCTTTCAGCACCCTGGACAGTGACTATTTACTGATGTCGCCTAGCAACGCTGCCGTAATTACGGGTGCACACACGTAGTCATCCGTAATTACGGGAGCCCCATAGACTTCTATGGGCTGCCCGTGCCGTAATTACGGCTTGAAATAGGACATGTTCTATCTTTCATACGGGGAGGTACCCGTGGCCAATAGAAGTCCATGGGTCCGTAATTACAGGAGTTTCTACGGTCGTGTGCATGGGGCCTTAATCTGTGGCAGAAATCCATGGCGGATTCACTGCTGCAAATCCTGACCGTTTGAACATAATTTTATGGCATAAAACTAAAACAGCAGCAACTGGAAAATGCTTCTAAGAAGTTAAATAAAAACGCTATATATTCTCTCAGTGACCTGGAATTCTAGAAAACGGTGTCATTTGAAGTGAGAAAATACTTAATCACATTCATGCTTTGCTATTCCTTGGAGGTTACACATTGCAGTATGGTGTGATCAGTCAAGGCCTCGGTGTAAGGCAACGCAGAAATAAAAATAAGTCTCATTAGTAGGCATGAATCTGAAATCTAGCCTGCTCTCTAGACGCTTCCCGAAGACAGAAATGTAGGAAAATGATTGCTTCTGCTGGGGGATTTCATCATGAAGCCAATCGAGAAGAGTCGTTTGTAAATTTGCTATACTCTATATACTGTATACATGGGTATAGGAGGGACTATAAGTCCACTGTCATCTTTATTAGGCTAAGAGTGGAGTGGACCTGTCCCCATACTATGCTGCCCTTACATAGAGCAGCATATTCAGGTGACATCTGCTTTAACCCCTTAACGACCGGCAATATACCTTTTCATGGCGGCCGTTAAGGGTACTTTATGCCAGAGCGCCTCCTTTTCATGGCGCTCTGACATAAGCTGTCTAAAGAGAGCCGAACAACTGCACTAACGGGTGGGATTGATTTCAACATCGTATAACCCCGTAGATGTGGCGCTCAATAGCGAGCGCCGCATGCAAGTGGTTTTGGAGGGAAGGAGCTCCCTCTCTCACCCCATTGGCACCCTGCGATTGCCTGGGTTCTATGGCAGCCGAGAGACTAACAAAGGCCCCCAGGTCTGCCTGTAGTGGATGCCTGCTAGGCCATGCCTGAGGCATGACCTAGCAGGTGCCTGTCAGATTTACACGGACAGGGAATAATACGCTGCAATACAGAAGTATTACAGTGTATTATAAAAGCGATCAGAAGATCGCATAGTGAAGTCCCCTACTGGGACTAAAAATAAAGTTATCAAAAAGTTTAATAAATAAATAAAAATCCCAAATATAAAAAAATGAAAAACCCACTTTTTTCTTTATAAAATACTTTTAATATGAATAAAAAAAAAAATTAAAACATTACACATTTGATATCGCCGCATCCGTAACGACCCCACCTATAAAGCGATTACGTTATTTAACCCGCACAATAAATCAAAATTAATGCTTTTTTGTTTGTAAAAAAAAAAACATTTATGTTCTGGTGCCAGTAAATTAGTTTACATTTTCCATATCCTCTAAAAACTTTTAAGCGTTCTCACGGTTTCGGTTTTGCTCACAGGTGTTAATTGGTTATATTTCACTTCTTTTCTCCTTTTTACAACTGAAACGGAGGAGTGAAAGTGTCAGGTGTAGTCTGTTGTTTTTCTTTATGTGACTCCTGTGCTGTGTACTTGGTCACTTTTCTATAGCAGAAAGTGGAGTAGGATGTGTCCAGTAGTTGGAATACTTGAATATTACACACAGTCGAGTCCCATTATTATGACCACCTGCTAATATCCAGAGTAACCGCCGTGTGCAGCACGTACAGCAGCTAGACGGGCTGGGAGTTACTGAATAAGGTGCTGCTAGGTTGTCTCCGGCATCTGGAGCCATGCTGACTGCAGTGCATCCCACATTTACTGGAGGCTGCGTGGGGGAATTCATGGAGTGAACAGGACGATCGAGGTGGTCCCACAGATACTCAATTGGGTTCAAGTCTGGCGAATTTTGGGGCCAGGGAAGTACTTGGAAGTCTTGGTCGTGCTCTTCCAACCACTGTCGCAGATTTCTAGCCGTGTGACATGTCGCATTGTCTTCCTAGAAGATTCCATCTGCACCAGTGAAGACAAACACCATGTATGGGTGGACGTGATCTGCAACGATATACCGAAATCGGTTCAGAGTGCCTTCCACATGGATGAGTGAGCCCAGAGAATGCCATGAAAAAATTCCCCAGAGCATAACGCTGCCGCCACCAGCTTGTGTTCTTCCAGAAACGGTTGTATGGTGTTTGTTCGCCGATGTTTCTCGTCTGACACGCCAACGTCCATCCGTTTGATGAAGCAGAACACGTGACTCATCGAGAAGGCAACCCCCTGCCAATCGTCGGTGGTCCAATTACTATACTGCCGTGCAAATTGAAGCCTTTTTTTCTGATGCACCTTTGTTAGCATAGGAGCAGTGACCATCCGACTTCTTCGGAGCCGCAGTAGGGATCGCTGAACCGTTGTTTTAGACACATGTGTGGTAGCCCCCTGGTTGATTTTCACGGTGAACTGCTCCACTGTAGCGTGTCGTTCAGCCCTCGCACACCTCCGTAGCAGACGTTCACCTCTCACATCAATGGCACGTGGTGCTTCGTAGTTACCACATCGCTTATTCCCAATGGTGCCATTTGTCCACTCACTATACACTTTCACCACGGCAGCACGCGAACAGTTCACACACTGCGCTGTTTGAGAAATACTACCACCCTTGGCCCGTAAGCCAATAATCATCCCTTTTTGCAACTCTTTTACGCCCCTTTTACCCATGACAACAAAGAGTGATATGTTTTCAGACAGCCTATCACACACATTATATACCCACCAAGCCAGGCCACGACACATCACTTCCTTCATGGGCTACACGCTGCCGACATTGAAAGTAGGAGCTAGCCATAATAATGTGACTTGACTGACCAGTTTGCCATGAGCACTGTGCAATGTTTGGGTTTATGTGTGTAGAGCAGAATATTGTGTTCTGGGACACCATGCACTAAATTTAGAAAGTCATAATTAACCCCTTCCCGTCGCAGCCACTTTTGGACTAAATCATACAGCCCAATTTTTTTAAATCTGACGTGTCACTTTATGTGGTAATAACTTTGGAATGCTTTCACCTAGCCAAGTGATTCTGAGATCGTTTTTTCCATGACAATTTGTACTTTATTTCAGGAGTAAAATTTCTTCGTTAAAGGGAATGTGTCGCTAGATATTTGTAATTTTTTTTTTTAGTTAAAGAGTTCGTGTATACATGATTAGACATTGTTATAATTGTTTTAATTTTTTCACAAGTCAGGAAATATAAATTAGATTCTAATTTATAACATTTCCCTGTGCTGGTCACTAGAGGGAGCAATTCCCAAAATTGCAGCATTGGCGTGTGGTAAAGCAACCACATTGCTTTATGCTGCAAATTTGGTGTAAACACACACGCTCTAGTGAGCTCACAGAATCCCCCCTCCCTTATCCTGGCTAGTGCCAGAAGAAAGGAGGGGATTGAATGTTCAAGCCTCCTACACTGTGTGCCGCCATTTTTTGAGCGAATACACCGTGTAGTAGGTGTACATACAGTGGTTATAACACAAAACATACTTAAACATGACTTACCTGCTCCTGCCGCCGCCTCTCCCTCCGGTCCGTCTGCTCCCTCCGCTTGCTTCTGAACACATGCCCGGAAGCCGCAACCGGAAGTAGTCATCTTACTGTCCGGCCGCGGCTTCCGGTCCACAAGAAAATGGCGCCGGATGTCGCTCGGCCGAAGACCTTCTCACCTGCGCCGTTCCCACACAGACGGCGTACAGCATAGTGAATAGAACGGCTCCCGTTCGCATTCTCTATGGGGTTGTATGTGCCGTATTCCATGTCTGTATGTGTCGTTAATCGACACACACAGAGATGAAAAAAAAATGGCAGCCCCCATAGAGAAGAAAAAGTTAAAAAAAAAAAAAGTTAAACACAAACACACAAATAAATAAACTTTTTTTTAACAAAACACTAAAAGCAAAATTATCTAAAAGAATTTTTCTTCGCGACACCCTTCCTTTAAACTCATTGCTTATTTGTGAAAAACACCAACATTTTGAGAAAAATTGCCAAAATTAGTTTTTTTTCTAAATTTTAATGTATTTGCTTATAAGACAGATCGTAATACCACACAAAATAGTTACTAATTAACATTTGCCATATGTCTACTTTAAGTTGGCATCATTTTTTTAACATAATTTTATTTTTTCTAGCTGTTACAAGGCTTATAAATTTACTAGCAATTTCTCACATTTTCATGAAAATTCCAAAAGTTTCTTTTTATAGGGTTCAGTTCTGAAGTAGCTTTAAGGGGGCCTATATTTTGGGACCCCCCCCCCCCCATAAATCACCCTACTTTAAAAGAACTGCACCCCTCAAAGCATTCAAAACAGCATTTAGAAAATTTCTTAATTCTTTAGGCGTTTCACAGGAATTGACGCAAAGTCAAAATTCTATTTGAATCCAGTTTTCCCTGTAAGGGTATGTTCACACGCACTAATTACGGACGTAATTCGGGCGTTTTTGCCCCGAATTACGTCCGAAAATAGCGCCTCATTAGCGCTGACAAACATCTGCCCATTGAAAGCAATGGGCAGATGTTTGTCTGTTCACACGAGGCGTAATTTACGCGCCGCTGTCAAATAACGGCACGTAAATAGACGCCCGCGTCAAAGAAGTGACCTGTCACTTCTTTGGGCGTAATTGGAGCCGTTATTCATTGACTCCAATGAATAGCAGCGGCAATTACGTCCGTAATGGACGCGGCGTTCAAGAGCCTGCACATGCCGTTACGGCTGAAATTACGGGGATGTTTTCAGGACGCCCTCGTGTGAACTTACCCTAACACTGAAGGTTTTACCAGAAAAACACAACTCAATATTTATTGCCCAGGTTCTGCAGTTTTTAGAAATATTCCACATGTGACCCTAGTGTGCTACTGGACTGAAACACCGGCCTCCGAAGCAAAGCAGCACCTAGTGGATTTTGGGGCCTTGTTTTATTAGAATATATTTTAGGCACCATGTCAGATTTGAAGACAAAACAAAGGAAACACCTCAAAAAGACCTTATTTTGGAAACTACACCCCACAAGGAATCTAGGGGTGTAGTGAGCATTTTGACCCCACAGGTGTTCCATAGATTTTATTAGAATTGGGCAGTGAAAATGAACAATTAAATTTTTTTCCACTAAGACGTAGCTTTAGCTCAAAATGTTTCATTTTGTCATCAAATAAAGGAGAAAAAGCAACCCGACATTTGTAAAGCAACTTCTCCAGAGTACGGAAATACCCCATATGTGGTAATAAACTACTGTATGGATACACATCAGGGCTCAGAATGGAAGGCACGCCATTTGTCTTTTGGAGCACAGATTTTCCTGGATTTTTTTCTCCACCATGTCGCTTTTGCAATGCCCCCCTAAGGTACCAGTACAGTGGAAAAAAAAAACTAATTATAAAGGACTTGATCAGGGAAACAGGGCGACTATTGTTTTTATTAGTTAAAACCTTTTTATTTATTTAATTTTCCTTAACTTTTTTTTTTTACTTTTTTTTTTATTTTTTTACATTTACCTGGGGACTTGAAGATCTTATCTTCTGATTCCCTGTACAATACACTGCACTACTTGTTGCGGCCGTTGCAACGGGATGTCAGCTGTATATTACACCTTCATTGCCCACTTCATCTACAGGGCGTGACTGTACGCCCTATTGCTGGAATGCACTGTAAATCAGGACGTACAGTCACGCCCAATAGCGGGAAGTGGTTAAAGACAATAAAAGGTCAATAAAAAAAGCAAAACTGAATAAAATGGTGGGAATAAGAGCAAGTTCAATCTTTTATTGGGCTTTATTGACTTATAATAAGATCTGTTTGATTTCGCCGACATGTCCATCATTTTGACGGTAAAAAATTGCGCTCCATACAGCACTCTTTTTTTTTTTTTTTTTTTTTTTTTACTGTCACACATGTACACATAGCCTTATACAAATTGATCTGTTATATGAACGAATGAGGTAGCAATAACACATTTGTGTTATTTGGACTACCATTTTGAAAGTTTACTTTAAAGGGATATTTGGACCGTTTTGAACAACTGTCTTTACAGCCCCTGTGCTCATATTAGGCAGACCCCCCCCCCCCTACACACTACAAGTATCTTCCTACAGTAACAATCAGCAATCCAGTAGTAATGAATATATTACATACATGGTCCAAGTCTAGAGGATCGGGATTGGACATGCCATTAGATTTGGTGAGGGTAAACTAAATACATAAAATATAGATCTCATTGTGATTTAATGCATGTCTGTACTGATTATATATGCTATTATGTAATTCTATTGTATGATGTTGAATTGTCATACTAGCATACTCTCCTATCTTTATTCATGTTAGTTAGTAGATTTTTGGTATGTTTTACAGTTTACAAACAAAATGAATCTTCTTCCTTCTTTTTCCTTCTTCTTTCTTCTTTTTTTTCTGAATCGACACTATGGTCTGAATATGGGCCGTATTCTTAAAGAAAAAAAATACTTATTTATATAGATGTATTGCTATTAACCTCAAGATTTAAACTTATTTTTTATATAATTATTTATGAATATTTTATATAATTATTTATGAATATTTTTTATGCAGTAGTTGCATATTTTATTTTGTATCTTGAAGAAAATCTGTGGAGACCGGGTACTTCATTTGTTAATAAAGCATGCCCACCATTACTCAGGTTCTTAACTCTGGACCCTTTTCTTTGCTATACGCAATAGACCATCTAACAATACTGCACTGTGTGCAACAAGCCAGTTATTTCTGCAGTGGTGAAGCAAAGCAAAAGAAAAGATAACTTTAAATAACTGCAGACAACCGTGATCTAGCACTGCGGCCCCATCATTCTGAGGATTGGTAGGGCTCCCAGCAGTCGGCCTGCCCCCCTGATCAGGAAATCATGGCATATCCTAGCAATACAGATAAATAAAAGATTTACTCCAATATAAAATTGCATAAACTGTTTTCTTCTGTATTTTTAGGATCCATTGGAACTTTCAAAATGGAAGTGGATATTAAAGGAGATAAGAGGACTAGCATTTCTTCTCTACCCCTTTCTAGCACAATAGAACGGAACTCTCCATTAAAAGTAGAACCTGAGAAACCGCGCTGCTCTAGTACACCATGCTCCCCAATTCGTAGGACTGTGTCAGGTTATCAGATACTTCACATGGATTCCAATTATTTAGTTGGGTTTACCACAGGAGAAGAGCTTCTGAAGCTAGCACACAAGTGTGCAGCAACAGAGGAGAATCCTGGTGAGGCTATACCATCTTTTCGCTCCAAGCAGCATGATTCTGGACTTTCCCGCTCCTCTCGAATATACAAAGCTAAAGGGCGTCACTATCAGCCATATGAAATTCCTGCCATAAATGGAAGGAGACGAAGGCGAATGCCAAGCTCAGGGGATAAGTGCAATAAAGTTATTCCATATGAGTCTTACAAGGCGGTTCATGGTCCTTTACCACTTTGTCTTCTCAAGGGTAAGAGAATACATTCAAAGTCCTTGGACTACCTCAACCTAGATAAGATGAACATCAAGGAATCGGCAGACACAGAAGTGTTGCAGTACCAACTCCAGCATCTTACTCTGAGGGGCGATCGTGTTTTTGCAAGAAATAATACCTGAAGATGAGAAATTCTGATTTATTTTGCACCTTTCTTGTAGCACATTTGAAAACCACTTTAAGAAACATCTGTGCTACACAATGTAGTGGATGAGTTGTATAGGTAGCTGCTGGAAATAGGTTGTCAACTCCTACCATATGATATCCAGCCTCTTACTGAAGCCACTTCGTTTACCAGTTTGGTTGAGGTGCATCGGTTTCAAAGCCATTTTTTTCTTCAAGGAGCAAGACTTTATCGGTGTGGCGTTACGATGAATTAGGAATAGATAGCGGCATAATTTGTGATTGATAAACATGATGAACTTTCTGACCGTTTTAACTGAATCAATTGAGAAATGGATTTTTCTGATTTTACACTAAGATATGTTGTGGTTGATAATGTTTAGATTAATGACGGAACTTAAGATACTTGTCTGTAAAAAAAAGTTATGATTTAGATGCTGAAAACACTCGTTTTGTTGTTTTCTTGCTGAATGTCTTAAGATTAATATATACTGTAGTAGTTTTAATATATGGGTGAATATATAGACAGCCATCTTACCATCCGTTCTTCAGAGAATGAAATCTTCCCTTTGTGGATTGCCTCCCTTAGAAGACTCAGTAGCAAGTTCCATGTTTTTCATGAATCGATTTTTCGTTTAAATTTACTTTGTAGGATTGAACATACATATACATATATATATATATATATATATATGCGCGTACTTGACAGTGCTTGGGTATACTACTGATATGTGTACTGGCTGCTATGACAGAAATATCTGTACAGATGGGTAGAGTTTATGAGGTAAACAATGTGTGTAATGTCATACGATGCACCGTAATGTTTATGCCTACTCAATGTGTATGAAATTATTACAATGCTGAACAAATCCATATCATCTAGTTCAATATTGTGTCCTTTCTCTGAAAAAATGATGAAACAAATATCTTGTGTTCATTAGAAATGTTAGCCTTCTGTAAGGAATCTAGATATGGAAATGAGATTTTTGGAGGTGAAGGTATAGTTAGAATCCTGTCCACTAACCAATCTGTGGTTTACTTGGTGGACCTACCAATTGTAACAGTATGAGGTCTTCACGTATGTGGTTATGCAGCCCTCTTGTCTGCAACTGGTTCCCACTAGGAAATCCATGTGCTGACATCTTGGTGGCAGACAGACTGATTTTGTTTTTTATGTGATGATAGACACGTGACTGCTTTTGATACTATGTTCTTTTCACAATTTCAGTGCTGGATATATAGTGTTAGAAAATTTAGGGTTAGGTTTGACGATGCAAGTTCCAACAAAGTCTACAAAGGTGGAGTTTAACAGATCTTTACCAGTTCATGATAATGACTCAAAACTTTTTTTTGTTTCTTTTTGCTTTTAGAGGCTTTTTGGATTAACGTGTAGCTCCGCTTTGATAGAGATTCCCTGCATGTGTATTCATAACTCTCCCAGTTCAGCCTTCGCAACAGACTACAAACTGCAGCTTTGCCATTGCAGCTGAAAAAGTATTGTAGTCTTTCGCTGAGGAGCAACTGACTGAATTTTAGATGCCTGGCAAAGTGAGTTTGATGTATTTTGTAGAGGAGAAACTGACGGAATTATGGATGCCTTGAGGAGAACTCTATACTACTGTATAAAGGTGTTGTCGCATACATAAAGCAATTGTTTATTCAAAAGAACAACATTACTGTTGCCCATTTCCAAATATCCTACTTACGATTACCCAGTTGTCCATCACCTTAATTTCCAGATCTAGATTTTGGTTCTCATCTACGCATTCTTTCTTTAGGAGCTTAAAATCACAGCAAACCAATTTTCATCAGGATGCAGAGAAGCCACAATGCTATATGGGGGAGGTGCAAAATACTGATGAGCATCCACTCACACTCCTATCATCCATGAGGTGGGTGGCTGCTTAGTATTACAATTGCACACAGATCAGGCTTCTATAGGGTGCCCTAACTTCCTTTTTCTGTGATTTGAAGTAGATTTTGATTCCTTTTTTGAGGCTTGAAAGTTTTACTTTAGCAGATTACCATGAACATAAGATTTTGTTTTTTATTATACACGCATACTTTTTTGGTTGATGAACTTCCATTCAGAGGCATGGGAGTTTATCTACAAAAACAAAAAAAGCATGCCAAAAACACAGTGCGAACCCAGCCTAACACTATCCAAGGTTTCTCATGGTTGAGAATGCTTTGATTGTAATAATGCATGCGTGTGTAGCAAATTATCATACATGTAAGCTACATCTGCATATTAGACATTAAGTAGTCGAAGGCAGGGAATTAAATTATCGGCCTTCTAAGGAGCATGTGGCACAGTTAATGACATTAATCTTAGCACTGTATCACTTATTCTTTAAGAACCAACATTAAAGTGAACCCGTCACATTGAACATTCTGTCAGATCTGCCGGCAGTGTGTTATAAACCAAGAGGAGCTGAACAGTAGTTATGTAGGAGAGGGCTAAGGCCTCATGCACACGACCCTAGCCATGAGCACGGCCGTGATTTTCGGGTCGGCCGGCCACGGAGTGACAGCTGCAATCGCGGGCCATGCACATGGCCGCAGCCATTATATTCAATGAGCCCGGACCGCAGAACATGGCCGTAATAAGACATGCCCGTTCTCATCCGTGCGGGCACCTGGGCCATGCACGGACCGTGAAAAGCGTGTGCATGGCCCCATAGGAATGAATGGGGCCGCAATTCTCCCGTGGATTTTCGGGGGAATTGCGGCCGCAAAAGCACGTTTGTGTGCATGGGGCCTAGTATTTATTTAACTAAATCTTTGACTACTGTGGGCTTATTGTGTGGAGTGACTCAATTATTAACAGCTTTCCCTATATGAGTGTACGTACAGAGATAGCAGTTAATCACGTGACCAGGACAGATTTTTTTTTTTATCCTTGAAGGTAAACAATAAAGGTTCCTATTGAATGACTGCAAGAAGCGCTATTAAAAAAGTGAGGAATTGGTAAGAAGAATTGCTAACTCCAGGCAGCTATTGAAAACTGAGCAATTGATACAGAAAGTATATTGGAAAAATTGTTAACTTTTCATTATACAAAGAATAATATTTATTTGATAAATCTGGACTAACTCTCTTTAAATTCCTGTTTCATGCATCACCCCTTTAGACCCTGCACTAGCCATAGTGGAGTGCATAAGTTTTGACCATAGAGTTCAGAGTTTGGCTTTTGAGCCTGTTTTTGTTCTGAAATTGGTGGGATGTAACGAGAGATTCACAACTATGTAAGGAATTCTATTATTTTGATTGACATTCCATACTTTGGAAATAGATTTTTCAGTGGCACTTCAACTGTAATAAAGACCTGTAGTTGTTGCATCCATTTTATTGCCCTCGATGATGTTACTAGGTCCCAGTAGTTTGCATATTTTCCATTGTTCAGCACACAAAAATACTTCCTCCCTGTGGGTCTCGTATTGGTGTATTATTAGCTAATAACTTGCCTTCTTATTGCATTTATGATCCACTGCACTAATAAAATTTTGCTACATTGATTGCTGCTGAGTACAAAATGATTGATTGCCGCTGAGTACAAAATGGGCACCTATTTTCCTCTTATGTACAAATCTTGCAGTTGAAGTAGTCTTAAGGTTTTTTTTCGATCTTTAAAAATTTTGTGCAAATGGTAGTAAGATTAATCATTTACTAATGTGCTGTCTGTAGCTAAAATGCCTCTGTAAGCCAGTTTTACATGCAGTCACATGACCATGCTCCTGGTGTTATATCACCTGCTTGTGTGACCTCGTACACTAAAAATGTGGTTATCTCCCCTCTCCCCCTCCCTGTAATATAGGACTCCGCACATCACATGCCTCTTATCTCCACTGCTCCCTGCTCACCCCCACCCTCCCTGTCTCTGAAGGGATGGTGTTTCACATGCTAGGCAGCAGATAGTGCAGAGTCAGTGATCAGCAGAAATCTGGCCCTTACGCTTCAAAAGAGGTGGTGTGTATTATAAGAATAACATATCTTCTATAAATTCTAAAGAATATTAGAAATTACTGCAGAGTTCCATGATCTGTATTAATGCGCTGTCCGCATCATGCCCCTTCAAGCTTTTATATGGTTACAGAACTCCAAAATAATTTCTAATATTATTATAATCTATAGTAAGTGTATTATCCCATATTACCTGCTTTGAAAGCTCAGATTCCTCTACCCATATATGCCTCTGGATTAACTATAAAAGTGCTTTACATCAGACATCTGTTAGTGTATCTGTTTTGCTTAAGGTATTACTCATTCATTTTGGGCATTGAATGCTCAGCACTTTTATTTATCCAAAGCTAAACTTAATTTTATCTATTGACTTGGCCATATAGTTACTGACGACCTTCACGTTTAACCTGCTGTTTACACTGACATTTTACTTTCTTTGCTGTCAGGATGTCTGTTTCTTATAATATGAATATTAGTTATTCTAATGTGTGATTATTGATACAAAAGATCTTTTAGTTACATGTTTAATCACTTGACCATTTTTTTATCGTTGTATTTGATTTTGGTTCATACATGTGACATAAATAAAATCCATTTTCACACCTTCTTAAATTCTTAAAAAAAATAAAATAAGATCTGCCATATATGCCTATTTGTGGATATGGAGTCCGCATTCCTACCAAAGACACCAACATTGGCCCATTATTTGCAACCTCTGGACCAGACTAATATGAATCCCGTAAAAACGGAAGCCATGACACCTGTGTGAACAGCATAAATCGCAAGCCATTTCTTCACTATTTAATTATTTTGTGTATGTATCAATATTTACCAAGTAATGGTATTTTTGAGTGATATTTAACATAGTAAAGTACCCCTCTGATATAACTTTTGTTGTAAACCTCCCATAGGTTGAGCTCTTCTACAGTAAGGTTGCATTGTCTGAGATCTTAAAGGGGTTATCCGGGGACCAAAAATTGCATTGCAATAATATATTTATGTGAAACTAAGTAACTTACTAATATACTAAAAAAATCTGTACTAAATGGTGCAGTTCAAACCTCAGAAGGGCTCCAGCACTTGCTGAATAATTCATAACAATGAGGGCTTGCTTCATGTGCTGTTCGTGAACATGCCCGCAAGGGGCAGTCACATCGCCTATTGTTTGAGTCCCGAGCAGCGCATCATCTAGCGCTTTGCTCAGGACTCCAGCACTGCTCCTGACGTCAATATTTGGTCAATTCAGGGGTTTCCTTTCGCTGGAGTCCCAGAGTAAAGCATCAGCTGATGCTCTGCCTGGGGCCTCCACAACTTCTGCCCACGTCACTGTCCATATATGGAAAATGACATCGGCAGCACTAGTGGAGTCCCCGAGCTCATGCTCTGCTCGGGGACTCCAGTAGTACTGCTGACGTAATTGTCCATATATGGACCGTGACAATGACGTGGGCAGAAGTTGTGGAGTCCCCAGGCAGAGCATCAGCTGATGCTTTACTCGGGGATTCCAGCGATAGGAAACCTCTGAATTGACCAAATATGGACGTCGGGAGCAGGGCTGGAGTCCCGAGCAAAGCGCTAGCTGATGCTCTGCTCGGGACTCAATCAATAGGCAATGTGACAGCCCCTCGCGGTCATGTTCACGAACAGCGCATGAAGCAAGAGCTCAGTCACTTGGGGCGTCATCATTGTTAGAAAAGCTCCAGCACCTACTGAATAATTCATGAGGTTTGAACTGCACCATTTTGTACAGAATTTTTAATTAAAGTATATTAGTAAGTTACTTAGTTTCAAATAAATATATTATTGCAGTGCAATTTTTGGTCCCCAGATAACCCATTTAACGCGCCTCTGTCACCAAAATTACGTTTTTCTATGTCTTGGGAGCAATCCTTGTAGAATCATATAATGTATTCTGCACTATGTGACTGGTTGTCTTCCAGTAACTTACTGTACACTGCATGTGTCCTGAATTTTATCTTGTATCTTAACCAACTGATTGGTCCATGTGAACTTGTCACCTCACATTCTCTGCTGAGCTACACTAAATCTGATTGGTTAGAGCCCTCACTGCAACTCTGTATATCCTTTAGACTTATTCATGCACATGCCGAACCTTTAGACTCCTACTCTTCAAAGTGAAAGTTACTGAAAAACAGCACAAAAAATCTGAAAGATATATTTCACCTGAATGTCCACCAAGAAATATTTAATAAAATTATTTTGATCACGCCTGAAATCGGTGACCGATACACTCTAATTTCGTTCATCGTATTAGTAGAAATTGCAATCTTTCAGGGAGCTTTTAAAGCGTACTTCCAATTTCAGTGAAAAACTATTATAGTGCACACTTCTGCACTATAAAAGTCTGTGCTGCCCATAACTCTTCAGTGGGAAAGGGAACGCCCTACTCGTCTCCATGGCTTCCTTTCTAGAATGGCCGCCAGCGCTGTAAGATTCTATAGGATCGAAGGAAAAACGGAAATACAAGATTTAGAGAAACTATTATAATGCACACTCCGGCACTATAATCGTTCTTCACTGAAAGTGGAGGTATGCTTAAAGGGAATAGATCATCAAAAAATTAGATATTATTTAGGACACTTAATGACTGCTTTATTGTACTGCTAGAGACCAAGATCAGGAAAAATAGAAACGCTATACGTTTGTTAAGGTGTCAGAACCTTCGTGCTTATGGAGATGATTTTTTTCTCTAAATCTGCAGAAAGTCACTGCTAAATTTCTTACCAGATACAAAAAGACTTAAATGTTTCTGCACTGTACAGTATAATATGAGATTGTTTTGCATTGCAGTCCTAGCATACGGTTTTCTCTTCCTGACAATTGACTTGATGAGTGCTGACATACTGGTATATTTGTATTTATGCAGAGGCACTTGTGAAATATCCAAGTCTTTCTGCAATATATTATTAATCTACTGTGGCTATTTCAGGAAAGCCCAGGGCATTGTTATACACATTGGGTTTGGTTACTTGTGACACTGAAAGCCTTTAAACCATGCATGAGCTTAATGATTATGTAAATGTTTGAAAGTGTTTTTTTCTTTCTTTTTTTTAAATAAAAATGTGTATTAGTGTGTGTTAATAATCCGTGAGTCCCGCGGACCTGACTGGTTCAGTGACAGCGGGTCCTGCGTGTCTGACACGTAGGATCCGCCTGTAAACTATCACATCCCAGTTCATAACTTGGACACGCAAAACCCGCTGTCATTGAAAAAGTAAAAGTATTTTTTTATTACATTTATTTACAAAGTTTATTAACACACTAATACACATTTTTATTAAAAACAAAACCAAAACCACTTTCAAACATTTACATAGTCTTTAAAGTGAAATGCATCTTTTCATATTTCATTGTATTGGTGAATGATTTACAATGATTTGTGTTCGTTATGGCTGACAACAGTTAAGTGGAAGCCTTAACAAATAAAGGTTTTTGAATTCACCAAATTGGAATGTGCACCTTGTATTCATTTAAGACTCCAAAGCCCATATTATAATGTCTTAGAACACTTGTCTTCAACCTACCACTCACTAGCTGGTGCAAAACTACAACTCCCAGCATTCCCTTACAGCCAGAAGTTAGAGAGAACTGTCTAAGGCTATCTTCACAATAGCGCTAGGAATTCCCCTTTTCTCCTTTTTCCTGTGTTATATCAAGTCCAGAGTCAACACAGCCATCTACCAGGAAATTTTAGAGAACTTCATGCTTCCCTCTGCTGACAAGCTTTATGGAGATGCTGATTTCATTTTCCAGCAGGACTTGGCACCTGCCCACACTGCCAAAAGTACCAATACCTGGTTTAATACCCACAGTTTCACTGCGCTTGATTGCCCAGCAAACTCGCCTGACCTAAACCCCATAGAGAATCTATGGGTTATTGTCAAGAGGAAGATGAGAGACACCAGACCCAACAATGCAGACGAGCTGAAGGCCGCTATCCAAGCAACCTGGGCTTCCATAACACCTCAGCAGTGCCGCATGCTGATCGCCTCCATGCCACGCCGCATTGATGCAGTAATTCATGCAAAAGGAGCCAACATTTCTATATTAAAAATCATTTTTCAATTTGGGCTTCTGTAATACTCTAATTTTCTGAGACACAAAATTTTGAGTTTTCATTAACTGTTATCCATAATCATCAACATTAAAAGAAAAAAATGCTGGAAATAGATCACTCTGTGTGTAATCAATCTATATAATGTCACGATCACAGGGTATGTGGACCCACTAGGCCGCTCCGCCGTAGCGGAGAGGCAGTTGGCCTAGTCACAGTCTATACAATAGTCTATAGCAGTTCGTAACACCGGTGCAGCAGGTTGTGGCGGACAGTACTAGATGTGACGGAAGACACTGGACGTGGCAAACGACAGCAGGTGCAGTAGGGCACAACTCCAACACTACGAGGCTCAGAAACAAGAACACCGCACGGGATGCAGGATACGGGTAACGGCACGGGTAACTGAAATGGGAAAACACTAAGGCACCATTTGCAAGATAGACTTAGGATACACTAACAATGCTCAGGCAAGGATCAGAAGGGCCGGTGCCCTTCTTATAGTCCAGGAAATCATGTGTACTTGATGATTGTTCACATGTGCGCGGGCTGGCCCTTTAAGATCGGGCGCGCGCACACCCTACGGGGGACAGTGGAGCGGAAGTGAGGGCTTGCGTCTCCTAGGAAGGAGATGTGAACCAGCGCTCCCTGATCTATGGCTGCGGGCGTTGGGAGGTGAGGAAATCCGACAGCCCGCGGCCATGGACTCTACATATAATATGAGTTTCACTGTTTTAATTACATTATTGAAATAAATTAACTTTTTGATGATATTCTATTTCATTGAGAAGGATTAGGCCCCATGTACACGACCGTAAAAATGCCCGTGATTACAGGCCCATAGACTTCTATTGGCCACGGGTACCTTCCCGTTAGCTGTTGAAAAATATAGAGCATATCCTATTTCAGGCCGTAATTACGGCACGGGCAGGCCCATAGAAGTCTATGGGGCTCCCGTAATTACGGGTGGCTACGTGTGTGCACCCGTAATTACGGGAGCGTTGCTAGGCGACGTCAGGGGATTTAAATTTTTGAATAAAGGGAAGCTGAGAAAATGACGTCTGATCGATCATGTGACCCTTTTAAGGGGTCTGGACATGATTGTGACATAATTTCCAGCCCCCCTTTTTTCACGGGTCCGTAAATATTGGTGGAATACGGATGACTACGGGTTAAATACAGGTTAAAAACGTGTGACAAAGGATCCGTATTTACGGTAGGGAAAAAATATGGTCGTGTGTGTGTAATATAAATAGTTCCGTTCTTCCGTGTTTCAAATTGCCAAATACAAAATAAAATCCCAGCTATGGGGGGAACCATTAATGAGGGATTTTTAGTATTAATTCGCTTCTCCCCTGAACTCGGTCCCGATCTTATTTTTGGCAAATAAGAACGGATGAGCAGACGAAATTCCTGAGCGCAAGTGTGCATGAAGTCCAAGACTGCACTGTTTTTAGCCTGGGCAATGATGACAAATTACTAGATAGGATTTACACTGATTTCCTGAACAAAATCTCTTCATTACCGATTATTTCACTATTTATCTAAAATCCGACTAAACCAGATTAGGTAGCCATATATAATCCAGGTAATTATGGGTCAAATATGAAATATTTTTAATATTAAATGTAATTCATAACACTCTGAGATATATTGAAAATAATCTGGAGTCAACATGGTCTATTCAGGGTCCAATCGAAATAATGTAACCTGTATTTTTAAGAAGCTGTACCTTAACCCCTTTGGGACAAAGCCATTTTTTGATTTTCGTTTTTCACTCCCCGCATTCCAAGAGCCATAACTTTTTTCTTCATCCGTCAATAGAGCGGTGTGAGGGCTTATTTTTTACGGGAGGAGTTGTAGTTTGTAGGTACCATTTACAGTTCCATATAATGTACTAGGAAACTGAAAAAAAATTCTTTGCCACATTCTGAGATCCATAGCTTTTTTTTATTTTTTCACCGATTGAGCGGTTATTTTTTGCGGGACGAGCTGTAGTTTCTATCGGTACCATTTTTTGGTACAAAGATCTTTTTGATAATTTTTAATTCAATTTTTTTTTAGAACTTAGTTGACCAAAAAAACTGCGATTTTTGAGTTTTAAATTTTCTTTGTTTACAGCATTCACCTGTCAGGGTTCCTTTCCCTGTTATTCCACACCGAATAACCACCTCTGTAAATTGGAAACTGAGTGCAGCATGCGTAGAAGAATTACACCAGACAGAGAAGTGTTGAAAGGGGTCCTCTCTTACTAGCTATTTCTTTCTTCAGGAGAGTAACCTTTCTCCTCCCTTGAACTTGCGCTTTACCTTTTAACCTAAATAATTCGCTATTTGGGTTGTCACTTCATGCCACATGATTCTGTAATGCATTTTTCTTTTTTATATGTATGGACCTACAAGAAATTTGTACTTTGTAAGGGAACTTTGTGTATAGTTCCTTTCTTATATTGTTCTCTACTAGATAAACACTCATACTGTTCTCAATCCTTTACTACTTAAGGCCTGCATGCCTTAGCTTAAATTGTATGCTTGTATGTAGTTACCAAAAAAATGTTTGACCATAAGCAGTAGTTGAGTAGAAGGCCCCATGCACACGAACGTATTTTTGTGTCCGCAATTCATCCGCAAATCTGCGGGTGTATTGCGGCCCCATTCATTTCAATGGGCCCATGCACACGACCGTGGTTTACATGGTCTGTGCATCGCCCGGGAGCCTGGACCGCAAAAAGACAGGACGTGTCTTATTACGGCCGCATTTTGCTCGTTGAAATTAATGCACAGGGCAAGTGATTTGAGGGCGGCCGTCCGAGACGCAAATCATGGTTTTTTTCCCGCCACCACGGTCGTTTGCATGAGGCCTAAATGTTTTCAAAGTGAGCGGTTCCCTGGGATCTGGAAATTTACTTACAGGTTTTCTCCATACAAGAAGACGCTTCCATTAGAAGTGGTGTTCATATGTTATGTACAGTATGTTTGATGAACTGTATCAGAGGTTTAAATGGGCATTCCGTTATCAGCAAATGTTATATTTTTGTATAATAAAAAGTTATAGAGTTTTCAAATATACAGTACTTTCTGTATCAATTCCTCACAGTTTTCAAGATATTTGCTTGATGTCATTCTATGGGAATCTTCGTTTAATTCCAGTGGATGAAAATATGTTCTGGTTATGTGATGGACACACAAGTGCACGGCTACTAGAATACCCCTTAAGCACAATACAAATAAAATATCTTCTGCTTGCCTAAGATTTAAAGGAGTATTTTGACCATTGACATTTGTGGTATATCTGTACAACCCCCACCTTTTAGGAGAGTGGGGCTCCCATGGCTCATGTTGTGTCAAGCAACACAGCCAAATGCCGCTGAGAAAGTAGAAGAAAGAAGGACAGGCATTTGCATTGCTTCTCTCTTAAACTCTATGGGAGTGATATGGGAACAGTGATCAGTTGTTTTATTTTTACACAATGGGAGTCACAGAATTCCCATTCTCCTGGGTTTCCCCTTGGTGGGACCCCCTCAAATATTACATATTTATTGTGTATCCTTTGGATATGTCAATTGTCAGGATACGACTTCAACACCTTTCGGGGGGTGACGGCAGTTGCTATGGCAGCCCAGGGGCCTAATGAAGGCCCCCAGGGCTGCCTTCAATCTGCCTCTGCTAAGCCCTGCTAGTGGCAGGGCTTAACAGATGGCTGTAAAAATGACGATATACTGCAATACGTTAGTATTGCAGTATATTGTACCAGCAACCAAACGATCTCTGGTTGAAGACCCCTAGGGGGGGCTAATAAAGTGTGTGAAAAAAAAGTGAAAAAAAGATTTTTGTAGTGAAATATATATATATATATATTTCTTAAAAGTTAAAAAAAAAAACCCTTTTCCCATTTTCCCCTAAAGTAACGTCAAAAATAAAAAAAAAGTTAACAAAATTGGTATCGCTGCGCTGGTAAAAGTGTTAACTATTACAATTATTACAACGTTATTTAACGTGCACGGTGTGTCAGGGATCATTAGCATGTATATTGCTTGCAAAAACATTATTACCTTACATAAGCTACGTATCAGTATATTACACCGCCCTGGAATGCAAGGGGAGTGTGCAGATGAACGTCACAACTGAATAGAACCATTGGGGCTTAAGCACGTCCCACATTCCTACGGAGAAGATTTGTCTGGTGTAATTCTTCTACGCATGCACTGTTTCCAATTTACAGAGGTGGTTATTCGGTGTGGAATAACAGGGAAAGGAACCCTGACAGTTGGCGCCCAACGTGGGGCTACACTCGAGGTGATCTCGGAATCCGGACAACCGACGACCACAGGGTAAAGCGGACAACCCGGGACTGCCCACTAAAGGAGACTGATCACCTCCGCAATAACACGGTAAGTCAGTTGATTTTATAAATCTTCGTCTTATCTGTGTTGGTGGACGGTCTTGTGGGAGTCTGTAGGACCCTGGTCGACTGGCTGGATTAACTCAAGCGACAGGAGAGACATCCCCGCTGTGTGGTCACGAACCCGTAAGAAATTAGTCGCGCCCGACCTATACATCCTCTGGGTAATTAGGGACTAGATAGAAAATATAACCTGTCTTATACAGGGGCACGCGGGCTGTGTAGAACACTGATAAGTCGTGTGATAAGTCGTGGGTAATATTTTGAACAGACCACGGTGAACCGGCCACTAGAGGGTTGCAGACCAAAAGTTGTTATATAAATTACGTGAAGGATATAGAAGGTTAGAATGGATGGTTTACGGTCCATATTCAAATCATCAGGATCACCCATACCCGGACGATCCTATTCGTATGATTTGGTGAAGCGAAGGGAAACACTATGTGAGTAAAACAAAGAAATTGATGGAAGTGTGCGGGATGCATAGGGGAGGGCGGCTACAAGCCGGAGACTGGGCAAAAAGGTATTCGAGAGAACAAAGGGAAGTTGGAAGATAGTAAGTTGATGGAAAGTGCCTTAGCATGTCAACGGACGGCCATAGCTGTGAGCAAGGAGGGATTTGCAGAAGAAGAAATTAGAATCACGAGCACTGTGTTCAGCAGCTTCAGACAACTGTCCACAGGATTCTGGATTTCGTCAATCATAGAGGCTTCACAACCATAGCACTCCCAGCTATTAGTGCAGGCATTTTCGGTTTCCCACCTCAAGCATGTGCACAGGCAATTGTTCAGGCCATACGGCATCACCCAGTAGTGCCGTCTCTGGAGGAAATCAGATTAATTAGCAATGATGATGTTACTGTCCAAGCACTGAAGCAGGCCGTGCAGAACATGTCCCAGCAAGTTATCCCCACACCTTTACTTAAGGAGACGTTCTCCGAAGACCCGGATGAACTGCTACCTGGCCTACCCCGCCCACCCCCTCCTACAGCCTTACCTCTAGTTCCCATATGCACATCCACCGTGGTACTCCCCGATGTGGAACTGCCTCGGGAGATCGGGATCAGCCATCCCCGGCTCTCCTCCAGTCCCTGACCCACCTACGACCATGACCACGCCCCAAGGTGATGCACCCAACAAATATGTGGCCTTCAACCCGACGCAAGTGAACTAGATTGTGAGCCAACTCCCGGACCCGGACAAGAATCCTATGCCATTCTAGAGGAGACTCAGACAAATTCAACAGACATTCTCAGCAGCATGGAAGGATTTGCAACTCATCACTAGCATCAAGGCCGGGGACAGTTTCTCGCCCATAATCCAGTCTGCCTTAGATGATATACAAGTACCAAATCAGGAAACTTATGAATCAGGAGATGTGTTTTGCCGCCAAATGCAAGGGTGGGCCAGGGATAGGTTAACGGAATCTTCCACGAGTATTTCAGACTGCACCCAAGACACCACGGAATCAGTGGAGAAGTTCTATGCCCGGATACAATCCCTTTTCCAAGACCAGGGGTTTGATGTTAAAGTCAAAATGCAACAGGTGTTATTAGTGACCTCGTTTTTTAATGGCCTCAAGGAGCATATCAAGAAGAAGTTGGTGGAGGGAAGGCCAGAATATGTTGACATGGATCCCAGGAAGGTACTCCTCATAGCTAAAGCTATTGAAAAACAACCCGCCCCCACCCCGCAGGAGTCTACAAAGGTAGCCGTGTGCCAGGATATCGATACAATTATGTATGCCGGACCAGCAGAGCGATGCCCCTCTCTCTACCCGCAACAGGCTTACCGTCCTCCTCAACGACTTTACAAGCCCAGACCCATACAAGAGAGGATTACAAGGAAATATCCTGATGCCCAGGGTCCCGGAAGGGCTAGTGAAGACCTCGTCTGTTATAGATGTGGGGAACCAGGACACTTCAGGCGAAACTGCAGAACTCGTCTGGACAATCGACCCGACCCACGAACTCAAGGCGATTACCGTAATTGCTCTCCAGAACTCCCCTACCGACCATAGGGAACCGGCAAGCCCGTGCCCACCATGGCCTCTGTTACTGCACAGTCTGGACCTATTTCTTCTGTTAGGATCCTGGTGGGAGGCCACTCTTTGCCTTTTCTAGTGGACATGGGTGCAGCCAGATCAGTCATACGAACTAAGGACCTACCTGCTGACGGTTTTCGTTTCTGAAGATTATATCTCCTGCGTTGGAGAAGACGGCAAGCCATCTTCTTCCAAAAGATTCTCTCCAGATTTGTGGTTTCCAATACCTGTCCTCCCAACCTGTTGGGAGCAGACTTGTTACAAAAACTTCACGCGATTATCCGCTACGAAGACTCTGGAATGTACCTTGATTTAGACACTCCTCTGTCCCAGGAAGAGACCTGTCAGATCAGGGCTATTCCCTTGCTTCTACACCAACCCCCTCCTACCCCCATTCCGGAATATTTCTACAATCAGATCCCCGATTCTTTGTGGTCTACGGGCCCGGAAGATATAGGGAAATTACCCGTTCCACCTGTTCAAGTGTTCCTCAAAGAAGGTGTGCACATACCACGGCTACCACAATATCCTTTGAAGGCTACACAAGAAGCTTCCTTGGGACTACTATGGAATGGCGCCCTTATCCACTGCATATCTCCAGCCAATACCCCCATCTTCCATGTGAAGAAGAAAACTCCGAAAGGAGAGCCCGATAAATTTCGCATGGTCCAGGATCTGAGAGCAGTTAACGCTGCCACGGTACTAGAAGCTCCAGTGGTCCCCAACCCGCATACTCTGCTGAGTAACATTCCGACCGACTCTACATACTTCACGGTTATTGATTTGGCCAATGCTTTCTTCAGTGTCCCTCTACATCCTGATTGTCAGTATCTTTTTGCGTTCACCTACAGGGGAGCTCAGTACACTTGGACAGTTATGTCACAAGGAGCACAGAATTCACCCAATCACTTTTCTCGGGCCTTCTCCATGTGCCTGGATCCTTGGATACGAACTCACCCTGAAGCCACACTCCTCCAATACGTGGATGACCTACTCCTTTGTTGTCCGGACAAACTGACAAATCATTTCTCTCTACGCCTGCTCCAGTTTCTTGCAAAAATTAATTGTAAGGTTTCTCTGAAGAAGCTCCAGTGGTGTGCCACCAAAGTTGTTTTCCTAGGACACTGCATTTCTCAGGGAGTGAAACACCTTACTGAAGAGAAGACTGGAAGTTTGCTATTCGAGATATTCCCCTCCCAAGGGGAGTGAAACAACTCCAAGCGTTCCTGAGTATGGTCACCTACTGTAGACAGTGGATTCCCAATGCTTCTGCCCTTATGCAACTGCTGTATGATGCCTTAAAGGATGTAGTCTGGAATCCACATCTACCTGTGGAAGCCGTGGATGCGGTACAAAGACTTAAAGAACTGATTGTCTCCGCGCCAGCCCTCGGCATCCCCGACTATCAACCACCGTTTTTCCTCTTCATGTCAGAATACCACGGCCATGCATCCGGAGTGTTAACCCAACACCATGGAAGGAAACATCGTCCCGTTGGATATTACTCTTGTAAACTGGACTCTGTCTCACAAGCGGCCCCTGTATGTCTTAAAGCTGTGATGGCCGCCAAAGAATTGCTGGATAAAACGTCTGACATTCTTCTAGGACATTCAGTTACGATATTGGCTCCACATGATCTCAAAGCCATCATTGATCAAAGCCAACAAAAGCATCTCTCTTCACAACGGCATATGAGACTAAAAATGTTCTTTTCTTCTTCCAGAAAATGTGACCCTACAGAGATGCACAATCCTGAATCCAGCCACACTGCTTCCTCTCTCGAGGGGGGATTATACAGATGGGTTTTCTTCCCACACTCCTAACCCCCCGCTCATGACGGATTATGATGATCCAGATGCCCACGAACACGACTGCCTCCAGGCGATGCACCATGAAACATCGCATTTGCCCACGGTGACTGAACAGATGATAGTCAATGCTGACCTTACCCTCTTCACTGATGGATCCAGATATTCAGATGAATGGGGGTCTTTCCACACTGGATATGCTGTGGTGTCCCCTACCACGGTCATTACAGCCGGATCCCTTCCGCCGCACGTATCAGCGCAAGAGGCGGAGCTGATAGCCCAAACTGAAGCCTGCAGACATGCAGAAGGACGAACCGTCAATATCTATACTGACTCTAGCTATGCATTCGGGGCGGCGCATGATTTTGGTCAGATATGGGCCATGCAGGGCTACAAGACAGCCACCGGATCTCCTATCAAGAATGCAGAGGCGGTGGAGAATTTACTGGAGGCCATCCAGCTCCCCCTGCAAGTGGCAGTAATCAAAGCTAAAGCATATGGGAAAACCCATACGGCAGTAGCCCAAGGAAATCAGTTTGCGGATCAAGAGGCTAAGCAATAGGACCTCGAAAGGAAGCAGGTGTGTACGTAATGACGAGGGGTAAAAGGAAAGAAGAAGAACAGGAGAGGGAGAAAACGGATAATCCAGGAGTCAAGACCCTCCAGGAATTCCAAAAACAAGCCCCGACCCACGAGAGAGAAGAATGGCTCAGAACAGGGGTGATACAAACGTTGCAGGATGAACTCTGGAGAAAAGGAAACAGAATATGTCTACCCAGAGCACTTTACCCATCTACAGTACAATGGGCCCACGGAATAGCACACAGAGGGAAGAATCAGATGATTGCTGCCATAAACAAACTATACGTAGCACCCGGAATTTCCATACCAGTTAAGCAATACACACAAAGCTGTGAAATCTGCAATACCTGCAATCCAGGAAGAACTGAAACCACTCCAAAGAAACACTTGGCAAGACCATTGTACCCGTTTCAAAGGATACAGATAGACCATATGCAATTACCAAAGAGTGGAAGGTATGAATATGTCCTGGTGGTGGTGGACAAGTTCTCAGGATGGCCGAAGCTTACCCAGTGTCCAACATGACAGCAAAAACCACGGTGAAACGACTGCTGACAGAGTTAGTCTGCAGATTCGGTATCCCTGAAATCATAGAAAGTGATCAGGGACAAGCATTTATTGCAGATGTGACCAGAGACATTTGGAAGATGGTGGGTGCAGATCTCGGACTACACACCCCGTACCACCCTCAAAGCAGTGGTAAAATGGAAAGGATGAACGGTGCTCTGAAAAGTAAAGTTCTTAAAGCCACTAAAGAACTGTCCCTGCCACGGCCCGAAGTATTGCCCATTGCTTTGTACTCGGTTAGAAATACCCCCAAATAGCCAACAGGACTCACCCCATATGAAGTCCTGTTTGGGGGTCCTCCCAGAATGGGATGTTAGTACCCACAACAGCTTAGTCTAGGAAATGATAGCCTTGTTTAATTTTGTCATTTCCCTCAGTAAAGAGTTGACAGTAACACATGCTGCAGTGTTTTTTTCCATTCCAGACCCAGATTCCGTCCCAGGGGTGCACAAGCTACAACCAGGAGACTGTGTACTGGTGAAAAGACACGTCAGAGGGGCCTTAGAAGCCAGATTCGATGGTCCATACCAGGTCCTCCTGATCTCGCCCACTGCAGTTAAGCTGGAAGCAAGGCCGACATGGATCCATGCCTCAAACTGCAAGAGGGTCTCTTCCAAAGAATGACTATCACCATATACATCCTTATCCTTTTTCATGTTATTGCACAGAGTGCTGAGGGGGGACATGTAGCAATCACCCATGCTGATAGGATGACCACCTTTTGGTATAATTCTTCTAATACACATGTAGCCACATACAAGTTTGAATTTGAGTCTGTAACATCCTTCAAAAACAAACATGGTTGTATCAAACAAACATGGGGATATTGGAATGCTTATCATTGTGTGATCAAGGCACTCAATATATATGTGTAAAAGACAATTATTACGGCAATCATTGCACATACTGGGGGGCGGTGGGCTGGAACACGGGTGACCATTGGGGATATCGCCCACAGAGTGCCTTAGAGAAGAAAGACGTTAATGGAAAGTCACTTCTAACTAGAATGACGCTATCAAGGAAAGCATGTGGTCTGTCAGGATTAGGCTTAATCCTTACCATAGAAAACACTAGTAAAACAGACCAAGACACATTATTAGGGACCTATGGGGGAGTAAACGGAAAAATTGGAAAATTCAAACTAAAAAGATATGGTAGGCTCCCAAGAATGATAAACATGTTGCGACCCCAAATACAGATGCATAAAAATATGATGGCTATGGCTGACCCGGGAGTGGAAGACACTATGGCCGTAGAAACCGGATTTGGGGACCATAATGTCTGGTTAGAGTGGGTACAATACACGACACGGAAAGTGAATAAGTCCAGCTGTTATGTGTGTGCAGGAGCCCGCCCACATCTAGGGATAGTACCACTTAAAGGAACAGTGTCATCACAAATTATTTTTTTATATGTTAAAGATGTTAGTGCTTTATTAAAAACGTTTATATTCATTTGTGTGTTTGTGTTTTACTTTTTCTTATTTTTACACTTTTTCTTCCCTATGGGGGCTGCCATTTTTTGTTCCATTTCTGTCTGTGTCGATTAACGACACATACAGACATGGAATACGGCAGCACAGTCCCATAGGGACTGCGGACGGCACCCGTCCCATTGACTTCAGTGTACGGCGTCTGTGTGGGAACTGCGCATGCGCCGCTCCCACACAGTCCAATTAGAAATTGGCGCCGTCCGGCGCCATTTTCCTGTGGACCGGAAGTCGCGTCCGGACAGTAATATTACTACTTCCGGTCGCGGCTTCCGGATTTGTGCACTTGGACCAGCGGCAGCAAACGGAGCGGACGGGCCGGAGGGAGCCGCGGCGGCAGGAGCAGGTAAGAGATTTCAATGTATGTTCGTGTTTGTGTGTGTTTACTACTGTATGTAAACCTACTACACTGTGTGTTAGCTCAAAAAATGGCGGCACACAGTGTAGGAGGTTACACCGTTCAAACCCCTCGTTTATCCCGGCACTAGCCAGGATAAAGGAGGGGGGGATGCTGAGAGCTCACTAGAGCGAGGGCTTTTAACCCAATGTTGCAATGCTGCAATTTTGGGAATAGCTCCATCTAGTGACCAAAAATGGGTAGTATTATAAATTTTGAATTAATTTATAATATTTCCTGACTCGTGAAAAAAATAAAAAAAATTTGAACAATGTTTAATCACCCACACACTAAATGTTTAATTTAAAAAAAAAAACATGTTTTTCTGGCAACACATTGCCTTTAACATTCCTGACGATGCTGAAGAATGTTTCCTAAGCCTATACACCAATATAACATTAGACCACACAGTATGCGAGTCCTGGAAAAAGGAATACCCCATAGTCACCAAGACACCCAAACAAGCCCAGGGACATACCATTTACAAAGGCAACTACACATATTACACCAATACAGAAGGGAATGGCAGGTTCCTAGGGAACTTTTCGGAAGGGTACTGTTCAAAGTACAGTTCATTAAATGCATCTATCACTCAGAATCAGGTGCAGTTTTTGGGCGATATACACTGGATATGTGGGGATATGAAAATCAGAACCAGACTTGAGGGGCAATGGAAAGGAGAGTGTGCATTGGATAAAAAGCAATTATGCCTTTCCATATTCTTGGTGAAGGTTCAGATGAAGAACCAACAAAATGATCTTACCACCGCAGAAAGAGGGAAGCATCCCCAAGGGGAAGCTTCGATCCACATGTGTATATAGATGCAATTGGTGTCCCGAGGGGGGTGCCAGATGAGTTCAAGGCCAGAGATCAGGTGAAGGCAGGATTTGAGTCTCTTATCCCAATTATTACCGTTAATAAATATGTAGACTGGATTAATTATATATATATATATATATATATATATATATATATATATATATTACAACCAGCAGCGGTTTGTAAATTATACCCGAGATGCTTTACAAGGGTTAGCCGACCAACTAGGGCCCACTTCAACTATGACATTCCAGAATAGAACGGCTCTTGATGTGGTATTGGCTGAAAAAGGTGGGGTATGCCGAATGATAGGGACAACCTGCTGTACATATATCCCCGACAACACCGGGCCCAAAGGGAAAGTCACAATGGCCATACATAAGTTGGAGAGCTTATCTCAAGAGTTGAAAAGGAACTCCGGTATTACCGACCCATGGGACCAGTATTTTTCATGGATGACTGGATGGCAGAAAATATTAGCACAAATAGGAGTAGTGATAGTGGTATTTTTAATACTATTCTCTGTCCTTGTGTGCTGTGTTTCCCCTTGTATCAGGAAAATGATGACAAAAGCTGTAGAACAGACTGTGTGCCCACTATGTTTACACAAATAAACGAGGTGACACAGACAGTCCCTTTAACCCTTTCACTCCGCAGCCCTTTTTCAGATTTTAATTTTCGTTTTTCCCTCCCCACCTTCCAAAGGCCATAACGCCTTTATTTTTCCGTCGACATAGTATTATGAGGGCTTGATTTTTGCGGGACAAGTTGTAGTTTTTCGTAGCACCATTTATTTTGCCGTATAATGTACTAGGAAACGGGAAAAATATTATTTATGTTTTTTTGCGCGCCATTTTTACGGAATTCACTGTACAATTAAAACAACATATTCATTTTATTCTATGGGTCAATACGATTACGCCGATACCAAATATGTGTAGGTTTTTCTATATTTTACTACTTTTACAAGTAAAAACCTAAGTGTAAAAAAGAAAATTTATTTTTTTTCGCCAAATTCCGAGAGCCGTAACGTCTTTATTTTTCCGTCGATTAAGTGGTATAAGGGCTTATTTTTTGCGGGATAAGCTGTAGTTTTTAATAATACCGTTTTGGTGTAAATGTGACGGTTTGATCACTTTTTATTTCATTTTTTGTGGGAGATTAGGTGAACAAAAAATAGAGATTCTGGCGTTTACAATTTTTTTTTTTTTTATGGCGTTCACCGTGCGGGTTAAATAATGATATATTGTTATAGTTCAAACTTTTACGGACGCGCCGATACCAATTATGTTTATTTATTTTATTTTTTACTATGCTCTAGGGGGAAAATGGGAAAAGGGGGGTTTTTCGAACTTTTAATATTTATTTTTTTTTTACACAAAAAAAACAAACTTTATTTAACTCATTTTTACATTTTTTATTAGTCCCCCTAGGGGACTTCAACCAGCGATCGTTAGATCGCTTGCACGATATACTGCAATACTAATGTATTGCAGTATATCGTGATTCTGACAGTCTCATATGAAGCCCTGCCGGAGGCAGAGCTTCATAGGAGTACCAAGATGGCGGACCTGGGGGACTTAGTCAGACCCCCAGGCAGCCGTGTGAACCAATGGCTCTCCCTGATTTCGCCGCGGGGGGGCCGTTGAGGCGTTACAGGGGGTCGCCCCCCTGTTTTTAGTAGTTTAAATGCCGCGATCTCTATTGAACGCGGCATTTAACGGGTTAAACAAGCGGGATCGCGCTAAAGCGCGATCCCGCTCGTAACCCGGAAGTGTCGGTTGTAACACACAGCCGACACACTCGCTCTATGGAGCGGACTCAGCACGTGAGCCCGCTCCATATTCCCCCACCCGGCGTGCACCGTATATATACAGCGGATGTCGGGAAGGGGTTAACCCCTTCCCGCTCCTGGACGTACTATTAGGTCATGGTAGCTGTATCGTTCGCGCTCCATGACCTAATAGTACGTCTCGGGAGTAACGGCCGTTTCGGCCGTCCTCCCGACACATACAGGAGCTCTGTGACAGCTGCTGTCTCGTACAGCAGCTGTCACAGCTCGTACAGCAGCTGTCACAGCTCCTACAGCGGGGACCGATCGCTGTGTCCCCGCTGATTAACCCCTTAAAAGCCGCGTTCAAGAGAGATTGCGGCTTTTTAGGGGTTAAGCTGATTTCGCCGGCCTGCTACACGATAGCGGCTGGCGATGGTGACTATGGCATCGACGGAAGCCTAGTGACTATGCTTGCTGTCAGTGAGTAGCTGACAGCTCTAACACACTGCACTACGCATGTAGTGCAGTGTATTAGAATAGCGATCAGGGCCTCCTGCCCTCATGTCCCCTAGTGGGACAAAGTAATAAAGTTAAAAAAAAAGATGTGTAAAAATAAGAAAATAAAAGTTTTAACAGTATTAACAGGTTCCCGACCGCTGGCCGTAAATATACGGCCAGCAGTCAGGGTCTCTAAAGTCCGGCGTATAGTATATATACGGCCGCACTTCAGAGACTGTGCACGCGCGATCGCGTGCACACAGCTCTGTGCCCTGGCTGTTACTAACAGCCATGGGCACTGGGCAGAATGTCAGGGGTCAATCGTTTGGCCCCTGAACATGTGATCGCTGTGACAACCAATCACAGCGATCACATGCATTTCTGCATAGAAAACAGTGTGCACGCGATCGCGTGCACACAGCCCTGTGCCCTCGCTGTTACCAACAGCTCTGGGCACTGGGCAGAGTATCAGGGACCAATCTGATGGTCCCTGATCATGTGGTCGCTGTGAAAACCTATCACAGCGACCACATTTGTTTTATTTTGACTTTTCTGGCAGTAAATCTCCTGCCTCTTTTCTTCTCCTCAAACATTGTTTCAGTTTGAGGAGAAGAAGAGACTCGAGAGAATTGCTGCCAGAAGAATACAGTGAAAAAAAATACAGTTACACTAAAACATTCTCTGTATAGATAGATTTCTATCTATCTATACAATCTATCTATCCATCTATCTTTTTTTCTATCTATCTACCTTTCTTTCTTTTATTCTATTAGAATAGGCAGGTAGGGAGTATATAATTATATATATATCCACATATATATAATATATATAGCAATAGCGGTTTATTTTTTTGTTAGCGGTAGTGTAGATATATATAGCAGTTAGTTTGTGTGTTTTATAAAAAAAAAAAAATAAAAAAAAATTTGTTTAGTTAGGCCTGATGCACACGACCGTGTTCGGTCCGTGATATACGGTCCGCATGTCGGCCGCTTGTCCCGGACCGTACAAAGTACAGGGAGCCGGGCTCCTAGCATCATACTTATCTATGACGCTAGGTGTCACTGCCTATCCACGTAACTACTGTCACACACTAAAACATGATTACAGTACGGGACAGTAGTTCCGCGGACAGGCAGTGACCCCTATCGTCATAGATAAGTGTGATGCTAGGAGCCCGACTCCCTGCACTGTGTTCGGTCCGGGACATGCAGCCGACATGCGGACCGTATATCACGGACCGAACACGGTCGTGTGCATGGGGCCTTAGTGTTAGTGTTAGTTACGTTATGGCGAGGAAGTTGTTTAGCGCCGAGGAGGCATACGCCATGCTGTGGTCTGAGTCGGAGACCGCATCAGAGATGGCGTCCGAGATGGAACCTGTTTTAGGTAGTGACGATGACAGCGTCACTTCAGGTTCATCTTCAGGGGACGTTGTCCCTGATGCAGTCGAAACTGCAGAACATGAAAGCGCAGGGCCAAGTAGCGCTGTAGCACGGGACAGCCTGGTCCCTCCAGTCCAGGCTCTTGTATGGGCACCTGCCCCATCTTTTGGGCCTAGAATCCACGGATTTACGGCCACTCCTGGCATAACCGTGGACAATACAAATTTTGTCCAAATGGATTACTTCCATTTATTTATAACGGACGACATCCTAAATCAGATTGTCCACGAAACAAATTTATATGCCACGCAATATATAAGGCAGAAACCTTCATCCACCCATGCCAGAGATTGGACGCCCACCAATTTGCAGGAATTAAAAAAATTTTTGGGGCTCACCCTAAATATGGGTATTGTCAAAAAGCCCTCCATTAGGTCTTACTGGTCAACAAGACCCGCCCAAGCCACCCCAGTATATTCTGCAGTAATGCCCAGGTCTCGTTATGAGACAATAATGAGGTTCCTCCACTTCAATGACAACGCACAGGCCCCCCCAAGTACCGATGCAAACCGGGATCGGTTGTTCAAAATAAGACCGCTAATAAATTCCCTGAATAATTTATTTCTGCAACTCTACACCCCTGAGCAGAATGTAAGTGTGGACGAATCCCTCCTCAACTTTCATGGCAGACTTAGCTTTCGCCAATATCTACCTTCCAAAAGGGCAAGATATGGCGTTAAGCTCTACAAATTGTGTGAAAGCGGGTCAGGATATACCACCGCCTTCAGGATTTATGAAGGGCGGGACCGCACAATAAATGTTCCTGGATGCCCCCCTGATCTTTCCACCAGCAGTAAGATCGTGTGGGAGATAATGCAGCCTCTGCTTCACAAGGGGTACCACCTGTACTGTGATAATTTTTATTCTAGTGTGCCCCTGTTTAGGCATTTGCATGCTGCAAGGACTGGGGCATGTGGTACCATGCGCAAAAACAGAATTGGTTTTCCACAGCAATTAGTGGGGAAGCGCATGGTAAAGGGGGACTCCTGTGCTTATGCATCTGAAGAATTGCTGGCGGTCAAGTTCAGGGATCGCAAAGATGTGTATGTGCTAAGCACGATTCATACCGCAGGAACAGTGGCAGTGAGGGAAAGAGGGGCAACATCGGACTAGCACAAACCAGTGAGCGTGTCCGAATATAACAAGTACATGGGGGGGGTGGATTTAAGCGACCAGGTTTTACAGCCCTATTTAGTAAAACGCAAAACTAAAACCTGGTACAAAAAAGTGGCCATTTATTTGTTACAGGTGGCCATCCACAACTCATTTGTGCTCTATAAAAAAAACAGAGGCAGAGACACATACCTGGATTTCCAGGAAAAAATTATTGAAGGCCTCATTTTTGATGTTCAGGACACCCGAGAATGCCCCCAGTCTGAGGATGTCACGCGACTGACTGAAAGACACTTCATCAGTCGGATTCCCCCAACAGCAACCAGAAGCAACCCCCAGAAAAAGTGCCGCGTCTGCAGAAAAGACGGGCACCGCAAAGATTCCCGATATTTCTGTCCCTCATGTCCCTCACAACCAGGCCTGTGCATTGAGCCATGTTTTAAAAAATACCACACTGTTCTGAATTATTAGATTTTAGTTAATTTGTTGAAAATATATTTGCCCTACATTACGTTTTTATTTTTCCCCTGATTTTACTCCAAGGGTGAGGGAGGGAATGGGTGGGGGGTGGATGTCACGTTTGATGTTTTCTAAAGTTCATCTGCTGGAGAGCTCCATTTGCATTAACCTGAAATTTCTTATTTTAGAAAACCCCAAAAAATAAATTCCCATTATACCCCTAGATGAATATTTTGGGATTTCTGCTTCAAGAGCAGATATTTTGGAAGTGTTAGGGGGGATTCACACGAGCGTGTATTCGGTCCGTGCGGGCCGCGTGGTTTTCACGCGGCACGCATGGACAATACAAGTCTATGGGGCAGTACAGACAGTCCGTGCTTTTTGCGCAGCGTTTGTCTGCTGCGCAAAAAGCGCGACAGGTTCAAAAACTCTGCGTATTTCGCGCATCACGCACCCATTGAAGTCAATGGGTGCGTGAAAATCACGCGCACCACACGGAAGCACTTCCGTGGGACGAGCGTGATTCGCGCAACAGCAGTGAAAAGGATGAATGAAAACCGAAAAGCACCACGTGCTTTTCTGTTTCCGAACATCCAAACGGAGTGTCTTTGCGATGAGCGAAGCCGGACAAGCGTACCGAACTTCACCGGGTTCGGCCAAACTCGTTTTGGCCGATCCCGGCAAAAAAATTATCGGTACGCGACGTCAGGAGATAGTCACTGTCCATGGTGCTGAAAGAGTTAAACTGTTTCAGCACCATGGACAGTGACTTGCGATCCCAAAATACATTAACCTGTAAAAAAAAAACGAAGTTCTAACTTACCGATTACTCCTGTCTCCTTCCTGCAGTCCGACCTCCCGGGATGACACTTCAGTTCAAGTGACAGCTCCAGCCAATCACAGGCCAAGCACAGGCTGCAGCCAATCACAGGCTGCAGCGGTCACTTGGACTGCTGCGTCATCCAGGGAGGTGGGGCCCGATGTCAAGAGAGGCGCGTCACCAAGGACGCGTCACCAAGGACGCGTCACCAAGGACGCGTCACCAAGGCAACGGCCGGGAAGTTCTCGGTAAGTAGGAACTTTATCTTTTTTTTTTACAGGTTTTTCGCTGTTGTGTTCGGCATTCACTGTCGAGGGTGCTGAAAGATTTAGCTCTTTCAGCACCTTGGACAGTGACGGGCGTTGACAAGCCTCATCTCTATGATGCCGGCTGCGCGAAAATCACGCAGCCGCGCATCAGACACGCATGACACACGCAGCTGTCAAATGGTTTTTGCGCTCGCAAAACGCTGCGTTGTTTGCGCGCGCAAAAACGCAACGTTCGTGTGAATCTCCCCTTATAGAAACTCTGTTGAGTTTTGTAAAACCAGCTTTGAAAAAAAGCGATTTGTGAAATAATCTTCTTCTATCCTCCGCCCTCCTACATCTCTATGTGATAAATAAGGCCACATATTTGGTATCCCCGTGCACGGGAGAAGTGGCAGAATGTGAACGGAGATTAATTTTGACCGTGGTCTATGCCGTGTGTGAAAAATGCTGGTATAAACTGACGCATTTGCTAAAAAATTGCTAATTTTATTTTGATCCATCTTATTCAAGAAACTTTCAGAAGAAAACTGGACTGTCTAAAAATATGATAAACCCCTTGAAGGAAACCTTGTGGGGTCTACTTGTGTGAATGAAGTCATTTATGGGGTGTTTCTAATGTTTCAGCAGCATTAGGCCCCCCAGAAAACAGTATGCGGCTCTAAAATCAAATGCAGAATTCCTGGACCAAAAAGCCTCCTTTTATGCCAAGCCCTGGCACATGCCCGCACAGCGAATAAGGCACACATATTTGGTATCCCCATGCACGGGAGAAGTGGAAGAACGTGAAAGGAGATGAATTTTGGCCGTGGTCTATACCGTGTGTGAAAAATACTAGCCTAAACTGACGCATTTGCTAAAAAAGTGCTGATTTTATTTTGTTCCATCTTATTCAAGAAACTTTCAGAAGAAAACTGGACTTGCTAAAAATATGATAAACCCCTTGAAGGAAACCTTGTGGGGTCTACTTGTGTGAATGAAGTCATTTATGGGGTGTTTCTAATGTTTCAGCAGCATTAGGCCCCCCAGAAAACAGTATGCGGCTCTAAAATCAAATGCAAAATTCCTGGACCGAAAAGGCCAAAAAGCCTCCTTTTATGCCAAGCCCTGGCACATGCCCGCACAGTGAATAAGGCACACATATTTGGTATCCCCATGCACGGGAGAAGTGGAAGAACGTGAAAGGAGATGAATTTTGTCCGTGGTCTATACCGTGTGTGAAAAATACTAGCCTAAACTGACGCATTTGCTAAAAAAGTGCTGATTTTATTTTGTTCCATCTTATTCAAGAAACTTTCAGAAGAAAACTGGACTTGCTAAAAATATGATAAACCCCTTGAAGGAAACCTTGTGGGGTCTACTTGTGTGAATGAAGTCATTTATGGGGTGTTTCTAATGTTTCAGCAGCATTAGGCCCCCCAGAAAACAGTATGCGGCTCTAAAATCAAATGCAAAATTCCTGGACCGAAAAGGCCAAAAAGCCTCCTTTTATGCCAAGCCCTGGCACATGCCCGCACAGTGAATAAGGCACACATATTTGGTATCCCCATGCACGGGAGAAGTGGAAGAACGTGAAAGGAGATGAATTTTGTCCGTGGTCTATACCGTGTGTGAAAAATACTAGCCTAAACTGACGCATTTGCTAAAAAAGTGCTGATTTTATTTTGTTCCATCTTATTCAAGAAACTTTCAGAAGAAAACTGGACTTGCTAAAAATATGATAAACCCCTTGAAGGAAACCTTGTGGGGTCTACTTGTGTGAATGAAGTCATTTATGGGGTGTTTCTAATGTTTCAGCAGCATTAGGCCCCCCAGAAAACAGTATGCGGCTCTAAAATCAAATGCAAAATTCCTGGACCGAAAAGGCCAAAAAGCCTCCTTTTATGCCAAGCCCTGGCACATGCCCGCACAGTGAATAAAGCACACATATTTGGTATCCCCATGCACGGGAGAAGTGGAAGAACGTGAAAGGAGATGAATTTTGTCCGTGGTCTATACCGTGTGTGAAAAATACTAGCCTAAACTGACGCATTTGCTAAAAAAGTGCTGATTTTATTTTGTTCCATCTTATTCAAGAAACTTTCAGAAGAAAACTGGACTTGCTAAAAATATGATAAACCCCTTGAAGGAAACCTTGTGGGGTCTACTTGTGTGAATGAAGTCATTTATGGGGTGTTTCTAATGTTTCAGCAGCATTAGGCCCCCCAGAAAACAGTATACGGCTCTAAAATCAAATGCAAAATTCCTGGACCGAAAAGGCCAAAAAGCCTCCTTTTATGCCAAGCCCTGGCACATGCCCGCACAGTGAATAAGGCTCACATATTTGGTATCCCCATGCACGGGAGAAGTGGAAGAATGTGAAAGGAGATTAATTTTGGCCGTGGTTCATACCGTGTGTGAAAAATGCTAGCATAAACCGACGCAATTGTTAAATTCTTGCATTTTTTTCCAATTTTGCCCACTTTAGTGAAAAAAAAAAAAATGATATATACTGACAAATGCCACTAAAACAAAGCCCTATCTGTCCTTTAAAAAGAGTGTAAAATTCAAAGATGAACTTTATTCACCTGCTGAGTTATAGTCATGTAAAGAAGCGCATAGCAAAATTGTGAAATTTGCTCTGGTCATTTAGCTGTAAAACAGCCTAGTCCTTAACCTGTTAAAAGTAAAAATCCCCCTTTTTACCTTATCATTCCTTTATTATTAATAAAAATATATAAACAAACAAATAAACTATACATAATTGGTATCGCCGTGTCCGTAACGGCCTGAACTACAAAATTATTTCGTTATTTATCCCGCACGGTGAATGCCGTAAAAGAAAATAATAATAAACCGTACCAGAATCACAATTGTTTGGTCACTTCACCTCCCAAAAAATGTAATAAAAAGATCAAAAAGTCGCATGTACCTAAAAATGGTAATGATTGAAACTACAGTTCGTTACGCAAAAAATAAGTTGTCGCACGGCTTTATTGATGGAAAAATAAAAAAGTTATGGCTCTTAGAATAATGTAACACAAAAAGTGAATGATTTTTTACAAAACTTATTTTATTGTGCAAACGCCATAAGACATAAAAAAACCTATAAACATCTGGTATCGCTGTAATCGTATCGCCCCGCAGAATAAAGTGAATATGTCATTTATAGCGCACGGTGAACGCTGTAAAAAAAATCGAATAAAAAAACAATAGTAGAATTGCTGTTTTTTAGTCCCCACGCCACCTAAAAATATAATAAAAACTGATCAAAAAGCCGCATGCACCCCAAGAGAACTACAATGAATTCCTCAAGGGGTCTAATTTCCAAAATTGGGTCACTTTTGGGGAGTTTCCAATGTTTTAGCACCACAAGACCTCTTCAAATCGGACATGGTGCCTAATAAAAAGGAGGCCTCAAAATCCACTAGGTGCGCCTTTGCTTCGGAGGCCAGGGCTTCAGTCCATTACCGCACTAGGGCCACATCTGGGATATTTCTCAAAACTGCAGAATCTGGGTAATAAATATTAAGTTGTGTTTCTCTGGTAAATCCTTTTGTGTTATAGAAAAAAATGGTATAAAAAGGATTTTCTGAAAAAAATAAATATGTAAATTTCACCTCTACTTTGCTCTAAATTCCTGTGAAACACCTAAAGGGTTCATAAACTTTCTAAATTCTGTTGTGAATACTTTGAGGGGTCTAGTTTCTAAAATGGGGTGTTTGATAGGGGTTTCTAATATATGGGCCCCTCAAAGCAACTTCAGAACTGAACTGGAACCTAAAAAATAAATAAATTAGGCAATACTTTGCTTCTTATATTATACTGATAATGAGCCGTGCCCACCCCGAGATGACCCCAGTTTTGACCGTTTGTATAAACGGAGACCCCTATTAGACCGTTTCAGTGCCCGGTTTTCCCAAGCATACACTCCCGAGAAGTGTATTTCTATTGATGAGTCCTTGGTACATTTTAAAGGGAGGGTTCAATTCCGCGAGTACCTGCCGGGTAAGAGGGCAAGGTATGGCGTGAAGATGTATAAGCTGCGAGAGTGCATCAGGGTATACCTACAGGTTTAGGATATATGAAGGGAAGGACAGCAGTATTCAGCCCCCAGAATGCCCCCCCCCTTACTGGGAGTTAATTCAAAAATTGTGTGGGATTTGGTGCACTCACTGCAGGACCAGGGTTACCACCTCTACCTGGATAATTTTTATATCAGCGTCCCACTCTTCAACTGCCTCGCTTCCAGAAGTCCTGCGGCATGCAGCACTGCTAGAAGAAATCTGAGAGGCCTCCCTAAGACTCTGCTTGGGCAAACACTCAGAAGGGGTGAGAGCAGGGCACAATCTAGCAGCAACATATTGTGTGTCAAGTAGAAGATGAGAGATGTCACAACAGTACCCATGTACCAGTACAGAGACCCCCAAACCAGACTGCATCCTGGACTACAATAGGTACATGGGAGGGGTGGACTTGTCAGATCAAGTCCTGAAGCCCTACAGCGCTATGCGGTGTGGTATAAGAAGCTGGCCGGGCACATCATACAGATGGCATTGTACAATGTGTACGTGCTACGTCGATGTACAGGCCAGACGGGAACTTTCCTGGAATTTCAAGAGGTGATTATCAAGAACCTAATCTTTAGGGACCAAGAAGGGGGAGGCACCCAGTACTTTTGGAAGCGAGGCCACACGCATCGTACCAGGGCAACACTTCCAGGAGAAGTTCCCCAAACTGGCAAGAAGGGAAAAAGTCAAAAGAGGTGCAAAGTCTGCTATAAGAGGGGGATAAGGGAGGACACAATATATCAATGTGACACGTGTCCCGAAAAACCAGAGCTCTGTATGAAAGAGTGTTTTAAAATTTATCATACATCCCTTGGTTTATAACTTACCCCAATTTTACTTACCCTGATGTGCTCCGCACAGCTTATCCCCCCTCGTCTTTCCCCTCTGGGCCCTGCTGTGTGCCCAGGCAGCTGATAACAGCCACATGTAGGGTATTGCCGTACCCAGGAGAACCCACATTACAGTTTATGGGGTGTATGTCTCTGGTCAAAATGCTCACTACACCTCTAGATGAATGCCTTAAGGGTGTAGTTTTTAAAACGGGGTCACTTCTTGCGGGTTTCAACTGTACTGGTACCTCAGGGGCTTCTGCATACATGACTTCGCACCAGAAAATCCCCAGTAGGCCAAATGGTGGTCCTTTCCTTCTGAGCCCTCCCATGGGCCCAAACGGCAGTTTATCACCACAAATGGGGTATTGCGGCACTCAGAACAAATTGCGCAACAGAATAGGGTATTTTGTTTCTTGTGAAAATAAGAAATTTTCAGCCAAAACTACATATTATTGGAAAAAATTAATCTTGTTTTAATTCCCAGCCCAATTCAAATAAGTTCTGTGAAAAAACTATGGTGTCTAAATGGTCACATTACCCATAAATTAATTCCTTGAGGGGTGTAGTTTCCAAAATGGGGTCACTTCTGGTGGGTTTCCATTGCTTTGATACCTCTGGGGCTCTGCAAATGCGACATGGCACCCGAAAACCACACCAGCAAAATCTGCACTCCAAAGAACACACAGCGCTCCTTCCCTTCTGAGGCCTCCCATGGGCCCAAACGGCAGTTTATCGCCACAAATGAGGTATTGCTGCACTCAGAAGAAATTGGGCAACAAAATGGGGTATTTTGTTCCCTGTGAAATTAAGAAATTTTGATCAAAAATGACATCTTATTGGAAAAAATGACTTTTTAAATTTCACAGCCCAATTTAAATAGGTGCTGTCAAAAAACTGTGCGGTCAAAATGGTAACAACAATCATAAATGAATTCCTTGAGGGGTGTAGTTTCCAAAATGGGGTCACTATTGGGGGATTCCTACTGTTTTGGCACCTCAACACCTTTTCAAACCTGGCATGCTGCCTAAAATATATTCTAATAAAAAAGAGGCCTCAAAATGCACTAGGTGCTTCTTTGCTTCTGGGGCTTGTGTTTTAGTCCACGAGCGCAGTAGAGCCACATGTGGGACATTTATAAAAACTGCAGAATCTGAACAATACATATTTAGTAGTGTAGAAAAAAATTGAATAATATTGAAATTCAGCAAGAAAAATGAAATTTGCAAATTTCACCTCCACTTTGCTTTAATTCCTGTGAAATGCCTGAAGGGTTAAAAAACTTTCTAAATGCTGTTTTGAATACTTTGAGGGGTCTAGTTTTTAAAATGGGGTGTTTTATCAGGGTTTCTAATACATAGGCCCCTCAAAGCCACTTCAGAACTGAAGAGGTACCTTACAAAAGAGGCTTTTGAAATTTTCTTAAAAATATGAGAAATTGCTGTTTATGTTCTAAGCCTTGTAATGTCCAAGAAAAATAAAAGAATGTTCAAAAAACGATGCCAATCTAAAGTAGACATATGGGAAATGTGAACTAGTAATTATTTTGGGTGGTATAACCGTCTGTTTTACAAGCAGATTCATTTAAATTCTGAAATGCTATTTTTTCAAAAATGTCTCTAAATTTTGCAATTTTTCACCAATAAAACACTGAATATATTGACCAAATTTTACCACGAACATGAAGCCCAATGTGTTACGAGAAAACAATCTCAGAATCGCTTGGATAGGTTTAAGCATTCCGACGTTATTACCACATTAAGTGAAATATGTCAGATTTGAAAAATGGGCTCTGAGCCTTAAGGCTAAAACTAGGCTGCGTCCTTAAGGGGTTAAAGACAACCATCCTGTATCCTGAGGAGAATAGGGAAAGTTAGGACCATTCCGAAACCTTGGAAGTCCAGGTACACAGGGGGGTTACCCATAAGGAGTAGCTTGTCTCAAGCTGGTGAAGAAATCCAAAACCCCTACCCGCCTGGTTCGAGTGGTCAGTAGTAGGTTTCTAGGCAAGACTCAGGGATAGAGTAATAGAGTAATAATATTATTTTTTTTTGGGGGGGGGGGGGACACTGTCAGGGATCATTAGCATGTATATTGCTTGCAAAAACATTATTACCTTACATAAGCTACGTATCAGTATATTTCACAAAGAACCTGAATCTATGCAACAAGATGGCACCTGCATCTGAGACAACGCCCATAGAAGACACCACCCTGGAATGCAAGAGGAGTGTGCAGATGAACATCACAACTGAATAGAACCAATGGGGCTTAAGCACATCCCACATTCCTACGGAGAAGATTTGTAACTTTGTGTAATAAAGTTCAGTTGCATTTCCTACTTCACTGAGAGAGGATCTTTACCAGGCCTACTTTGGAAATATCTTCCGAATTCTGTGAGTGGTTAACTGCTGTAAAAAGTGGAATTGAGTAGCAGGTGGGAGATCAACTATGGACTCCATAAATCCAGAAATTTTATTGTGTTTGTGGAGTTCCCAGCTTAAGGGTATGTTCACACGGCGGGGGTCCGTAACGGCTGAAATTACGGGGATGTTTCAGCCTGAAAACATCCCCGTAAATTCAGCCGTACCGGCATGTGCAGGCGCTTGAACGCCGCGTCAATTACGGCCGTAATTAGCGCTGCTATTCATTGGAGTCAATGAATAGCGGCTCCAATTACGGCCAAAGAAGTGACAGGTCACTTCTTTGACGCGGGCGTCTATTTACGCGCCGTCATTTGACAGCGGCGCGTAAATATACGCCTCGTGTGAACAGACAAACGTCTGCCCATTGCTTTCAATGGGCAGATGTTTGTCAGCGCTATTGAGGCGCTATTTTCGGGCGTAATTCGGGGCAAAAACGCCCGATTTACGTCCGTAAATAGGCCGTGTGAACATACCCTAATAGTTTCTCCATTCTGTACAACATGTCGACTTTGGCCATCCAAGTTTGAATGGTCAGGGGTATCTTTGGTTTCCAATACAGAGGGGTAAACAGTTTAGCTGCTGTAATCCGGTGAGTGAGGAAATCATTTTGGTTCGGGTGGAAGCTTCCCGACGGTAAGGGCTTGTTTAGACGAACGTGTAATACGTCCGTGCAACGCGCGTGATTTTCACACGTGTCGTACGGACCTATGTTAGTCTATGGGGCAGTGCAGACAGTCCGTGATTTTTGCGCAACGTGAGTCCGTTGCGTAAAACTCACGACATGTCCTATATTTGTGCGTTGTTCGCGCATCACGCACCCATTATGTGCAATACATCGCCGGCATCTATCAGACACTGTAGGGTATACTTTCTGTAAAAACACTGGGATTCTGTACCACCTAGACATTCGATTGTTAGGGTATGTTCACTCGGCCGTTTTTCGGGCCAAAAACGGCCTAAAGATCGGAAGCAGAACGCCTCCAAACATCTGCCCATTGATTTCAATGGGAAAACTGCGTTCTGTTCCGATGGAGCGTTTTTTTGCAGCAATTTTTTTCCCTTACGGTATGTTCAGACGCAAACGCAAAATACGTCTGAGGGTATGTTGACACGCAAACGCAAAATACGTCTGAAAATACGGAGCTGTATTCAAGCGAACACAGCTCCCGATTTGCAGAAGTTTTTTTTAATAACTCACCTTTTTTTCTGCGTTTTTTTATGGCCGTTTTTGGAGCTGTTTATCAATGGAGTCAATGAAAAACACCTCCAAAAACATCCCAAGAAGTGTCCTGCACTTCTTTTGACGTGCCGTCATTTTACGCGCCGTATTTTGACAGCGACGCGTAAAATAAAGGCTCGTGGGAACAGAACATCGTAAAACACATTGCAAGCAATGAGCAGATGTTTGTAGGCGTATTATGGGCGTTTTTTCAGGTGTAATTCGAGGCATAAAACGCCCGAATTATGTCTGAAAATAGGCCGTGTGAACATACCCTTAGAGTTCTCCTGCACTCGCACACATCTGGTGAAGCCATGCGAATGATGCAAAATAATACATCAACTCTATTAAAGTTTATATTAAAGAGGCTCTGTCACCACATTATACGTGCCCTATCTCCTACATAAGGAGATGGCCGCTATAATGTAGGTGACAGTAGTGCTTTTTATTTAGAAAAACAATCTATTTTTACCACATTAGGAGCGATTTTAGCTTTATGCTAATTAGTTTCTTAATGTCCAAGTGGGCGTGTTTTACTTTAGACCAAGTGGGAATTGTACAGAGGATTGTATGACGCTGACCAATCAGTGACCAATCAGCGTCATGCACTTCTCTCCATTCATTTAGTCAGCGCATAGGGATCCTGCTAGATCTTAGGTCTTAGGATATGTTCACACGACCTATTTTCAGACGTAATTCGGGCGTTTTACGCCTCGAATTACGCCTGAAAAGACTGCTCCATTATGCCTGCAAACATCTGCCCACTGCTTGCAATGGGTTTTACGATGTTCTGTTCAGACGAGGTGTAATTTTATCTATCTTTTTTCTATCTTTTAACAGCGACGCGTAAAATTACACCTCGTCTGAACAGAACATCGTAAGACCCATTGCAAGCAATGGGCAGAAGTTTGCAGGCATAATGAAGCCGTCTTTTCAGGTGTAATTCGAGGCGTAAAACGCCCAAATTACGTCTGAAAATAGGCCGTGTGAACATACCCTTAGGGTATGTTCATACGCAAACTCAAAAACGTCTGAAAATACGGAGCTGTTTTCAAGGGAAAACAGCTCCTGACTTTCAGACTTTTTTAAGCCGCTCGCGATTTTCACTGCGTTTTCTACGGACGTTTTTGGAGCTGTCAATGAAAAATGGCTCCAAAAACGTCCCAAGAAGTGACCTGCACTTCTTTTTCGTGGCTGTTTTTTTACGCGATAGTTTTTCGAAACGGCCGAGCGAAAAAACGGCCCGCCGGAACAGAACGCCGTTTTTCCCATTGCAATCAATGGGCAGATGTTTGGAGGCGTTCTGCTTCCGATTTTTCGGCCGTGTGAACATACCCTCATCCTGACACATTAACGTTACTGAAGTATTTAGACCGTGAATAGACATTCCTTCCAGCCAGGACGGGATGTCTATTCACAATCCCAATACTTCGGTAACGTTTCTGTGGTACTTACAGCAGAGCAAGCGTAATCTCGCGAGATCACGCTGTAAATGACAGGTTACAGTGAGATTATGCTTGCTCTGCTGTAAATACCACAGAAACGTTAACGAAGTTTCGGGATTGTGAATAGACATCCCGTCCTGGCTGGAAGGAATGTTTATTCACGGTCTAAACACTTCAGTTACGTTAATGTGTCAGTATAAGGCTGGGTTCACACAACCTATTTTCAGGCGTAAACGAGGCGTATTATGCCTCCATTTACGCCTGAAAATACGGCTCCAATACGTCGGCAAACATCTGCCCATTCATTTGAATGGGTTTGCCGACGTACTCTGCCGACGACCTGTAATTTACGCGTCGTCGGTTTGACAGCTGTCAAACGACGACGCGTAAAATTACTGCCTCGTCAAAGAAGTGCAGGACACTTCTTTGGATGTAATTTGAGCCGTTTTTCATTGAATTCAATGAAGAACAGCTCTAAATTACGGCTGTCAAAGACGCCTCGCAAAATGCGAGGACGAGCAATTACATCTGAAATTACGGAGCTGTTTTCTCCTGAAAACAGCTCCGTAATTTCAGACGTAATGGTCGTTATCGTGTGCACATACCCTAAGACAGCACATAGTGAATAACACAGTGTCACTATGCGCTGAGTAAGGCCGGATTCACACAAGCGTGTGCGTTTTGCGTGCACAAAAAATGCTGCGTTTTGCGCGCATTGCAGTTCCATGTGTCATCAGTATGTGCTGCGTGGCTGCGTGATTTTCACGCATATGCCATCCTTATGACACGCCGTTTTGATGTTTAGAAAAAGAAATGAAGGTGCTTTTATTTTTTCCTTCATTTCTTGATCAACTGTTGCGCGAATCACACTTGACACACGGAAGTGCTTCCGTGTGCCGTGCGCGATTTTCACGCACCCGTTGACTTCAATGGGTGCGTGATGCGCGAAAAACGGGCAAGTATAGGACACACGCTGCGTGAAAATCACGGACTGTCTGAATGGCCCCATTGACTAACACAGGTCCGTGCGACGCGCGTGATTTTCACGGACGTTAAACATGTTCGTGTGAATAAGGCCTAAATGAATGCAGAGGAGTGTATGACGCTGACTGGTCACTGATTGGTCAGCGTCATACACTCCTCTGTACAACGTCCACTTGGTCTAAAGTAAAAACACGCCCACTTGGGCATTAAGAAACTCATTAGCATAACGCTAAAATCGCTCCTAATGTGGTAAAAATTAGATTGTTTTTCTAAATAAAAAGCATTACTGTCACCTACATTACAGCGCCCATCTCCTTATGTAGGAGACAGGGCACTTATAATGTGGTGACAGAGTCTCTTTAACTTCTTTCTCCCAGAACTGGGCTTAGGGCGGATTTACACGAGCGTGTGCGTTTTGCGCACGCAACAAATGCGGCGTTTTGCGCGCAAAAGGCACCTAACAGCTCCGTGTCATGAACATATGGTGTGCGGCTGCGTGCTTTTCGCGCAGCCGCCATCATTATGACACTCTGTTTGGATGTTTGTAAACATAAAAGCACGTGGTGCTTTTCTGTTTGCAATCATAGTTTGCCTGCTGTTGCACGAATCACACACGTCCCACGGAGGTGCCTCCGTGTGGCATGCATGATTTTCACGCACCCATTGAGTTCAATGGGTGCGTGATGCGCGAAAAACGCAGAAATATAGGACCAGTCATGAGTTTTACGCAGCGGACTCACGCTGCGCAAAAATCACTGACAGTCTGCACTTCCCCATAGACTAGCATAGGTCCGTGCGATGCACGTGAAAAGCACGCGCGTTGCACGGACGTATTACACGTTCGTGTAAATCCGCCCTTATTCTGTGTTTTACTCAGAAGCAACCCTGAGTATATTTTAGAAAGCAGGCCCTTTAGGCTGGGTTCACACGTGGCGGAATTGCACTTGAATTCCGCTGCGGACACTCCGCAGCGTTAATCCGCAGCGGAGCCGTTTCTCCATTGACTTCCACTTTAATTTAGAAGTGTTCGTTTAGACGTTGAGTAAAATTCTGCTGCGGAGCATAGGCTGCGGAGCGGAATTTGGTGTCCGCAGCATGCTCTGTCTGTTGCGGAGCAGTGGCGGACTGGTTGCGGACTCATGGCGGAATTTCTCCATTGACTTCAATGGAGATTCTAAATTCCGCAATGAAGTCCGCAGCTGTCATGCACATGTTATGTGTGCTGCGGATGCGTCTTGCTTTTTGGACATGACATTTCTTCATTCTGGCTGGACCTATGTATTTCTAGGTCTACAGCCAGACTGAGGAAGTCAATGGGGCTCCCGTAATTACGGGAGCGTTGCTAGGAGACGTCAGTAAATAGTCAGTGTCCAGGGTGCTGAAAGAGTTAAGCGATCGGCAGTAACTGTTTCTGCACCCAGGACAGTGACTACCGATCCCAATATACAGCAACCTGTAAAAAAAATAGAAGTTCATACTTACCGAGAACTCCCTGCTTCTGTCTCCAGTCCGGCTTCCCAGGATGACGTTTCAGTGTAAGTGACGGCTGCAGCCAATCACAGGCTGCAGCGGTCACATGGACTGCCGCGTCATCAAGGGAGGTCGGGCTGGATGCCGAAAGAGGGACGCGTCACCAAGACAACGGCCGGTAAGTATGAAATTCTTTTACTTTCACTAGGGAAAGTGCTGTCCCTTCTCTCTATCCTGCACTGATAGAGAGAAGGGAAGCACTTTTCCCGCAGTCCGCAGCAGCTAGTCCGCATCAATTTACTGCACATTTAGGGCAGATCCGCAGCCGTAATCCGCAACCCGGATTAGGTGCGGCATTGATGCGGACAGTTGCGGAGCAGTAAATAAGTTTCAATCCAAGAAGGTTCATGAATATCATTGAACTCTAGTAAAAACAGTTTGCAGGTTCTTTGGAAATGAATGGTGTGCAGAAAGGAGGAATGAGTCAAACATTGAGTCATAAGTAGGGTATGTAGATCTGGATTTTTTTTTTATCTTTGAAAGATTCAAGAATATTACAGTTAATTAGTTTATTCCAAGGGGGTCAGGGGTGTTAGGGGTGCTAGCGATGAAAGCGTTCTAGCTGGAGTCAGGGTAGTTAAGTAATTGTGGAAAACTGACACAGTCCTTTTGGTGGTGACAGTAGAATATTAAAGTTGCACTGAACCTGCCTTAGGCCTTATTTACACGAGCGTAGTTCACGTCTGTGATACGAGCGTGAAAATCACGCGCGTGGCACGGACCTATGTAAGGCAATGGGGACATTCAGACATTCCGTGTTTTTCACGCAGCGTGTGTCCGCTGCGTGAAACTCACGACATTTCCTATACTTGAGCGTTTTTTGCGCATCACGCACCCATTGAAGTCAATGGGTGCGTGAAAATTACGCGCAGCACACGGACGCACTTCCGTGTGCTGCGCGTGATTCGCGCAACAGTAGATCAAGAAATGAAGGGAAAAATAAAACCATCTCCATTTCTTTTTCTAAACCACAACACCGCGTGTCATAAGGATGGCATATGCGTGAAAATCACGCAGCCACGCACCAAACACTTATGACACACGGAACTGCAACGCGGAAAAAATGCTGTTTTTTTGCGCGCGCAAAACGCACATGTTCATGTGAATTTCGCCTTATTAAGGAGAGCTCTTTCAGCATCAAGGTGAGGTGAGGAGTCCACATGTCTATTCAGATTTACCCATCTACACATATGAACTGCTCTGTAATATAGAAGGGGGTCAGGGAGTCCCATGCTGCCTGAAGATCCTTATAAATTAGTGATTCACAAAGCAAGTCTTGGTGACCTATAGTTCCATAAAAACCTTGAAAATATACGACGTGTAATGTTGAAGAATGTTTGAGGAAGGAAAATTGGGACTGTCTGGAGGACATATAACAGCTGCGAAAGTATATACGATTTTAAATAGTTTTTTCTAGTCATCCAGGAAAGGAAGGGAATGGTGAGAGAATTGAAATGAGATTGGACTCTTTGGGTCAATGGGAGATAATTTTCAGAGAGCAATCTAGAGAGGTCTTTAGTTAGTTGGATGCCTAGGTATTTAATCTGGCGTTCAGGCCATTGAAATGGGGCTAGTCTCTTAAGGTCTTCAATGTCCCGATTGGTTGCGGAAACATTCAAAACCTCATATTTTGTATAGTTGACTTATACAGCAATTTCTAACTAGGTAACTATTGTATCTACATAATAATCCCCACATAGAAATGATTACCATACAAATTATTCCACACAACAGTCCACCATTTAATATTCTTGTAAACATTTTCAATCAATATCATACATCACCGGGGCATAGAAATCCTTGATTTGTCCTAAATTTCTATTCAGTTGCTCCTGAGTTATCTCAGTATAAGTGATTCTGAATTTCTAAAGGTGACTACCACCAATGGCTCCCGTTCGCATTCTCTATGGGGATGTATGTGCCGTATTCCATCTCTGTATGTGTCATTAATCGACACATACAGAGATGAAAAAAAAAATGGCAGCCCCCATAGTGAAGAAAAAGTTAGGAAAAAAAAAAGTAAAACACAAACACACAAATAAATAACATTTATTTTAATAAAACACTAAAAGCAAATTGATATAAAAATGTTTTTTTTCGCAAACCTTTCCTTTAAAGTATCCACAGGGTTTTCATTCAGTTTTCTGCAAACTCTAGCACACACACACTTGCCGTGAGTTAAACTCCCTTCATGGTCTCACATAGTCAACCCTTGACCATATTAGTGCATATGGACATGATAGAAGGTGGTCTACTCATGATCCCCCTCAATAATCCAGAGCAGAGAGCCACCAACAAACAATTGCTCTCGCTCTGTAAGACTTAAGTCATCCATGTATTACATGTTCAGCCATTAATTTGAATGGCCGCATGTATTACTACATTTATGTTGATGTGGATATGTACAGCCAATAGCAACTTCCCTGGGCAAAATGAGCTGTTTGGCGGGGGCATGAGAAGCCAGATTGCCACAGATCTTAAAAAAGACTTCTATTTGTAAGACAACAACTTTAATTGCCCTTTGATTTAAATGATATTTTCTGTCATCAGTTTTCTACATCCATAGAATCATAGTTTCCACGTATCTTGTGTTTGCTGGTCAGAATATGGTACATTGTAACACTATTATGCCCGGTATAAAAAAAATCTTGCCGTTCAGTTATTTTTACAACTGAAGTCAATGGAACAACAGATCCTAATAGTCATCCATTGCCTTTCCATTTCAATCCATGAAAAACATATGTATAAAATCGAAATGTGGTTCTAGTGTGAATATACACTTACAACAGTTATATTTTGATATTCTATTTTTTCTTTTCAATTTCCCTTGTGTATCCTTCCTGTGTTATTTTATATTTTCTCTGATAATTCATAGCTCGCATGTCAAGATTTTCTCATCTGATCTATCAGGTATGAATATTGCATCTGTCAAGAGATATCCAGAGACAGAACAGTTATGTAACATAGTAGAATACAACCCAGGCTGCTCTGAATCTTTTGTGACACTAGTCTTCATTCAAGTTCCTTCTGCTCTTTCTGGCAGGTATATATTGCATGGAAGAAAATCTTACTGTGTGAATGACTGATGTGTTATTATCATGTTACGATCACCTCAATGTCTAAGACAATACATTAGAGACTCGTAATTCCCTAGCATTGTGTTATTACATGAAATCACTGCCTCTAGCTGCAGGAGTGTGTGCAGAGGACAGGGTTGTAATCCGGGACTGTTGGGTTCAGTGTCAGCGGTTCTTGCGTGACTGTCAGGATCGAGCAGTTACCGATCACATCTAAAAGTTCAAAACTTAGATGTAATCGATTACACATGAATCCTGTGTGTCAGAGACACGCAGGACCCGCTATAACTGAACCCGTCAGTCCCGCGGACCTGACGGATTCAAGTCTTAGCGCACAATACAGCTGCTCTGTATACAGATAACAGAGCAGCTGTATCTCAAAAAGTGAAAATAATTTTTTAATAAAAACAAATTATGAAGTTGCACCAAACACACTGATTGATCTTTTTATTAAAAAAAAAAATCGCTTTCGAAGGTGTTCATAAGCCTTTAATACCTAGTAGATGACGGTAGCTATAATGTTTAATTCAGAAGTAGCTTTGGAAGTATGTGTTATGTATGCAGAGTGTGGGTACAGGTGCACCCTAGGTCTTAAACATTTGCTGAGTGCCATTTAAGGGACATTTTATGACAATATTACATAGGTGGTGAATGAACATGACTTTCATGACTTTCTTTTTCAAGGCTAGGATGGGTCTAAAAATGAAAAAAAAAATGTTTGCTTTGTTTTGATGACAAAAACTTCTCTGGAAATATCTAGCAACTGTTGTCAACTATACAGAGTCTATTTACAGTATACACAAATCTAGTTGTAGTGGGTTCATTTTGCTTTGACACAACACAGCCACTAGGTAGATATATAGAGTTATTCTAATTCATTATAATCTACTTAACCCCTTCCCGACCACCCCGCGTAGATTAACGGGCTGCAGCACTGGTCCTTGTGCCTACAGCCCGTTAATCTACATGTGCTCCTAAGGGTATGTTCACACGGCTTATTTTCGGCCGCTAAAAAATCAGAAGTAGAACGCCCCCAAACATCTGTCCATTGATTTCAATGGGAAAAACAGCGTTCATTTGAAAAATGGACGCCTAAAAAAACGCCTGCGAAAAAGAAGTGCATGTAACTTCTCGAGACGTTTTTGGAGCAGTTTTTCATTGACTCTATAGAAAAACAGCTCCAAAAACGGCCGCGAAAAACGCGAGTTGCTTAAAAAACGTCTGAAAATCTGGAGCTGTTTTCCCTTGAAAACAGCTTCGTATGTTCAGATGTTTTTTGCTAAGCGTGTGAACATAGCCTAACAGAGCACACAGGCACTCGCCACAGCCTGGCATCGCCCAGTACGGGCTGCTACTAGCAGCTTTAGTACTGGGGGAAAACATTGTGTCGGATCACAGCGGTGATCCAAACCGATTAACCCCTTAAATGCGGCGGTCAATAGCGACCACTGCATTTATGTTGTTATAACAATATCGGCACCCTGATACGCGATTGCGGGGGGCGATTGTTGCTTTGGCAACCGAAAGCCTAACAAAGGCCTTCGGTTTGCGATCTATGTAAGGCGATTATATCCCGCCAGAGGCAGGACCTAATATGCCCCCTGTCAGTGTGAAACTGACAGGTATAATACCCTGCAACACATAAATATTGCAGGGTTTTATAACAATTGGATTTTCAAGTCCCTAGTGGGACTAAAAAAAAAAAAGTTAAAGAAAGTTACAAAAAAAAGTGCAAACTACACTTTGTTCTGCAGAAAACAAGCCCTCACACAACTTTCTTGATGGAAAAATAAAAAAGTTGTGGCTCTTAGATTGGCCTAATTACACTAAATTCAGCAAAAAACCTATGGGATCAAAATGACCACTATACCCCTAGATAGATTCTTTTTAGGGCTGTAGTTTCCCAAATGGGGTCACTTCTGTGGGCTGTCCACTGTTTTGGTCCCTCAGGGGCTTTGCAAATGCGACATGACACCCGAAAACCAATCCAGCAAACTTGAGCTCCAAAAGCCAAATAGCGCTCCTTCCCTTCTGAGCCCTGCCGTGTGTCCAAACAGCCATTTATTACCACATATGGGGTATTGCTGTAATCAGTAGAAATTGCTTTACAAATCTTGGGGTGCATTTTCTTCTCTATTCCTTGTAAAAATTGATCATTTCTAAGTTTTATTGGAAAAAATTTAGATTTTCATTTTTACGGACGAATTCTGCTAAATTCAACAAAAAAACAGTGGGGTTAAAAAGCTCACTATACCCCTTTATAAATTCCTTGAGGGTGTAGTTTGCCAAATGGTGTCTTTGGAGGGGTGTTTCCACTGTTTTGGCCCCACCAGACCTCTTCAAACCTGACATGGTGCCTAAAATATATTCTAATTAAAAGGAGGCCCCAAAATCCAATAGGTGCTCCTTTGCTTCTGAGGCCTGTTCTTCAGTCCATAAGTGCACTATGACCACATGTGGGATATATCTAAAAACTGCAGAATCTGGGCAATTTATATTGAGTTGCGTTTCTCTGGTAAAACCTTTTGTGTTAGGCTATGTTCACACGCTTAACAAAAAACGTCTGGAAATACGGAGCTGTTTTCAAGGAAAACAGCTCCTGATTTTCAGATGTTTTTTGAGCAACTCGCATTTTTCGCAGCCTTTTTTACGGCCGTTTTTGGAGCTGTTTTTCAATAGAGTCAATGAAAAACGGCTCCAAAAATGTCCCAAGAAGTGACACGCACTTCTTTTTACGTGCCATTTTCGGAAAACGAGGTGTAAAAAAAATGCCCCCTCCGAACAGAACACCATATTTCCGATTGAAATCAATGGGCAGATGTTTGGAGGCGTTCTGCTTCCGATTTTCCTGCCGTTTTTCGGGACGCTTACAGCCCGAAAAAAGGCTGAAAATGCTACGTGTGAAAAATTTATTAAAATGGATTTTCTGACAAAAAAAAAAATAATTTGTACATTTCCCCTCTACATTGCTTTAAGTCCTATAAAACACCTAGAGGGTTAAGTAACTTTATAAATGCTGTTTTGAAAACTTTGAGGGGTGCAGTTTTTAAAATTGGGTGACTTATGGGGGTTTTTAATATATAAGGCACTCAAAGCCACTTCTGAACTGAACTGGTACCGATAAAAATAGGTTTTGGAAATTTTCTTGAAAATGTGAGAAATTGCTGCTGAATTTCTAAGCCTTGTAACGTCCTAGAAAAAAAAAAAGGGATGTTCAAAAAACGATGCCAATATAAAGTACACATATGGGAAATGTTAATTAGTAACTATTTTGTGTGGTATTGCGATCTGTTTTACAAGCAGATACATTTAAATTTAGAAAAATGCTCATTTTTGCAAATTTTCTCAACATTTTGGTGTTTTTCACAAACAAATACTGAAATTATTGATTACATTTTTCCACTAACGTAAAGTACAATATGTCACGAGAAAACAATCTCAGAATCGCTTGGATAGGTAAAAGCATTCCCAAGTTATTATCACATAAAGTGGCACGTCAGATTTGAAAAAAACGGCTGCGTCCACAAGGCCAAAACAGGCTGTGTCTTGAAGGGGTTAAAGTAATTTGCTATTTGTGTCTTAAAACACCAATGACATAAACATATACACCTGGATTTGTATTATAAGTGTGAAATACCGCATGCTTAAATCCCTAAAAAAACTATTCTTTGTAGGGCTTGTGATATTTCTGGAAGATTCTCTTTCAAGTTAGACCTTGAAGCAAGAAGCGCCTTAATTAATAACATTATGTATGGTGCTGAGGAATGAGAACACAGACATGAAAATAAGACCACTGCCGCCTTGGTATAATGCCATGTAATTTTTTTTAATGTGAATGATCTTGAGGCCAAGCTTTTTAAACAGTGGGTATTCATTTTATCAGGAAAGAGCTAGAAAGTAGGTCACAGTGTGCTGAGATTTCTCTTAAAACACTGGTATAATGTGCTGCACTGCGCTCTGTCACTGTCCTTCAGATCAAGGAAAGAGACAATATTTATTACACTGCATAAAGAAACACTTTGACTTTGTGATTATGGAAATATGGCTGTAGCTCAAAAATCTCCAATTTAAGTTCCCCTATAATTATAAAAGTTACCAGTAAATATAAGTCCAGGAGTTGCCATCTCCCATGAAGTTGTTACTGTTTTCCTATTTCTGAGAAAGTTGGGTGACAACTCATATTCTTATCTATACAGCTCCCAGAGGTACTGCCTGAGACTAAATAGTCCCAGCCCCACAGAAATTGGAGAGTGCAGAGTTGGACTGTATCTACCAAAATGCTGCCCCCAGCAGCCAGGGAAGGGTGATGCCTTGGGTGAAGTTCATTGCCTCATATGTGTAATGAGTCGACCTGGGTGGTAAATGGCTTAGAGAGGGTAGTCGCGGAGAAGATTAAATAAATAAGACAGGTGTTACTTTACATCCGACCACAACCAATAACGAAGCACTTCTTAGCAGAAACACTTGATAGATGTAGTCACTTAAATACAAGTTCTGGTTCAGGTAGGTGATGTTGGCTGACTGACCACTTATAGGACAGAGTGAAGGGCGTCCTCTATAAATGTCCCAGCCTTCTACTAGACCTCTAAGTTTGCTCAATGCTGCACCGCTCTACCATGCTGGGGGCCTCTGCCCGTCACCCACAGCGGCTTACTGAGGAGCCTCCTACCCATCACCCATCAATGCTACCGGACCCACTTTGACCCACACACATGCCACTCGGCACCAACATCAGCTGGGATTTCACTCAGCAGCTCGGCACTCAGAAAGTTTTTTCTTAGGCTTAGCCCACGCACCGAACACTGCTAGGCAGGAACAGACACCTTTTCTATCCTAAGCACCGCCCCCAGCGTGAGGATGATGGGTAGCCACGCGGGTAACGTCCTGGCGCTGTTATGGGGCGGCAAACATACTACTAAGGTGGGGTTCAGACTGTTTCTCCTAGCGCCAAACAATTTAGCACTGCAGTAGCAAGCCATCTTGGCTTAACCTGCAACAGCAAAACAATGCAAAAGGCACATAACATGTTCGACCGCAGCATCATTCATTATCCTCACTGCGGTCGAGCAGATAGGTGATCAGAAAATTATCCTGCGGATAGGTGATCACTTATGATTTTGGGAATACCCCTTTAAATTCTATAGTAAAATATAAAATGTATTAGGGTCAGTTCACACGTTGTGTAAATACTGCCGATTTTCCGCATCCGAATTTGTTGTGGAAAATCCGCAGCAAATACAGTAGCAGCAAAGTGGATGGGATAAAACAAATCATCCACATGCTGGGTAAATGCTGAGTGGAAAAAACGCTCATAAATTGAACTGTGGTGCGGAATTTCATTCTGCAGCATGTCAATTGTATTTGCGTAAATTCTGCTTATTTGTTGCGGGTTTTCCACATTGAATTCAATAGGGAGGTAAAACCAGCAACAACTAGCAGTTGTTGCATTTTTTACGGCGGGTTCGCAGCAATTCCACAGAAAAAAACGCAACTCAGAAAAAATAAAAAAATCTTATACTTACCCAGGAGTCTGTTTCTTCCTCCAGGCCGGCCTCCTGGGATGACGTTTCATCCCATGTGACCGCTGCAGCCAATCACAGGCTGTAGTGACACAGGCTGTAGTGGCAGTCATATGGGATGAAACATCATCCCAGGAGGCCGGCCTGGAGGAAGAAACACAGACTCCTGGGTGAGTATAAGATTTATTTTTTTCTGCCGACAGTATGCAAACTATATAGGAACGAACGATGGTATTAACGATTGTTTGTCCCCATACAGTTTTCATTGGCCCATGTAAGAGGGCCTTTAAATGAGCGCCAAATGACCTGTTATATAGTCAATTGGTGCCCCTTATGGGAAGAAATCTGCTTCAAATGGGTCCTTTAGAAAAGTCAAATAGCTCTTAACCAAAATGGTACAAATCTGTTAAAAGAAATATATGAGGAAGTTGCTAAAAACAAATAATTTCCTAAACATTTAATGAAAAGGTAGCTCCATGATTTTTTTTTTGGTGTAATTTTTCCACCACTAACATTAATTTCTGCCTCTGGTAACACAAAAGTGTTGGTGGAGCATTGACACAAATGACAGACATGTCGGGATAATTAGAGAGTAATTCTATTGGTTCATTTAGCAATCTGTGAGCGGACAAAGATTAAATAAGGTCGTTATATTTCTTTAAATATTTGTCGAAGCTTCAACAATTTCTGCAAGTTTATGGAGGTCCTCTTCTCCATTCTTTCTTTAACCTTAATCCCAGTCATGATTTGTCTTTTTATAATACTGGATATGGTTGGGAGCATGAGGTAAACCATAGACTAGTAGTAAATGAACTGGTAGCATTGTGGTAGAAAGAAACTAGTCGTGCCGAAAGTTCATACTGTCACGTCATAAAGGGGCTAAATGCGGATATATGAGCCGGACCCATGGCAAACATTTTCTCGATGCAGCCGCTGCAGGGGAAATGTAGCATTAAAGACCAAGCAACCAGATGGATGGCTGTCCATGTCATGCATAAACGTGCCAGGTCCACTCGCGCTGGCACATAGAAGAGAGTCCCTAGTGGTCCCTAGTGGTAACAACTTTAATGAATGAAACATAATTGCAATAAACTGTTTTTTTTCTATTTTATACCATTTTGCAGTATTCTGAAAAAAGCAATGCAAACTGATTGATTTTCAATATGGTTGTGATATATATATATATATATATATATATATATATATACACACACGCACATAAACACACACATACATATGAATACACTTTCTCCTCTAGATATTCATACTCACTAGGACAATAAATGAAGTGTATGTTATTTTATTTCATGACCAGTCAGACATATTTTGTAAAAGGACTAGTTGCTAAATAAATGACTAGTTGCATGATTTGATTTAGACTGAAATAACAAAAAAAGTCAAATTTTCATTTCACCTAAAGGCCTTGTACAAAAACGCTATATATTTATTTGGCTCTATGCTGTACATGAGATTCATTCCATGACTTGCAGAATAGCACTGCTATGTATTTGAGATGAAGAGTCAAGTACTGTGTAGAATACATTCACATCAGTCCCTGGGAGTTCACTGGATTTCATCTTGTGACATACAACAAAAGCTAAGGTTGGGTTCCCACAGAGCAGATTTGCTGCAGATTTTTTGCATTTATTTTTTAGCCAAAACCAGGAACGGAACCTAAACAGAAGAAATATATAAAGAAAGGCCTTATAGGTCTCCTCTCCTGGATCCAATTTTGTTTTTGGCTGAAAAAACACATACAAAATCTGCAGCAAATGCACTCTGGGAACCCAACCTAAGGGGTCAAGATGTTATTTGAATTATTTAGTCCTGATATGTGAAGAAATGGTAGTCTAGTTCCTTCACATTCTAGTCTCTTCTAGCGGTCGGCTCATGAAATCTTGAATGGCTTGATGCAACGGTAGCCACTTGTTTATTGATATCTTCAGAGCTGTAATCCATCTGGTAAAATAGTAATTTATGTTATTGCTACAGAAGTGGGAACACACAAGTCCTTTATCTAGCATTATATTGTATGTAATATACTGTACTATAGTTACTGTATGGTCAACCAGTTTATGTATAAAACTATATAATGTTTAGAAATTGAAATACCTTAGTATAAGTATTTTACATTTGTAAATTTTAAGTGAAGCGCATACGTAGATTAGAGAAGACCCCATAACTAAATATTATTTTATACCACCACACACTATTCGCAAACCTGTTACATGTTGCCTCCTCTTCTTCCCATCTCTTGTAGGAGAGGTCAGGCCAGCGTTCACCTCCATTGTTTAATGCTTTTCTGGTAGACGTGGATAGGGAAAGCCTTGTACAGGTTCAAGCTGCCTTACGAAAGATGGATGGGCCAACCTGAGCTGGGACCCCAACCTCTCCATGGACTCCCAACACAGCTGCATTGTGCTTCCTAATCTCTACCTTTGATCACCTTGTTATTAGCTCCAAAATTCTGTGCTGTGTACATTTTTTGTATATCTTCATAGCAATTTGAAGTTCCATTTTTCTGATACAGAGCTCTAAATCCCCTGTATAGACCGATTAAAAGTGTAACATTCTGGCTTCCTGTCACCAGAGGGAGCTTACTGCATACCACGTTATTATTGAGTTCATGCGGTTAACTACTAAACTCCCTCTGTTAGATTAAAAACATAATAGAGGGAGTTTAGTAGCTTACCGCATACTGTTTATGCAGTGAACTAATAACACGGTATGCAGTAAACTCCCTTTGGTGGCGGCTGCAGGAAGCCAGAATGTTGTTTTAAAAAGGCTCTGTCACCACATTATAAATTCCCTATCTTCTACATAATGTGATCGGCGCTGTAATGTAGATAACAGCAGTGGTTTTTATTTAGAAAAACTATCAATTTTGACCAAGTTATGACCTATTTTAGATTTATGCGAATGACTTTCTTAATAGACAACTGGGTGTGTTTTTACCTTTTGACCAAGTGGGCATTCTGAAGAAGTGTATGACGCTGACCAATCAGCGTCATACATTTCTCTCCATTCATGTACTCCGCACAGCCTGATCTTGCGAGTTACCAAAGTGTCAGGATTGTGAATAGACATCGCGTCCTGGCTGGAGGTGATGTCTATTCGTCAGGACACTTCAGTATAGTTAATGTGTGAGTAAGTGACAGCACATAGTGATCTCGCAAGATCAGGCTGTGCGGAGTACATGACTGGAGAGAAGTGTATGACGCTGATTGGACTGAGTGGTCAGCGTCATACACTTCTCTTTACAACGCCCAGTTGTCTATTAAGAAAGTAATTAGCATAAATCTAAAATTGCTCATAACTTGGTCAAAATTGATTGTTTTTCTAAATAAAAACCACTGCTGTGATCTACATTACAGCGCCGATCACATTATGTAGGAGATAGGGCACTTATAATGTGGTGACAGAGCCTCTTTAAGTCTGTCTATGCAGGGGATTTAGAGCTCTGTATCCGAAAAATTTAACTCCAGATTGTTATCCAGATATACCAAAAAATTATAACAGAATGTTAAATCTATTTAGAGTAAAAAAAATGGTGTGTTAGGGTGGACATAAAAAAAAAGTGGTTTTCTTGTAGCAGCCTATAAAAGTGTTTTTACTTTGTATAGCATTTATTACTTCCAATGTGTAAAGTGATGTATCAATGCTCTTTTGCTGACTTACACAGTGTTATTGGCCGTCATTGGTAATATGTTACTTACCGTTTGTTTTCAGCTGCACTTCCAGCGCTGAGATAGAATGCTTTAAATTCTTCAGACGGAGGTCTGAGTTCTATAATGCAGCGTCTTGAGTTCAGCGATTGCTCACTGACTGTATATCCTTGTAAGTAGATGCCACCTTTATATAAGAAGGAGAGAATTAATAACAATATTCAACAACTATCAGGTAGAATGGTAAAATCCTGTCTCACTACCTGTCAGCATTATAAAGCCTAACAATATATAAATTGCTTATATCTATAATTCATGTTCTGGAATTGAATCCATACCTGGTAGTTTTCTAAACTTCAAAATTAAATAGTGACCCCCAATTTTAAAAAACAGTCTATAGTCTATGAATAGACTGTTGTAGATTCTGCTGGTTGGTAGCTGAAAGGGCTTCTGAGATATACTGTTATTTGCATAAGTGCTAAATGTGCACATGTTCAGAAGATTATTCACTTAAAAGCACTGACCGGTCCACTATTCTAGATTTGGGAGCAGTACCTCTTAATAGTAGCTAATACAATTGTGAGATGTGATTTTGAGATGAACAATAGTCGATCTAGAGCCACTACCGGACAACTTATGACCTATCCACCGGATAGGTCATCAGTATATAATCGGTGCGGGTCCGACACCCGGAGACCACATCGATCAGCTGCTTCGGTTGCCTGCGGGCACAGGATGTCATTGCGTAGTATGCAATGTACGGAGCTGTAAGCAGTGTGCTCTGTACATTGCATAGCGGCAGTGCTGCCGAACTGCAGCTCTGCTCCTATTCACTTGAATAGGAGCAGAGCTGCAGTACAACTCGGCCGCTATTCCATGACCGGAGCCAACTGCTTCCGGCATGGACGTCTGGTGCTCGCAGGCAGCCAGAGCGGCTGATCGGTGCGGGGTCCGGGTGTTGGACCCTCACAGGTCATCTACTGATGACCTATCCGGTGGATAGGTCATCAGTTGTCTGGTAGTGGACAACCCCTGTCTGCAGCTGCGCCCTGGGCGTGATGTGAAGTCCGTCATTAAATCAAACTCCTAAGTAGGTCTGGAATGTGGCTGCTGAATCTTAAGGGGGACTGGAAAGAGGTTTGTGACACTGGCAGAAAAACCAGAGGTGGTGTGGTAGCGGAGGACCACCTGCTTTAAAAAGGAAGTCGGGGCATCTGTAGCCATTTTTTTATTTTTTTATTTTTTATTTTTTTTTTCGTTAACTTGTCTTTTTTTTACTTCTGGGGGAAGGGGGGTCTAGTTTATTCGTAGTTGATAGATCACTCTGATTATACATAAAGTAGCTCATGTACCAGAAACCTCTGCTCACTCCTGCTCTGCACTTTATGCACAATGCTGCATCCAAGCTGGCACATCTTAGGCTCAACATGTAATTTCCTGCTTCCCTCTTTTGTTTCTAAAAAAAATAAATCACAGCAGAGCTTAAAAATAAGCACATGTAAGATAAGCATTACCTAGAGCACTGTTCGAGCGAATGCTAGAGTAGAAATACAAGCAGCCGTCCTTCAGGATGCAGTAATGCTGGATCCAAGTATCCTTGTTTCTGTCAAGTTGATGCAGAAGACCTAAACACTCAGGGTTTTTGATGGCAAGAGGAGGAAGACTGATATTGTGCATTGTTACATCAACCCACACATGGTTCTGTAAAGGTAATACAAAAGACTAATGTGAACAAGTTGAAATAAATATTCTCTTCTTACCAACTGTACCGAAGAACACAGCGACAATCTTCCTATGATGTTCTTCAAAAACCCAATCTCTAATCCTGTCAAACAATTTTAACCAGGTATTATTCTTCAGGCAAACTAGTGATGTTTACCGCCATGGTATGACGGTATGAATCAGCCACTGGATGGTGGTAATGTTTGATCACTATTATTCAGTCATGGTATGGTGATAATATTTGGTCATTAATGAGAAGTATTAGTCGGTCTCTGCTGTATTATTTAGTTCTTGCATGGTAGTATTATTTAGTCACTATACAGTGAAGGAAATAAGTATTTGATCCCTTGCTGATTTTGTAAGTTTGCCCACTGTCAAAGACATGAACAGTCTAGAATTTTTAGGCTAGGTTAATTTTACCAGTGAGAGATAGATTATATATAAAAAAAAAAAAAGAAAATCACATTGTCAAAATGATATATATTTATTTGCATTGTGCACAGAGAAATAAGTATTTGATCCCTTTGGCAAACAAGACTTAATACTTGGTGGCAAAATCCTTGTTGGCAAGCACAGCAGTCAGACGTTTCTTGTAGTTGATGATGAGGTTTGCACACATGTTAGATGGAATTTTGGCCCACTCCTCTTTGCAGATCATCTGTAAAACATTAAGATTTCGAGGCTGTCGCTTGGCAACTCGAGATCTTCAGCTCCCTCCATAAGTTTTCGATGGGATTAAGGTCTGGAGACTGGCTAGGCCACTCCATGACCTTAATGTGCTTCTTTTTGAGCCACTCCTTTGTTGCCTTGGCTGAGTCTTTTATACAGGTGACCATTTAAGACAGCTGTCTTTAATGCAGGCACCAAATTGATTTGGAGCGTGTAACTGGTCTGGAGGAGGCTGAACTCTTAATGGTTGGTAGGGGATCAAACACTTATTTCTCTGTGCACAATGCAAATAAATATATATAATTTTGACTATGTGATTTTCTTTTTTTTTTTTATATAATCTATCTCTCACTGGTAAAATTAACCTAGCCTAAAAATTCTAGACTGTTCATGACTTAGACAGTGGGCAAAGTTACAAAATCAGCAAGGGATCAAATACTTATTTCCTTCACTGTATGTATAATTTAGAGGTATGCTCTACCTATTTATGACAGGGAAAATTATCTCTGAGTGCGGCCGAAACAGGACAGATGCCTATGGCATAATATTTATTATTGCCATCTGAATTGGTACATGTTAGCCTCCAGGAAGACAACCTATGCACCCTCCCCTCCCCCTTCTGTCAACCAGTACCCCCTGGTGTCCCAGGTGCTTTCATAGTTTAAAGTTACCCTTGATGTGGAGTCTCATTAACTGGGACTACAGAAAGGGTAGGTCACATGTATTTCAGTGAAGAATTTATATTTCTTGTCATTCTTTTCTGGATGACAATGAGCCCAAGAATGAACGTAGCCGAAAAAGTTTGGAGACCTCTGTTGTAAACCAAAGGCGTTTCAAAGTAGAACATAACAGAATCCTCTCATTCTTGGGATTGTCAGCTGCTGCAACCTGGCTGATCACATATTTATGACATGTCTAATTGACATTGTATTAGAGCATTTCCCTCAAAATCTAAACTTCAATTTGATCAAATAAATGCTATTAATTTTAGCTTCTTACCTGGTTAAGAGGATGTATTGCTTTATCCATTGCTTCCAACCACCTATAACGGAAAGAAAATGATTGCACCACTCATTAGATGCACTAAATTCTGCTGTCACCTGTAGGAAAATGCTATATGATGTATTAATACAATTCGACATGTGTATGTTCAATATACCTTTTGATTATTAATAATAATATTTTTTTCTAAATTTCTGTTAACTTTTTGCTAGTCATGTATGATTGCACTTATGAAGACAACAAATCGGTCAGGAGATGATATTAGGCTATATGCCTCTAGAACGAAGTATAGAAAACGTAAAATCTGATAGAGTAAAAGTTGGGAGCCCGCAATATTTTCAATAAAATATAAAATGTTGGATTGTCACATTGATTTGTATCAAATATGACTATTCATTAAATGAAAGAAAACGGCATGTATGATTGCACTTATGAAGACAACAAATCGGTCAGGAGATGATAATATTAGGCTATATGCCTCTAGAACTAAGTATAGAAAACGTAAAATCTGATAGAGTAAAAGTTGGGAGCCCGCAATATTTTCAATAAAATATAAAATGTTGAATTGTCACATTGATTTGTATCAAATATGACTATTCATTAAATGAAAGAAAACGGCATAACAACTGAAAAAAAATAAATCATAATAATATCTACCTTTTCATCTCTTGGTTGGATGTGGCACAAAAGTAGAATATTCGGTTTCCCGATTGTGGGACACATCTAAAGACAAATGGTTTCCCCAAAGTGGTATCAACACCAATTTCAGAGCCTTCTAATTTGGTCACCTCAAGAGGATAACATTTGCCTTCATCCTGCATTGAGAAAACATAAAATGCTTTGAAATTTGCAGCAAGATAACCAACTTCACCTTATATTTTAATATTTTGGTAAGGAATGTTTTTCTATCATTCTTCAATTAATATATATTACATACATATTATGGCATCTGCACTGTACAGGTCGCATCATCAGCGGAGGTCGTGGACTAAAATTCGATGTGGCATTCTTTACAATAAAGGATATCCATCTTGACCTACAACCCTAAAAAGCACTCCACATTGACATTCCCAAAACCCAAAATGTATGTAAAATATGTATAAGGCAGATTAGACCCTATAGTAGTAAAACAAAAAAGCGTAAGTTCATATCATATCACCATATACTACCGTCCCAGGATCGAAGGGCTACCTCCTTTCCATGGCTTTTAAGAGAGAACAGTGTCATATTTTCCTGTTTCCTCCCTGCTAACATTGCTGGGATTGTGGCTCAAGGGGCCCTATGCAGATTCCCGAAGCCCATAGGAAAAGGCCCGAATGTCCCTAGCTGATTCTCATGGGCCCCATACTTTGCTGAGCTGTCTTTATGGTATGTACACCATTGATTATATAGTCATATTGTTATAAACTACAGTGCTTTGTCGCCTGTTAGAGAGCTGTGTGCATGAAACAAGAATGACCTGAGCACTTTATTTTTCTGTTCCTGCCAGAGATTAAGATTTCTCTCTGTAACGGTAGTTGCTTGATAACGCAGGCATGTGGCATGTACACTAGCAGAGGTTTAGACATAAGCCTATTGCTTTGCTAAGCTGTTTACATAAAGTACTTAGGCTTACACCCAGGAAGTTTGAAACAGAAGCAGAACAAAGAATTTTATATACAGAACATACAATTGTACGCTACTGCCCTCATGGAGTTGAACAAAATAGTTAAAATCCTGTCTTTTATCAATAAAAGAGTAAAATATACCATGCAGTGCAAAAGTCAGAGACCGCCATTTTGTTTATTGAAAATTAAGGTTTACGCTCATTAAATTTAACACTATATTTCTAAGAGGGTTCTCAGCCCTGTTGCATTGATGTAGAGATCTATTTTATGCATTTCAGTGGCTGTATGGGATTAGAAAGGGGTTGAACTCAAAGACTTAGTGCAAAAGTTCATCCTACCCGCAAAACACCTAAAACTAAGCCCTCACCTTGTATATATGCACACAGGCCTATTACAAATATATGCTGCAGCCATATACTGTACATATAGATAATGTAGCTATAAAATGTACACACAAATAATACATTCATATACTGTATATATAAATAATGCCACCATTTACTGTACATATAAATGATGGTACCATACCATTTATATATAATTAATTCCACTATATACTGTATATGCTACCAATCTGTGACAGATTTAACATGTTTAATCTGATGGAAACCAGTTATCAAATTAAAGACTATTTAAATAAAAAAGCGTATCAGTGTGTTTTGTGTAACTTTGTAAATATGGTACTCTTTATTAAAAAATTATTTTACTTTTTGAGATACAGCTGCTCTGTATTCTCTATACAAAGCAGCTGTATCTAGAGTTATTCACAGAATCCGTCAGTCCCGCAAACCTGACCGCTTCAGTGTCGGCGAGTCCTGCGTGTCTCTGACACGCAGGATCCACCTGTTATCTATCACATCTAATTTCGTAACCTAGATGTAAAAGCTTACAGGTGGACCCTGCAAAATTAGGGAGAGCAAACTGAAGACAGATTTATATAGACTAATTGGCCCAGATCCATTGACTGAGGTTTCATATGCCAGTCTTAGACAGAGGCCTGCTGGAGTAAGATGCAACAAATTTATCAAGTTATTTATTAAGCTACTAAAGTGGCAAAAACCTGTTGATGAATCCCCCCATTGGCTCCAAAGGCTAAGGACAAGATAACCATTCTAGGTGCCCTATTTTAAGGCTCGCAGAGGGGTTTTCACTACACTTTACCCATGAAGAAGTAAAGCTGAAATGAGCATGGGAAGAAAATTTGTGTAGGCTAGCATATGTTTAAAACTGGCCTTTTTGAGAGTTGAAATGGGTTCCCAAGGTCTAGGGCCATAAAATAAAGCATTGAAATATCTTTCAGTAGGTCCTAATGCTCTATGGATGGATTTGCAGCTTTTATACCTGTATCTTGGGGCCACATTGGTGATCTCATAACTTTGTGGGATAATTTATATGACCATAGGTTAAGAAATATTATAAAACCCATTCAGTTTAGAAATTTTGTGTTTCGCACCATAGAAAAAGATGTCTACATTTGTTACTATTTCATACACGACATGTAAAAAAAAACTACATCTGTACACATAGTCCAAGAAGAAATCATAACCAATATCAGTGTTATTTCTATGTGCTGGGAGGACAATCCAGATTGTAAATGTTATGATTTCATACTATAAAACCTCAGTGATTCAAGATCCCAAACTTAAATGAACACTTGGAATGTTGTTCTATTCTCATCTAGAAAACGTGATATTTGCTTAGCTGTGTAAAACACTTCTAATATAGAAAATATTCTAAAATATTTTTTTGAAAAATCCAGCAATTATTACCTTTTTAAATTGGACATCAACAATGTAAAAAAAAAAATCCAGTAAATCTTCTCATAACCCCCTAGGCAGTGTGGCTTATTTCATTAAAGTTTTATGCTTGTTCCAGTTGCTAACCTGCTGTTAATATTTCTGGCGCTTTTTCTTCCACATTTGGACACCTAAAATCCCAGAAGTTAGTCATTTTAATATTGAAATTAATTTGTTTTTCATGACTGCAAGATGATTGTAAATTCTTATTCATTGGGTACCAGTTTAAAGTAATGTTACTGTATTTTAATTCAGTAAAATGAATTGGTGACATAAATTTAAATACAACATGTATTAATTACCTTTTTATGCTTGTAATAGTGTAGACTTCCATCATGTTTGAGAACAAACCACCTCTTTCTCCATCCTTTCAGTAATCCGGAATGGGTTCGCTTATGTAAATAACCTCGGCATGTTGGTCGGGGAGTATTCGGAAACCGGCTGATGTCTGATCCAACAACTAGGGTCAAAACATCAGGCCCTGAAGAACATATAGGAATATACTATGTCATATTTTAAAAAAATGCTCAAAAATTCAGTACAGTACAAATATGCTGTGTTGGTATTTGGCAAAGCATTATAATGTCAGATTATTTTATTAACTCAATGGCATGCACTAGACCAGTGTTGCTCAAGTACCCCTAACAGGCAGGGTCAGAATGGCCCAACAGGGGATCCTTCGATGGGCCGAGGTGCTGGCAATATAATAGGACCAAAGGTCCAGCAAAAGACAACCCAATATGAAACTGACTTAGAGCCAATCACTGGCTGCTAGGGACAATTCTTAGAGGTACATTCACACATTTATTTTAATAAATGTATTCATTATATGTCATGTGTGCACATGATAATAACATAATTTAGGATGTTATTAAAAGTGGACATACACATGTAATGTATAGTTTGCTGGTACTCTCTGAGAATCGTTTCCTATGGTGGCCTTAAAACATGCCAGTCCAAGTGCCAACAGTTCATGTTTTCAGGATTTCTTGAGGGTTACACAGGTGATCCCAGTATTGTCAGAGCATCAAGAATTGCTACAGGTGTTCTCTCTATGGGATAGCCTAAAATTTTGACCTGTTGGGAAAACGTAAAGACTTGAGTTGAGAAACACTGCTCTAGGCTATACAAACTGAACCAAACCACATAGCAGGGCATGATCAAATATGGAATGAATAAGACATGCATTATTAGGTACACAATAAGACTTACAAACCCAGGGTAAAAGAATCATAGCATAACACATTCCCCCAAAATAAATTTACTATTTTACTTGTGACCATTTCAAGACAAACTAATCCAAGCCATTTCAATTTTGACAAGCAGTTGTGCAGTAAGAGAAAATAATGGCACGGGTAAGATGTCGATAGCAACTAAGGAATGAAGTTGAAGAACCAAAGAGGACGACCTAGAGGGAAACGTAACATTGAACATAAAAAAAATACAATATCTGAGCTCAACACTAGAAAGATTTCACAGGAATATGACCCTAAATTTTAATCAATGGGAACAGTCCATAATTGAAAGTTGTAGGGTGGACAAAAAGTCTAAATGGCCCAGAGGTCACCAAAGAGTAAAGAAATTACCCTCTTTGCACATAATCAGTGAGACGGAAAAACCCCCACTGATGAATGAGGCTTTTTTTCTTTGGAGATCAGTACATTTTAATAGAATTAATCTAAAATTTATGTGAAATACTGTAACATAGTCAAATATAGTGTGTATATAATTAGAGCTGATTTGTTTGCCGTTAGGTTAGGACAAGTAGACCATCCAAGTTTGAGACTAGGTTCATTTAAAGGTGTTGTCCTAACTTCATTTCAGAATGTAGCAACCCCGGTGATCAGTTGTTATCTCCAGGAAAATGAGTATGGATGGGTGACTATGGAATACATGACCAGGCAGAGTCAGGGGCATAGCTAAAGGCTCATGGGCCCCGATGCAAAAGTTTATATCCCCCCCCCGCAAACTACTCATGGCCGACGGTCAGCAGCTTACAGCTGCATCGCTGGGTCTCCTAAGTGAACAGAACAATGCAGCGCTAGCAGCCAGGGGCATCACTAAAGACTTAAAATGTCAGGGGACATAGCCCCAATACATATGTGCCCCCCCCAAAAAAAGTGTGTGTGTATAGGAGACAGCATATCTATAGCACTACGACCCTATAAACTATGGATAGGATTAGATACATTGGCTCAGCAGACAGTATCACACATGATAGGATTAGATACAGTGGCCCAGCAGACAGTATCACACATCATAGGATTAGATACAGTGGCCCAACAGACAGTATCACACATGATAGGATTAGATACAGTGGCTCAGCAGACAATATCACACATGATAGGATTAGATACACTGGCTCAGCAGACAGTATCACACATGATGGGATTAGATACACAGCCCAGCAGACAGTATCACACATGATAGGATTAGATGCTGCGGCTCAGCAGACAGTAACACACATTATAGGATTAGATACAGTGGCTCAGCAGTCAGTATCAAACATGATAGGATTAGAGATAGGGCCCAGCAGACAGTATCACACATGATGGGATTAGATAAAGTAGCTCAGCAGACAGTATCACACATGATAGGATTAGATACAGTGGCTCAACAGTCAGTATCACACATGATTGGATTAGATATAGGGCCCAGCAGACAGTATCACACATGATTGGATTAGATACATTGGCTCAGCAGACAGTATCACACATGATTGGATTATATACAGTGGCTCAGCAGACAGTATCACACATAATGGGATTAGATACACAGCTCAGCAGACAGTATCACACATGATTGGATTAGATATAGGGCCCAGCTCGCTGACATTGTGGCTCCAGCGCTGGACCCATGAAAGGGAAGAATAATAATAATTTTGCTTCTTTATGTGTTACTAATTATTTTTGTGTATTTGTGTTATTTTACAGGTTCGGTTGTTGGACTACTTCGGATACGAGGACTACTTCAATGACAACTGTTTTTTATACTCAATAAAATGGTTAATGGGGGTTGTGTTTTTTTATTTCAATAAAATATTTTTTCTTTGTGCTTGTATTTTTTGAAACTTTATTATTACCGCCTTAGTAATGGCTGCCGGCTGATTGACAACCTCCATTACTAAGACGGGGCTTAATGTTAGCCCCCATTATTACCCCGGTACCCACCGCCACCAGGGGTACTGGGGAGAGCCGGGTATGAACCAGTACCCGACCATCTGAAGTGAAGGATAGGTACCGGGGCGGCCGCAGACTGGTAGTATTAGGCTGTATTAGGTAGTATTTCCACCCTGGTAATGCTAGGCTGCTGCTGTGTTGTATCTGGCTGGTTATGAAAATTAGGGGGGACCCCACATCGTTCTTTACAATTATTTTTTTTTATTTAATTTTTTTAAATGACGTGGGGTCCCCCCCATTTTTCATAACCAGATACAATAAAGCAGCAGCAGCCTAGCATTACCAGGGTGGGAAGGGCCACTGTCTCTGGCCTGTCCCTGCCTGATAGTACCAGCCTGCGGCCGCCCCCGGTGCCCGTCCATCACTGCAGATGGTCAGGTACTGGAGCGTACCCGGCTCTTCCCAGCACGCCTGGTGGCGGTGGGTATCGGGGTAATAATGAGGGGTTAGTGTTAGCCTCTGCACCGGCTAACACTAAGCCCCGCCTTAGCAATGGACGTGGTCAATCAGCCGGCGGCCATTACTAAGGCGGTAGTAATATAGTTTAAAAAAAAAAACAAAGACATAGAAAAATATTTTATTGAAATAAAAAAAACCCACGTAACCCTCATTAACCATTTTATTGATAATAAAAAAATCCGTCATCGAAGTAGTCCTGGAATCCGACGTAGTCCAACGACCGAACCTGTAAGAAAGCACACACAAAAAATGATTAGTAACACATGTGTTAGGCTTAGATACAGGGCCCATGTGTGATACTCTCTGTGGGACCCTGTATCTAAGCCTACCACAAGGTAGGCTTAGATACAGGGTCCACCAGACAGTAATCTTATACAGTATAAGATTACGGTGTGCTGGGGCCCTGTATCTAAACCTACCATGTGGTAGGCTTATATACAAGGCCCATCAGACAGGATCACACATGGGCCATGTATCTAAGCCTACCATGTGATTTGCTTAGATACAGGGCCTAGCAGACAGCATCACACAATCTGTGATCCTGTCTCATGGGCCCTCTAAGCCTGCTACATCATAGGCTTAAAGGGGTTGTCCCGTCCCTAAACATTGATGGTCTATGCTCAGGATAGGCCATCAATAGCTGATGTGTCGGGGTCCGTCTCCCGGGAGCCGGCCAATCAGCTGTTTTGAAGGGGCCGCGACGCTCGTACAACAGCTGCTTCCCCTTCATTTCTCTTACTCGCTCACACTGTGAATGGCCGACACAGATTCACAGTGTGAGCAAGTGACCGGAATGAAGTGACCGGAATGAAGGGGAAGCAGCTGTTGTACGAGTGCAGACAGGGATTTTAATCCTACCCTCCTCTTCAGCCGCAGCGAAAGTTCTGTCCTGACTCTATCCGGGATCAAGATGTTGTGCGCGGCGCATAGCGCTCTGACGTCAGGACCTCCGCTGCGCTCCGGAAACAAGAAGGTAAGTATTGTCAGTTACTATAGTAACAGGGGCCCGTGGCCCGAGTTACTATAGTAACTTTTTATTGATGTGGTGCGGGGGGCTGCGGGCCCCCCTGGCTTCGGGGCCCGGTCGCAATTGTGACCCCTGTAGCTACGCCACTGGGCAGAGTCCTCCAGAGTCTGTGCCAGCTCTTCACTAATTGAGGGGGTTCCAAGCAGAAGACTACGCTCTATAATGTTGATATATTTTAATAGGTCATATGAACAAGGGCTGTCCAGTTGTGACAACCCCTGTTAAGAAAATAATAAGGTGCATCAATTTCCCCAATGTCAACTGGAGAAACATTCAAAACTTTTTGCTTATTTCTATATAATAAAAAAAGTTTTAATGTAATGTTACTTACTTTACTTTTCTAATGAACACCACTAACTTTCTGATAGCTCTCCTGACATGTATGTTTTGGTAAATACTTGTATTCCCCATGAAATAACAATTCTGGAGTACCTTTTCTTAGGACTCTGCATTAGGCCGTTCCTCTGCTATTCCTCCTGAAAATGTATAAATAAATTGACAACCGGTTATTATCATTCACCTTGCCAATAGGATGTGTTCCTACACACTCTGACACTGTTAAATCAGTGTGAACTGTATATGTAGAGATACACACTATTAACATGGGGAATAATAACATCCAGTAGTCAATTTATTTATACATTTCCAGCAGGATTAACAGGGGAATGACACAAATCAGAGTGTTAGGAAGACGTACCTGTAAAAAATTGAACATTGGCACTGGAATTGACCTAAGTGAGGTATAGAGTCTAAGGGATCCTCCCGTTTTTTACCTGGGACTCCTGCATTGAAGTTTGGACTTAACCGGTTGGATCCCCGGGTCGTGGTACTCAGACAAGTCACCAATTTAGGGAGGTTGGAGATACGGCTGCTCCAATTACATGTTCCAGAATAGAAAAGTAATAAGTAAGTAAGTACTCATGTAATAAGGGATCAGCAATGGTGATATAGCAGTATGTGATACAGTTCTGGTGTTCAGTAGGTAGTCAGACAATCTAAATATTCAGCGATGATGTAGTAGAGTCAGGTTTGCGGTTGAGAGGATAATCCGAGAGAGTAGTCAGGGACAAAAATGGGTCACAGCAGCAAGGAGCAGGATAAGGATAAGATACCACTCAAGAAACAGCCAACCAGTTAAAGAAACTAACACCTATAATTGGCACTGAGGCCAGAATGCTGACAATTTAAATAAAGTGCTTAGCAATATGGCTGGTCGGACGGCCATGCGGTCTGCGCATGCACCACTCAACATCCCTACCAGCCCCTGCCGAGACATTAATTGTGGTTGCGGCCGGCAGGAAGAGACAGCGCTGGATTGCGGCGAGGTAAGTATGTTAAAAAAGCTCTTTTGAGAAGTGTAATGATCCTTCACTGTGATCTTGTTTACACCTTTATAGTCTATACAGGGCTTTCACGAAGGAAAAAATCTGCGTCTGGGGATAAAGATTTACAAATAAAGCCCCTTTATAAATACTCCTAAATATAAGCGGATATAGTCTGGTAATTAAAGGGGGTAAACTTGACCACAAGGATGTTCATGAGATGCAGTTGCCAGCTGTAAGCCATCCAGGTAGGAGGAGATCCTCTAGAGGAAATGAAGGATTTCTTGCTTACCTTGTTGAGTTACTTGATGAGCTAGACCATAAATATCCAGAGGCAGAGCAGTTGCTTGAGCAGCATTAGTTGATTTTGTGTACCTTGTGTAAGGTGTGAAATCTAAGGGGTCCTCCCGTTCTTCACCAGGGACCCCTGAAATTATGTTTTGTCTTAACCGGTTGGATCCCCTGATCACGGTTCTCCATCACCAATTGGCAGCGATACGTGGCAGCGATGTAGGAACAAGAGAGTAGTCATGCAAAGTCGAGGGTCAAAACTGGAAGATCAACCAGAAAGACAAATGTAGATGCCATAACGGAGTCAGTAGTCCAGGCCAGATGTCAAACCAGAGAGACAAACAGAAGGGAACAAATTCAAGGGGCAAGACGAGAGGCAAAGATCATATAATCTACTTGTTTAACACAGTATATATGTAGGCAAGAGGCAGAGACCAGGAATTGACAATCAGGCAAGGGTTAGGAGAGGAACTGTATGTAACACAGTGTTCTCAAAAAATATGTTACAGAATTGTTATTTCATGGGGAATTCAAGTGTTTATGAAAAGAGATATGTGAGAGCTGACAGGCCATCTTTAAAAGGGTTATCCGACTTGTAAATAAAAATTGAAACCAGCTGTAAATGTTATAAAACAAAATAAGAATCAGTACTCACCTCTTTTTCCCTTTGGCATTCCAGCGTTGACACTTTGGCGGTCCTCCCGGTCTTTGTTTACAAGCGGACAGCATGTGACCGCTGCAGGCAATTAGAGGCCTCTGTGGTCATGTGCTGTATTACTGGCATCACCGTTCAGTGATCGTGGCGATGTTAGAAATACGGCACCCGACCACTTTTGCATTTTTTTAAGAAGTTTGATAACCACTTTAAAGGCACACCATGCTACATACGTTCATTGTATTTTTCATGTGCCCCTTCTTTTGGCTATTTTTAGTAAAGAGGATTTGCAAGTACAGATACGGTTAAACATTTGATTTCTCTGTTTATTATGGCTTCATCTGTCAAGCTCAGCTGCAGACTTTACACAAGGAAGGGGAAAATGGTATATAGTTTGTGCTATGACTGGCACATTTTATTTTTGATTTGAAAGAAGAACAAAATGGTTGAACTGAAACTTGAACAATGATTCAATCTGTTTTGTTCTGGATTTACAAAATGCTATAGAAATTAATAAAATCTTTTATAAATTTACTGTACAAACAGAGATCGCCTGAATATAGCATTGCAGAAGAAAATACTGCAAATTAATAGTTACAGTAATCATACACAGAGCAGTATATTATTAGCCAAAGCATCTCTTCTAAGAAGTAGTAACAGAAAAAAGGAAGATAGAAATCCATAAACATTTCTTTAAGAAAAATGAAACAAAGCTATCTTTTAGATAGAGTATGGTAGATAATGCCAAAAGTAACAATGAGCCGTTGATCCTGGATGAGGGGGATGCATGTTTCTACAGGGGGAGGTTTGGGAAGGGGTTTCTTCTTTCATACTGAACCGGCATTACGGGACCGCTGAACGGCTTCAGTACTCATCAGATGTCAATAGAGGCCGTCCAGTGGTTCTGCCCTGAGGGTCTCCTCTTATATACTTATTTTAACCCTGGTACTAAGCCGTCAGTGGCTCCCAAAATCATTCTCCACTAAAGTAGACACATTGAAAGGGAACTCTAAGTATAGGCATTCTTAACAGCCCTGCAAAATGGCAACATTTCATACACTCACAAGCAGAATACCAGCAAAGGATGAAATCGAATACCAGTACAGGATATAACCGAGTAATGCCCTCCAAACAATACAAAGTTAATGCCCCAAGATTCCTCCATTAATTTTGTGAGAAGGATCTTGTTCCTTAGCACAAAATCAAATTTTTGCTTATCGGTAAAGATTTATAGTCTTCCTTTACCAGAAATGTATACAAACCAACTTCTAGAGTTTATCTTTCATTTTCTAAATTATACTTTTTGTCACATAATGTCAGCACAGAAGTGTTTCATTGCGCAATTTCCCTGATACAATCCAAGCCCTAAACTTTCTTCTTCTCTCATAGAAATCGATAGAAGGTCACACTACTGTCTCTTTAGTTGGTGGATCTGGTAAAATTAGAAAACTAAGGTAAGAATTAAATAATTACACTACAGCTGACCTCAGCAGTAAAGTAATTGTGGGTTGAAAGACCAAGCTAAAGACGCCTTCATTTATAATTTTCACATGACCTAATTTTTCACTATGTATACCCAATATGGTATATTTATGTTTTACCAATATATATATATATATATATATATATATATATATATATATATATATATATATATAGCGCAAACATTTTCCAGAGCGCTTTATAATTCAGCTAGGTAGCAACCATACAGAATTGCCAGAAAATTATTATTGATCAAAAGAGATACAAGCAATAACAATAGGAAGAGTGGACCCTGCCCCAGAGCTTACAATCTAAAACATACAAGGAAAAGTTACTAATTGTGTGGGTAAGTATTACATCAGATAGAAGGATGTGATTTAGAGAACTAGGTCATCAATTTTGAACTAATGTAAGAAGAAAGTAATGAGGAGAATAAAATATTGAATGGAAAAAGCTTGCATAATTTTGTGTGGCGGTGCATTCAACAGCATAGGTGCAGCCCAAGAGAAGTGTTGTATCGAAGGTTGTGATAAGAGAGGAAGTTTCAATTCATTGGCAGATCATGAGCACAAGTAGGATGATAAGAGAGGATATGTAGGAGGATGCAGCACTGTGGGAAGCTTTATAGGCAAGTACCAGAGCTTTACATTCTACAGGAAGCCAATGCAGCAACAAGCAACAGGCAGGGGGCAGAAGCAATAAAAAAAAGCATATAACAATAATACATTACAGAAAGGATGAGAGTGTGAACTCGTTTTTAGTAGTATCATTAGGGGGATAAGGTCCCATCCAGGAGATATTCTTAGGGTTAAGTTAGCATGTGGCTAAGGGGACAAAAGAGATCCAAATCAAGTATAGCCCCAAGACAACAAGATGAGGCAGCCAAGGAAGGGGGAAATGTTAACAGCGAAGACGGCGAGGGTATTTACTGTAAGGTCAGTGACAGGTTGTCTGTAGAGGGAGAGCTAAAAGTTTCAAAGAGATGAATGGGATGTTTTAAGTGAAATATTCCTGTTTCCCACTGTGGGGGTACATTATATATATATATATATATATATATATATATATATATATATATATACATACACACTACCGTTCAAAAGTTTAGGGTCACTTAGAAATTTCCTTATTTTTGAAAGAAAAGCACAGTTTTTTTCAATCAAGATAACATTAAATTAATCAGAAATACACTCTATACATTGTTAATGTGCTAAATGACTATTCTAGCTGCAAACGTCTGGTTTTTAATGCAATATCTACATAGGTGTATAGAGGCCCATTTCCAGCAACCATCACTCCAGTGTTCTAATGGTACATTGTGTTTGCTAACTGTGTTAGAAGGCTAATGGATGATTAGAAAACACTTGAAAACCCTTGTGCAATTATGTAAGCACCGCTGTAAACAGTTTTGCTGTTTAGAGGAGCTATAAAACTGACCTTCCTTTGAGCTAGTTGAGAATCTGGAGCATTAAATTTGTGGGTTCGATTAAACTCTCAAAATGGCTAGAAAAAGAGAGCTTTCATGTGAAACTCGACAGTCTATTCTTATTCTTAGAAATGAAGACTATTCCATGCGAGAAATTGCCAAGAAACTGAAGATTTCCTACAACGGTGTGTACTACTCTCTTCAGAGGACAGCACAAACAGGCTCTAACCAGAGTAGAAAGAGAAGTGGGAGGCCCCGCTGCACAACTGAGCAACAAGACAAGTACAGTAGAGTCTCTAGTTTGAGAAATAGACGCCTCACAGGTCCTCAACTGGCAGCTTCATTAAATAGCACCCGCAAAACGCCAGTGTCAACGTCTACAGTGAAGAGGCGACTCTGGAATGCTGGCGTTCAGGGCAGAGTGGCAAAGAAAAAGCCATATCTGAGACTGGCTAATAAAAGGAAAAGATTAATATGGGCAAAAGCACACAGACATCGGACAGAGGATAAAACTGTTATGGACAGACGAATCGAAGTTTGAGGTGTTTGGATCACACAGAAGAACATTTGTGAGACGCAGAACAACTGAAAAGATGCTGGAAGAGTGCCTGACGCCATCTGTCAAGCATGGTGGAGGTAATGTGATGGTCTGGGGTTGCTCTGGTGCTGGTAAAGTGGGAGATTTGTACAAGGTAAAAGGGATTTTGAATAAGGAAGGCTATCACTCCATTTTGCAACTAAATGCCATACCATGTGGACAGCGCTTGATTGGAGCCAATTTCATCCAACAACAGGACAGTGACCCAAAGCACACCTCCAAATTATGCAAGAACTATTTAGGGAAGAAGCAGGCTGCTGGTATTCTATCTGTAATGGAGTGGCCAGCGCAGTCACCAGATCTCAACCCCATAGAGCTGTTGTGGGAGCAGCTTGACCGTATGGTACGCAAGAAGTGCCCCTCTAAGCCAATCCAACTTGTGGGAGGGCCTTCTGGAAGCATGGGGTGAAATTTCTCCCGATTACCTCAGCAAATTAACAGCTAGAATGCCAAAGGTCTGCAATGCTGTAATTGCTGCAAATGGAGCATTCTTTGCCGAAAGCAAAATTTGAAGGAGAAAATTATTATTTGAAATAAAAATCATTATTTCTAACCTTGTCAATGTCTTGACTATATTTTCTAGTCATTTTGCAACTCATTTGAAAAATATAAGTGTGAGTTTTCATGGAAAACACAAAATTGTCTGGGTGACCCCAAACTTTTGAACGGTAGTGTATATATATATATATATATATGTAATAGGTTGTATTAGATGAGTTTGTAGTAAAGAAAGTCAGCAGGGGAACCAGACTTCTTCCATCGAGGCTTAGCAGCTGTGGGACATTTATGCAGGTAATGAGTTTGTTTTTAATGCCAGGGCTGATGTTGGCAACGCAGAAATACTCTGACACTGGGGGGACTACATCATCCAGGGCACAATTCAGAATTTTATTTTAATACTGTGCATTAAAAACATCATGAAGGTAACATCCCAAGTAAAACATTCTGCATTGCAGCTTCTGGTGCTCAGGCAAAAACACCTAAATGTATTTTTGCTGTATGCGTCTACTAGAATAATCTACTGCATACAAACATGGATTGTTGGGTTTGGTATTTGTACCCTAGATATTCTAGCTAGAATATTTATAGGCCGCAAGCTAGCTAGTCTGCAGAAGCCGACATATGGAGGTGAGGATTTTGTTGAGGGCAAGAATAAGCCAAAGAATTCTCCAGTCTTACCATGATTAATGTCGAAAGTAAAGAATTGATGTATGTTTCCTATTTTGGGGCCATACATAGGAGAAACACGTTTTGTAAGCACAGCCAGCACAGTTCTGTAGCTGCAGTTTTTTTCTGATGGAAAAAATGAATGCACAATTAACATTGCTGCTAGCCTGATTAATATTCTGATTAATATTCTGTGTGCTGCAGTGAAAAATAAAAATAAAGCGCCACAGAATATGTTGGCACTATATAAGCAATGGAAATTATATAACATAAATAATAAATAAATATTCTAGATGTGATTATTGTCTTTTGTATCACATCTATCTATCTATCTATCTATCTATCTATCTATCTATCTATCTATCTATCTATCTATCTATCTATCTATCTATCTATCTATCTATCTATCTATCTATCTAATCTCCTTTTTTCAATATTATCCTATCTATTTATCTGCCTGTAAGCCTGTCTGTATTTTATTGCGGATTACTAATGCAAATCTTGTGTAGAGAACTCTGCACAAACCAGAATTTTCAGTTTTAAGCCTATGCTTATGTAGGCCATCAATTTTTCATCTGCGGGTATCATCCCCAGGACCCCTGGTGATTAGTAGAATGAAGTCAAGTGAATGGCACTAAGCTGCAGTACCAAGCACACCCACATTGCGGCCCCTTCATTCTGCTGATCGGCAAAGATTAAACAAGGATGACCTCTCCTAAGAATAGGCCATCAATGTTGTCTCACGGAAAAACCCTTTAACTACATCTGAATGAAACTGCTCAAGGACCTATTATCAATTCATTACTGCAGGCACTGTAATTAGAGAGGTCTCACTATGACCCTTCCAAGTCATTTCACACAAGGAACATTGATGAGGTAGATATAGTAATGCCTCCCTCTATGGTCAGCTATACTGAAGCTGCTCTAATTCATTCATACAGGACTTTGCAATGTAAGTAGAAACTTTCTGATAGAGATGGAGAATAATGGCTGCTGTAACTCAGAAACTGAAAAATGAATATTTCAAAAAGTTAGTGGGGGGAACGGGGGACGTAATTATGAGGGTAAACGAACATTTTTCTTGGAAGGTGATGTTCACCTTATAACACCATTTTACAATTCCTATAAAGATACATTTCAGTCACTTTGTACCAGAAGGTAGCTTAGCTGAGCTCCTATACTGTGGTTGGACAATCAGTTTTCCTATATCAGATTACTGGATAGTACCTGATGTAAAGTCCAAACTGCCTGGAACGCAAATCACTAGAGACAAACATTGAGCGAGCAAGGAATGTTGGGAAATTTCAGATCTTCAGTCTGCAGAAATATTGATGCAGCTCTGGACTATTAGACAGATTGTAACTCAGTATCAATAGAAGTAATAACGTATTTCCAAAGTTATTTAACTTTTTCTGCAAATAATTTCTTTACGTAAATTGTAATATGGTGGTAAATGGTTAACATACAATTCTAAAACGTGATTATCCAGCAGCACGACCAGCAATTGAGACGGAACAACAGTATCCCAACTTAATGGGGAGCGCACGCAGGTAAGTACCCCCGGTCCAAAAGGGATCATGAGTCCATACAGAGAAAAGAGACCGCAGCACTCAAAGTGAAAAAAAAGTGGTGTTTTCTTTAATTCATCAAAACATGAACATGCAATGTTTCAACCCTGTCAGGGTCTATCTCATGCATGCTTGAGAAAGACCCTGACAGGGTTGAAACCTTGCATGTTCATGTTTTGATGAATTAAAGAAAACACCACTTTTTTTTCACTTTGAGTGCTGCGGTCTCTTTTCTCTATAACATACAATTCTAACACTCCTTTTTTGACAAGCAGACAGTATAAGGATGAGACTGAATCCTGCCTTGTTCTGCAAGAAGCATTTTAAAAGTATGCAGTATCTTTAGTGGATACAATAAAATGGGGTCACTGAGTCTCTTCATATAAGTGCTTGTGCTTACCTTGTCTTGCTAAACTTGCAGCTTCGGAGTGAGGAATACTAGTGACGTCAGTTCCATTAACAGCCGTTACTATATCTCCAACCTGAAGTCCAGCTTCTTCTGCTGCACCATCTGTTTTATTTTAATTATTGAAATGAAGAAACAGATGGTATAAGAAAAAAACAATAAGCCTACAATGTCTAAGTAAAAATAAAATCCAGTCTCACATACTGCAACATGTCTGCTTGTGTTCCGGCATCTTATTGATCATCTTATTTAAATCCATATATTTTCTGAACTATATTGAGCTAGGAAGGGACTACTGAGCAATCACAGTATAAGGTTATATTCACACCATGTTTTATGCTCTACGTTTTAATGTATACGCTGTGAAAAATCTTTCGACATATAAATTAAATATATGCTGTGACCAATGCCTAAGGGTATGTGCACACACACTAATTACGTCCGTAATTGACGGACGTATTTCGGCCGCAAGTCCCGGACCGAACACCGTGCAGGGAGCCGGGCTCCTAGCATCATACTTATGTACGACGCTAGGAGTCCCTGCCTTGCTGCAGGACAACTGTCCCGTAGTATAATCATGTTTACAGTACGGGACAGTTGTCCTGCAGCGAGGCAGGGACTTCTAGCATCGTACATAAGTATGATGCTAGGAGCCCGGCTCCCTGCACTGTGTTCGACCCGGGACTTGCGGCCGAAATACGTCCGTCGATTACGGACGTAATTAGTGTGTGTGCACATACCCTAATAGTGGCATCCATCACCCATAGACTATAATAATATCCATTTAACTAATACGTCAAGAATGCTCATGATCCCTTTTCATGATGTATCCGTTAAATGAATGCTATTATAGCCTATGGGTGGATAGTGCCACTGTTAGGCATCCCTCACCCATAGGCTATAAGATTGTCCATTTAACAGATACATCATGGAAAGCTTTTGAAAAGTCCATGACATATACATTAAAGGGGATCTGTCACTAGTTTAGTAATGCCCTATCTCCTAGCTAATCTAATAGTTGCTGTCACACTGATAATGCTAGTGAAAATTGTGTCCCAAAAAGTTTATTATTTTAAAAGTTATGCAAATGAGGCTATGCTAGACCAGGTATCACCAGTTGAAAACACAGTTGGGAATGGAATTTGTATATTATATGATCACCCTGTGTTGCTGGGCAGGGAAGGGGGAGAAGCTGTATGCTGATTGGACAGCGTCATATAGAAAACATTACACTGCCCAGAGATAAAAGAAAGAGTTACCTCCCATTTGGCAAGTCTAGCCAAATTAGCATATTTAGAAAAATGCACATAACTTTGCAAATAATAAACGTTTTTGAAAAATAATCACACTGTAGTTATCAGCATCATAGCGCCTATTAGATTAGTTATGATATAGGGCATTAATAAACTAGTGACAGATCCTCTTTAAACAGAAGCCTGTGACGTATGTCATACAGTGGTATACATCAACTATAGGCTCCCATGGTAAAAAAAAATGGATACTGTGCGGTATGCTTTTTTTGTGGGATCCCACAGGATGGAATAGTGTAGTCTACTATGCTATTCCATCCTTCAAAAAAATAAAAAAAAGGAATGCTGAAATATACTAGCCTGATGGAGGCCAAAAGGACACCCTTTTGGCCTCCCCTTGGCTAATGCAGCCCTTTGGACACCTTTAGATTATATGTTGGAGTACACGCTAAACAAAGGGCCAAAAGGTGGTGTGCACAGAGCCTAACTAAACTGAATAGTTATTACATGCAATACAATTGATTCCAGATCACCAGGCTGAATAACAATTTAGGTACAAGAACATCATTACAAAACACTTGGAATCCCAGACTACGGACATGAAATTTTTGTTATCAGATCGTGGCAGGTTTAGCAGGATTCCCTGACAATCTCATATCTATGGTGACCAGCAGACTGCCTCCTGATGTCTGTTGATGGGGGAAACATGGATTGGACAAGTTCGACTTCAACCTGTCTGACCCTATTGTTTCCACTGAAACACCTCTGTTGACACTTATCCCGGATTCTTCCATAGAAATAACATACCCATTCAGCAAACAACTCAATAATGGCCTGACATGCAAATTACACCTGTGATTCACATACATTGTCACTGCTTTAACAGGGTCCTGTGAGTCATGATACACTGTTAAACTTTTCCTCTCTCATGAGGTTGCACAGGACCTCCATTCTCCTATATTTGGTCCTAAATGTGGTATCACTACCTATCAAAAATATATGACATATTCTACAAATATGCATAAATGTAATATGTTGGAATAACCCTTTAGGTACACCTATCTGACCTTGTCTTATAAACTATTTACTTGATGGACAATTCCTAAAAACTTTTTTTTGCAAAAAAACCTTTTTAAGATTCCCCATAAACTGCCGAATTTCTTAGCAAGATCTCTGTTTCGCCTAGACATAGGGAAATATAATAGCTGGATACTGTCATGACTCTAAATTATGTCACACACATACATTTTATGAAGTAGGCTACTTCTTTTTGATAATAAATAATGTACTTACTTGTATCAACTTCAGTAACTAAAATAGGCTTTGAAAATTGGATCCGAAATCCCCAAGGGTAGTCTCCTGTACCTTTTGCAATTCTCACAGTACGCTCACGAACTGTTTAAAAAGGAATGCATATTCAGAGTTTATTCATCTGCTGCCACAACTGGGAAAATAAGGCAATCTGAATTCTAAGTATATTGTCTTTACTTATGCGGGTCAACTGTCAAGCAATGGAAAATTATACTAATTAAAATAATGGATTACACTATTACAAGCTGTAAAGGACAAAATGAAGACGATGTGAGGAAAATTAGGACAAAATAAATCATCAAGATATCTGCTTATGTGTAAAACTGACAAGAATATAGACTTAAAAACGTGAATTATTATTTGGATAATATCAGAGGAGAGGCAGCCTCCCATTCTGAAATGTTTAACCAATGCTCCACCTTGGAGCTATGTCAGTCTAGGTAGTCCTCTGTGAGCTAAAACTAGGGGGGGGGGGACTGGCCATCTGGCAGTTCTAGTAAATGCCAGATCGGGCGGTGCACAGTGGGCCAGCTGGCTGCCACCCACACAGTTCTTATTAATTATAGCGGTAGTCTAAAGCCTAAGCGTTCTAGGTGTTTGATCAAGCTTATCTTTATGCAGCTGCTGATCAGACACTCAGAGATGGCAAGGGGGAGTAGAGGGATGAAGTCGTCTGCCTCTATATAATCAAGCAAGAACCAAGTGGCAGAGTTAAAGCAGTGCTTTCTCTCATCAAAATAAAAGAGCCTGCCCACGAACCCAGCATTGGTTAGTTCATGGTTCGGCTCTTGGGGTGAGGTTGGACTGCATTTTTTACAGACCTCATTAGATAGAAGAAAGAGGGAACGGCACTGCTTAGCGGATGCTGTACTCTGAACCAATAAGTAATGTTCAGCAATGCCACTCTCTCTATTACTGTCTGCAGTAAACCAACACACTTCAGGAACTGCAGGGAAATTATCTGTAATTGTGAGGAGGCATGATTTTGCAGTGAGGTGGGTGTGGCTTTGTCTCTGCAGGAGGTTCTGCCAGGGGTCATCAATTGACAAAAAATATCTAGTAAGTGAGAGGGATTAGTGGGTAGTGTGTGTGTGTGTGTGTGTGTGTGTGTGTGTGTGTGTGTGTGTGTGGTATGCGTGTAGAAGGTGCAGTAGCGGTTTTATAATATTCGTGATTTGGGGCGGCTGCCCTAGGCTCTCAGAGGCCCACGGCTAATCATGGCAAAAATTGAGACTAAACTACTTTGTGTAGGACCTGTACAGATAAGGTCACATGATCATATAGTATGTGTGCAGGTCCTGAAGCCAGAGGGCAGAGCAGCAAGGCTCCACAGAAAGAGAACTGTTGTGTAAGTGTATGGGGTCTGGTCTTGGATCTGTATTAGTTTAGGTGGTCTGGCCTGGGGTCTGTATTTTGGGGGTTCTTGTCTGGGATTTGTATTTGTTTAGGCGGTCTGGTTTGGAGTCTGTATTTGTTTAGAGAATCAGGTCTGGGGTCTGTATTACTTTAGGGGTTCTGGTCTGGGGTCTGTATTAGTTTAGGTGGTCTGGTTTGGGATCTGTATTTAGGGGTCTGGCCTGGCATCTGAATTTATCTAGGGCTCTGGTCTTGGTTTGTGTAGGGTCCATGGCCGCGGGCCATCGGGTTCACTCACCTCCCGATGCCCGCAGCCATGGATCTGTGAGCGCTGGTCCCCATCTCCTTCCTAGGAGACGCCAGCGCTCACTTCCGCTCCGGTCCACTGTGTCCGTGCACATGAATATAATTATCATCATCAACCCACATGATTTCCTGGTCTATAAGAAGGCCCCAGCCCTTCTGATCCTTGCCTAAAAGTTTTTAGTTTATCCAAAGTCTGTCTTGCAAATGCTCCCTTAGTGTTTCCCGTTCCAGTTGTTACCCGTGTCCTGTTACCTGTTCCTATATCCCGTGCTGTGTTCTTGTTCCTGTGACTACTAGTGTTGGAGTCGTGTCCTACTGCACCTGCTGTTGCTTGCCATGTCCAGTGTCTTCTGCCACGTCCAGTGTCTTCTGCCACGTCCAGTGTTTTCTGCCACGTCTTTTACTGTGCGCCACGTCTGGCGTAACCTGCTGCAACGACCTCCATCCGTTCTGAAGCCACTGTCTGGACTAATTCAGGTACCCGAGTGTTACGAACTGCTGTAGACTTTCGTATAGACTGAGACCTGGTCAGCTGCCTCTCCGCTACGGCGGAGCGGCCTAGTGGGTCCACATACCATGTGACCGTGACAGTTTGCATTTAGGTGGTCTGTTTTTGGTTCTGTATATATTTCAGGATTGGTTCTGTGGTCTGCATTTGTTGAGGGGGTGTGAGGACTTTAATAGTTTAGAAGGTCTGTGATCTTTTTTTATTCCTTGGTCTGTCTTTATTCTAGGGTCTGGTCTTGGACCTGATTTTAAGGGTCTGGTCTGAAGACTGAATTTATTTAGGGGTTTGGTCTACGGTCTGAATTAATGTAGGGGTCTGGTTTCTGCATTCACTTAGGGGTCTGGTCTGGGGTGTGAATTTATTTGTGTTGCTATAGAGGCTGGAGATAGTAGCAGAGGCGAGGGGCCAAAGATATCTCAGCAGCAAACTCTGGAGGTCATCATGGAGGTCTGGGCCAGATGGAGAAGAAAATGACCGACTCTAATCAGAGAAGACTAATTTGTGAGTTACTGGATTCATAAAGGAGCTGACACGTCTCTTGACACGTATGTTATAGTAAATCTTTGTATTCCACAGAAAGTCTCCGTGTAGCCCAGGCGTAATTGATAACTGGGTGTTACCGTTCCCATCGTCAAGAGGAGGTGTCCCTTCACAGACTCATAATGTCAGCAATGATTGAACAATTTCAATGTCTAAGGACGCAGCTCTTTGACAAGGGGAATGGTTACACCCAGTTGTCAATGCTAGCATAGAAAGGTGGTGTAGACTATAGGCACTGTGTGGCAGGACTGTGGGGATGGGGAAGCCCAAAATTAGGTAACATCTCAGGGCATATGGCTTTTTTAATCCACCACTGGGTATGTATCTTAGGTATGAGTGTTGTGTGTGTGAGGCAAAGGTCCTAGGTATGAGTGTGTATATATAATTAATGGTTAAGTATGATTCTGCAATCATACTTTTATTTGGTTATAGTAGGTATTATAGTATTGTATATTAGTAGAAGTTAAATTTGTTTTAAACTGTATGTTTATTAAAAATGTTTGCAAAACAAACAGAAAATGAAGTTTAGTACAGTTAGAAAATAAAACAAAATAATTATATAATATATATAGTAACATGTGAAAGAAAATATATTGACTGAACAATAGTTTATAAACGAGGTGGAAAAAAGATAGATATGTGAGTGGTCACAATGTGGAAACTATATTAATGAAGGAATTAACTGCATAGGGAGTATATAGTCTCGTAAATTAGAGTTGAATGAACTCCACATAATAAAATAGAAGAAAATATATTCAAAAAAGAAAAAAAACATGGACAAGAAACTTATAACATGGAAATGAGGAGAACAAGGGGTAGGAGGGCTGGTGGCCATCAGGCGCTAGGTTGTTTTGAGACCTTTATATTTTTGTATTATTGTATAACAGCATTATTTGTATGTACAGTATATAGTGTTAATATTTATATATTCAGTATATGGAGGAATTATTTATGTGTACAGTATGTACTGGTATTTATATGTAACGTATTTGGCAATATTATTTATTTATACCATATATAAGGCGGTATTGCAGAAATGTCCAAACTTACCTTTGCTTGAATTTGGTTTAGGACTCCAATTTCTGATGAAATAAATTTTATACAATATTGCGACATGCTAGCAAAACCCTTGACAGGCTGCTATCCACATCAAAACCACTTGGTGTCCACACATAGACACATATAGCATAGACATCTCGTGACAGAGTATCGCAAAATCATGTTTTTTTTTCTAAGCTGGTCATGCGGGATCTTGAATCCCCAATTTCAGGATTGGTGGGGGTTCTCTGGATCTGTGGGGCTACCAATGGTCAGACCCCCACCAATTAGACTTTCATGGCATAGCCAGGTAATAAGCTGTTTTTATATAATAGGCCAGCTCCTTTAACAATTTTGTACATTCACATACTTACTTGCAACTGATTTAGGTCTTTTGCTGAGACATCGTGGACTATTGTCTGGACTGCAGTCATCACCTCGAAATATCCATGAGGCAGAATGAAAACTCTCTGTATATAATCCTTTATTTTCAGCCCGTGCACCAAGATCTACGGAGCGAGTATCTTCTGAATTTCCTTAATTTAAAAAAAAACAAACAAAAAAACGTAGAAAACAAATTTTCAATGGAATGTTTTTTATGGGAATATCCCAAGGAGGAATGACAAAATTTGATAGTGAACTTGAAAACATTTAGAGGCTTAAAACTGCTCAACAAAATCTTACATTCCTTGGGTCCTACATTATGGAGATCTCATGGTTTCTTTCTGACTGCTTCGCCTAAATAATAACAACTGATATTCTGCTTAGAAAGTAGTAATGACATGCTCCTTCCCCCCAATAAGTATTCCTTATGTCGAGTCCTGTAACATCTAACAGAGGGGGTGGAACATGACAACTCTACATGCAGCTTCTAAGGACGATATGATCCAGACAAGAAGTCCCTCAGGGTCTTAATGGTTCAGATACAAATGTGAGTAAGCCTCTGAGTTTTTTACCATTCTTTCAATTTCTGGTGTTTTTAATAGCAAAAATAGAATAGTCTTCCATCAATTTTTGCTATCAAAAACACCGAAACCCTGACTAAAAACCTGAATGATCCATCATATTCCTTGGAACCCTCTTGAAAACGTATCCATCATAGCTGTTATGGCTCCATTAAGAAAGGAAGTCGTGACATTAATGTGAACATAGCACAGTACTTGCTTAAACCGAAAATAATCTTTAGTTTTTGAATGTAACATTAAATATCTAGAAACATTGTCTAGGCAAGAAAATAGAATGCATAAAAAAAATATCTAAATTTGTCATGCTATAAATTAATGTATAGGACATATAAATGATAAAAACTGTTGGAATATAATTTTGGAAGGTTACTTTTTTTTATGAAATTTACGATTTTTAGTCATTTAATATTTGAACATTATAAATGTGACAAAATACAAAAATGTAAAATAAACAACAAGTAGATGATTCAATAAAGAGCTAATTGTATAGTATATATTATATATTCATAACACCCTGTACCTACAATTTTGTATTATGGACAAGGTAAAACATAATTAAACAAAATCTAACTGATAAAATACACATGTGCTATCAGCAAGCTGCCCAAAGACATGATCACATATAAAATAAGAGATATCAACCAAATAATACACTGAAACATCAGAACAATATAATCATTAGTATAATTGTACAGTAAGCCAGTATCATTACTTCTAGAAAAGTTTACAATACTAGAAATACCAAGACAATTTCTTAAACACCAGTTTCCTAAACCCAGCGAACAACATCTCCTCCCATTTAACATATCAGTCCATTAACGTGTCTAGGATAAACATTTACCTTTGTGGTCATTCTGCAAAGTGTAATTCGCCATTGAACATAATGACAGTGTTATGCCAAGGCCACGTGCAGAGCACTGGTACTTATAAAGCACAAGTACATGTATTTTTATCTGATTGTACTTATTTAAACAGAGAGCATTATTTGTCATGATGAATCATGGAGAGATCTAGTTAACAACACAATGCTACAAAACAGATGGTTATATAAGACGCAAGTAGTGTGAAGCAGCGAAGGCATTAGTAATAATAAGTGTCACATATAGCCCTGTGAAGCTGAAATTTTCAGCAATTAGTTATAGCACGCTAGACACCAGCCTTGGCTATTTATACCTTATTAATGTGTGCAAAAGATAAAATCATGATAATGCCTTGGATAGAAGCAAATGGATCAATAAGGTGCTCGGATGGCTTCACAGTTTCTCCAATATTTTAAATCGGTTGTGTATTTTAGAAAACTGTTTAGGACACTTATCTATAAGCCCAAGCAGAGATCAGCTACAAAGAGCATCTCTTGATCTGAACGGGTCCGCAGGTCCATGCTTTACATGACAGCCCATTTAATTTAACCCCTTAAGGACATGGCCAATTTTGGCCTTGAGGACAGAACAATTTTTTTATATTTCTCTCTTTGCATCCTGATGCTCAAAACTTTTTTATTTTTTGTATACATTTTTATTTGGGTGAAAATGCAGAAAAAAAGCAGTTCCGCCGCAGTTTTAAGATTTTTTTTTACACCATACACCGATCATCATAAATAATGTTATACATTTGTTGTACAAGTTGTTACGGTCGTGGCAATACCAAATATGTCTATATTATTTCATGTTTTGGGATTTATATTTTAAAAAGTTTATTTATTATGAAAAAATGTTTGTGTATTTTTGTTTACTTTTTATTTATTTATTTATTTATCATTATTTTTTTTGACATTTACTTAACTTTTTTTTTTAATGCCATAAAGGGATTTTTCATTTTTCATTTTATTTTTTAACTGTAATGTACTGGCATAGATCTATATGCCAGTACATTAGCCTGTGTACTGATTGTACACAGGCAGTTGTTAGGGCATACCTAAGTATGTCCTAACAACAGGAAATATGTTCAGACAGCCCTGGGGTCCTTCAATGGACCCTGGGCTGTCTGGCCATACAAGTTATGGGCTTTGATCACATCACAGTTATTTTCTGTGACGCGATCAAAGTGCAGTCCCCCCTCCTTGAATGCCGTGATCAGCTTTTATTGCAGCATTCAAGGGGTTAACGGCGGAGAGAAGAGGTTTCTCTTCTCTCCGCTGTTAGAGCGGGGCCGTGGCTGTGTATTACAGCCGTTGCCCCGCTCTCGATCGCACGCAGAGACGGCTGTCACACAGGACAAGAATGCTGTCACACAGTCCTAGATACTGCCAAACAGCCCCCCCTGTAGATAATGCCATACAACTCACCCACTGTAGATAGTGCCATACAGCCCCCCTAGACACAGTGCCATACAGCTCGCCTGTAGATACTGCCACACAGCCCCGGCCTGTAGATAGCGCTCCCCCAAACAAAAAAACTTTATACTCGCTTAGGTCCCATTTCCACGGCGAATGGGGCTTCTACACAAGCCTCCATAACATCGATCGGATCCTTGCGTAGACCAGCCTGATCCAGTGACTTCATCACGCCGGCCTGCGCAGTGATTCCGTCCCTGCGCCTGATAAGCTGCAGGCCGAACAGCTTGTAGTCAATTGCAGAGAAGGGAGATAACCTTTTAATTTTTCTGTTGACATAGCTGTAAGAGGGCTTTGTGCTTTGCATGACAAGTTGTAGTTTTTAATGTTGCCATATTATGTAATGGGAAACTGGAAAATAAATCTTTGTGGAGAGGAATGGGAAAAAAACTGTGATTCCTCCATTGTTCTTTGGGCATCATTTTTATGATGTTGACTGTGTAAAAACGACATGTTAACTTCATTCTGCAGGTCAATTTGATTACCGTGATACCATAGTTACATCGTTTTTTAATGATGTACTACTTTTCTAAAGAAAAAATAAAATTGTTAAAAAATAAAATAAAAAAATTATAAATATATATATAGATAGATAGATAGAGAGAGAGAGATAGTGGGGAAAGCTGTAGTTTTTATTGGTATCATTTTGGGATACATACAACTTTTTGATAACTTTTTATTCCACTTTTTGGGGGTATACACAAAACCCAAAAGACAATGGAAGAATCACAGTTTTTTTCCCATTCCCCACAACAAATAATTTTTTTCCCTCTACATTATATGGTACATTGAATGGTGTTATTAAAAAAATACAACTCGTCCCTCAAAAGATAAGCCCTCATACGGCTATGGTCGACAGAAAAATGAAAAAGGTCTGGCTTTTGAAATGCGGGGAGGAAAAAACTAAAATGAAAAACAGAAAAATTACTGCGGCGCCAAGGGGTTAATATTATACTTTCTGTCATCTATTGTAGTGTTTATTGATATGAATTCAGTTTTGTGCAGTCTATGAGCTGTTCTTTGACCTTTCTGCTCAATTGAATAAATATAAACTCACTAGCCTCCTTAGGATACGTGTGGTTTTAGTTACCTGCATATTTGTGGATATATGCATGAAAGAAATAAACAACCCTTTTGAGGAAGCGTTGACAAAACAAGCGAAGCTACTATTATTAGGCTTCGTTCACATCTGCATCAGGGCTCCCTTTCAGGCGTTCCGTCTGAGCTTTCCGTCAGAACGGAACCCTGACTGAAACGAAAAAGTCGACTACGATATTGCTTCCGTCAAAATGACGGAACCCTTGCACCTGATCCGTCACCATTGAAATCAATGGTGACGCAAACGGAAATCTATGGTTTCCGTTTGTTTCAGTCAGGATTTCGTTCTGACGGAAAGCTCAGACGGAACGCCTAAATGGAGCCCTGACGCAGATGTGAACGAAGCCTAATAATAGTAGCTTCACTTGTTTTGTCAACGCTTCCTCAAAAGCCTTACCAGTAAATTTTTTAAATATCTCACTTATTTCTTATTACTTAATTCATTTAGCAACTATGGTCTGTAATTTGTATTCTAGTATATGGACATTGTACTTTGGGTACCTCACTGTAGTTTATAACTGTATTGCATTAATACAGTATGTGGTAAACATACAGCAGTGTCATGCTGTGCATGTGATGCGAGGACAATTACCAGTTTAGATAAGTGAATTTTTTCCTGATAAATCGGGTATACTCCATTGTCATGTGCCAGTTTGACGTAAAGAAATTTAAGCTTGATTCGCACATGTTGGCCAAATTACTATCAAGTAAATGTAGACCACATAGTCAAAGTAGGATTAAGCAATCTAATTTTACATTAGTGGGAGATTACAAAGTATAAGGCCCTATGCACACGAACGTGATTTTGTGGCCGCAATTCCCCCCTGAAAATCTACGGGAGAATTGCGGCCCCATTCATTTATATGAGGCCATGCACACGGCCGTAGTTTTTACGGTCTGTGCATGGCCCGGGAGCCCGCACCGCAGAAAGAATGGACATGTCCAGGGGCGTAACTAGGAAAGACTGGGCCCCATACCAAACTTTTGACTGGGGCCCCCCCTCCCCTGGGTGTCACACAACCCCCCCCCCCTTGTAGATAGTGCCTTTTTTACAAACCCCCCCCTTTTGATAACGCCATACTGACCCCCTGTAGACAACGCCATACAGCCCCCCGTAGAGAACGCCATACAGCCCCCCTGTAGATAACGCCATACAGCCCTCTCTGTAGATAACGCCATACAGATCCCCCCTGTAGATAACGCCATACAGCCCTTTGTAGATATCTACAGAGGGGGCTGTATGGCGTTATCTATGGGGGGGACTGTATGGCGTTCCCTACAGGGGGGGACTGTATGGTGTTCCCTACAGGGGGGGACTGTATGGCGTTCCCTACAGGGGGGGACTGTATGGCGTTCCCTACAGGGGGGGACTGTATGGCGTTCCCTACAGGGGGGGCTGTATGGCGCTATCTACAGGTGGGACTGTATGGCGTTCCCTACGGGGGGGACTGTATCGCGTTCCCTACAGGGGGGGCTGTATGGCGCTATCTACATTGGGGGGCTGTATGGCGCTATCTACAGAGGGGGCTGTATGGCGTTATCTACAGGGGGAACTGTATGGCGCTATCTACAGAGGGGGCTGTATGGCGTTATCTAGAGGGGGGACTGTATGGCGTTCTCTACGGGGGGGGGCTGTATGTCGTTCCCTACAGAGGGGGCTGTCTAGCGTTATCTACAGGGGGGACTGTATGGCGTTACCTACAGGGAGTCTGTATGGCGTTCCCTACAGGGGGGGTCTGTAGGGAACGCCATACAGCCCCCCTGTAGGGAACGCCATACAGCGTGTCCCCCCTGTAGGGAACGCCATACAGCGTCCCCCCCCCCTTGTAGGGAACGCCATACAGCGTCGTCGTCCCCCTGTAGGGAATGCCATACAGCGTTCCCTCCCCCTGTAGGGAACGCCATACAGCTACCCCCCCCTGTAGGGAACGCCATACAGCATCCCCCCTCCCAAAAAAATGCGACCTACAGTGTGTCCTAATAAAAGACATGTATCCCCTCTCCACAGGAGAGGGGATACATGTGTGATCGCTGGCAGCGATAGGGAGAACGGGGGACCGAAAGTCCCCCTGAAGTTCTCCATGACTAACCTCTGACTTCCGGCGTCTGCGCAGCTCTGTAGAAATGAATGAATGCGCATGCGTGACCAGCGCTCCATTCAATTCTACGGAGCTGCCGACACAGACCCCGGATGTCCGAGGTTTGTGATGGAGAACTTCAGGGGACTTTCAGTCCCCTGTTCTCCCTATCGCTGCCAGCGATCACACATGTATCCCCTATCCTGTGGATATGCTGTGGATAGGGGATACATGTCTTTTGCTTAATGGCAGAGCAGGGAGATACCTCCCTGCTCTGCCGTACTGTTCAGTGGCGTCCCGCTGTAGCAGCCATAGCGGCTGCTAGCGGAGCCTCCGGCCATGGTGGGGGCCCGTGCCGGCGGGCGACACGGGCCCCCTCATGCCGCGGGCCCCGTAGCAGCCGCTACTGCTGCTACGGCGGTAGTTACGCCACTGGACATGTCTTATTACAGCCAACTTCTGCGGTCCGGGCTCATTGAAAATAATGGCCGCGGCCTTGTGCATGGCCCGCGATTTGCGGGCGGCTTGTGGCTGACAGTTCGCTGCCGTCCGACCCGAAAATCACGGGCTTGCACATGGCTACGGTCGTGTGCATGAGGCCTTAGCCATGTGCACAGAAAGTAAAAAAATAAATAAAAAAAATGCTGCATGTAAACAAAAACAAATAAAAGTTTCTGCTACTTTGGGGTCTGAAGAAAACATCCTGCATATGTAAAAACGACAGGTGTTCCTTTAGAAACTGATCATTGTGGACAATATCATTCGAAAAATTTTGTTCCATGCGTTTTTTAAATGTTGTCATTTAGGAAAAAAAAAATCACTTGTAACTACTTTAGTCTCACCAAATTCAATTGTGCTGAAACAGAAATGTTAAAAGAAGCTTTTTGGAGCAAACAGCAACCAAGATCTCAGCTTTCTCAACCCCCATAAGGCCCCATGCACACGACCGTATTTTATCTATCTGTAAATATGGATCCGTAGTTATCCGTATATACGTAACGGTATCCGCAAATACGGTCCGTAATGCATCTGTATTTGATCTGTATATACGAATTCGTAAAAAAAAAAAAAAAAAAAAGAAAGGGAGGCTGCAAATGATGTCACCAACATGTCGCATAGCAACGCTTCCGTAAATAAGGTCGGTTTACGGATGCACATCCATAGCCGTTCGTATTTACGGAAGCACCTATAGGCTTCTATGGGAGAGTGCGTGCCGTAATTACGGACAAGAATAGGACAGGTTCTATAATTTTTTAAGCACGGACACCTATCCGTAAAAATACGGAAAGCTGTCCGTGGCAAATAGAAATGAATTACGGACCGTAGTTACGGCCCGTAATTACGGATGAAAAACACGGTTGTGTGCACACGAACGTGCTTTTGCGGCCGCAATTCCCCCGAAAATCCACGGGAGAACTGCAGCCCCATTCATTCCTATGGGGCCTTGCACACGACCGTGGTTTTCATGGTCCGTGCATGGCCCCGGAGCCCGGACCGCAGAAAGAACGGGCAAGCCTTATTACGACTGTGTTCTGCGATCCGGGCTCATTGAAAATAATGGCCTCGGCCATGCCATGTCCACAGCTTGCGATTTGCGGGCGGCTCGTGGCTGTCACTCCATGGCCGGCCAACACGGAAATCACGAACGTGCACATGGCTATGGTCGTGTGCATGAGGCCCAAGAGAGTGAAAAAGTGGGAAACTGGTATCTTCAGTCCAACATTTTCAGTGGGTGACTGGAGGTGTCAGTTTACTGCAATGTCTGCACTAAGTAATCTAAAAAGCTATAGACATCAAACAAAGAAAGAAAAGTCTGTTGCGGACTTCCGTTGCAATCCTGTCCGAAACTGAATTCCCGAGCAAATCTGACACATCTGAACATGCCCGAAAGCTGGGTTTCCACATAGTGTAAACGCAGCTGAATTTACGCAATGGAATTCTGTGCGGGAATTCCGCAGCATTTACAGTAGCTGCAAATCTCGTTCACACGCTGCAGAAAAAAACACGCAAAAAACACCAGCGGAAATTGACCTGCGGTGTGAATTCTCAATTTGAAGCATGTCAACTACTCTTGCGAAATTGTACAGTGTTTAGGCTGTATGCAGAAGTGACCAAAATGCAGTCATATTGATGGAGATTTTTTGGGTACATCAATAAAACCATTATAAAAGGCGAGTGAAATAATGGTAATATCAAAAAATAAATCATCACCTGACTCTTCAGTGATGTTGCTGGTAATTGAGCTGCCTCCAGCTGAATTGCAGTTTCTCGTTTCCTTGAACTGTTTCCTTTTCTTAGCCCAACGATCTGACCCTTCTTCCTGAGGACTATCACAGCTTCTAGATTCCTTCAATACCAAGTCTTTAGGCAGTTTCAAGTGTTTGTTAAAAGTTTCTGGTATTACATCTGTTAAAAATAAAACCACAAATTCAGAGTTCCTGTAAAGGATCTGCCAGGCACAGCTTCTGTGTCAACGCCCATAGGTAATCAGTCTGCACCTGCTTCTATGTCTGTGAGACTGACTCCATCTTCCACCACTCAGGATGGCAGGCTTAGGAGTGGAAGAGCCTATCACAGCCTGGCCAGACGGAGCTAGCTCCCGCCCTCTGTCTATTTATACCTGCCTTTCCTGTTCCTCCTTGCTTGTGATTCTTCTCGTTTGGTTTCCTGGCCCTGCTGCAGCTTCTGAACTATTTGACCCTGCTTCATATTGACCCTGGCTTACTGACTACTCTCCTGCTCTGCGTTTGGTACATCGTACACTCCTGGTTTGACTCGGCTTGTTCACTACTCTCCTGCTCTGCGTTTTGTACCTCGTATCCTCTTGGTTTGACTCGGCTCGTTCACCACTCTTATTGCTCTCGGTGTTGACGTGGGCAACTGCCCCATTTCCCTTAGCTTCTGTGTACCCTTGTCTGTTTGTCTGTCGTGCACTTATTGAGCGTAGGGACCGTCGCCCAGTTGTACCCCGTCGCCTAGGGCGGGTCATTGCATGTAGGCAGGGACTGAGTGGCGGGTAGATTAGGGCTCACTTGTCTGTTTCCTTACCCCCATCATTACAGTTCCTAGTTGAAATGTCATTATTGTCTATACCCTTAGTAGCTAAAACAGACATACAGCACAACTATTCCAATGGCTTTCCCGTAGAAATACCAGTTTCTTTTTTGAGAAGCCATATTGGCATATAAGAATTAGACCACACTCACATTAGACTACTATGTTTATAATTATAATGTTAAAAGGCTTATCAACTTAGAACAATTTCTTTTTGTTTGAAGGGTCCTAAACGGCTGTCTGGACTCACGACAGGGCTTAAAAGGAAAACAGCGCTATTTGGCTTTTGTTGCTCAAATTTAGCAGGAATGGTTTGCGGAGGCCATGTCACATTTGCAAAGCCCCTGAGGGGACAAAACAGTGGAACCCCCCCCCCCCCCACAATTGACCCTATTTTCAAAACTACACCCATTGAGGAAATTATCTAGAGTTATAGTGAGCATTTTGACCACACAGGGTTTTTGCAGAAATTATCGGAAGTAGGTTGTGAAAACTAAAATCTAAATTTCTTCAAAGAAAATGTAGGTTTAGCTATTTTTTTTCATTTCCACAACGGCTAAAGGGGAAAAAAGCACGCAAAATTTGAAAAGCAATTTCTGCCGAGTAAAACAATATCCCACATGTGGTCATAAACGGCTGTTTGTACACACGGCAGGGCTTAGAAGGGAAAGAGCGCTATTTGGCTTTTGAAGATCACATGTAGCAGGAATGGTTTGCGGAGGCCATGTCACATTTGCAAAGCCCCTGAGGGGACAAAACAATGAAAACGCCCAAAAAGTGACTCCATTTAGGAAACTACACCTCTTGAGGAATTCATCTACTGGTGTAGTGAGCATTTTGATCCCACAGGTTTTTTTTTATAGAATTTATTAGAGTTGGGCAGTGCAAATAAAAACAATCCCTTTTCTTCAATAAGACGTAGCTTTAGCTAAATATTTTTAATTCTCTCAACAAATAAAGGAAAAAAAGAACCCCAACAATTGTAAAGCAATTTCTCCCGAGGTCGGCAATACCCCATATGTGGTCATAAACTGCTGTTTGGGCACATGGCAGGGCTCAGAAGGTAAGGAGCGCCTTTTGGCTTTTGGAGTGTAGATTTTGCTGGATTGGTTTCTGGTCGCTGTCGCATTTGCAAAGCCCCTGTAGGACCAAAACAGTGGAAACCCCCCAGAAGTGACCACATTATGGAAGCTACACCCCTCAAGGTATTCACCTAGGGGTGTAGTGAGCATGTTAACCCCGCAGGTGTTTTGCAGAAATTAGTGTGCACTTGATGGTGCAGAGTGAAAATGGGATTTTTTCCATAGATATGCCAATATGTGGTGCCCAGCTCGTGCCACCATAACAAGACAGCTCTGTAATTATTATGCTGTGTGTCCCGGTTTTAGAAACACCCTACATGTGGCTCTAATCTTTTGCCTGGATATTTGACAGGGCTCAGGAGTGAAACAGTACCATGTAAAATTGAGGCCTAATTTGGTGATTTACAAAGTATTGGTTCACAATTGCAGAGGCTCTGATGTGAAATAATAAAAGAAACCCCTGAGAAGTGAGCCCATTTTGGAAGCTGCACCCCTCAAGGCATTTATTAAGGGGTGTAGTGAGCCTCTTGAAACAGGAGAAATGTTCCCCTCAGGCCTGCACAGCTGCATATTTTTTATTTCCTGACTTATGGAAGCCTTAACTAATTTTGTTTTCATAGACGTAGTGGTATGAGGGCTGTTTTTTTGAGGTACGACCTATAGTTTTTATTGGTACCATATTGGGGTACATGCAACTTTTTGATCACTTTTTATCCTATTTTTTGAGAGGCAGGGTGACCAACAAATAGCAATTCTGGCATAGTCTTTTAGTTTTTTTTATACAGGGTTCACCACGCGTCAAAAATTACATGTTAACTTTATTCTGCGGGTCAGTCCGATTCCGGCGACACCTAATTTATAGCACTTTTTTTATGTTTTACAGCTTTTTGTACAATAAAGTTACTTTTGTAAAAAGAATGTATTTTTCCTGTCGCCGTGTTGTGAGAACCATAACGTTTTAATTTTTTCATCGACGGAGCTGTTTGAGGGCTTGTTTTTTGCGAGACGAGCTATAGTTTATATAGGTACCATTTTTGGGTACATGCGACTTTTTGATCACTTTTTATTCCAATATTTGTAGGGCAAAGTGACCAAAAAACAGAAATTCGGGAACTGTTTTTTATGGTTTTTTTTACGCTGTTCACCGCATGCAATAAATAACAATATTTTTAGATCTCAGCCCATTACGGTCACGGCGATACAACATATGTATGGTATATTGTACTGCCATTCCTCATAATTTACAGAGTTCTGTTCAACAGTTTAACAGAGTTATTATCAATTTCCATCGTTAGGCTGGGTTCACACTGAGTTTTTTGCAGGCAGAAAATCGGCCTCAAAAGTCTGTTTGGAATTTTCAGGCAGATTTTGCTCTGCCTGCACGCTGATTTTTGCAGCGTTTTTCGCTCATGTCATGACCATTGAACGCCATTGAACGCCACAAAATACTCTTTCTCTGCCTCCTATTGATGTCAATAGGAGCTCAGAGACGTAAACTCCCAAAGATAGGGCATGTCCATTCTATTTCCCGCGAGCCATTTTTTCCGCTCACAGGAAAAAGACGCCTCCGCCTCCCATTGAAATCAATGGGAGGCATTTTCGGCTGTATTTTGGCGCATTTTCCGACGCGATTTCCGCGTCAAAAACCTCTGTGTGAACTGACCCTTAAAGGGGATTAAAATGGTTTCCACACTTTATAAAATGTGAAGCTTAACTGACTAACTACATATAGTGGGGCAGATTTATTAATAGTATCTTAATTGTAGACAATTCAAAAGTAGACATGAAAGGCAGAAAATGTGCCAAATTTATTGGCGCATCTTTCTATAGATTAGACACTTTTCTGTTTCTTACACCACCTCTTGGTTGGCTTACTTTATACCATTATTTTTTGCCAAAATTATAGCGCACATCATTAATAAAGCTGGCCCATTTTATAAATACACTTAACCTTGCCCCTTTTACAAAGTGTCTAGTGATGTGCAAAAAGTCTCTAAATCTCTTAATAAATGTGGTGCACGGTATGTCCGCCAGTTTTTTTGCCTCAATTTGAGAAAGAATTCTGGTGCATTATTATTAATAACAAATTTGTCTGAATGTTTTGTTTTATTATACTATTTATAAGTAGGTCCAAAAGCCTCTCTGTCACATAAAAATAACACTAGTTATAACATATGCCGTGTAAACCCACACTAATAAAACATGATATAATAAGACTATGAGTTACCTTGCTTATTCTCCTTCTTTATTGGAGTTTCTATTTTCTCCAAATATTCTTCAGCTTTTTCATAATTTTTTAAATAATTCTCTTCAGAATCAGACTTTAGCAGGTTTGGAATCTGACAGCTTATTGACTCAAAAGAAGTGCCAGGAATGGCACTATCAGAACTGTTTCTTGGGGATGTGTTGTTGCTTTCCTCCTGCTCTGGATACGCAGTGGCATTCGCTTCGTTCATACATGGCTCATCAGGTATGTGGGTTTGGTGTTCCATTGATAAAAAAGGGTCAAATGACTCAGATATTTGTGAAGAAATATCCTTGCACACCAGTGCACTTTGGTCTTCAAAGGAACTATGTATTTTGTTTTCTGAATTGGGTTCTTCAGCATCAGAGGCAGGTGTTAATACGGAGTCTCTTAGTAACACAGAAAATTTACACTCTTTTGAAAGTTCTCGCTGTGCTCTAGAAACAGGTGCCTCAGTGTCACCTTGAATTAGCGCCCTTTGGTCCCGGTCTCCAGTTACAACAGTAACAACTGACCCTCTTCTTTTTCTATATGCATTTTCTGTTTCTGAAGCATTAGACTGACAAACATCAGATCGGTGAAGACATTCAGCAGGCACTGGACTATTGCTGTTTTTCCCTAGAATATATTCTCTTGAGGTGCTTTGAGAAGGAGGAGTAACTTGAATTAAAAAACATTTGCTGTGTAATTCTGAAATATCTTGTACTTCTGTATGATTATCACTGTCTAACATATCTTCATCAAACCCACTTTCGGTAAAATATACGCATTCTTCAGCATGCTTCATAATATCATCTAAGTCCTCATCTTCATCCAACTGCTTATTCTCAACATCTAAAAGATGGTCACTATTCTCACATGGACCTAAAACACTGGGATGAATGCTTTCCACATCTTCTTGGGCACAATATAAAATTGGATTTGGATGATTAGACGGAATAGTTTTATGGTTTTCGTCTTCACTTTGTCTCCTACTGCTTTTAAAGTATGAGGACACTAGTGGTCTTCTAAGGTCAGCAGAGGAAACATTTGGTTGATTTCCTTGAGCCATAGGATTTGATGTAAACAACTGTTCTTTTACATCAAAAAAAGATTGCATTGCATGACTATAAGTAACATATGGGTCATAATTTATTTGTGGAAATGTTTTACGTCTCATTACTTTGGCATCAAGGGGGCAATCGGTTTTTCTTGAGTGACAGTACTTGGATGAAAGCAGCTTTAGTTCCTTATTTGAGATAAATGGAACTTGGTTAAATTCGGGTTTATTTGGCTGAACTGGTTGCTTAGTGCTTTGCTTCCACTGTCTCATGTACTGAAAGTGGTGGCTTTCACTTTTTTCTGCAGGGCACACCTCATACGTTGAATCTCTCGGCTCAGTTTCCACCTCAGACCAAGATGACGTTGATGTAGATGTATAATATGGTTGTTTAATGCAATCGCCAAGAAGTAAGGCCTCATCATCTGCAAACTCTGCAGGAGGAGGAGGAACATCTACACATGACTCAGGATAACTGTAATTTGAACAAAATTCTTTCCCCTCGTAAAAACTAAAATCAGACACAGGGTAAGAACTGCATGATCCTCTAGTAGAGCAATAATCATTTACTTGAGTATAACCACTTCCAAATACATCATGATTTTTATTTTGTACTTCATTCGATTCTATATAAACTCTTACATTTTGGCTAATCGCTTTATATTTTACTTCAATACCTTCTCCTATTATCTCTAATTTTATTGAAGGCTTGTCACAGCTCTTACTTCTTGGTTCGGACAGGTCTGTGAGCTTCCCCGAATCTCCCATAAATTCCCACTTGTGGTCAGCATTATGCTGGCACTGTTGGTGTTGTCTGTCATGGTAACTTCTGCTCTTCTTAAGACTTTTTCCATTGGTTATTATAACATGAGTTCTACTATTTTGAGCTAGTTCCTTATTTATTTCCAAATTCAGATGAAATCCATCAGATGTGACTGTAATTTCATCATTGTCTTCTGCTTGTTCTTTAAAATCATGATGGAACTCCTCTGTATCCAGTTGTGACATTGTAGATGCGTCTTGCCATGTAACTTTTACAAAATTGTCCATTGTGTCAAATGTTGTTAAAGTTGGTTTACATTCTGCTTGTCTGTGGTGAATGTCATAGTCTTTATTATCACATCACTGAGGTTGTGTTTGTGCTTCACTAGGGAAGGTACATGGTTGAGAATGATCATTCACTTGTTCCTTTTCGCTGTTTTCAGATTAATGGCAACGGCAAACAAATGGCAAGTGCTGATCTAAAAAATAGATGCAAAAATGTTAGAATCATAGAACCATGTATGGTAAAACATGATACATTGGAAGACTAATGCAAAATGACAGGGATATGGTTACATTTCTAAATGTTGTTGAGATTGACTTGTTGTTATGGATGACATACTTGATTTAGGGTGTGTTCACATTAGCGTCACCGTTCCGTTCATGGGTTCCGTTAGACCTTTCTGTCGGAGGAACCCATGAACGGAAAGGGAAACGGAAACCATAGCTTCCATTTGCTTTACCATTGTTTGCAATGGTAATGCTGCCGTTGCAAATGGTTTCCGTTTGTCTCTGTTCCGTAAGGTTTCTGTTTTTTCGGTGGAAACAATAGCGCAGTCAACTCAAATATGTGGTTCAGATATCATGAAATTCTCTGATTGATTCATAGTTTTGTGAGAAAAGATTCAGTATAACTTGTAAATTATTCATTTAAATCCCTGCTCACTACAGGATTATGAATCCAGTCTGATGCATACAGAGATAGCGGTCAATCACCATGTTGGACCGCCCACTAGATACATAAGCCCAGAGCCAGCAGGGATTTAAATTAATTAATTAAAAGTTGTACTAGATATTTTTTCACAAAACTAAGTATCAATCTACTCATCTCCACCTGCTCTATAGTGTGCTGTCAGGAGATTGGACAGCATGTACCACGTGACAGGTTCTCTTTAACATGAATGTAAAGTAACTTAAAATGTGAGAAACGATTAACCAGTTAGAATATTTGAAAAACTCATTGTATATCTAAGTGAACTTATATTATTGTTGGAATGGCATCATCATGGGACATAGGTATGAAACATAGGGCACATTCATGTTTGCAGACTGCTTACAGAAACCAGTCAGGTCCCTACCAAATCCTCCACTTACTTATTTTACTACATATAATTGGCACAATAGATAAATGCCTACTTTGTATAATGACAGGACATGACTTACATTCTTCACTATCCAAACTCTTTCGATTTTTGTTTTTCCTTTGTTTTCTGCTCATTACTTCACTGTGAAAGTTTCAAGAATTCTATCCAAATGACAGAAAATAAATACTTCTTGTTATTAACGTGACTGAATGTAAACATGTATGGAAATCATGTACATTTCTAACAAGTATTGTTATCACCGCTGTAGCCAATGGAGAATTCTAAAAATAATGTGGATGGCATTTTATTTTTTTTCTCACAATTTTCCATAATTGTCCTACAGACTCACAGTTTGCCAAAAAATTGGCGAATTGATCTGCAGGGAATTTGACACATATATATATATATATATATATATATATATATATATATATATATATGTATATATATATATATATATATAAACATAAAAATACAAATGAACCCGTTGAATAACACACTGATCTACAAGTTTGGTCAAATAAAATCTCAATTAGCTACACTGACTCAATGTACTAGGTAATATCTAAAAGGTTTGATTATCGATTTGTATTAGTGAAATCTGAAAATAGAGAAGTTTGCACAGGTCCAGCTAGTCCATAACAATTTAAAAAAAATTGGATCATATATGGAAGTTTAAAGAGGCTCTGTCACCACATTATAAGTGTCCTATCTCCTACATAATGTGTTCGGCCCTGTAATGTAGATAACAACACTGTTTTTTATTTTGAAAAACGATCATTTTTGAGCAAGTTATGAGCAATTTTAGATTTATGCGAATTACTTTCTTAATGCCCAACTGGACATTTTTTAACTTTTGACCAAGTGGGTGTTGTACAGAGGAGTGTATGACGCTGACCAATCAGTGACCAATCAGCATCATACACTTCTCTCCATTCATGTCCATTTGTACTCAGCACAGGGTGATCTAGCAAGATCATTTTCCTCCCAACGCTCCAAAAGCCATAACTTTTTTCTTCGATAAAGCCATATGAGGGCTTGATTTTGGTGGGACAAGTATTTCAGGGCATTATTTATTGTACCACATTATGTAAAAAAAATCATTCTTGAGGTTGAATGGAAAAAAGTGATTCCTCCATTGTTTTTTGGGTTTTGTTTTACGGCGTCCATGTGCAATAAAAACGACATGTTAATTTTATTCTGTGGGTCAATACAATTACGCCAATAACAAATGTATAATTTTTTTATGTTTTACTACTATTACAAGGAAAAAACTAATTGTTAAAAAAAAATTGTTTTCTGTCGCCATATTCTGCGACCCATAACTTTTTTATTTTTCCATCGGTTGAGCAGTGTGAGGGATTATTTTTTGTGGAGCGAGCCGTAGATTCTATTGGTACCATTTTTCAAAACAAATTTATGGCGTTCCCTGTGCGGGTTAAGTAATGTTATATTGTAATAGTTTGGACTTTTACGGATGCGGTGATACCAATTATGCTTATTATTTTATTTTTCTACATTGCATTAGGGGGAAAATGTTTTTTTTTTTTTTACTTTTAATATTTTTTTTTGTACATAAAAAAACACGTTATTTTCACTGGGGTACTTGAACCAGCGATCCTTGGAATGACAACCATTGCAGGGACCGATGGGCTGTCAATAGGGGCAGGCCCCTCTTTCTAACAGGTTAGATGCTGCGGTCACTATGGACCGCAGCATCTAAGGGGTTAAATGAGCAGGATTCCGCTCATTGCAGTAAAGTGTCAGGTGTAACATGCCCGTGAGTTGCTCCATACTCCCCCTACCCAACCATGACGTAAGTATACATCAAATGTCGGGAAGGAGTTAATCATGCAGTGTTAATCTCTAAGGGTATGTGCACACGGTGAGAGGCTTTTACGGCTGAAATGACAGACTGTTTTCAGGAAAAAACAGATGCCTCGTTTCAGCCGTAAAAGCTCCTCCTTGTATTATGCGAGGCGTCTGAGACGCTCGTAAATCTTGAGCTGCTCTTCATTCAGTTCAATGAAGAACGGCTCAAATTACGTTGCAAAGAAGTGCCCTGCACTTCTTTGCCGAGGCAGTCAATTTACGCGTCGTCGTTTGACAGCTGTCAAACGACGACGCATAAATTACAGGTCGTCTGCACAGTACGTCGGCAAACCCATTTAAATGAATGGACAGATCTTTGCCGACGTATTGTAGCCCTATTTTCAGGCGTAAAACGAGGCATAATACGCCTCGTTTACGCCTGAAAATAGGTCGCGTGAACCCAGCCTAAAGCTAAAGAAAACGGTAAAATAAGTATGTACATAGGACAGATATAGAAAATGGACATATAAACAACTGGAATGTCTTGATTTTGGTAGCAAATCCTGTTTATTGACACAATCTATATAATGTTGCTGATGTTTCTCTATGACATAAAAGTAATAGCATATATATGTATTTGCTTCCTTTCAAATCATGTTCTATATCTTACATAAATTCATGTTGTTACCTAAGTGTCTAATGGCACTCAACCTTCTTTCCATGAGGGAACCCCTCAAAAACGTTTTCCAATCCCGAGGAACCCCATTCTATCATGCACACACCGAACACAATTGCATGGACAACACACATGCTTCTCATACTCCCTTCTATACGGCTGTATATCATTACATTGGGCTAAATTTACTACAATTGTATTGCACATATTTCAGATTGATCAGAGAGTCAGTCAATGTGAGGGTACAGAATGTACTAAATGGCTCAGACTTGTAAAATCTGTTATCCACACCATGCATTGTTATAAAATAGAGGAATAGAAGAAAAATATATATGAAAATAATATTTTTTGGGGAAAAGATACACTGGTTAGGTCACAAGAGAAAATAGCTTGTTGCTATTAGCTTGGTTTTGAGTTAGTATTACATATATCAGACTAAGACATAAATAGTAGAGGAGTAATGCAAACACACAACTATATTCTTTCCATTAATGCCTAACTCCACTTAAAACCTACAAAGTAATGACTGCAGTTACTCTTGCCCTATGGAACACTTGCAGGGGTGCCAGACAGTAGAAATTAGATGAAAAATTGTACAGGGTTCTTACACTTGACAGCTGGTGGTCACCAGTTTTATTTCCTCACTGACCACTCACGACCCCCATCTCCCTAAAGTGAGGCCCCTGTCAACTCCCTATATGTCAGCTTCCTGGATCTCTGTGTGTTTGTCATTAAAGGGTGGGAAGAGAGTTATATTGGGGTTAACTGCAGTCATTGCTGAACTGTCAATAATTTAGTAGCGTTAGGCTTTAAGGATCGAAAATTGGAGGTAAAGGAGATGTTATAAATATAAAAATAATAAAATTTGACAGTAAATATTTAAAAGTAGCAAAAAAAAAACATGTAGATTAAATATAAAAACAATGCAATAAAAATATTTACATAAGGGAATATTAGTAAATAATGTAATAAAATAGTAAAATTTGTCAAGATTCTTGACTGAAATACACTGCTACAAAATCGCAACTTACCTGGAAAAGTTATTTCACTTGGAGAACATTTCCAATTCATCTGTTATATGAGAAACCTGTTACATGCCTGGTGCTCAGCTTTGTACTGCCTCTCCTCGGGGCTATTTTTGTCATGTAAGCTCAGAATCTGATTATCACCTTTAATCTGGAACAGAAGAACGATGGTCTCCTACCTTTAATCAGCCTAGTGATATGTTTCGCTGGTACCTAGGTAAGAGAAAATAACTCCAAACACGTGCAGTATTACTGTAAACATATAGTATGGAAGTGGTATTAAATATCCAGTTGATGATAACCTATCACAAACGATTATTTTCATATATGAAAAGTCTTCCGAGCTCTCCAATATGAAACCCAAGTATTAGTGAATAGATTTAAAACAAATATTTGAGGCAATACCAGATATATCCAGTGATTAGAGCACTATTACTAACATGTAAAAATAAGGGAAAAATTGATCAAAATAAATACTGTAAGTATTCTGTGATACCTACATAGTTTTTAGAAAATGAGGCATTAAATAATTGCAGCTAAAAGTTGCGCCAAATTTTTTAGATCTGTCACAATTTGCACTATTTCCGCCATAAATGCACTGTAAATTGTTGTTCCTAGGACACTATTGAAACAGTAAATATGCCCCAATGACACCCAAGAGATTGCCCTATAAAGCAATAAGATTACAGCTATACCAAAATTCATAGAAATTTACATAAAAAACTCATGTAAATAGGAGGAGACATTCTAAATTCTGCACATTTGTGCCCAGTGCGTCATTGCCTATACAGGTTTCTGGGCGGGTCATGGTAACCTCTGCATGGACCTGAGCATAAAGCCAGGATGCAGGAGTAACCAGACATGGTCCCCTAATCGGTGGGTACTTTGTATGTAAAATTTGAGGCTGGGGTTGGAGCCCCCACGCTTGTCAATAGTTATAATTTCAGCTTTTGCCCTGAGTACTAGGCCTTGCTGCATAGCGAATGCCCCTCGCGTAAGCCTTTGTTATGCAGCAATAACAATGCACATCAGCGGCAAGGTAATGCTAGCATCAATCCTCACTACAGATTTCTCAAAACACTGAAGCCAAGTACCCAATACTCAGATAAATTGCATTGAAGTACCCCCAAGGCTATGATCTTACAATGTGCTTCACCTATTGAAAGCACAGTGTGAGTGCTCCGTTGGAGACATGACATGTATTCCCTGATGCTTGGACCCTCACCAATCGCTAAAACTGGGGTATCCCTGGCCCCCATTCCCTTGTATATAGTGCCAACACGCCATACATCTACTCCCATTATCAGCTGACACGATCCAAAGGAATGGGGCTTTGGGTCCTCTGTTCAAGCGATTAGTGGAGGTCCTAGAGGTTGGACCACACAGATCAAGCATTTATCATGTATCTTATATATTGGTGATACATGTTATTGTTGGAAAAACCTCTTTAAGAAATCTACTTTAGTAATTTTATTTATTTATATGTCACCACACCACATATGCTCAACCAAAATTATTGTTATCAGAATGTTAACAGCAATGATAATGTGTCATCATAATGAGAAGTGTAATTTGGGGCCCCCATTGAAAAATATATAACAGGGCCCCCACCTACCATATGCTATCTATAATAATGATATTTTCTTATGTGGCAGAGGGGTCTTTGGGCTATCTCATCAAGCGGGGCTAAGGTGCGACTGCTACCCATATAATTACGCCCCTGATCAATACTTATTACTGATATGAAGTCTTACAGTACGTTTATTTACTTCCTATGAAATCAGTCAAGGAATGAGCATATAATAAAATAGATAGGGAAATTAAGGTATTATACACTCAAGGTCCGATATACAAACAATGCTGCAGAATATGCTGGCACTATTTTTAATTACATTTTAATATTATGTATAACTTGTCACTTTTACATAGTTAGTATGGTTGAAAAAAGACACATGTCCATCAAGTTCAACCAAGGGATGGGAAAAGGGAAGGTAAAAATTTCTATACATAGGAGCTAATATTTTTTTGTTCTAGGAAATTATCTAACCCTTTTTTTAAAGCCATCTACTGTCCCTGCTGTGACCAGCTCCTGCGGTAGACTATTCCATAGATTCACAGTTCTCACAGTAAAGAAGGCTTGTCGCCTCTGCAGGTTGAACCTTTTTTTCTCCAGACGGAGAGAGTGCCCCCTTTTTTTTTAGGGGGTTTTACATGGAACAGGATTTTGCCATATTTTTTGTATGTGCCATTAATATATTTATATAAGTTAATCATGTCCCCCCTTGGTCATCTTTTTTCAAGGCTAAATAGGTTTAATTCTTTTAATCTTTCCTCATAACTTAAATTCTCCATGCCCCTTATTAGCCTTGTTGCTCTTCTTTGTATTTTTTCCAACTCCAGGGCATCCTTTCTATGAACTGTAGCCCAGAACTGAACTGCATATTCTAGATGAGGCCTCACTAATGCTTTGTAAAGTGGGAAATGTACATCCCTGTCCCGCGAGTCCATGCCTCTTTTAATACACGACAATATCTTGCTGGCCTTTAAGCAGCTGATTGACATAGCATGCTGTTATTTAGTTTATGATTTACAAGTACACCCAGATCCTTCTCAACAAGTGAATCCCCCAGTGTAGCTTCCCCTAGGACATCTGATGCATGCAGGTTGTTGGTACCCAGATGCATAACTTTACATCTACTTTAAACTTAATTTGCCAACTGAATGCCCAAACACTTAGTTTGTTTAAATCCGCTTGCAATTCACGAACATCTTCCATAGACTGAACATTACTACATAACTTTGTGTCATCTGCAAAAATAGAAATAGTGCTATTAATCCCATCCTCTATATCATTAATAAATAAGTTGAATAATAGTGGTCCCAGCACTGAACCCTGGGGTACAACACTTATAACCGGGGACCATTCAGAGTAGGAATCATTGACCACAACTCTCTGGATACGGTGCTTGAGCCAACTCTCAATCCAATTACTAACTATACTATGTAAACCTATAGTCCTTAATTTACCCATTAGACGTCTATGAGGGACAGTGTCAAATGCCTTTGCAAAGTCCAAAAACTCTATATCCAGAGTGGCCCCTCTGTCTAGGCTTCTGCTCACCTCTTCATAAAAACAAATCAGGTTAGTTTGACAACTTCTGTCCTTAGTAAAACCGTGCTGGCTGTCACTTGTAATACTATTTTTTGCCACATAATCCTGTATATAGTCCCTCAAACATTTTCCCCACGATGGATGTTAAGCTTACTGGTCTATAATTACCCGGGGAAGACCTAGAGCCCTTTTTGAAAATAGGCACCTCATTTGCCCTCCTCCAGTCCCTGGCACTATACCAGTCACTAGAGAATCTCTGAATATTATGTAGAGGGGGACTGAAATAACTGAACTAAGCTCTTTAAGAACTTTAGGGTGTAACCCATCTGGTCCTGGGGCCTTGTGTACATTTATTTTATTTAGCTTGGACCATATCTACATTCGTCCAATTCAATTAACAACCAAAATGTCTCGCAGGTATGGTGCTTTGGCTAGGTGTCACCCACAACGTGGTAGTCACAACACCTCCAAAAAACGTCACTATAAATAGCGAAACTCCAAGAATAACCTTGAAAACTATGAGAAACAGGAGTCTTAAGCCATAAATGTACAGAGAAATAAATATACCTTTATTGTTACATCAAAAATTCCATTATAAAAACACAAATACACAACGAGGTATTAAAAATTGAAGGGTAAATGGATAGATCGAAATCTAGACCTTCTACACAGGTATGCTATAAATACTACAGGCAGAGAATTCTACTAACTGTACAATGAAGGAAAAAGGCAAAGTAATGTTTCATACAGACAGTGCTGGTACCCTGAAACGACACTTCCTAATTCCAACGATGAACTAGCAAATGTGTATCAGGTTAGCAGCATACAAATAAATGCCACAAGGAGTTGTATTTAACCCCACCTATTGCCTGGTCCCGGGTAGAAGACAAGAAAAAGGTATAACCTGAAAAAAACCCGGTATATAAACAGTCCACCTGGCAAATACCAGGGAAATGAGTAAATAATCGCTTACCCATGAAGTTTATGGGAATAGACTGATCCACCTAACGTTTGAGGCACCCCGACGCGCGTTTCGCTTGTGTCGCTTCCTCAGGGGGTGTTATTCGTCCAATTCAGTATATAAACTGATATATTAACAGCACTGGCACCGGCTATGTCAGCTGCTCTTTCTTCTGTTGTATATACAGAGCTAAAGACAGTGGCTGATTAAGTAGACCATAGACCCTGGGCTGTTCCACAAGCTTCGGCCCCCCCTTCACCACCGCTCTGCCATCCCGTGTCTCTATTAAACACCACCTTTCTGTGTGAGCATTGACAAATAAGTGTTATGATTCCAAAAGTCAAAGGGCTGTGTCCCTACATACTGACAGTCTCCAACCATCGCTGACAGTATCACACTGTGCAGGGACACATCCTCCTGACAATGGGAATGGTAACACGCATTTGTCTATTAGTCCTGGGTACACAGATATGTGGAATACAAGGATTTCCTACAACAGACATGTCAGGAGAGGTGACAGCTCTATAAATCAAATAACTCACAAGTGATTTCTTCTCTGATGGGAGCCGTTCTCTTTTCTTCTCTTCTCCATCTGACACAGACCGTTATGACGACTTCTCCGTATGACTGCAGAGTTTCCTGATGAGAAACCTTTGCGCCTCGATTCTGCAGCCATTTTCAGCGTCTATAGTAACACAAAAATTCAGAAACTAAACACCCTAAATTGTTTTATACCCCAGACCAACGTCTTAATCACATTAAGACCGCAGGCACATACATTAACTCAGACCAATAAATTCAGTAACTAAACTTTTAAATCACTGGAACCCCCACCGATCACTAAAACAAAGTGGAAGAAGTGCTCGGGTGAGCGTTGTTCCACTTCATTTCTGATAGTCTTTCCTTGGAGCAGTGTACGGACTCATAGACGTGCTATTGAGCTCGGCTATCAGAGGAAAGACGATCATAAACAAAGTGACTCATCACTCACCTGAGCGCTTCTGCCACTTTGTATTAGTGATCGGTGGGGGTCCCAGTGATCGGACCCCCATCGATCAAAACTTCTGACATATCACTATGACACGCCAAATGTTTTTTAAATGTTTGATTGGTGAGGTTTCATTGCCCGGACCCCCATCGATCAGAACTTCTGACATATTACTATGACACGCCAAATGTTTACCCCCCTTGCAGTATAATAACTACTGAGGGATCTATGGGGGGAGATTATACTGCAGGGGGGTTCTGAGCATCTGACTGACTGCAGAGGGCTCTATGGGTGGGAAATAATTTCCCACACACAAATTTTGAAACTAAACACCCTATACACAAAACACACTAACTCCACACACTATATATTCAAACTACACACTATATACACACACTACATGCACACACTTACACTATAAAGACTTACATTATACACACTATAAACTCTATACACAGCACACACTATAAACACTACACACACTATATACACTACACACACACTATATAGACTTACAGTATACACACAGGACACACTATATAGACTTACACTATATACACTACACACACACACACACACTATATAGACTTACATTATATACACTATACACGCACTATATAGACTTACACTATATATAATATACACACACTATATAGACTTACATTATACACACACTATATAGACTTACACTATATACACTATACACACACATTATATAGACTTACACTATATACACTACACACTTTATAGACTTACACTATACACACACACACACACACACACACACACTATATAGACTTACACTATATACACTAGACACATAAACTATATAGACTTACACTATATACACTATACACACCCACTATATAGACTTACATTATACACACAGCACACACTATACAATATATACACACTATAAACAAAAAATTGTATGCAATATACACACACACTTACATTATATACACTATATAGACTTACATTTAACGCACTATAAACCCTATACACACACACAACGCTATATAGACTTACATTATACACACAGCACACACTATATAGACTTACATTATATATATATATATATATATATATATATATATACACACACACACAATATATAGATTTACACTATACACACACACACTATATTTACTTACACTATACAAGCACACAATATAGACTTACACTATACAGACACTATATACACAGGACACACTATATAGACTTACACTATGTTCCCTATATACACACACACTATATACACAGGACACACTATATAGACTTACACTATGTTCCCTATATAAACACACACTATATACACAGGACACACTATATAGACTTACACTATGTTCCCTATATACACATACCACACTTACCAGAGTCTCTTACTCTGCTTGCGTACAGCCTCCAGGACATTAGTCATCTGACTGTGATGTCACCACAGGTCCTTCACCTCCTAGTTGCAGTTTTGCCGTTATGAGGCAGCTGCTGGAGGTTTAGACAGACGGGACAGTGCACATCAGTACAGAGGAGCTGACTGTCAGGGAGAGAGACTCCAGCACTTGCCCATCACTATCTCTGACAACGCTCTGTACTGCTGATGTGCTGTGCCGCCCGCCCCGTTCCCTGGCCGCAGTTGACTCCCCCTGCACATGCCCCCCACCTCTTCCTAATCAGCAGGTGGGCCCGATGACCGCGACAGGCAGCAGCCCTTGCTCGTTTTTTTTTACTTATGTGCGGTTTGGGCGGCACTGGGCCCCCTGGGAGCCTTGGGCCCCAGGTGGCCACCTGAACCGCCCATATGAGGATCCGTCACTGGCTAAAGAACCCATTTAGTAACTCTGCCTTCTAATGATCCCCTGTGACCAACTCCCTATTACCACTATTTAGAGGTCCTACATGTTCAGACCTTGGCTTTTTTGCATTTATATACTTGAAGAATTTTTGGGGATTTGTTTTACTATCCTTGGCCACCTGCCTTTCATTTTGTATTTTTGCTAATTTTATTAAATTTTTACAGATTTTATTACACTCTTTATAATTTAAAAAGGCTACAGATGTATCCTCAGATTTGTATTTTTCAAATGCCCTTTTTTTGTCATATATTGCCCTTTTTACAGAAGGTGTAAGCCATGTGGGGTTTAGTTTTAGTCATTTATACTTGTTACCTATAGGAATACATTTTGCACTATAATTACACAAAGTAGATTTGAAAATCTCCCATTTATCATTTGTACCATTATTTGACATTAGTTCTTTCCAGTCTATATCCTGAATTGCAACCCTCATCCTGGGGAAATTGGCCTTCTTAAATTTAAGTGTTTTTGCCCTCCCAGCCAGTGTTTGTTTTTTACTGTATAGGTAAAATGTAACTATATTGTGATCACTGTTACCGAGGTTTTCACGAACATTGACATTCCCAACAAGCTCTGCATTATTAGAAATGACCAGATCCAACAGAGCTTAACCTCTAGTCGGGTCTTCCACAAACTGGCCCATAAAATTTTCCTGCAACAGGTTGAAGGAAATATCTCCCCTTTGCAGTTGAAGCTGAATCATGACACCAATTAATATCCCGGTAATTAAAATCTCCCATTATCACTACAGTACCAGCCTGTGCAGTCCGCTCCATCTGTTTAAATAGCTGACCTTCCTTCTCCTCTGTTATATTGGGGGGTCTATAGATTACACTAAAAGTAATTTTTTCAGTGTTTACCTCCCTTTCTAGTTCCACCCACAAGGTTTCAACATTCTCACAATCTTCACCCTCTAATGTCTCTTTCACACTCGCTTTCATATCACTTCTCACATACAGACATACACCACCGCCTTTCCTATTTGTCCTGTCTTTCCGAAAAAGTGTAAAACCCTGTAGATTTACAGCCCAGCCATGAGAAGAGTCTAGCCATGTTTCAGCAACACCAACTACATCTATTTTTTCTTCCAGTGTCAAGGCCTCCAGCTCCCCCATATTGCTTGCTAGACTTCTGGCACTTGTGAACATACACTTTAAAGGGAAGGTGGCATGAATTTTTTAATTTTTTTTAATTATACTGCTTTTAATAAAATATAAACAAAAATTTTATTTATTAGTGTTGTGACTAAACATTTTACTGTGTTCTTACTTTTACTTCTCAATGGGGGCTGCCATTTTTTTCCATCTCTGTATGTGTCGATTAACGACACATACAGAGATGGAATACGGCACATACAACCCCATAGAGAATGCGAACGGGAGCCGTTCCATTCACAGAAGCGTACGCCGTCTGTGTGGGAATGGAGCATGCGCCGCTCCCACACAGACTAAAACTAAGCTTGTTCGTAGAGCGAAATCCGGCGCCATTTTGATGTGGACCGGAAGCCGCTGCTGGAAAGTAAGATGACGACTTTCGGCCGCGGCTTCCGGCCATATGTTCAACGAAGCGAAGGCGCAAGGAGCGTAGACCAGCGGAGACGGCGAGGGCAGGAGCAGGTAATTTATGTTCGTGTATGTGATATGTGTATTATGTTCATGTATGTTTGTGTGATACTGTCTGCTGAGCCCTGTATCTAATCCTCCTACACTGTGCAGTCGCTCATAAAATGGCGGCACACAGTGTAGGAGGTTTGAAGATTCAAACCCTTCCTTCTCCTGGCACTAGCCAGAAGAAGGGAGGGGGGATTGTGTGAGGACACTAGAGGAGAGTGTGTCCACCCCAAATTTGCAGCATAAATAAATGAGGTTGCTTTACCACAGTGACCATGCTGCAATTTTGGGAACTGCTCCCTCTAGTGACCAGCACATGGAAATGTTATAAATTAGAATCTAATTTATAATATTTCCTGACTTGTGAAAAAATTAAAACAATGTGTAATCCCTCAAATACGAATTGTTTAAAGGGAATGTGTTGCCAGCAAAACATGTTTTTTTTTTTTTTAATTAAACATTTAGTGTGTAGGTGATTAAACATTGTTCAAATTTTTTTTATTTTTTTCACGAGTCAGGAAATATTATAAATTAGATTCTAATTTATAATATTTCCCATTGCTGGTCACTAGATGGAGCTATTCCCAAAATTGCAGCATTGCATGTGGTAAAGCAACCACATTGCTTTTTGCTGCAAAATTGGGAAAAAAGCACTCACTCTAGTGAGCTCTGAGAATCCCCCCCTCCTTTATCCTGGCTAGTGCCGGGATAAACGAGGGGATTGAACGGTCTAACCTCCTACACTGTGTGTCGCCATTTTTTGAGCTAACACACAGTGTAGTAGGTTTACATACAGTAGTAAACACACACAAACACGAACATACATAGAAATCTCTTACCTGCTCCTGCCGCCGCGGCTCCCTCCGGCCCGTCCGCTCCGTCTGCTGCCGCTGGTCCAAGTGCACAAGTCCGGAAGCCGCGACCGGAAGTAGTAATCTTACTGTCCGGCCGCGACTTCCGGTCCACAGGAAAATGGCGCCGGACGGCGAGCATTTCAAATTGGACTGTGTGGGAGCGGCGCATGCGCAGTTCCCACACAGACGGCATACACAGAAGTGGATGGGACGGGCCCCGTTCGCAGTCCCTATGGGACTGTGGCTGCCGTATTCCATGTCTGTATGTGTCGTTAATCGACACATACAGAAATGGAAAAAAAAATGGCAGCCCTCATAGGGAAGAAAAAGTTAAAAAATAGAAAAAAGTAACACACAAACACACAAATAAATAAAAACGTTTTTAATAAAACACTAACATTAAACTGACATGAAAAAAAAAATTTGTGGTGACACTGTTCCTTTAACTGAAAAAAATAAATAAATTCTAGCAACACATTCCCTTTAACTTGCCTTTCAGTTTTTCACTTTCAGTATCAGAAATGTGATTATTTGGGCATTTTTATTTTCATTTCCATTGCTGTTTTGTAACAAAAGGATCTCCCATCCTGTTGTCTAGTCCTCTCCCCACAGTCTGTTTCTCCCTCCACCAATATAGTCTGACCCCTCTCTAACCTGACTACCCCTTTATTTTCTGCATTGACCTCGGTCCTAAGCCCTAGTTGAAATACTCTGCCATCCCAGCTAGAATTCTCTCCCCCAGCACAGCAGGCCCCCTTTCATTTAGGTGCAAATCATCTGCCGAATACATTTTGTACCCCAATGAAAAGTCAGCCCAGTGCTCTAGGAACCCAAAGCCTTCTCTACACCAAGACTTAAGCCATGCATTTAACTCCTTGAACTCCTGCTGTCTTTCCTTTGATGCGCATGACACAGGCAGTATTTCTGAGAATACTACCTTGGAGGTCCTTCCCTCCAGCTTGTAGCCTAGTTCTTTAAAATTATTCTTAAGGCTCCTCCACCTACCCTTTATTCTGTCGTAGGTACCCACATGGACCACGACAGCTGGATCATCACCAGCCCCTCCCAGTAATTTATCCACCCGTTCCACCACATGCCGAACCCTGGCAACAGGGAGACAGCAAACCATTCGGTTGAGGCGGTCTTGGCGACAAATTATTCTATCCGTCTTCCTGATTATAGAATCCCCTACAACTACCATTTGTCTTGCTTTACCTGCATTTCCATCCCGCCGACTGCTAGCTGGGCTGTTCTCCCAGCTGTTAGGGAGATCAGTATCCACTAAGGCTGCCATTTCGGAGACCGACACCCTCGCATCATCACCTAACTTGGCAATTTTGCTTGGAATATCAGAAACAGGACTGGACTTCCTTTTCTTTGACCCCTTTTTACTGCCCCTAACTACATTAACCCAGCTACTAGATCCTGCTGACCCATGTCTTCACCCTCCAGTTCTACCCAACTAACTGCTTGCTCAGTCAGCAGCATGCTCCGCTCAAAATTGACTATCGCTCTCAGTGTTGCATTTTGCTCCTCCAGATTTCTAATGTAAGCTTCCAGGCAAACAACATGCTCACATCTGCCACAGAGGTATTCACCCTGGAACTCTGGCTCCAGTCGTGCATACATATGGCAGACTGTGCACTGAAGAAAACCTCCAATCTTGCTTTCCATTATCTCAGTTACAAGAAAACAGTGAACAATTGTTAAAGTAAAAGAAAAGAAGAGTACTTACAGGGGCTTTAACTCCTCTTTTTAACTCCAGTTTTGTAACTCCACTTGATATACAAACCACTTGTTTAGCAAGCCAAAACAGAGCAGGCTCTACAGAGGCCTGAGGGCTAATTTATATCACCTGGGAGCAGTTAATCCCTCCCCCTCTTCAGCTACACAGCAGGACAGAAGCTAAGAAGGAAAAAAGGGTTTTAAATTGTGTCAGTTTTGCAAACTTCTTTGCCAGAGTCGGCAAGGGGGATTTCGCTCCAGGAGTAGCCACTGACGTCACTATCCTTATATGGACAGTACAGTCAAGGGCTTCCCCGAGCACAGCGCTTAAAGTAACGCTGTGCACGGGGAGTCCTCGGTGAGCGGAGGAGCTTCCTCTGCTCCTCCGCTCTGAACTAATTCTCAAGCATGGAACAAATGGTTCCCTGTTTCAGAATTAGTGGCTACTCCTTGAGCGGAATCCCCGTTGCCAATGATCTGGCCAGGGATTCCGCACCTAGAGGAAACCCCTGAGGTCTCTGTCCATATATGGACATTGACGTCAGGAGCAGGGAATCCACGGCCAGAGTCGGTAACGGGGATTCCGCTCAGGGAGTAGCCTGGGTCGGGGATTCCGCTCCTAGACGGAGCGCTTGAGGTCTCTGTCCATATATGGACAGTGACAACCAGGGGCAACTCCTGAAGCGGAATCCCCGACCACAGCATTGCTGACGCTGTGACCGAGGATTCCACTCCAGGAGAAGTCAGTGATGTCACTGTCCATAAATGGACACAGACAACAGGGGCTTCTCCTGGAGTGGAATCCCCAGTCACAGCGTCAGGAGAGGGGATGATGGTCTTTGAGTGGTTTCCACCTCTGAGCTCCAATTGAAATTAATAGGAGGTAGAAAATACCTGTGGCGCTCGTTTGGTGCTTTTTTGCCTGCGTCTTTTACTAAAAAAAAACACAAAAAGAAGGTCAAATAACGCCGTCAATTCAAAATCTGCTTCAAAATTCCTGAAGGAATTTTGCCTTACAAAAAAAGCTGTGTGAACATATCCTACGAGTGTAGTGCTTGTTTTTAGGTGTTTTCTGTCTTTCTCGAAACAATTTTTGGTAGGGGTGCCCTGAGGAAATTGTATTTTTCCAGTGGTGCCTCGAGTCCGAAAAGGTCGCGAAACTCTGTACTAGGCTACAGGATCATGCCGTGAAGCAGCTCAGTTCGCCGTGGGAACGGGGCCTATGTCAGTGAGAATTTTTTTTGGGGGGGGGCACTGTCTACAAGGGGGAGGTGGGGGGCTGTATAGCACTGTCTACAAGGAGGAGGTGGGGGATTATGGCACTGTCTACAGGAAGGCTGTATGGCACAATCTACAGGGGAGCACTATCTACAAGGGTGGCTGTGTGTGGCAGCCAGGGGAGGGGGGCATTATACTGTGTGGGGCCACTAAGCGTACATTAAACTGTGTAGGGGTAGTACAGGGGACAATACACTGTATGTGCACCTAGGGGGCATAATACTGTGTGGGCATAATTAGTGGACAAAATACTGTGTCCCTGAAGAGGTTATAATATATTATTATTAAATATTATTATACTGTATGGGGGCACTAAAGGGGCATTATACTGTGTGGGGGGTCATTAAGCGGACATTATACTGTGTAGAGCTACTAGAGGGGAAAATATACTGTGTGTGGCACCTAGGGGGCATAATACTGTGTGGGCACAATTAGTGGACAAAATACTGTGTCCTTGAAGGAGTTATAATATATTATATTATTAAATATTATTATTATACTGTATGGGGGCACTAAAGGGGCATTATACTGCGTGGGGCACTATAAAGGGCATTATACTGTGGGGGGCATTACACCTGGAAAAAAATTTTATGATGGGGGTTGCGCACCGAAAGATAATTTCGCACGGGGCGCCATCTATCCTAAAGCCGGCCCTGACTGTCTATATATGGACAGTGACATCAGGGCTTCCCTCTAGGAGCGGAGTCCCAGGCCTATGCTCTGGCTGGGGAATCAGCTCCCAGAGGGAGTCCCAATGGCACTATCTACAGGGGGTGGGTTGGCTAGCTTCAAGGGGGGTGTAGCACTATCTACATGAACACTGGGGCACTATGTACAGGAGACACTGTGGCGCTATGTACATGGGCACTATCTACATGGGCACTGTGTCACTATCTACAAGGGCACTGGTACCAGGAGCAGCTAAGGGGGCATTATATTGTATGGGGCACCTATGGGGGCATTATGCTGTATGGTGGAATTTGTTTGGGCATTATACTGCATGGGGCACGTATATGGGCAATATACTACATCAGGGCACCTATATGGGCAATATACTGCATCGGGGCATCTGTGTTAGCTTTATATTGTATGAGTGCATCTATGGGGCAGTATACTGTATGGTGGCAGCTAGAGGGCATTATACTGTATGGTGGCAGCTATTGGGGCATTATACTGTGTGGTGGCAGCTGAGTGGGGGCAGCTATTTGGTATTATACTGTGTGGGAGGCACTATGGGAGCATGATACTGTGTGGGCTGAATCGGGTGTGTATGGGCGGGGATTGGGTGGGATTAGAGGTGTGGCTTAAAAGAAAAAAATTGTTGCGACGCGCTATGCGTGCCGCATCGATTGTCCCTCTTTGTGATATTTGAAAGTTGGGAGTTATGGTTAGTACACCTCCTTAGTACTCCCCATTGCCCATGTGATTTTAATTACTGTCAAGGTCACAGGGTATTTGGACACACTAGGCCGCTCCGCCGGAGCGGAGAGGCAGCTGACCAGGTCTCAGTCTATACAAAAGTCTAATGGCAGTTCGTAACACACGGGTACCTGAACTAGTCCAGACGGTGGCTGTGGCTTCAGCATGGATGGAGGTCGGTGCAGCAGGTTGCGCCAGACGTGGCGGGCAGTACAAGATGTGGCAGAAGACACTGGACGTGGTAGAAGACACTGGACGTGGCAGAAGACGCTGGATGTGTCAAACGATAGCAGGTGCAGTAGGACACGACTCCAGCACTAGTAGGCACAGGAACAAGAATACAGCACGGGATACAGGAACAGGTAACAGGGCACGGGTAAAACAACTGGAACGGGAAACACTAAGTGACCATTTTCAAGACAGACTTGGGATAAACTAACAACGCTCAGGCATCAGAAGGGCTGGGGTCTTCTTATAGGCCAGGAAATCATGTGGATTGATGATGATGGTTTTCATGTGCGCGCGTTGGCCCATTAAGAGTGGGTACGAGCGTGCGCGCGCACCCTAGCGGACCGGAGCGCAAGTGAGCGCTGACGTCTCCTAGGAAGGAGATGGGGACCAGCGCTCACAGATCCATGGCTGCGGGCGTCGGGAGGTGAGTAAACCCGACGGCCCGTGGCCATGGATGCTACAGTTACATTACAAAGTAACTCGGAAATTTGCAAGACAGACTTGGGATAAACTAACAATGCTCAGGCAGGGATCAGAAGGGCTGGGGCCTTCTTATAGGCCAGGAAATCATGTGGATTGATGATGATGATTGTTTTCATGTGCACACGCTGGCCCTTTAACCCTACGGGACACAGCGGACCGGATCGAAAGTGAGCGCTTGCGTCTCCTAGGAAGGAGATGGGGACCAGCGCTCACAGATCCATGGCTGCGGGCGTCGGGAGGTGAGTAAAGACGACGGCCCGTGGCCATGGACGCGACAGTATCCCCCCTCTTACGCCCCCTCTTCTTGGGACCAGAGCGAGAGAGGAATTTTTTAATGAGAGCAGGAGAACTGAGGTTCTCTTTCAGCTCCCAGGACCTCTCCTCAGGACCAAACCCTCTCCAGTCCACCAAATAGAAAGTCCTTCCCCCTACCCTTTTGCAGTCCAGGATCTCCCTCACATCGAACACATTAGAAGAACCGCTGGAACTGTGGAACTAGAAGTCTTGCTGTAGATGTTCAGGACCACTGGTTTTAGGAGGGACACATGAAAGGAGTTGGGGATTCTGAGGGTAGGAGGCAGCCGCAGCCTATAGGAGACAGGGTTTATTTGTTGCAGAATTTCAAAAGGACCAAGGAACCTGGGAGCAAACTTGTATGAAGGCACCTTCAAACGGATGTTCCGAGGGGACAGCCAGACTTTGGTACCTGGAAGATACGGAGGCGGCTCTCTTCTCTTTGTATCCACTTTTCGCTTCACGCGATCGACTGCCAGTAAAATAGAGGACTGGGTCTGTTGCCAGATCTGCAGAAAGTCTCCAAATGCAGAGTCCGGAGCGGGTACCTGAGATGTAGTTGACACAGGAAGAGGGACTCTCGGATGTTGACTGTACACAATGTGAAACGGAGTGGAAGTGGTGGACTCACTTGTGTGGTTGTTGTACAAGAACTCGGCCCATGGAAGAAGCTGTACCCAGTTGTCATGCTGTAAAGAGAAGAAGTGGCGGAGATAATTCTCCATGATCTGGTTGATCCTCTCGACTTGCCCATTGGACTGGGGATGATAGGCTGAGGAAAAGTCCAATCTTACATCCAGGAGTTTACAGAGGGCTCTCCACGACTTTGAGGTAAATTGAACCCCCCGGTCGGACACAATGTGAAGAGGCAAGCCATGCAAGGGAAAGATATGTTGAATGAAGAGACTCGCTAGTCGGGGAGCAGAAGGTAGGCCGGTCAACGGGATAAAATGTGCCATCTTCGAGAATCGATCCACCACCACCCAGACAGTGTTGCATCCTGCTGAGGGGGGAAGGTCAGTGCAATGGACTTTGTCAATGTGCTGCCAGGGGGCATTGGGTACATGCAGAGGTTGAAGCAGGCCGGCAGGCTTGGAGTGAGTAACTTTGTTAGAAGCACACACCGTGCAAGAAGAAACAACGTCCAGAACATCTTTAGGTAGCGTGGGCCACCGGAAGTGATGAGCAATCTGGTCTCGGGTTTTACGGACACCAGCGTGCCCAGCCAATTTAGAACTGTGTCCCCAGTGGAGAATTCTTCTCCTGTCTGCCAACGAAACAAAAGTCCTCCCCGGAGGGATGTCTCTAACCTGCAAAGGATTAGCAGTGACAATGCCGGACGGGTCTATGATAGTTTGAAGGGACTCCACCTTGTCATCCATCTTAAATGACCTGGACAGGGCATCGGCCCTCACATTCTTGTCAGCGGGACGGTAGTGGAGCACAAATTGGAAACGGGTGAAGAACAGCGACCACCTGGCTTGACGGGGATTTAGTCGTTGGGCAGACTGAAGATAAGTAAAGTTCTTGTGGTCGGTGCAGACCAAGATGAGGTGAGCTGCAGCCTCTAGAAGAAGTCTCCACTCCTCCAGAGCCAATTTGATGGCCAGTAGCTCCCGATCTCCAATAGAGTAATTGCGCTCTGCAGAACAAAAAAGTCTCGAGTAATAGCCACATACTACTGCCTTTCCTTTGGAGCTCCTCTGGAACAGAAGTGCACCTGTACCAACAGAGGAAGTGTCCTCCTCAAATGAGAACTGCCGAGATACGTCAGGATGATGTAGGATCGAGGCTGAAGTGAAGGCTTTCTTGAGGCTAATGAATGCGGATTCTGCCTCTGGAGTCCACACCATGGTGTTCACACCCTTCTTGGTAAGGGTAGAGATGGGAGCCATCAAAGATGAGAAGTTTGGAATAAACTGCCGGTAGAAATTGGCAAAACCCAGGAACCGCTATATGGGCCTTGAGGACGTGGCCATTCCAGGACAGACTTTAGTTTCTCAGGATCCATCTTAAGACCTTGATCCGAGATGATGTAGCCCAGGAAGGGCAAAGACCTCTTTTCAAAGACGCACTTCTCCAACTTGGCATATAAGCGATTCTTTCTTAGTCGCAGAAGAACCTGACGGACATGCCTCCGATGGGTCATCAGATGTAGGGAGAAAATCAAAATATCATCGAGATAAACTACAACACACATATAGAGGAGATCTCGGAAAATATCATAGACAAATTCCTGAAACACTGCGGGAGCGTTACACAGTCCGTAGGGCATCACTAGGTATTCGTAGTGCCCATCACGGGTGTTAAATGCCATCTTCCATTCGTCACCCGGCGAATCCGGATTAGGTTATAAGCCCTCCGCAGGTCTAACTTAGAAAAAATTTTGTCTCCTTGTATGCGATCAAACAGCTCGGAAATAAGTGGCAACGGTTATTTGTTCTTGACCGTGATCTGGTTGAGACCACGGTGGTCAATGCAGGGTCGAAGAGATCCGTCTCTCTTCTTAACGAAAAAGAAGCCGGCCCCAGCCGAGGAGGAACATTTTTGTATAGAAACCCCTCTCCAAATTCTCCTTGATATATGCTGACATAGATAAAGTCTCTGGCAAGGAGAGAGATATACCCGTCCACGGGGAAGAGAAGCATTAGGAACCAGTTCAATGGGACAGTCATAATTCCGATGTGGAGGCAACGTCTCAGCCTCTCGCTTGCAGAAGACATCCGCAAAACTGGCATACTGGGATGATAGATCGGAGAGTGACTGAGGCAGAGGGGGCATAACAGGACGAACTTGTGACAGGCAATGGCTATGGCATCTGGAACCCCATTGAAGAATTTCTCCGGAACTCCAGTCAAGAATCGGGGCAATGGAAGACCATTCACAGAGGCAACAGCCAGGGGTCTCTCCAAAAGAACTGTGGGTAGATGTAAACGTTCCACTAGATCCTGCTGGATGAAATTAGCAGCTGCTCTGGAGTCAAGATAGGCGGAGGAGGGATGTGACGTCTCTCCGGAGATGATGGCCACAGGAATCAATAATTTGGAAGAGGTTTTAACGTTTGGAGATGTCCCACCAAGAGTTGCCTCTCCAACTAAACCTAGGTACTGGAGTTTCCCGGTTTCTGTGGGCATTGGCACACAAAATGACCCTTAAGGCCACAATATATACATAGTCCAGAGGAGCGTCTGCGCTGCTTCTCCTGTTCATACAACCGGACTCTATATACCTGCATGGGTTCCTCAGGTAGTGCACTAGGGGAAGGCAATAGAGGTCTCTGGACCGAGGGTGCTGGTCTGTGGACCCGGCTCTCCTGTCGAACCGAATTCCCATATCAACCCGAGTGGCTAACAGGATGAGGTCGCCACCAGTGCCTCATTGTTCCATGCCAGCTCGGCTGCCAGGGTACGGAAGGAGATAGCATACTCCCCTACTGTGGAACCCTCTTGCTTGAGGGTCAACAGAGTGGCTGCGGCAGAGGAAGTTCGACCCGGCTCCTTGAACACGGCACGAAAGGACTGCAGGAACAAGGCTAAGTCCGAGGATACAGGTCTTTGTTGCTCCAAGATTGGGTTCTCCCATGCGAGGGCCCTTCCCAGCAAGAAGGAAAATGATAAATGCCACTTTAGCCTCCTCGGAGGGGAAGAGATGAGCCCGTAGATGAGCCCTTAGCCTAAAATGAACCGTGCATTGGTTAATAAATCTTCTACATGCTCTGGGATCACCATCATAGCGAGGAGGAAGAGGTAGAGGAACTGTGGATCCGGAACAAACAAGAGGAGCAGCGAGCAGTGGTATGGCAACAGCCTTAGGAGGAAGAACCGGAGGTGGAACAGTGAGTAGATCCAGACGGACCAAGATAGAATTTACGGACTCAAGGAGTTGATCCTGACATGTGCGTAGGTCATGCATCTCCGTCTGTATCTTCTGTACTGCGATCTTGGGCAGGCCAGCGGGTTCCATGGCCTGAGCGTACTGTCACGGTCACAGGGTAGGTGGACCCACTAGGCCGCTCCGGCGTAGCGGAGAGGCAGCTGACCAGGTCTCAGTCTATACAAAAGTCTAAAGGTCGTTCGTAACACACGAGTACCTGAACTAGTCCAGACGGTGGCTGTGGCTTCAGCACGGATGGCGGTCGGTGCAGCAGGTTACGCCAGACGTGGTGGGCAGTACAAGATGTGGCAGAAGACACTGGACGTGGCAAAAGACACTGGACGTGGCAGAAGACACTGGACGTGGCAGAAGACACTGGACGTGGCAGAAGACGCTGGACGTGGCAGAAGACGCTGGATGTGGCAAACGACAGCAGGTGCAGTAGGACACGACTCCAGAACTAGTAGGCACAGGAACAAGAATACAGCACGGGATACAGGAACAGGTAACAGGGCACGGGTAAAACAACTGGAACGGGAAACACTAAGTGACCATTTGCAAGACAGACTTGGGATAAACTAACAACGCTCAGGCATCAGAAGGGCTGGGGTCTTCTTATAGGCCAGGAAATCATGTGGATTGATGATGATGGTTTTCATGTGCGCGCGTTGGCCCATTAAGAGTGGGTACGAGCGTGCGCGCGCACCCTAGCGGACCGGAGCACAAGTGAGCGCTGACGTCTCCTAGGAAGGAGATGGGGACCAGCGCTCAGAGATCCATGGCTGCGGGCGTCGGGAGGTGAGTAAATTCGACGGCCCGTGGCCATGGATGCTAGAGTTACATTACAAAGTAACTTGGAAATTGCCTGGTTGAGATGTGTGGCTATTTATTATGAAGTGGATTTGTCTTTCCTTTGATAGTTTTTGAGAGGTACTGCAGTAAGTATTACATTACATGACAGGTTTTGCTTTATTCTGCTATAATGCTTAAAGGGACACTCCGGCCAAAACTAAACTTTCCCATGTGTACCCTTCAAATATGTTCACACGGAGTATTTTGGGGGAGGAATATCTGCCTCAAAATTCAGTTTGGAACTTTGAGGCAGATTTTCCTCTCCCTGCACGCCGATTTACGCGGCGATTTTCGCGCCGTTTTTCGCCCGCGGCCATTGAGCGCCGCGGGCATAAAACAGCGCGAAATACGCTTTCTCTGCCTCCCATTGAAGTCAATGGGAGGTCAGAGGCAGAAGCGCCCGAAGATAGGGCATGTCGCTTCTTTTTCCCGCGAGGCAGTTTTACTGCTCGCGGGAAAAAGACGCCGATGCCTCCCATTGAAATCAATGGGAGGCGTTCTCGGGCCGTTTTTGCCGAGTTTTGCGACGCGGTTTCCGCGTCAAAAAACTCGGCAAAATACCCCGTGTGAACATATTAGGCTGGGTTAACACTGAGTTTTTTGCAGGCAGAAAATCTGCCTCAAAATTCCGTTTGGAATTTTGAGGCATATTTTACTCTGCCTGCAAGTCGTTTTTTGCGGCGTTTTTCGCCCGCGGCCATTGAGCGCCGATGGCCAAAAACACTGCTTAATACGCTTTCTCTGCCTCCCATTGATGTCAATGAGAGATCAGAGGCGTAAACAGCCGAAGATAGGGCATGTCGCTTCTTTCTCCCGTGAGACGTTTTTTCCGCTTGCGGGAAAAAAACGCCTCCGCCTCCTATTAAAATCAATGGGAGGCATTTTCAGACGTTTTTTTGGCACGTTTTCCGACGCGGTTTCCGCGTCAAAATATGTGTCAACAAACTCTGTGTGAACTGACCCATATGGTATTCAATGTGTCAGTCTCTCACCTCACCTGGGATGGTTGCTTAGCAGCAGTGTCAATCGGCTCAGTGACACGCTTTCTCTACTTGAGTCTATGGAGATCTATGTGTCACCCATCACAGGCTTCAGCAGTTCCTGTACCGCACTAGTTTTGCACAGGGGGTACAGAAACTTCTATCATCAGCTACCACTGATACTTAGACAGGTTCCTGTCACACAGGTAATGTAGAAGAATATAATGCAGCCTCCCTGCCTGTATACTTATGGTTTCACAGCTTATTTAGGAGAATATAGAGAGAATGATAATCACATGATGGTAATGCATGGGGACGAGCGATAGTAGAAACGATCCATGATCATGATCCATGATCATTGCTCCTTGTGAAAGGAGCAAACGAGCGCCAATCAACGAGCGGTCTTGTTGATCGGTGCTCGTTGTTATGGCCAAAATTACTGTTCCGTGCACATTTTACTGTGAATTGCTGCGGTTTTGTACTTTGGATTTTGTCTGCACCACTTCTACCAGCTGAAAGGAGTTGAAAGAACTCTTCCCACCTGGCATCGCAAAACCACTGCATTTCATTGTAAAACGTGTACGGTTTTGCAGAGCGGTAATTAGTTGCATGGAAACAGATGGTGCTAATTGGCACATGTAAAGTTAACCTTATATAAACTGTATTAAGGTATATTTTTCTATTATGATTACTAAAGTGTTCATCTCAGAAGTGACATTTATTACATATCCACTGCGGGGACACTCACTGATCATGAAACCTGGATCCCCGTGAGGTGAGGAGGATTTTAAATGGAGTGGTGGCCAAGCATGCTTGCTGGCTCTCTATTCAAACTCGAAGAGACTGACTGATAAATGTCACGAATGTTTGTCATCATTGTTATGTCATCCATTATGATTCTGTTTTAATTTACAGCCCAGTGACCTTGTTTTTTAATACATTTTAACAATGGTAATGAAATTGGTAAATGAGCTATGTCCCATCCTGTCTTCTTTAAAATCTTTGCATTGAAAAGCTAATAAGCAGAGGCGGCTCTAAACTTTAAGTTATTTTGCATATGCAAATTAGAGATAACTGGCAGATTAAGCGGAATCCTGGAAGAATCATGCTACTGGGAATAGAAGCTAAAATGTTGGGTTCATCTTTAAAGGGTTTTTCCCATCGGAGACATTTATGACATATCCACAGGATATTTGACGAAACAGTGCCTCCAGGTATGAACCTCTACCTCAATGCTGATACAAAGAAGCAAAATTCTAAAAATTATTTAAACGGTATTCCCTTCTCAAATCTTTATAGAACATAATTTTCCATAACTTCCATAGACTTCCAGGACCCCCGTTTTGCTAATAGGTGGGGTTCTCAGAGGTGGAACCCTTACCTATCAGACAGTTATAATATATTCTCATTTCTGACATGGAATACCTGTTTAAATTTTCATCCATGTGTTGAGCCACAAAGTGCGTTACCCGTTAAAGGGGTTTTCCGGAGATTGAAAATTGATGGTGGATTTTTAGGATAGGCCTGATCGGTGGGGGTCCAACTCTCGGCACTCCCACTGATCAGTTGTTCTGAAGCGTCCGCGCCACTCATGCGAGCGCTTATTCCCCTTCATTCCTCACTCTGCAATACTGTCATCACACTTGTAGTGGCGGTTAACCGTATTACAGCCTTCTCCCACATTTTAATGGGAGAAGGCTGTAATACTGTTAACCGCCGCTTCAAGTGTGTCAGCGTTTGACATTATTGAGCAGTAAAGGAGATTGTTACACCGGTGGCGGGCCCCAAATCTGACAGCGGTCCCCGCCACCAAGTTTCGTAGCTCGCTCGGCGGCCTCTGTCTCCTGCGGCTCACAGCTGCCGGATCCCTAGTGCGTGTGAAATTTAAAAGTTACTCAACCACTCCTGCTGCTTCCCAGGACTACTTAAAGAGGCTCTGTCACCAGATTTTGCAACCCCTATCTGCTATTGCAGCAGATAGGCGCTGCAATGTAGATTACAGTAACGTTTTTATTTTAAAAAAACGAGCATTTTTGGCCAAGTTATGACCATTTTTGTAGTTATGCAAATGAGGCTTGCAAAAGTCCAAGTGGGTGTGTTTAAAAGTAAAAGTCCAAGTGGGCGTGTATTATGTGCGTACATCGGGGCGTTTTTAATACTTTTACTAGCTGGGCGTTCTGATGAGAAGTATCATCCACTTCTCTTCAGAACGCCCAGCTTCTGCCAGATCACGCTGTGACGTCACTCACAGGTCCTGCATCGTGTCAGACGAGCGAGGACACATCGGCACCAGAGGCTACAGTTGATTCTGCAGCAGCATCAGCGTTTGCAGGTAAGTAGCTACATCGACTTACCTGCTAACGCCGATGCTGCTGCAGAATCAACTGAAGCCTCTGGTGCCGATGTGTCCTCGCTCGTCTGACACGATGCAGGACCTGTGAGTGACGTCACAGCGTGATCTGGCAGAAGCTGGGCGTTCTGAAGAGAAGTGGATGATACTTCTCATCAGAACGCCCAGCTAGTAAATGTCTTAAAAACGCCCCGATGTACGCACATAATACACGCCCACTTGGACTTTTACTTTTAAACACACCCACTTGGACTTTTGCAAGCCTCATTTGCATAACTACAAAAATGGTCATAATTTGGCCAAAAATGCTCGTTTTTTAAAAATAAAAACGTTACTGTAATCTACATTGCAGCGCCTATCTGCTGCAATAGCAGATAGGGGTTGCAAAATCTGTTGACAGAGCCTCTTTAAGGCACCTTCACCATCTCCCAAGTGTCCATGACCAGTCCTGTATCCTTTATCCTGTGTCAGTGACCAGTCCTGTATCGTGAGTCCTGTGTTCAGAAAAACTGGTACCAACTTGTTTCCAGTAATCCGGCACCAGCCTATATCCGCTACCTGCTATCTGTGTCCAGCTGCCACCAAGGTACAGATGTAGCCGTCTTTATCTTGACTTTTAACGCATTAAATACACAGTGGCTAGATCCTTTAACTTTTTCAATGACTTTTCAATGGCATTTGTTGTGTGATGTCACGCTGCAGCAGGTTATCAGAGTCAAGATAAAGATGTCTACATCTGTACCATCTACCAGTGACTGTATTACATCTGTCTAGGCAGCAGCTACACCGTTGAGGTGGAGTAGACAAGTGGTTCCACAACCCCATTGGACGTTACACTGCAGCCCCTACAAAACATCTGATTTGCGGCGGTGCCAAGGGTTGGACCCCCATCAAATATTGATGGCCCACCCTGAGAAAAGGCCATCAATTTTCTTTCTCTGTAAAATTATTTCAATTCCTAATATTCATTATGGACTGACACTTTATTATGGCTGAGCCCAATAGCCAACAACTCACTGCAACTTGCTGAATCAAAAAACACTTTTAATCCACCCGTTAAATAGCAACCGCAACATCTAAGCGGTGAGAAAGAGGGGGTGTGGGGTGCCAGTGTTTGTCACGGCAGCATCAGGGCCTAATGAAGGCCCCCAGGTCTACTATCTGTGCTCCAATTAAGCCCTGCCAGAGGCAAAACACTACAACATGTCCCGCAGAAAAAAAAAAGCCCTCATACGGTTAGGTCGACGGAATATAGAAATAGTTAGCACTTTTGGGTGGCGATGAGGAAAAAGCTAAAATGAAAAACTAAAAATTGGTTGCGGAGGGAAGGGGTTAGTGAAAACGGCAGCTGTCCCAATTCAGCCATTTTCAGCATATTAGTAATATAGCCGTTTGGCAGACCTCCACTTAGCATACGGTAATGGGCTGTATTCACTGATAAACAGCTGTAAATATGCATTTTTAGGCAAGCAGTATTTCTTGAACAGAAATGTTACTAACCAAGAAAAAAAACCTCACTAATGGACAGGGTAAACAATTTCCTATATCAACCTCTATTCACCATGCCAGCCGCTGTTTCAGCTGCTTCAGTAAGTGCCAACTTCAATTGGCAGCAGAAATAATTAGCAAATGTGGAGGCAGCGCTAATTACTCCTTAGATGCTATTGAGTTATTCCGTTTAATGTATTACAGCCCCAAGCTCAAAGATACAATGGCTTGAAAAGAATTAGTCTGGTTGGTGAGCTATTAAGACAACGTCTCAATGCAAGTAAATTAAACTTGGAACGTCATTATATATTTATATATTGATGTGCCAGCTTTTATCGCCATTTACATTATTCACTAATTGGACTTATCACAGTTACTTGCATTTGCAAGGAGTTTTACACTTTACCAATGCAGTGCGACTATGAAACAAGTGCTTGGTTGAATGTACTAAATCTTTATTTTTAATTGAGAAAATAATCTACAATGTTAACACAATGAAGCATTTACAGGCAATTAGAAAGAGTAACTATAATAGATATGCCTGCCATTTTTATCTGGAGCTTACAGAGTCTGGGGCATGATTTTGCCAGGGGTTAATGGCCAATTAATTAACTTTATTGTTAAAAATCATTCCAGAAAGTTTGCAGCATGACATCTGTAAGTAACGGCTCGGAAGAAGTAAATGAAGGATGTGCAGGGTCGTGTCTAAGAAACCTATGCCATCTGTTGTCAGCAGCTGGTAACTACAGCACAGTTGGCTTAGGACTCATGCACACGACCGCAGCCATGTGCACAGCCGTAATTTTCAAGTCGGCCGGCAGCAGACTGTCAGCCGTGAGCCATCCGCAAATTGCGGGTCATGCACATGGCCGCGGCCATTATTTTCAATGAGCCTGGACCGCAGAACACGGCCGTAATAAGGCAAGCCCGTTCTTTCTGCGGTCCAGGCTCCCGGGCCATGCACGGACCGTGAAAACCACAGTCATGTGCATGGCCACATAGGAATGAATGGGGCTGCAATTCTCCCGTGGATTTTCGGGGGAATTGCGGCCGCAAAAGCACATTCGTGTGTATGGGGTTGAAGTCTGGTTTCACATTTACGTAGTTTGAGCAGGTTTTTTTTTATTTTTTTAAAGGGATCAATATGGATTGAAAACTAATTCCAGACCAATTTAAAACAAAGGGACAGGGATCTTTTTTTTTTTTTATAGAAAAAAAAAACGATGAAACTGAAACTGGAGCTGAAAAGACATCAAAGGAGTCTGCAAATACTTATGAACAATCCATTATAAATATATCTTTATGCATCTAATGAATCCAAAAAGAACAGACCATAAAATTCCTGACGTCTAACTCCATAAGGAGAGAATAAAGTGGAGAATATATCTGTTAGGGTATGTTCACACGCAGTGGTTTCAGACGTAATTTGGGCGTTTTAAAAAACGCCCCTAATACGCCTATAAACATCTGCCCATTGCTTTCAATGGGAATTACGATGTTCTGTTCCCACGAGCCTTTATTTTACGCGTCGCTGTCAAAATACGGCGCGTAAAATGACGGCTTGTCAAAAGAAGTGCAGGACACTTCTTGGGACATTTTTGGAGGCGTTTTTCATTGACTCTATTGAAAACAGCTCCAAAAACGGCCGTAAAAAATGCCGCAAAAAAACCAGTGAAAGTCGCAAGTGGCTTAAAAAAGTCTGAAAATCTGCCTGTATAAAACTCTGTGTGAACTATGCCTTAGGCTGGGTTCCCATGTAGCGTAAATGCTGCGGAATTTCCGCAACGGAATTCTGTGCGGAAATTCTGTATCATTTACAGTAGCAGCAAAATTATTGAGATTTCGAAAATCTCATGCCCATGCTGCCGAAAAAAAAACCCACAGAAAAGTAGGGGGAAATGTTTTCTGCAGTGCGACTTTCAAATCCGCAGCATGTTAATTTATGCTGCGGGTTCTGTGAGGAGATGCTACGTGTTTGGTCCATAGACTTGAATGGGGAGCATAAATTCGGCAACAGATTTGTTCAGTTGCGGTTTTTACAGCGTTTACGCAGTAAAAACCGCTGGAAATCTGAAGGTGCACATATACTTTGCTATAACACTACACCGTGTTTCAAATTATTATGCACATTGTATTTAAGTGTCATAAACATTTAATTATTAGTTTTTCAATTAAACTCGTGGATGGTATTGTGTCTTAGAGCTCTTTGGATCATTGTAATCAATCTCAGACACTGTGATAATTAGTTTGCCAGGTGTGCCCAATCAAAGGAAAACTACTTTAGGGCAGATACAGACGGACGTTGCGATTTTGCGCGCGCAAACAACGCAGTGTTTTGCGCGCGCAAAAACCATTTGACAGCTGCGTGTGTCATCCGTGTATGATGCGCGGCTGCGTGATTTTCACGCAGCCGCCATCATAGAGATGAGGCTAGTCGACGCCCGTCACTGTCCAAGGTGCTGAAAGAGCTAACTGATCGGCAGTAAGGGTATGTGCACACACACTAATTACGTCCGTAATTGACGGACGTATTTCGGCCGCAAGTACCGGACCGAACACAGTGCAGGGAGCCGGGCTCCTAGCATCATAGTTATGTACGATGCTAGGAGTCCCTGCCTCGCTGCAGGACAACTGTCCCGTACTGAAAAAATGATTACAGTACGGGACAGTTGTCCTGCAGCGAGGCAGGGACTCCTAGCATCGTACATAAGTATGATGCTAGGAGCCCGGCTCCTTGCACTGTGTTCGGTCCGGGACTTGCGGCCGAAATACGTCCGTCAATTACGGACGTAATTAGTGTGTGTGCACATACCCTAACTCTTTCAGCACCCTGGACAGTGAATGCCGAACACAATATACAGCAACCTGTTAAAAAAAATGAAAAAGTTCGTACTTACCGAGAACTTCCCGGCCGTTGCCTTGGTGACGCGTCCTTGGTGACGCGCCTCTCTTGACATCGGGCCCCACCTCCCTGGATGACGCGGCAGTCCATGTGACCGCTGCAGCCTGTGCTTGGCTGGAGCTGTCACTTGGACTGAATTGTCATCCCGTGAGGTCAGACTGGAGGAAGAAGCCGGGAGTTCTCGGTAAGTCAGAACTTCGTTTTTTTTCACAGGTTCATGTTTATTGGGATCGGTAGTCACTGTCCATGGTGCTGAAACAGTTTAACTCTTTCAGCACCCTGGACAGTGACTATCTCCGGACGTCGCGTACCGGAAATTTTTTGGTCGAGTTCGGCCGAACCCGGTGAAGTTCGGTTCGATTGTCCGGGTTCGCTCATCTCAAAGACACTCCATTTGGATGTTTGGAAACAGAAAAGCACGTGGTGCTTTTCTGGTTACATTCATCCTTTTGACAGCTGGTGCGCTGTTTCAGTCGGTTCGCACGGAAGTGCTTCCGTGCGACCTGCGTGGTTTTCACGCACCCATTGACTTCAATGGGTGCGTGATGCGCGAAATACGCGGAGATATTGAACCTGTCGCGCTTTTTGCGCAGCTGACAAACGCTGCGCAAAAAGCACGGACTGTCTGTACTGCCCCATAGACTTGTATTGGTCTGTGCGTGGCGCGTGAAAACCACGCACAGGACCGAATTCAGCAGGCCACAGGTTTCAAGCAATATGGGAAAGAAAAAGGATCTCTCTGCTGCCGAAAAGCGTGAAATAGTGCAATACCTTGGACAAGGTATGAAAACATTGGATATTTCAAGAAAACTTAAGCGTGATCATCGTACTGTGAAAAGATTTGTGGCTGATTCAGAGCACAGACGGGTTTGTTCAGATAAAGGCATAATGAGGAAGGTTTCTGCCAGACAAATTAATAGGATTAGGAGAGCAGCTACTAAAATGCCATTGCAAAGCAGCAAACCGGTATTTGAAGCCGCTTGTGCCTCTGGAGTCCCGCGGACCTCAAGGTGTAGGATCTTCCAGAGGTTTGCAAGTGTGCATAAAGCTATTATTCGGCCACCCATAAACAATGCTCACAAGCAGAAATGGTTGCAGTGGGCTCAGAAATACATGAAGACTAATTTTCAAACCGTGTTGTTTACTGATGAGTGCCTTGCAACCCTGGATGGTCCAGATGGATGGAGTAGTGGAGGGTTGATGAATGGCCACCATGTCCCAACAAGGCTGCGACGTCAGCAAGGAGGTGGCAGAGTCATGTTTTGGGCTGGAATCATGGGGAGAGAGCTGGTAGGCCCCTTTAGGGTCCCTGACGGTGTGAAAATGACCTCTGCAAAGTACCTGGAGTTTATGACTGACCACTCTCTTCCGTGGTACAAAAAGAACCGTGCCTAACGTAGCAAAATTATCTTCATGCATGACAATGCACCATCTCTTGCTGCAAAGAATACCGCTGTGTTATTGGCTGCTATGGGCATAAAAGGAGAGAAACTCATGGTGTGGCCCCCATGTTGCCCTGACCTCAACCCTATTGAGAACCTTTGGAGCATCCTCAAGCAAAATATCTATGAGGGTGGGAGGCAGTTCACATCAAAACAGAAGCTCTGGGAGGCTAATCTGACATCCTGCAAAGATATTCAAGCAGAAACTGTCCAAATACTCACAATTCAATGGATGCAAGAATTGTGAAGGTGATATCAAAGAAGGGGTCCTATGTTAACATGTAACGTGGCCTGTTTAGTTTTTTTTGATTGAAAGAGCTTTCGCTTTCTGTAAATATGACCTCCTGATGCTGCAAATTCAACAAATTACCATTTTAGTTCTCTTTATAACCTTTAAAACGTTTTGATCTCTGTTGTGAATAATAATGTGAAACAGTGCATTTTGAGTTTTTTACTTCTAAAAAAAAAATCTGTTATCATTAGGAGATTTGTTCAATAAAATTCGCATTATACTCCAACGGTTGATGGCTTGAAGATTATATTGACTGTCATTTGCATCGACTATTTAGAAAAATCAGCGAAAAATAACATTTGCATAATAATTTGGAATGCGGTGTAAATCCACAGCAAAAACACGCTATTTAGTGCAGATTTCAGTGGCAGAAATATGTGCAGTTTTTTTAGATTCCGCTGCAGATTTTCTGTTGCAGAAAATTTGCAGCGTATCCTATGTGTGGGAACAAGGGAAAACAGCTCCTGATTTTCAGACGTTTTTTAAGCCATTCGCGATTTTCACTACGTTTTTTACGTTCGTTTTTGGAGCTGTTTTCTATAGAGTCAATGAAAAATGGCTCCAAAAACGGCCCAAGAAGTGACCTGCACTTCTTTTTCGCGGGCATTTTTTGTACGCGGCCGTTTTTCAAAATGGTCACGTAAAAAAAACGCCCTGTCGGAACAGAACGGCGGTTTTCCCATTGAAATCAATGGGCAGATGTTTGGAGGCGTTCTGCTTCCGATTTTTCTGCAGTTTTTCGGCCCGAAAAACGGCCGTGTGAACATACCCTAAGGCAGGGGTCTCAAGCACGCGGCATGCGGCCCCTGGGGCATTTCATCTGCGACCCGCGGGACACAGAGCCGCTAGTATCGGCTCTGCTCCGAGACTGTGAAATTCCCTGACATCGCTGTCCCCATATGAACAGCGATGTCTGGGGCTTCCCCAGAGCCGGAATCCCGGGCAGAGCGCTAGTACAGGCTCTGCTCTGGGACTCTGTGGAATTCCCTGACATCGCTGCCCATATATGGACAGTGTGTCAGGGTCTTCCCCCCAGAGCGGAGTCCCGGGCAGAGCGCTAGTACAGGCTCTGCTCTGGTACGCTGCAGAATTCCCTGACACAGCTGCCCATATATGGACAGTGTGTCAGGGTCTTCCCCAGAGCGGTGTCCCGGGCAGAGCGCTAGTATAGGCTCTGCTCCGGGACGTTGCGGAATTCCCTGACATAGCTGCCCATATATGGACAGTGTGTCAGGGTCTTCCCCAGAGCGGAGTCCCGAGCAGAGCGCTGGTGTCGGCTCTGCTCCGGGACTCTGTGGAATTCCCTGACATCGCTGTCCTCATATGAACAGCGATGTCTGGGGCTTCCCCAGAGCCGGAGTCCCGGGCAGAGCGCTAGTACAGGCTCTGCTCCGGGACTCTGTGGAATTCCCTGACATCGCTGCCCGTATGTGGACAGTGTGTCAGGGTCTTCCCCAGAGCGGAGTCCCGGGCAGACTGCTAGTATCGGCTCTGCTCCGGGACGCTGCGGGATTCCCTAACATAGCTGCCCATATATGGACAGTGTGTCAGGGTCTTCCCCAGAGCGGAGTCCCGGGCAGAGCGCTATTATCGGCTCTGCTCCGGGACTCTGTGGAATTCCCTGACATCGCTGCCCATATATGGACAGTGTGTCAGGGTCTTCCCCAGAGCGGAGTCCCGGGCAGAGCGCTATTATCGGCTCTGCCCCGGGACTCTGGGGAAGCCTCTGACATCGCTGTCCATACATCGACAATGATGTCAGGGGCTTCCCCAGAGCAGGAGTCCCAGTGATGTCAGGAGCACAGCTGGAGTCCCAGGAAGAGCCTACTAGCGCTCTGCCTGGGACTCCAGCTCTGGGGTTGCCCCTGACATCTCTGTCAATATATGGACAGTGATGTCAGGAGCAGAGCTGGAATCCCAGGCAGAGTGCCAGAAGCGGCTCTGCTCCGGGACTTCAGCTCTGGGCAAGCCCCTGACATCACTGTGGCAGCATCTGCAGAGGGCACTGTGGCAGCCTCTACAGAGGGCACTGTGGCAGCCTCTACAGAGGGCACTGTGGCAGCCTCTACAGAGGGCACTGTGGCAGCCTCTACAGAGGGCACTGTGGCAGCCTCTACAGAGGGCACTGTGGCAGCATCTACAGAGGGCACTGTGGCATTATCTACAAGTGGGTGTGTGGCAGTATCTTCAGAGGACACTGGCATTATCTAGGGGTGTGTTGCATTATCTACAGAGGGCACTGTGGCCTTATCTACAGAGGGCACTGTGGCCTTATCTACAGAGGGCACTGTGGCCTTATCTAGGGGTGTGTTGCAGCATCTACAGAGGGCACTGTGGCAGCATCTACAGAGGGCACTGTGGCATTATCTACAAGTGGGTGTGTGGCAGTATCTTCAGAGGACACTGGCATTATCTAGGGGTGTGTTGCATTATCTACAGAGGGCACTGTGGCCTTATCTACAGAGGGCACTGTGGCCTTATCTACAGAGGGCACTGTGGCCTTATCTACAGAGGGCACTGTGGCCTTATCTAGGGGTGTGTTGCATTATCTACAGAGGGCACAGTGGCAGCATCCACAGAGGGCACTGCGGCAGAATCCACAGAGGGCACTGTGGCAGCATCCACAGAGGGCACTGCGGCACTATCTAAAAAGGGGCTGCCCAATCTTGACATGTGTGCTAACTGAGCCGCCGGACTGCATTTAGCGACACAAACTGGAAAGCTGGATTGTTGAAATAAGCACGTGGAGAAATATCTCAAATTTTAAACCTAGCGGTATTATTATAGTAATATAGTGTTATTATTATAGTAATATAGTGTTGTAGTAGTTCAAATAACTAATTGATTAACAATAATTTTGTATTGTATCAAATTTGAAAGTAATGCGGCCCGTCAACTTCCCATGTTTTCTATATGCGGCCCACTTACCCGGCCGAGTTTGAGACCCCTGCCCTAAGGGTATGTTCACACGATGTGTTTTCAGTCGCAATTCGGGCCGTTTGCGCCTCGAATTACGCCTGAAAAAACGGCACCATTATGACTCCAAACATCTGCCCACTGTTTGCAATGGGATTTACGGTGTTCTGTTCCCATGAGGCGCGCAAAAAGACGCTGCGTAAAAAGAAATGCAGGTAATTTCTTGGGACATTTTTGAAGCCGTTTTTCATTGACTCTATTGAAAAACAGCTCCAAAAACGGCCGTAAAATACGCAAGTTGCTACAAAAACGTCTGAAAAGCAGGAGCTGTTTTCGCTGGAAAATAGGCCCTGCCCCCCGCGAGCTCCGAAGACGCTGTACCGTATATATTTGCAGATTTCTGTTTAGGCGGCCACAGACCTGGCACGGTTTTAATTTAGCTGTAAAAGCAGAATGAGCCATATAGAAGAGAGAAAGCAGAATACTTTGAGACACTGAAGTGTTCAGGAGCTTTATAACTTTTTTATTTTTACGTCAATGGACTGGTGTGTGAAGGATTATTTTTTTTTGCGGGAGGAGTTATAGTTTTTATTGGCACCATGTAAAGTACCATATAATGGGTGAATTGGAAAAAACTGAGATTCCTCCATGGTTTTTTGGATTTAGTTTTTTACTGTATATATTTACCTTCTCTTAAGGTAAAAGTAGATTTAACCCGTTAGTGACCGGCCCATCGTGTTTCTACGTCGGTCACTAACGGGCCTTATTCCGATGCCATAGACTTTTTACGTCGCGGCATCGGAATAAGTAAACAGAGCAGGGAACTGTCAGATCTCCCTGCTCTCAGCTGCTAGAGGCAGCTGAGGGCTGGGAGCGTCCCTGCTCTGCCGTGTGAGATCAATATTAGTATCGATCTCACACGTTTAACCCCTCAGATGCGGTGCTGAATAGCGAGCACCGCATCTGAGTGGTTTTGGAGAGAGGAAGGGAGCTCCCTCTCTCTCCCCCACCGACACCCGGCAATACGATCGCCGAGTGTCTGTGTCTCTAATGGCAGCCGGGGGTCTAATAAAGGCCCCCAGGCTGCCTAGAGTGAATGCCTGCTAGATCATGCCGCAGGCATGACCTAGCAGATGCCTGTCCGTGTTAAACGGCCAGGCAGTAATACACTGCAATACAAAAGTATTGCAGTGTATTATAAATGCGATCGCAGAATCGCATATTATAGTCCCCTGATGGGACTAGTAAAAAAGTGAAAAAAAAGTTAAATAAAGTTAATTAAAAAAAAAATGTGAAAAAAAATGAAAAACCCAGCTTTTCCACATACATAATGCTTTACTATTAAAAAAACAAAATAAAGTAAAAAAGTTACACATATTTGGTATCGCCGCGTCCGTAACGACCCCGACTATAAATCTATTACATTATTTAACCCGCACGGTGAACGGCGTAAAAAAAATAATAAAAAACTATGGAAAAATTGCTGTTTTCTGTGAATACTGACTTAGTAATATAAAATGTATTAAAATGTAATAAAAAGTGATCAAAAAGTCGCATCTACTCCAAAATGGTACCAATAAAAACTACAAGTCGCCCCTCAAAAAAAAAGCCCTCATACAACCGCATCGGCTTAAAAATAAAAACGTGACGGCTCTTCAAATATGGAGACACAAAAACAAATAATTTTGAAAAAAAAGCGTTTTTATTGTGTAAAAGTAGTAAAACATACAAAAACTATACAAATTTGGTATCGTTGCAATCGTAACAACCCGCTGAATAAAGTTATTGTGTTATTTATACCACACGGTAAACGGCCTAGATTTAGGACGCAAAAAAGAGTGGCGAAATTTCAGATTTTTTTCTATTCCCCCCCAAAAAAAAGTTAATAAAAGTTAATCAATAAATAATATGTACCTAAAAATGGTACTATTAAAAAATACAACTTGTCCCGCAAAAAACAAGACCTTATACAGCTATGTCGACGCAAAAATAAGAAGGTTATAGCTCTTGGAATGCGACGATTGAAAAACGTAAAAAATAGCTTGGTCATTAAGGTCCAAAATAGGCTGGTCATTAAGGGGTTAACATATACTTTTACCTTAAGAGAAGGTAAATATATACAGACCCAGAACCAAGCTCAGCACATATATACAGCCCCAGAACCAACCTCAAAACAAACACCAGAACCAAGCTCAGTACATATATACAGCACTAGAACAAAGCTCAGTACATATATACATCCCCAGAACCAAGCTCAGTACATAAATACAGCACCAGAACCAAGCTCAGTACATATATACAGCACTAGAACCAAGCTCAGTACATATATATAACTCCAGAACCAAGCTCAGTATATATATATATATATATATATATATATATACAGCACCAGAACAAAGCTCAGTACATATATATATATACACACACACACACACACACACACACACACACACACACACGCTCAGTACATATATACAGCACCAGAACAAATACAGTTCAGTACAGAGATCATTTGCAAATTCAGTTAAACCCCTGCCATATAAATTTGTATATCATAAAACGACAGCTCCCAGTATAGCCTGAACAATGGTTAGGATATGCTGGGAGTTGCTGTTTAACAAAAAGAATGCTACCATCCGTCATCTCGCTGCAGATCATACAGTGACTACAGTATTGATCAGTCACAGGTAGAATAAACATTTATAATGAGTGACTCACCGGTGACGACTCAGATTCTTTTTAGTTATTTTTCTCTTTTCTTCTCCATCCGGTCCAGACCTATATGATGACTTCTCCCGGGCACGGCCCATTTCTGCAGTTTGCAGCTCAAATGTCTTCGGCTCCTCACTTTTCCAACATTTCCGCACCTGTAAACGAAGATAAAATTCTCATGATGCCACACTCCATGCTTCTAACTATAATAGTATCATACAATGAATATTATAGTACTATACACTGTACCCCTGAATATAATAGTATTATACACTGTACTCCTGAATATAGCACTATACACTGTGCCCCTGAGAGTGTGCGTGTGTGTGTGTGTGTGTGTGTGTGTGTGTGTGTGTGTGTAGGAGACAGCATATCTATAGCACTACGACCCTACAAACTATGGATAGGATTAGATACAGTGGCTCAGCACAGTATCACACATGATAGGATTAGATACAGTAGCCCAACAGACAGTATCACACATGATAGGCTTGAGAAAGGCTCTAGAGGATAGAGCTGAAACGTTGCACGCACAGGGGGCAATAAATACACCCTTTATCATATTTTCTGCGGAGTGCTGCCTCTTTTTTGGATACTACATGATAGGATTAGATATAGGGACCAACTCGCTGACATTGCGGTTCCAGTGCTGGACCCAGAAAAGGTAAGTACAAGAATTGTTTTGCTTTTTTATGTGTTACTAATTATTTTTGTGTGTTTGTGTTATTTTACAGGTTCGGTTGTTGGACTACTTCAATGACAGCATTTTTTTATTCTCAATAAAATGGTTAATGAGGGTTGTTTTTTCTATGTCCTTTTTTTAAACTTTACTTTTACCGCCTTAGTAATAGCTGCTGGCTGATTGACAACATCCATTACTAAGGCGAGGCTTAATATTAGCAGGCAGAGAGGCTAACACTAACCCCCATTACCCCGGTACCCACCGCCACCAGTGGTACTGGGAAGAGCTGGGTACGAACCAGTACCTGACCATCTGTAGTGATGGTCGGGTACCGGGTCAGCCACAGGCTGGTAATATCAGCCTGGGAAAGGCCAAAAACAGTGACCCTTCCCCCCCCATGTAATGCTAGGCTTCTGCTGTTGTATCTGGCAGGGTTCCCCCCATTTTTCATAACCAGCCAGCAGCAGCAGGTTAACATTACCAGGGAGGAAGGGCCACAGTTTTTGGCCTTTCCCAGCCTAATAATATTAGCTTGCGGCCGCCCCATTTCCTGACCATCACTACAGATGGTCAGGTACTGGATCGTACCCGGCTCTTCCCAGCACCCCTGGTGGAGGTGGGTACCGAGGTAATAATGGGGGTTAGTGTTAGCCTCTGTACCGGCTAACACTAAGCCTCGCCTTAGTAATGGACGCTGTCAATCAGCCGGCGTCCATTACTAAGGCGGTAGTAATAAAGTTTAAAAAACAAACAAAGAAAAAATATTTTATTGAAATAAAAACCACCCAGACAACCCTCATTAACCATTTTATTGATAATAAAAACGCCGTCATCGAAGTAGTCGTCGAATCCGACATAGTCCAACGACCGAACCTGTAAAAAAACACAAACACAACAAAAACGATTAGTAATACGTATGGTAGGCTTAGATACAGGGCCCATCAGACAAGATCACACATGGGCCATGTATCTAAGCCTACCATGTGCTTATGTAAGATGCTTAGATACAGGGCCCAACAGACAGGATCACACATAGGCCTTGTATCTAAGCCTACCATGTGATTGGCTTAGATACAGGGCCCAGCAGACAGCATCACACAATCTGTGATCCTGTCTCATGGGCCCTCTAGGCTTAAAGGGATTGTCCAGTCCCTACACATTGATGGCCTATCCTCAGGATAGGCCATCAATAGCTGATGTGTCAGGGTCCGTCTCCCGGGACCCCCCAATCAGCTGTTTTGAAGGGGCAGCAGCAATCGTACGAGACCTGCTTTCCCTTCATTTCACTTACTCGCTCACACTGTGAATCGCCCACACGGATTCAGTGTGAGCAAGTGACCGGAATGAAGGGGAAGCACCAGCTCTCGTACGAGAGCTGCGTCCCCTTCAAAACAGGTGATTGGCGGGGGGTCCTGGGAGTTGGACCCCAAGCCATCAGCTTCAAGCAGAAGGGGTATCAAACTTACCCTGCTCTTCAGCCGCAGCGGATGTCCTGACTCAGGATGGTGGTGACGTCATGCGCTGCGCACCGGAAATAGGAAGGTAAGTACTGTAGTTACTATAGTAACGGGCCGCGGCTCCCGTTACTATAGTAACTTTTTTATTGTGTAGTGCGTAGTGTAGTGTATAGCCACTGGTTCGGTGAGCGGTCCCACTTCACTCCGGTTCTCTGAACCGGCTGTAATTTTAACAACCGGTAACAGAGAACTTGCCCATATTGCCCTCATTGTAATCCACCCCTGGTAGCGCGCATCACGCGCGGCACACAGAAGTGTGTCCGTGTGCCGTGCACGGTTTTCACGCACCCATTGACTTCAATGGGTGCGTGATGTGCGAAAAACGGACAAATAAAGGGCATGTCGTGAGTTTTACGCAGCGGACATACGCTGCGTGAAAATCACTGACAGTCTGAACGGCCCCATTGACTAACATAGGTCCGTGCGACGGACGTATTATACGTTCGTCTGAATAAGCCCTTAGAGTTCATAGAGAGATATTTTTCCAAATATGGAAATAAGTCATATATGGTCTAGTTCACAAAGAGTTTTTTGACATGTCAATTTATCTTGCGTTTTCGCCTGCGAATTGTATCTGTCAAGTTTAGAAAAAAACAAAGCATAAAACCGCACCTATTTCCGCATCAATATGTAAAAACCATATACGCATCAAAATACGATTAAGTGCAGATTCTACCTGAGTTTACCTGTTGTTTTTTATGCATATGTAGCCTAAGGCCCGGTTCTCACGGGTTGGATGCGCTGCGTAAAAATCATGCAGCATATCCGACCTGCAACCCGCAGTACATTCCGTCCGGATATTTTGCCAGATTTTCCGCTACGGAAAGCAGCGCTGGGGAAAAAATAAAAATAAATACATTTATACTTCTCTCCTCTCTTCTGCGCTTAGTCCGGCCTCCTAAGATGACGTTGCAGGCCATGTGACACTGCAGCAGTCACATGGGATGAAACGTCATTCCAGGAGGTCTGACTGCAGAAAGTAGGAGAGAGTTCTGGGTATGATTTTTTTTTTCCTGATTTGCGATTTTTGCAGCGTAATTGCTGCGATTCCACCGCAAAAGTCGCAACACATGGCTTTCGGTTGCGGGTTTTGCATCCCCATTGCATCCTAAGGATGCAGACACTAATGAATGTGGCGTCGCTACAGCCATGGTGGCTGCAAGCGGGGCCACTGGGCATGGGGGGACCGTGACTGCGGGTAGTACTGGCCCCCTCATGCTGCGGGCCCCGTAGCAGCCGCAATGGCTTCTACAGCGGTAGTTACGCCGCCTCCTAGACAGGTGCTTCCCCTAGAAGCAGAATCCTGGAGGAGCCATGACGGCAGCCTCAGCACCCGAGTGGGCCTCCCGATGGGTAGTGGGCCCCGGCATTTGCCCGGGTTCTGACACCGCCCCTGCTGAATCAGGATAACTTCTGTCCATATGTCCTATTAGGCCAGGGCATATAAACATAATAGAGGGGGATGACCTCCCCTCAGTGTCCCCCCTCTACAAGCTCTGACAAGCAGCGGCTGCTGCTGCTGTGGCAGAGTCAAGCTTTTCGTGTATCATATGGATGACCAATCATCTGAATGGCCACCATGTAATACTACATTTCCCCTGCAGGGAAAAAGAGCAGCCAACTGTATGATGACCTAGCAAAATTAGATGTTTCCTAGGGTCTCGTATTAAAAGGGTTGTCTCGGTAAGACCCTCCTATAGATACAATTGCACCAAAATATGTCTCATTTTCACTTTATTACTTGTCCTCAGTCTTTTACGTTTATTACGGTTTTCATTTTTTTTACAATATGTCTGTGTATAGTCAGATTTGCTTTAATTTAATAGTAACATATTCAGCTGTACAATCACAGAAACAATTTGAACAATACCAATGCAGTACATGACATAAAGGCAGATAAGATGAGAAAGTATAAAAGATATGAATTATTATGGTATTTTAGTTTTTTTTTTTTTTAGACACAGTAAGGCCATATTGTGACTTTGCGTCCACAATTTTTCACGCACACGACTATCCATGTTGCATGTGTGTGGTTTTCGTGTGTCATACGTTTTCCTTGTCCACTTTTCTCCTCTGTAAGTACTTCCTGGCTTTATGTTACTTTTTTCTCTACATTTCATTAGCAACTGATCCGTGAAAAACAGACAGCAGACAGATGTCGTCCATGTGTTTTTCCCGCACCCATAGACTTCAATAGGCGAATTTGATCAGCAAAAATGGACTGAAATAGGACATGCGGTGAGTTTCATGCAACGGACACACGCGCTGTGAAAAAATCAGGATGTGTGAATAGCCCCATTGAATTGGTTAGTGTGCCAAGTGTTATTTAAACAGACAGCACACGGACGTGAAATATGTTCGTGTGAAAAAGGTTAAAGGGGTTGTCTCAAAGACATCGCTAAGACATGCCACCAATATCCGATCAGCAAGGGTCCGTATCGCTAGGTGGAAGAAGCACTAGGAAAGAGCTATGCTACATCATCTGCTATCAAATTTACTCAGCGTTTTCTAGGCGGCTGCATGGACCGCCATTGATTATACTGGAGGCGACAGTTACCGTGCCACCAACAGTTCATTCTATCGATCTGTGGGTGTCACAGTGGACTACCTCTTGCCAATCAGACATTGATAGCATATCCTTTTATCCACATTTATATAAGACATATGCCACATACATGTAGGCATCATGTCCCTGATTCTCATGAGTAAAAGAACATTCCAAGCAAATTGCATACAATGAGGGAGATTTATTAAAACTGCCTTATAGTAAGTCAGGATAAACTGTGCCTTATTGATCACTGTGGTGCACACTGTATGATAAATTTGCCGCATCTTGTTTTTGCACCAAAAGAATGGGGCATGGCAATAATAAATCTTGCAAATGAGGTGGAAAAGATGTCTGAAACATAATAATATTGGCACACAAATTTTGCTTTGTAAATCTCCTCCACTGTGCACAGTGCTTAGTACAGAGCCGGAGGGGGCAATGACCCAGGGAGATATGCACACCTCTTTAAGACATGCAACACCCCTTCAGGCCTTACATTTTGCCTGGAATGTTCCTTTAAGTAAACCATAAATGAAACAAGAACGATCTGTGATGTAAAGTGATTTAACGTGATCTGTCGCTATAAAAAAACCTCTTTATTTGGTCATACAGGATTTATCACAAATCCCATTTTGCATCAAGGAAATTAAAAAAATGATAGCCGAGGAGAGGAATGTGTAGGGTGTGGGTTAGGGGATCATCAGAAGTTCTCAGAGATGGTGCAAGCACAAAAGAGAAATATGGTAATAATATTGCAAAAATGCTACGTTTTTATCCTCCAGATTTTGTGTAAAAGTTGCCATGAACGTGGAGCTTCAGTTGATATTTTTGCACATTGTACCTTTTTGCATTTTACATTTTGATCATGAAAGTACTAAACATACACATTGTGCTTTGCAACAATAATTATTAATAAGAGCATACTGTACAATGATCATAGCAAAACACTGCATACTCGTCATGTGCACATGCTTCCACATAACAGAATTTAAAGAGGACTTGTCACTTATCCTGACATGTCTATTTTAGTAAATATTTGTATTCCCCATGAAATAATAATTCTGAAGCATATTTGATTAGAACTCTGCAGTATGCCATTCCTCTGTTATTCCTAATAGAAATGTATGAGTAAACTGACAACGGAGTGTTACCTTTTGCCTTGCCAAAGTGGTGTGTCCCTACGCAGTCTCACTCTGCCAGCACTGATTGGACATTGTCAGTCTGTGTAGGGACACACCCACAACTGGTAACACCCAGTTGTTAATTTAATTTATTCATAAATTTCTATGAGGAATAACAGAGGAATCACACACTGTAGAGTTCTAAGTAAAGATGCTCCAGAATTGTTATATCATGGGGGAAACAATTATTTACTAAAATAGACATGTCAGGAGAAGTAACAGGTCCTGTTTAAGGAGTAGTTTGACAAATTTATATTGCTTGGTTTATCTGGAGCAAAGATTCCACTTGATGCCCTAGCCCTGTATCTAAATTCACTCCTTTAGGACAAATGTCCCATCCAAATATGCTCCTACTCCATGTGGAATTCTTATGTATGTATAACTGAATGCTAAAGAGAAGGATAATGAAATATGTATATAATTTATCAGGCTTATATTATATATCATACATAATACAGTGTATGTATGATATATATATATATATATATATATATATATTACACATACACACACACATACACACAGAAGTTACCTTCATGTTTTGCAGTTCGCTTTCAGATACATTATCTACATACAGATGTATAAATTAGCGTCACACAATCCAGGAATTTATTGTACAATTTAATACAGATGTGCTTTATATTTATAAGTATACATTATCAGAATTAGGTTTAACCAACAAACCGACGAACTCTCAATGTTTTGTTTCTCCCAGCCTTCACCCAATCAAAATTCCCGGATCCTGCAGGACTCAGAAGAGGTAAGGCCCTGTTCACACGGAGGATTTTGCAAGCAGAGATAAGCTGCCTCAAAATTCCTTCAGGAGATTTTGACCTGCCTGCACTTACTTGCCGCGTTTTTTCTGCCTCCCATTTCAATGGGAGGTCAAAGACGGTACCGCGGCAAGAAAGAACATGCTGCTTTTTTCAAATCAATAGGAGGCGATTTCGGACGTTTTTTAGCAACGATGCAGACGCGGTTTCCGCGTCAAAATCAGCGCCAGAAAACTGAGTGAACTGGGCCTAACAAGATAAAGTCTTGTGTATGACAGATATTCTTAACATAGCAGTTCACATTCAAACTGCAGTATGTCAGCCTTGCATTTAGGATTTTGAGCAAACATATCATATGATTTTCCAGTCTGTGTGTCTTAAGCGGGCCAGAGAACGGAGCGATTTTAGCCTACAGCTGAATATTGACCTAAAATCACTTGTAATTTACATCTATGATGGATTTTTTCAGCCGTAATTCTGAAGTGGTCTAATCTGTGTAATGGACTTAGATAAGGTTGAATGTGTGTTCGTTGTGCCAATGCATAAAACCACAAGAGCGAGAGTAAATGTAAAGTAGAGGGGTAGGAAGTGGTGCGCTGGAGTACAAACGTTCCTAACTTGGTTGTGTTCCCCCTACAGAATATTTAACCGCTTGAGGTCCAGAGTATTTTGGATGTTCTAGACCAGACTCCAATTAGACCTTTTCAGTATACTTTAGTTTAACCGTTTGCATTCTTTTATTTGTTAGTCGATCAACATGATTTTTGTGGCGTTTGTTCACTTTTAATTATTTTTTTGGGTTTCTTTGTCATTTTAATACACATTATTTTTAATGTCTTTAATTTTAAGTCTTAGGCCTCATGCACACGACCGTGTTCAGTCTGTGATATTTCCGCATTTCCCGGACCGAACACAGCTCAGGGAGCCGGGTTCCTAGCATCATAGTTATGGATGACGCTGTGAGTCACTGCCTCCCCGCAGGGCTACTGTCCTGTGCTGAAAACATGTTTCAGGATGGGACAGTATTCTTGCGGGGAGGCAGGGACACCTAGAGTCATCCATAACTATGATGCTAGGAACCCGGCTCACTGAGCTGTGTTCGGTCCGTGAAATGCGGAAACACGGATCAAACACAGTCGTGTGCATGTTTATTTTGGGTTTATTTTTTTTGTTTTTCTACTTTATTTTTTCGTTTTACAGTTTTTTCCTCAAAAATACAAAACGACCATTGGGGGACTTTATTAGTTTTTGTTTTATTTTACTATACTTCTCCACTGTTAATAGTGCTACAAAGCATCAGTTAGGCCTTGTTCACACAGTGCAGATTTTGCATGTATTTCTTAAAGTAACGGTGTACAGGCCCATAGACTTCCTATTGATTCCGTACACCGTTATATCCGCTTTCCGGGAAAAGACAATCAGAAACTAAGCGGCTCGTTTCAGGGATCGGTGGAGGTCTCAGTGCTCAGATCCCCACCGATCAAAACTTCTGGCATGACACTATGACTTGTCAGAAGTTTGTTGAAAATTTAGCTATGCTCTGAGCCAACACCAGGAATGGAACCTAAACAGAAGAAATATATAAAGGAATGACTTATTGGTCTTCCCTCCTGGATCCAATTATGGTTTTGGCTTATAAAATGCATATAAAATCTGCAGCAAATCTGCACTGTATGAACAAGGCATTATGGGGAAGTATGCCCTGTTTCAGTGATATTTGTCACTGCTAGGCCTGTGCTGGGTCTAGTTAGACCCAACAACAGCCATTTTCTCTCGGCATCCCGATGATCACTTGATTAGAAGTTATAATAGGTACCAATAGAGGCACTGCCGCTGCCTCTTTTCCATACATAGCACCCACTGTGTATGTGAGAACAGACAAGACAGAAGCGGTGAAAACTGCTTTTGTCTTCTCTCCAGGGTGCCCAGCAGTCTATGACTATCAAGCACCTGATCGCTCTAGCAGCTGGCTTAAAATCGCTCCATAAATATACATTTGCTGCGTGAAACTCACGACATGTCCTATACTAGCGTTTTTTGCGCATCACGCACCCATTGAAGTCAATGGGTGCCTGAAAATCACGTTCAGCACATGGACGCACTTCCGTGTGCTGCGCGTGATTCGCGCAACAATAATTCAAGAAATGAAGGGAAAAATAAAACCATCTCCATTTCTTTTTCTAAACCTCAAACCGCGTCTCATAAGGATGGCATATGCGTGAAAATCACGCAGCCACGCACCAAACACTTATGACACACGGAACTGCAATGCGCAAAAAAAGCAGCGTTTTTGTAAATAAGGCCTAAGGACCAGAACTCCCCACCGTCATTTTATGGCGGACGGTTCTCATTTATTATTTGTTTCACAAGTACACAGCGCAAAGTAATCGCTCCTTATTTTTCTACTTTTCTACTTATTCTCTACCACTTTTCATTCCTCTTCAAGAAGAACCACAGTAAGGGCATCTCTTTTTTTTCTTTAAAAAATAAGGCATCCCTGCAATACAAAACACTAAGGTAACAACTAAAATGGCGATTTCCTCAGAAATATTCATGGCTGGGATGTCCTTCTGCGTATTACCTATGACTTCTAATTTCCATAAATCCTTCCACTGCTAAAGATTTATTTCCCACTAGATTACTATTGACCAATTAGTTCAGTAATGTCGACCTGGTCTGTAATGCGGTCGTGAATGCGTTCGTACGACCAACATTTTGTTATACATTTGGTTGACATTTATCTAGTGTCTATGGCCAGCTTTAGGGCTACACAGCGACTTAAGCCATGATACTGGTTGCACAGCAAAGATCGCTGTGTTGCCCTGCGTGCATTGGAGGTAATAAAAGTCAATGTGGCCGCGTTGCGACTCGCAGGTTGCCTCAACAGCGACACCACAGTAAAAAATCTAACAGGTCGGATTTCTTCCTATAGTGATGTGGTCGCAGCAATCTGCGGATCAAAACGCAGTTACTTTGACTTTCATTACCTGCTATGCAGTCAGGGAGACCCAGCAAAGTTTGGCCGCACGACCTGTGTTACCGCTAAAGTCGCCATGTAGCCCTAGCCTTACTCTTACACATGTGACTTAAATAGAGTGAGAAACATGCTTGATAATTACAATGTAATATGTGTAAAATAAGAAGTTCCTTTTTCATAAAACTATAGATTAGCATTCATTCCAATCCAGTGTTTTATTAACTGGTGAGCGATGGCATGCCTTGGTGGCACCACTAGGGATTGCTGGTTTCCTTTGATTAAAGCTTCAACAACCTACATGCGAAGAAAGAAAAAGTTTTAAGAGAATATATAGTTATTGAATATCCTATAATAATATAATATAATTCTATCACAGAGAGCTTATATTTAATTTGATAACAAACAAATAAAATAAAACTGCGCTATACTTCTAGAATTGCAGTAATTGTAGAAACCCAGGCTTTCAAATAGATCCCTGAAAAACTTACCAGTAAGTACTTAAGGGGTAGAAATAATACATTTCTCTGTTAGATCACAAAGAACATAAAACTTTTTCAATTGGAATAATAATAAAAACAATTGCGTCGATTCTTGTTGGCTGGCCTGCACAATAGCAGGAATCACTCCGCCGTGTACAAGAGAAGCCGGGTACTGAGCTACTGAGAATCTGTGTGCATTAGCAGTAGACAATTACATAAATGTTCTGAGAGGGAGTCAAAAGACACCAGGGGGCGCTGTAACAAATATGTAACAGCAATATTGAGGAGCATTTTTTCTTTTAACCCCTTAGTGACCAGCCTATTTTAGACCTTAACACTTTCAGGACCAAGGGTCCTCGATGCCTCAATGACCAGCCCCATTTTTTCAAATCTGACGTGTCATTTGTGGTAATAACTCTGGAATGCTTTTGCCTATCCAAGCGAGTCAGAGATTGTTTTCTCGTGACATATTGTACTTTATGTTCGTGGAAAAAATTGGTCAATAAATTCATAGCTTATTTGTGAAAAACGCCAAAATGTAAAGAAAATTTGCAAAAATTATAATTTTTCTAATTTTAAATGTAATCTACATTGTAAAACAGCTAGTAATAGCACACAAAATTGTTGCTAATTAGCATCCTTCATATGTCTACTTTATATTTGCATTGTTTTTTGAACATTATTTTATTTTTCTAGGCCGTTACAAGGCTTAGAACTTTAGCAGCAATTTCTTACATTTTCAAGAAAATTTCAAAAGGCTATTTTGTCAAGGACCAGTTCAGTTCTGAAGTGGCTTTGAGGGCCTTATGTACTAGATAGACCCCATAAATCACCCCATTTTAAAAACTGCACCCCTCAAAAGTATTCGAAACAGCATTCAGAAAGTTTATTAACCCTTTAGGCGTTTCACAGCAATTAAAGCAAAGTTTACAAATTTCATTTTTTTTGGGCGAAATTCATTTGTAATAAAAAAAATTCTGTAACCCAGAAGGTTTTACCAGAGACATACAACTCAATATTTATTGCCCAGATTCAGCAGTTTTTAGAAATATCCCACATGTGGCACTAGTGTGATAATGTACTGAAGCACCGGCCTCAGAAGCAAAGGAGCACCTAGTGGATTTTGGGGCCTCCTTTTTTTAGAATATAATTTAGGCACCATGTCAGGTCTGAAGAGGTCTTGTGGTGCCAAAACAGTGAAATCTCCCCAAAAGTGGTTCTGGAAACTACACACCTCAAGGAATTTATCTAGGGGGATAGTTAGCATCTTGACCCGACAGGTCTTTTGCTATATTTATTGGAATAGGTCTGTGAAAATGAAAATCTACTTTTTTTCTGAAAAAATATAACGTAGTTTTTACAAGGAATAAAGAAGAAAAAGCACCCCAAAACTTGTAAAGCTATTTCTCCCGATTACGGCAATACCCCATATGTGGTAATACACTGCTGTTTGGACTCATGGCAGAGCTCAGAAGGGAAGGAGCGCCATTTGGCTTTTGGAGCGCAGATTTTGCTTGGTAATCGTTCTGTTTGGGGTTTTGCTGGTATTTCAGTTTATAATGTGGTGGCATATGTAAGCTGGGCAGAGTACATCAGGGCATAATAAAAGGGTAAATAAATAATTCATAGATTTGTGGCCGGTGTCGCAATGATAAATGGTGCCCAATCTTATCCGCTTTTGGACACTGCACAATTTCTGTTGCTATATTTTGAGCGCTAGAACTTTTTTTATTTTTTCTCCACCGGAGCCGTGCGAGGGCTTATTTGTTACGTTACAATCTGTAGTTTTTATTGGTACCATTTTAGGGTACATGTGATTTTTTCATCACTTTTTATTCGATTTTTTTGGCAAGCAAAGTGACAAAAAAAACATACATTTTGACAATGTTTTTGTCCTTTTTTTTTGTACAGTAATCACTGTGCGCTATAAATTACATTTTACTTTATTCTGCGGGTCGGTACGATTACGGCGATACCATATGTATATCTTTTTTTAATGTTTTGTGGCGTTTGCGCAATAAAATCACTTTTCTATAAAATTATTTATTCTTTGTGTCACCATATTCTGAGTGCCATAACTTTTTTTATTTTTCAGTAAACAAAAAAGATGTGTAAGGGCTTGTTTTTTGCAGGGCGGGTTGTAGTTTTTATTGGTATTATTTTGGGGTACATGCAAATTTTTGATCACTTTTTATTCTATATTTTGGGAGGGGTGATTGACAAAAAAAACTAAAATGATGCTAGTATTGTTTTTTAATTATTTTTTTGCGGTGTCCACCGTGCGGGAAAAATAATATTATAGTTGGGGGCATTACGAACGCGGTGATACCAAATATGTGTACTTTTTTTAAAGTTTTTTTTTCCTGTAATAAGAGACTTATTATAGGAAAAAAAGCATTTTTTGTTTTTGTAGCTTATAACTTGTTTTTACACTTGTATAAAACATTTTTATTAAAATTTTTTATTTTTTACTTGAAGACCTGCAGCACTGATGGCTGCTATAATAAATTACACTACCTAGGTAGTGTAACGTATTATAAACTGTCAGTGTGACGCTGACAGTCACACTGACAGGAAGCCTATGCCATGCAACTGACGGCAGCACCCGCAATCGGTCGTCAGGAAAGTTTGTTGTAGCAACAAACTTTCCAGTTTGTTGCTACAACAAACTTTCCCTGCGATCACATGATCGGGACCTGAACCAATTAGGTCCCGGTCATGTCTCCGGGACCAGAGGCAGGGGAGAACAGCACGATCCGGGTGTCAGCACTACTCTGAGACACCCGGATCGCGCTTTTAACACCCACTGTGAATTCACATCGGCGCTGCACAGAGCCCAGCAAACGCCGACGTGAATTTACAGTGGGCGGTCAGGAAGCGGTTAATACCGGTGATCATATTCTCTGCAGCTGAACCAATCGGTTCGGCTGTCAGAGAACAGGTTGCTCGGGAGCCGGGGACACTGACACAGCCGGCGTCCGAGCGCTTTCCACAGCGCTATGCCGGCTGGAACAGTGATCTGTATATTCACGCCCTGGCTGCACGGGGTATGTGCGAAAAGGACGTGAATATACAGAATGTCGGTATGAAAGGGTTAATGACCAATCCATTTTTTAAGTTTTTCCATAGTCTCATTCAAAGAGCTATAACTCTTTTATTTTTGCATCGACATAGCTGTATAAGGTCTTGTTTTTTGCGGGACAAGTTGTAATTTTTATTAGCACCATTAACTTTTTTCTGGGGGGGGGGGGGAAAGAAAAACACTGCAATTTCGCCACACTTTTTTGCGTCCTAAATTTACGCCGTTTACCGTGTGGTATAAATAACAATAACTTTATTCAGCGGGTTGTTGCGATTGCAGTGATACCAAATTTATATACATTTTGTATGTTTTACTACTTTCACACAGTGAAAAATTTTTTTTCAAAATTATTTGTTTTTGCGTCTCCATATTTGAAGAGCCATAACTTTTTGATTTTTTCGCCGATGCAGTTGTATGAGGGCTTTTTTTTTTTAATGCGACTTTTTGAACACTTTTTATCACATTTTTTTTAGGCTGGATTCAAAGAAAACAGCAATTTTTGCAGGTTTTTTAATTGTATTTTTTTACGACATTCACCGTGCGGGTTAAATGATGTAATACGTTTATAGTTGGGGTCATTACGGACGCAGCGATACCAAATATGTGTAACTTTTTTACTTTATTTTGTTTTTTAATAATAAAGCAGTTTGTAATGGGAAAAAGTGGGTTTTTAATAATTTTTTCTCACTTTTTATTCAACTTTTTTTTTACTTTTTTACTAGTCCCACTAGGGGACTTCACTATGCGATTATCCAATCACATTTATAATACAGTGCAATACTTCTATATTACAGTGTATTATGCCTGTCCGTGTAAAATGGACAGGCATCTGCTAGGTCATGCCTAGCAGTCATTTACTAAAGGCAGACCTGCCATAGAAGACAGACACTCGGCGATCTTATCGCAGGGTGTCGGTGGGATGAGAGGGAGCTCCCTCTCTCTCTCCAAAACAACTCCGATGCGGCGCTCGCTATTGAGCGCCGCATCTGAGGGGTTCAACGGGTGAGATCGATACGAATATCGATCTCACCCGGTCGAGCAGGGATGCCCCAGCCTTCAGCTACCTCTGGTAGCTGAGAGCAGGGAGATTTAACGGCTCCCTGCTCTGTTTATTTATTCCGATGTAGCGCCGTAAAAAGGCTATTGCATCAGAATAAAGCCCGTTAGTGGCCGCCGTAAAAACCCTATGGGGCGGTCACTAACGGGTTAATGAATGAATTTAACAATTGTTGTGTTTTGTATGATCTAAGGCCCCAGGCACACGAACGTGCTTTTGTGGCCGCAATTCCCCCCCGAAAATCCACAAAAGAATTGCGGCCCCATTCATTCCTATGGGGCCATGCACAGGACCGTTTCCACGGTCCGTGCATGGCCCCGGAGCTCAGACCGTAGAAAGAACGTGCAAGTTTTATTACGGCCGTGTTCTGCGGTCCGGGCTCATTGAAAATAATGACCGCAGCCATGTGCACAGCCCGCGATTTGCGGGCGGCTCGCGGCTGTCACTCCATAGCCGGCCGACACGAAAATCACGGCCGTGCACATGGCTACGGTCTTGTGCATGAGGCCTAACAAAGAAATGCAATATACATTTTTCAGTTTTGCATGATTTAACAGAGAAATATAATATTTAATCATAGGACAACTCACTCTAACAGGGATTATATATGTTTAGTTGCTATCATAACTTCATTATATTCAAAATACAGCTCAACCAATATATGATGGCTTTCAGTCAGGCACAAAATTGCTAAATTGGTACTTCTGACTGTGATATACAGATGTAGCAGAGCATAGTGAAAAGATTTAAAGGGGTTGTCCTGGATTAATAAAACATGGCTGCTGTCTTCCAGAACAGCACCACACCTGTCCATGGGTTGAATCTGGTATTTAGGCTAAGCTTCATTGAAGTGAATGAGGCTGAGCTGCATTACCACACACAACCTGTGGACAGGTGTGGTGCTGTTTTTGTGAGAAAGCAGCCATGTCTCCAACTAATACATCCTTGTATGTTTAAAGATTTTTACTTTGGGTCCATAACTGGAATCGTAGACCAATTTGGGTTCTCCCCAATTGTTTAGTGTACAATTTATTCTACAGTGAACGCTCTAAATTGGGTTTCCTCAATAACTCCATGCCGAGGAAGGGCTTAGCTGTTATACATTATAAGATTATACACTGGAGATTAGCACTGGAGACGCATGGAATATATTGAAACCCATGGGCCATCACTTTCTTTTTAATGAACGGCTTATGTAATTATTCATGTAATTATCAAGAGTGTACCTAAACTAGGAAACGGACCACTAAATACATAGTTACACATAAGCACACAATGAATAAGTGCTCGTGTGACCAAAATGTTGCCAAAAGCAAAACCATTATTTAACCGCTACAATATCTGGTTTTGCAGCCTTGCCCTAACGTTTCAGCTCACAAATAAAAAGGATTGTTTTACGCACTACATCAAGTCTCGGGAGCCTGCATAGGAAAGAAAGATCCTGATGAAATCTTCCTTCCTTTACATTCATACATTTTATCATTACATAGAATCGAAACATTTTCCTGTGTGGCTCAGAAATGCTGTGATATGTCTTACAAAACCAGAATAATCTACAAAGAATCAATACAAAAAGGAAATTAAATTGATCTTTACCTGTTCTCTAGTGAACCAACGAGCATCTTCTATTTCAGTCTTGTCAACTGTAATTTCTGTAGATATTGCGACACCTAAGCAACCAATCATAAGCGAGGAAGGCATTGGCCAAGGCTGGCATGAAATATACTGAACATAGCCAACTTTCACGCCACTCTCTTCTTTTACTTCTCTCCGGACAGCATCTTCTATCGTTTCTCCTTTCAAAGACAGAAGGCAAGTAGTACATCAGTCTCAATAGGCAAGAGTTGAGATGAAAGGAACAGAAAATTGTGTGTTATCAAACTATTCTTCTCTGTAATTAGCTACTTCAGACTGGGAGAGGATATCTGTAGTGATCTTCAATAGATTATTTTCAGGAAGTCCAGAAGAGATCGGCCCCCATGATTAATGTTATGTCACATATCTCCAGTTCTGAGACCCTCTAGAATTATTTACATATATGTGAATGATTGTAGCAACTCTTTGCTATAGGTTGCAATATTGTCCGATTTGTACTGTAGATTTAGAGTTCCATTTAAAAGGATTGTACAAGATTAGAAAAACATGGCTGCTGTCTTCCAGAAACAGTACCATACTTGTTTGTGGGCATTTAAATGGGACTATACCGCAATACCACACAGAGCCCATGGGAAGGAGTGCCGCAGATTCTGGAAGACAGCAACCATGTTTTCTAATCTCAGAAAAACTCTTTAAAGGGGTTTTCCGAGTTATTTAAAAAATTTGCTACAGTGGGGGGGATGCAAAAAATAAATTATAAAAAGAGCCATTGCTCAACTCACGGATCCTTGTTTTTCCAGCGCCGCCGCTTCGGTTCCTCCCCGTCTCTGTGTACTGACATAGCTGAAGCGATGATGTGCTTGTAAAGCACAATCACTAGTCTCAGTGGGTATACGGCCCAGGATCGCTGAGACCAGTGATTGGCTGCAGCGATCACGTGATCATACGGGCATGTCATCGCTGCTGCTATGTCAATACACAGCGCCAGGGAGAAAGGGAGCGGCGGCCCTGGAACGACGGGGATCTGTGAGGTAAGTAATGGCTTTTTTTTTTTTTTTTGTATCTCTCCTACATTGGCCAATTTTTTAAATAACTCAGAAAACCCCTTCAAAGCCACAACATTTAGTGAACACAATAATACATTTTAGCATCAAGATTTCAAAATTAATTATATTTTCCTATCAGGCTATACTCCAGATGAAGAGAACTAAGAACGTTTTTTAAAGTGCATGCTCGGCCACCACCCCATAGAACGCCTCCTCACTGCGGACCTGCTGGTGGGGAGGGACAAGACTAGGGTCGGTGGGGAGCCAAGAAGTTGCACCCCACATTATTCTACCATTTACCACCAGGGGTGGACACAAACAGTAGAGACCCTGTGCTAGAACAGTATATGGGCTTCTTCCTTTTTTACTGATATAATAGAGTGAAGGAGAACCTCTCTTGGCTCTCTATAAAATCTCTCACTGGTGTTCCAATCCTCCATTGTGAGTCATGGGAACCATAAGATTAGTCCATTGTATGCAGTCCAGTTGGCAATAGGAAGCATTGATATCGTTCTTTTAAAGTAGGAGTAACAGCTGCACTGGTTGCCCATGTGGTATGACCGCTCCTGTTTATCACCTATCCCTAGGGTAGGTGATATATGTTGACGACTGGAATAAGCCTTTAAATAAAATAATGATTATGATGATGACGACAACAGTATATGACCTATGTATTGGTGTGAAGTATTTATATTTATTACATCAGAGGAAATAAAATTTGTTTTAATAGTGTTTGTTCTATAATTTTATTCTAGTATAACTAAGTAAATTAACCACTCTTAAATGGTATATCTACCTTCAAACACCATTTACATATAGTCTGCATAAAAAAGCAGAGTACTTTTGAATATACATTGAACTACTTATCTTGTGCTAGTCACAACATGTTTAATATCCCACAACGGCATATGCAATTCTGCTGGTTCTGGTTGGTCAGCAAGTTTCTCAGGAGACAGGTTACTAACAGCTAATCTAAGCTCCTATAATGCCGAGGGTCAGTTTTTCCTACGTCAGATTACTGTACAGTGTCTGGTGTAAAGGCTTTGCTTCAGAGAATAAAATCTTTAGGGAAAGCTCTATGCAAATGTAAACTCATAAAATAATGGTGGATGGTGGGAGAATTCAGCTCTGAAGCTTACGGAATTGGGAATGAAGTTCTGAACTATAATATATACTGCAGGTCAGGGTCAGTATGAAGTAAGCAATGCAATGTTTTTACAAAGTTACTCAATGTTGTTAGTAGTTTAATTCTATATGCGAACTATAAAATGGTGTCCATAAACATGCACTTTAAAGAGGCTCTGTCACCACATTATAAGTGCCCTATCTCCTACATAATGAGATTGGCGCTATAATGTAGGTGACAGCAGTGCTTTTTATTTAATAAGACGATCTGTTTTCACCACTTTATTAGCGATTTTAGCCTTATGCTAATGAGTTGCTTAATGCCCAAGTGGGCGTGTTTTTACTTTAGACCAAGTGGGCGTTGTACAGAGGAGTGTATGACGCTGACCAATCCGCATCATGCACTCCTCTCCATTCATTTACACAGCGCATAGGGATCCTGCTAGATCCTTATGTGCTGTCTTATACTTACACATTAACAATACTGAAGTGTTTAGACAGTGAATAGACATTCCACGGGATGTCTATTCACAATCTCTGCACTTCGTTACTGTTTCTATGGTAGTTACAACAGAGGAAGCGTGATCTCGTTGTAACCTGTCATTTACTGCGTAATCTCGCGAGATTACGCGTCCTCTGCTGTAACTACCACAGACAGAGTTACGAAGTGCAGAGATAGTGAATAGACATTCCGTGGAATGTCTATTCACAGTCTAAACACTTCAGTATCGTTAATGTGTTAGTATAAGACAGCACATAAGGATCTAGCACCATCCCTATGCGCTGAGTAAATGAATGGAGAGGAGTGCATAACGTGGATTGGTCAGCGTCATACACTCCCCTGTACAACGCCCACTTGGTCCAAAGTAAAAACACGCCCAGTTGGGCATTAAGCAACTCATTCGCATAAATCTAAAATCGCTAATAAAGTGGTGAAAATAGATCGTTTTTTTAAATAAAAAGCATTACTGTCACCTACATTATAGCGCCGATCTCCTTATGTAGGAGATAGGGCACTTATAATGTGGTGACAGAGCCTCTTTAAAGTGACACACGCCTTTTAAAATAGATGTAAAACAAAGTAGGTGGACGGCTAGCACTAATCCATAATCCACTGTTTGTCAAGCTCAGGGGATAGTTGGCTAGGGTATGGGACCCACAAAAGACGACTCAGGTGGTGCTTAGCAGAGTATAAGCATTGCCAACAACCGCGCTGGCACGATGTAGGAGCGGCTGTCAAATACCTTGTTAAGGAGTATTCCAGTTACATTCGCATGCGCACTTCCGCTCCATTCATTCTCTATGGGAGCGCCGGAGATAGCCTAGTGCAGTCTTCGGCTTTTTCTGGCGCTGCCATAGAGAATGAATAGGGGGTAAGTTGTTGTAATTTGCAAACTCCTGCGGCCATAAAGGGTGTATTAATGCATGGCCGCACGATTTTGCAGATAAAGGGACGGTTTACCCGCATTAACGTGCAGCCACTAACAGGCTGTTTGACAGCCGGACTAAACATGGTGTCGGCGCAGTTGTTAGCCGTGTTGTGACCGTGTCAGGGCCGCTCCGTGTGGCCTTACCCTTAAAATAGATGTGTTAAGATACTATCTGCAATAGCATAGACTATGGGTTTGCTCACATGGAGTTTTTTGTCAGACAAACAATCTGCCTCAAAATTCCTTCAGGATTTTAGAGGCAGATTTTGAAAAGGCTAGCGTTTTTTGCGCGTTTTTTTTTTCTCTTGTAAGATGAGTCCAATGCAAAAACTTTACGTGGTCTTTGGCCAAAAACTGCAGCGATAAATACTTCAAATGAGCGACGCTTTTTTTTCTGCCTCCGATTGATTTTAATGGAAGGTCAGGGGCGGAAACTGCTTCAAGAAAAGAGAATGACGCGGTTTTTTTTCCGCACAAGCATTCAAAAGTCACCCTGTAAAAAAAAAAAATAGCCCCTGCCTCCCATTGAAATCAACTGGGAGTGATTTGGGGTGTTTTGTGGGCGCTGATTTCGAGGCGGTTTTCGTGTCAAATCAGCACCAAAAAAACGCTGTGTAGACGGACCCTTAGAAGCAGTAAGAAAGCATGCATTGTAAATCAGCACCCCTCTAAGGTGATTGGCTAAGTGTTATCATTTGACTAGCCCCATTGACCTTTCTTGTGAAGAAGTCCTAGAGATATTAGGAGAAGGGGGGTTATATTTCACATACATTGAATTTTTCCTTATAGTCCATTGCACCCACTAGCTTAGTGTCATTTGGGCATCTCATAGACGTCCTAACATATTGTGGTTTGAAAATACGATGCACTTAAATTATGTAGCAGGGCACAACATAGTGGTGTTTGTTGGGACTTGTTTTCATTACCTATCTCTGTATTACCTGTTTGATGGGGGAGATTTATCAAAACTAGTGTGAAGCAAAAGTGACGCAGTTGACCATAGAAACCAATCTGAGTCCACCTTTCATTTTTCAGAGGTGCTTTGAAAAATGAAAGCAGTGACCTGATTGGTTGCCATGGACAACTACTCCACTTTTGATAAATTTGGCCCAAAATGTTCTGCAGCGAGAAGGCAATGACGTTCGTTCCGGTCTCCAGTGGGGCTCATGATTTACCTATCAGTAACTTTTTTGTGTGTTGGAGAAAACTGACCAAAAAAACGTCAGTGTATAAAATATATATGCATGATATAATTACCTGGTTCAATGAACCCTGCTAAACAAGAGAACATGCCAGGAGGGAATCTCTTCTGTCTTCCCAGAAGGCAGTGGTTTCCATCAGGGTGAACGATGAGCATTATCACCACAGGATCTGGAGATAATAAAAAAGAAAAAGAAACAATATTTTATTTGGCATTTACTTCTTGTAATTTCAGTTGTAATTTTTATTCATATTGCTGTTCCCCTTTGATGACACAGTAAGATATTAATATAGTCTTATAATACATCAGTGACACTAATAAATGTATAATAAGTGTATTATCAAAATAAGCCACATAAGCGCCATGCATCTCTCCTCCAACACAAGCGCTGATACAGTGCTTCTACATGAAATTCTTCTTCCTATGCTGACCTCTGGCCAGCAGGTGGCGTCGTCAGAATAAAGGGGTAATTTCTGCCGGTATTCTGTTTAGGGACTGTTTAGAGCGTCTGACCAGGCCGTCATTTACCAGGTTATTAATATTTGCAACTAAATAAATAAGGAAGCCAAACCATGTCACACTTGTCAACTTAATCAGAATTTTACAGCATTAATCACAAAATATCCATGCTGTTTTAGATTGACAGCCTATATCTTTTATGCAATATATAAAATCAACCACCTGCCAAAAAAAGAGTTTCTGCCTGACAAATACTAAGGAGAATCACTGACTACAAAACTAAGGCTTCTTGGTATTACATTGCTAGCCGTGCGGTGAGAATTTCATCAAGACGGCTGCATGTAAGATCTTATATCTGGTCTTACATCACATCACAATGAGAGACCATTTTCATTGTACATAAAAGGGATCGACGCTTGCCATGTTGTCAAGCCAAGAGAGTGTTCCAACACATATAATACAGTATTCTATTACAAAGCAATTAAAGGGATTGGCCGGGGGAAAAATATTTTCTAAAAAGTGTCCCCCAGCCTTGGTTTGCCTTTCCTAAAACCCCCTATTAACCTTCTAACCAATTTCTATTTCATCTCAATCATCACTGCTGCTGTTTGTTTACATCCCTTCCTTCTGTTCCTGCGATGTAACCCCCCAAACCCATGATCCCTTGCTGCATCTGAGTAGACAGCTTACACCCCCTTCCTCCACAGCATCTCAGCTATTTGCATACTGCCACGCCCCTCTATGTTCACAGGGTCCTTCCCTGCTCTAATTACAGTCACCCAGCTCCCCGCACAGTCACACCCACCCAGTAATTGTCACACAGGGGGGATGGGTGCTATATACAGGAATGTGTAGGGGGCAGTGGCGTACCTACCGCTGTAGCAGCCGTAGCGGCTGCTACGGGGCCCGCAGCATGAGGGGGCCCGTGCCGCCCGCCGCTAGGGCCCCCCCCCTCCCATGGCCGGAGGCTCCACTAGCAGCCGCTATGGCTGCTACAGCGCGACGCCACTAAAGGTGTTGTTCCTACAAAAGACATGCATCCCCTATCCACAGGATAGGGGATACAGGTGGGATCGCTGGGACGCCAGCGATAAGGAGTACAGGGGACCTAAAGTCCCTCAAAGTTCTCCATGACAGACTTCGGACTTCCGGGGTCTGTCGGCAGCTCCATAGAAATGAATTGTGACCCGGTCACGCTTGTGCGCATGCGTGACCAACGCTCCTTTCATTTTTATTGAACTGCACAGACCCCGGAAGTCCGAGGTTTGTCATGGAAGAACTTCGGGGGACTTTCGGTCCCCCGTTCTCCTTATCGCTGCTGTGGATAGGGGATGCATGTCTTTTGTAGGACAAACTATAGGCCATTTTTTTGGGGGGGGGGGGGATTGGGGGCTGCATGGCGTTACCTATAGGGGGGGTTTAGGTCTGTATGGTGTTATCTCAAGGGGGGGTTTGGGGCTGTATGGCGTTATCTACAGGGGGGGCTGTAAGACGTTATCTACAGGGGGCTGTAAGACTATCTACAGGGGGAGGGCTGTATGGCGTTCTCTACGGGGGGCTGTATGGCGTTCTCTACAGGGGGAGGGCTGTATGGCGTTCTCTACAGGGGGCTGTATGGCGTTCTCTATAGGGGGAGGGCTGTATGGGGTTATCTACAGGGGGAGGGCTGTATGGCGTTATCTACAAGGTGGCTGTATGACGTTATCTACAGGGGGGCTGTATGATGTGATCTACAGGGGGCTGTATGGTGCTATCTATAGGGGGCGCTGTGTGGCAGAATCTATAGGGAGGCCCTATCTACAAGGGGGTGTTGTGTTATACCCAGGGAAGGGGGGGCCCCAGTCAAAAGTTTGCTATGGGGCCCAGTCTTTCCTAGTTATGGGGGGGGGGGGGTAACACACAGGGATAAGGGAGGTTATATAGCGTGGTACAGAATATAGTACAGTTATATAATAGTTATATAGCGTGGTACAAATGATGGTGGTTATATACAGGGATGATCCCTGTATATAACCCCCATCATCCCTGTGTAGTACCTCATCATCCCTGTGTATTACCACATCATCCCTGTATATAACCGCCATCATCCCTGTATTTAATCACCATCATCCCTGTACATAACCCCTATCATCCCTGTACATAACTCCGATCATCCCTGTACATAACCCCGGTCATGCCTGTACATAACCCCGATCATCCCTGTATATAACCCCCATCATCCCGGTATATAACCCCCATCATCCCTGTATATAACCTCCATCATCCCTGTATATAACCCCCATCATCCCTGTATAAAACCATCATCATCCCTGTATATAACCATCATCATCCCTGTAGATAACCTCTATCATCCCTGTATATCACCCCCATGCTTGATAAAGACCCATTCATGGGTTGAAATCTTGCAAGTTTTTTTTATGCTTGGTGAATAAATCAAATACACTTCTTTGGATTATCTTGAGTGCTGCAGTTCCTTTCTTCAATTGCATATTGATTGTCTCCCTTGGACCTGGGATTCTTTGCTGCGTGCACCACCCATGATTGGGGAGTTGTACTTTCACACTGAAGAATTTTTTGTGGCTGTGCTGCTGTTTTCCTGAATGTATATAACCGCCATTATCCCTGTATATAACCCCCATCATCCCTGTATATAACCCCCATCATCCCTGTACATAACCGCCATTATCCCTGTACATAACCGCCATCATCCCTGTATATAACCCCCATCATCCCTGTACATATAAGCGCCATCATCCCTGTATATAACCCCATCACCCCTGTGTATAACCGCCATCATCCCTGTGTATAACCGCCATCATGATGATGGGGGTTATATACAGGAATGTTGGGGGTAATGCACAGGGATGTTGAATGTAATACACAGGGATGATGGGAGTTATACACCGGGATGATGGGGGTTATATACAGGGATGATGACCCCCATCATTCCTGTATATAACGCCATCATCCCTGTATTTATATAACCCCCCATCATCCCTGTATTTATATAACACCCATCTTCCCTGTATTTATGTAACCTGCGTAATCACTTTATATATGTAAAAATCAGGGTGTGCTGGGATTGAGGCATAACTTGAACGCCGCCCCCTCCTCCTCCTACATCAGAGAGTAGAAGGAGGAGGGGGCGTGTACTATGAGAGACGACGTTCCGTGTCTTTGCTCAACCAACACTTCTCGCTTGCAGAGAAACGGCGCGTCATCAACTAAATTTACAGGCAGCGGGACCAGAGGCAGAGTTCTGAAGAGCTCACGAAACATCCGCCCGGCCCAGTGCCTGTAAGCCTACTTGATGTGCCGTGCTGGCTGAGCAAAGACAAGGAATGTCAGAGGAAGTGAAAAGTTTACTCTCGGTGCGGTCATGTGACCGCAAGTGAGAACACATAGAGCCACATATCAACATACAATATATTAGAAAGTTAATTATATATGTCACATTAAGTAAAAATATAAATAACATTTATTCCTGGAAAACCCTTCAAAATTATTCTAATGCTGTATTTACTCACCCACTCTTGGGTATGAAGTATTGTGGATTCCTTGTAAACTGGGGCATGCCTCTATTACACATGTGCGCTTGTATCCACCTTCCTCAATTATTGTCTTACTACCACAGGTCGGGCAGAATTTGTATCGATTGTGCCAGGCCAAGACAGATCGTGCTTGTGCCAAAATACCTGGAGACAGAAACAAGATGTATTGTGATCTTTCCACATGGTAACAATAAAACACAAATGTATTGAAAATAGTATATACAATGTTGCAGTGTAAGTCAGTACTACAGGTGCAAGATCTACAAGACTATCATAATTTACGGTTTTGGTGTTACAGTAGTCTGTCTACAATGCAGAATTCTCATGTCCTAATTTCCTGGAGCTGTCTATATGTATATATATATTTAATCAGACCCATACATAATTACATATCGGCAATGAATACATGGAAAACCAGACATTAAACTAGTAATTCTACTGTTCTAAATTAACATGATGTCAATAGTAAAGTAAAAAATTGCTGATCTGAAAGGATTCTCTGGTCCTTACATCTTAGACAGTTATGTGGATATGCCAGAAATGTCTGACAGGTGGGGGTCTCACATCTGGGAACCCCATTTATAAGGGGAAGCTTGTCCAGCTACAGCCTTTACTCCATAAACATCAATGGAAACAGCTACGACATCGGTGCCCACGTATACATTTAGTCTCTGGCTGGATGTATATGCTGCTGGCCAGTATGCTTTACAAACCAGGTGACCCCCATTTCTCCCAATATCTACAATGGGAAAACCCCTGTTTTAATCTTTGAGTGCCAGCCCTTTGGCTTTATTTGTGCTATATGCAAAATAACTGACATCTTGTTGGTCACCTGAATAGGCTTGAAAAAGAGCAAAATGCAGATGCACAAAGTTGATAATCATATAGAACGTAGGTAAGTTCCAAAAGTCTGAATTTCAAATCCCGGGTCTTACCCAAGGTACAAACAGGAGATCATGAGTCATGAACATTTCAGTATTTGTGCTCTGACTAGCAACCTTTAATTTACCATTTAACTGATTATTTTTTTCACCATCATAACTTAAAAAGGTAAAAGGAAAACTGCCTATGAATAACAATTTAGTAAAGATATACATAAAAAGTTGTATAACTTTAATATTAGTCACAGATTTTGAGCTAGAGGGTATGTTCACACGGCTTATTTACGGACGTAATTCAGGCGTTTTACGCCTCGATTTACGTCCGAAAATGCGGCTCGATAGCGTTGGCAAACATCTGCCCATTCATTAGAATGGGTCTTACTATGTTCTGTGCACACGGTCATTTTTTTACGCGCCGCTGTCAAAAGGCGGCGCGTAAAAAAGACTCACGCGTCAAAGAAGTGCCGGTCACTTCTTCAGACGTAATTGGAGCCGTTTTCCATTGACTCGATGGAAAAGCAGCTCCAATTACGTCCGTAATGGACGCAGCGAAAAAGCGCCTCAACATGCAGTTACGGATGAAATTACGGAGCTGTTTTCTCCTGAAAACAGCCCCGTAATTTCAGCCGTTACGGACGCTGCCGTGTGAACATACCCAGACAGTGTTGTACGACTTCCATTCGGCCAGCTTTTATCTTTTAAAATTATGTCTATGCACGAGATTTGGAGCTCTAGATCTGAAAAGAGGAGCTTTAACCACTCTTAATATATATTAGGAAATTAATTAGCAAGGAACTTTGAACCTAAAAAAGACTTAAAAAGGTGGAGATTCTCTATAAGCTCAATTCATAGCCTGGTTTTCCGTTACTAGAGAGCAGTGCATTGTGGGAGCTGAGAAGACAGTTACACAGTTCGAGCGGTTAGGTCATATGTCTGACAGCAGAATGTAGATAAACTGCTGTCTGTTTCCAAAGGCAACCAGCAGAGTTTTAAAACGTATAAAAATGGAATAAAGCACATGAAATAACTTCAAATTGGATTCTGCGTCTCAAATGTTCATGTGTTTTTAAAATGTGAAATTGTGTTTGACATTTGAATTTTACTTTAACAGAGATCAGTAGGTTAAGGGTTATGCCAGACACGGCAGATTAACTGCGGATTTTCAGTGCAGATCCTGCACCGCAAGTCCGCAGCAATTTTTAGTATATTACAAGTGCAGCAGAAACTAATCCGCACGGAAATCGGAGCATAATGCAGATTTTCAAATCCGCAGCTTGCTCATTCTTGTGGGGAAAAGCTGCAGATTTTACCATTTGTAAAGCATAGGGGAAATCTGCAGCAAAATCTGCATGTAACACAGGCGGAAATTATTTGCTACGTCTGGCCTTACACTTACATGTAGTCCTACAGGAAACCACTAGAGATACCAGTTTGGGTTTATTGAAAAGAATAGCAAGGTGTTGACATGTATTGTAAAAAATCTTTGTGAAGTTAAAGGGGTTGTCCGGGCACGGACAACTGATGACCTATCCACAGTATAGGTCATCAGTATATGATTGGTGGGGGTCCGACACCCAGACCCCACACCGATCAGCTTCTCCGGCTGCCTCTGGGCACCGAATGTTATGCAGGGTATGCAGTGTTCCTAGCCGGAAGCAGATGGCTCCGACCACTGCACTGCGGCCATGACGCAGAACTGCAACTCTGCTCCTATTCACTTGAATAGGCGCAGAGCTGCAGCTTGGCCGCTATTCTGTGACCGGAACCATCTGCTTTCGGCATAGACATCCGATGCCCGGCGGAAGCTGGAACAGCTAATCGGTGCGGGGTCTGGGTGTCGGACCCCCACCGATCATATACAGATGACCTGTTCCGTGGATAGGTCATTAGTTGTCCGTGCATGGACAACCCCTTTAAAGTAATCTGGCTTTTCACATGGAATAAAAATACAGTGAAGTTCCTCAGGTTCATGATTACAATCTGATAAATTGTATCTGATAAAACGGATTATATCTGATATAACTGATTGAATCTAATAAAACTGTATTTTCTTGTTAGCATATAATTTGATCTTTGTTCCTGAAGGTTCTCTGCCCTTATAAGTGAGTTATTCATACTTTTTTTTTTTATTAATTTCCAATATCTGATATCCATAACAGGCTCGGCATCAGCGCAGTACGGCCAGTAGCTACTTCAGTAACTACATGTGAGCAGGACCCCAGCGGTAGTTACTTAGGAGAAAGAATTGGGAAGTGCATTGTAATGGGGACTGTTCCTTTGTCCAAGGTAATTACCACTGGGACCTTGCTCACAAGGTCCTGACACTGAATTAATTGTGGGTTCTAGTGCAGGGTCTGAATTAATATTGGGGTTTGGTTGGGTTCTTATTTATTCTAGGGGTTTGGTATTAGGTCTACATAAATTTCCAGGTAGGTTCTGGTCTGGGCTCTGAATTAAATTTGTATCTAGTCTGGTGTCTGAATAATTTTGTTATCTAGTTTGGGGCCTACGCAGGTGATGTGGGTGCCGCATGTTAAGAGGTGGAGAATTCATCCAGCCGTGTCACGGTGGTGGGAGATCTTAGAGCCTGCAGGAGCCAGAAGCAGAAGCCAGCACTTTATGTTGGTGAGTTACTATGCTCTGTACAGGCAGCAGCTTCAGTGCAATAACTTTTTTTTATGTTAGCCCCTAAACACCCCCACTGTGCCCCTGCACATCTACTGTCTCCCCCTTTGACCCCACAGAGCCCCTGCACACCTGCCTTCATCTTGTACCTCCACAGAGCCCCTGCCAGTTTTCATTTCACCACTGGCCTCCCTCTCCCACTTTCCGTTGTCCCCTGCGGTATTGAGGGGGCAGGGACCGAGGCGCCTTGGCTGTATGCTGGCCAGAAATTTTTGATCGAGCACCTATCAGGTTAATACCGAAAATCATATTAAAAGGAACTTTATTGTTTATAACGATATGAAAAAAACCACGTAAAATTAACAATTTTAAACACCCTGATACCTGCTTCTGTGCCGACCAGCTGCAACAGGGCCGGCATTGGGGGTTGAAGAAAATAGCAGCCTTCAAATTTTCTTTCAAACTGATCTGTAGATAGATTTTCCACATTGAGGGCAAACCAGGCCACCAGTCCATCTTCCTGTTCTGCTGAACATGGATTTTTTAATTGGGTTTCCACTCCAAGAAATATTAATGAGACCTCATCGGGCCTTGACAAGAATTCCTTCACATCATCATGCTGAAGTCTGCAGAGCTTGATTTCTGGCTCTTGTGCGCTATCTTTTGTACCAATTAGGGATACGAGAGGACATAGGTTGGAGAAAATGATGTATACCGAACTGGCATGTGTGTGCTTGGATGTTAACCAGTTATTGTCTGTCCGTTTATCACTTCTTCTGTCCAGAAATGTACTGCTGAAATAATTCTCATGCTCCTCTTCAGCGTCCGGCAAGAAATGAGGCTTTGCACCACCTTTTACGTTCGAGAGCACATTAACAATGTGTTTGTGACCCCAAAACTTGGCAATATCTAAAGCAGTCTGTCGGGATCTGTTAACCAATGTCTTGTCACATCTATCAATAAATATATAATAAGATTTAGATGAATGATTCACAGATTCTTATGGTGGTGATCTTATAGATAATAATATGCAAGACAGCAAAGCTTTGCATAAAGTGCATCAACTAACACCACATATATACTGTATATACAACTAACTCCACATAAAATATTGAAAGAGTATCTGTCCCTGTTTTTTCATATGCAATCAATATTATATCACAATATATTCTCATGAGGGTATTCTGTTAAAGATGTCTATTATTTTTTTTAGTGTCCCACTAAGCCATTTTTCTGGTGTGAATACATTTAAAAGGTTTGACAGTCCCTGTATGAGTTCAAGGCTTCAGTGGGGGATAAATAATGTATTCTGCAAGGACTGGGCAGGGGTGGAAATATAGCACTACTAAATTACACAATTTCATATTACATCTGTTGGTTTACAAGCCAGTGGATGGAGTGTGGTATAAACATACATAATGTATATGTGGATTTTAGAGATTGTTAGCCACATGAGGCATTATGTAGTTACAACGTGATACAGGCTTGTTCTGTAATATTAATATTGCCATACTATTCTGATGCGTTGATCACGGTTATTAGTGCCTGCCTTACAGTCGAAATGTGTGCATAGCCTAGGTTGCTCGTATATAGCTTACTAACAGAAGAGGAAAATGCGGCACTTAAAGAGGCTCTGTCACCAGATTTTGCAACCCCTATCTGCTATTGCAGCAGATAGGCGCTGCAATGTAGATTACAGTAACGTTTTTATTTTTAAAAAACGAGCATTTTTGGCCAAGTTATGACCATTTTTGTAGTTATGCAAATGAGGCTTGCAAAAGTCCAAGTGGGTGTGTTTAAAAGTAAAAGTACAACTGGGCGTGTATTATGTGCGTACATCGGGGCGTTTTTACTACTTTTACTAGCTGGGCGTTCTGAAGAGAAGTATCATCCACTTCTCTTCAGAACGCCCAGCTTCTGCCAGATCACGCTGTGACGTCACTCACAGGTCCTGCATCGTGTCAGACGAGCGAGGACACATCGGCACCAGAGGCTACAGTTGATTCTGCAGCAGCATCGGCGTTAGCAGGTAAGGCGATGTAGGGGGGCAGGAACAAAAGAAAAACGGCACTGGAATTGGGACAGCGGGGTTAAGGTCAGATAAACAGTTTGCATATGACCTAGTGACAGGTCCTCTTAAGGGGAGCTGTATTGTTTTTACCGATGGGGCAAAATCTTGTGTGACATGTAAGTCAAGGTTCGCAGTGCATTTTTTGGACTGGTCTTTGACTGTCAAGGCTTAAGATACTGTTGGTAAGACAACCAGAAACAATGCATTAATACCTTTTTTTGTGTATGGGCAAGTTGCAGAAGCAGATTAAGGCCGGATTCACACGACCGGGTCGTTCCCGAGCCCGAGTGTCGGCCGGTAAAATCGGCCATTTTGCCCGGCCGGTTTGCATTCAGTTTTGCATCCGTGCCGGGCCGGGCAGATCCGGACAGTGACATCAGCGGCAACTCCTGAAGGGGAATCCCCATGTGTTCGGGGATTCCGCTTCAGGAGTTTCTCTTGATGTCACTGCCCAGATATGGACAGAGACATCAAGCGCTCTGTCCAGGAGCGGAATCCCCGAAAACACGGGGATTCCGCTCCTTCAAGGAGCTAAAGTGCGGCTAGCACATAGCAGAGCGGGGAGATACCTCCCCGCTCTGCTATAGTGGCGTTGCTGCAGTAGTAGCAGCCGCAGCTGCTAGCGGCGCCATCGAAGGTGTCGCCGGGCCAGGGTGCTTTTCAAGCAGGGGAAGGGAGCCAGCGCAGCGCTCCCTTCCACCTGCTGTACACCCAGGCCCTGCCACACCGTGTACAGCGATGCTATTCGTCAGAATGGCATCAACTCCTCCTCCTCACATGCACTCTGCACTGTGAGGAGGAGGAGATAGAGCGTAGGCTCCGGAAAACCCGGCCATCACTCGGGACACATCCCGGTGATGGCCGTGTATTACCCGGCCCCATAGACTTCTATGGGGGCCGGGTACCCGGGCGAAGATAGAGCATGTCCTATTTTTTGACAGCCGGTCAAAAAATCGGTCGTGTGAATAGCCCCATTAGGGGTCTATTATTCCTAATGCAGCCGGGTGCCGGCCGATTTATGAACGGCCGGCACCCGGCCGGGAAACCCTGCCGTGTGAATGAGGCCTAAGGAACATTCCCTGTTGAATCTACACTTATTCTTTAACATTCACTCTACTGTCTATCCTATTACAAAGCAACAGATAACAGTTGTCTAGAGATCCTAAATTGCCTACATTTGTGTAAAGGACACAGATAACTAACGCGGAGTCATTTTGCTGCAGAATTTATACTCTGATATAATTGAAATATGTCGCACTGATGCGGAGATCTTCTAATGCAAACTATTCAGTGCGAATTAGGGCTGTGGAGCTGCAAGCTGAAAAGGAAAAAAGACTGCATTTTTCTATAATTGTATTAAGAAGCTGGCATGAAACAAATAAAAAGAAAGATATGTGTAATTACCCTTTCCCCAACAGCATCTTCACTACATCAAAGTGGCCATTCCTGGCTGCGTACATAAGAGCACTCCATCCATTTTCAGCGGTTTCATTAATGATCGAGGATGAATGACTTAGAAGAGCAAACAGCTTAGTAGTATCGCCTAGAGCACAGAAGTTGTGCAGCTGAGCAACCATTTCTTTCCTGGGATTTTGCATTTCTGGAAGGCATTAAGACACAGGCATTAGAACTGAGCACATTTATCCGGTTTGCAGCACCGATGAGCGCTTTACAATGCAAGAGAATGCAATTATATTAGAATTGTGAAATGGCCCGTCCTGCGTTCAGGTATTTTTTTTCTTCTATTAGGACATTTATTGGTAAAGTGGCATACATAGTGATCAATTAGAACGACATTCTGTGTGAAAAATGCAGCCCAACGTTGCACATATGGTTCCTGTGAATTGCTGCTTATGTATTTTAGTCCTTGAGCAAATCTTGAGAACAGCAGGTAAGGCCTCATGCACACGACCGTATTTTTTCCCACCCGTAAATACTGGCGTAAATACGGGTCCGGTGTCACACGTATTCCACCCGTTTTGCACCAGTATTTACGAACCCGTGCCCGTAAATATGGGTCCGGTGTCACCCGTATTCACGGGCACGTTTTTGGCGGCAAAATAGCACTGCACTAATCGGCAGCCCCTTCTCTCTATCAGTGCAGGATAGAGAGAAGGGACAGCCTTTTCTGTAATAAAAGTTAAAGAAATTCATACTTACCCGGCCGTTGTCTTGGTGACGCGTCCCTCTCTTCACATCCAGCCCGACATCCCTGGATGACGCGGCAGTCCATGTGACCGCTACAGCCTGTGATTGACCGGTGATTGGCTGCAGCGGTCACATGGCCTGAAACGTCATCAAGGACGTCGGGCCGGATGTCGAGAGGGACGCGTCACCAAGGCAACGGGCGGGAGACCGGACTGGAGGAAGCAGGAAGTTGTCGGTAAGTATGAAAGTCTTTTATTTTTATTTTTCACAGGTTTATACTGATCGGTAGTCACTGTCCAGGGTGCTGAAAGAGTTACTGCCGATCAGTTAACTCTTTCAGCTCCCTGGACAGTGACTATTTACTGACGTCGCTTAGCAACACTGCCGTAATGACGGGTGCACACATGTAGCCACCCGTCATTACGAGAGCTCCATAGACTTCTATGGACTGTCCGTGCCGTTATTACGGCCTGAAATAGGACATGTTCTATCTTTTTCAACGGCACGGGCACCTTCCCGTGAGAAAACGGGAAGGCACCCGTCGCCAATAGAAGTCTATGAGCCCGTTATTACGGTTCGTAATTACGACCCGTAATAACGGGAGTTTTTACGGTCGTGTGCATGAGGCCTAAGTGTTTATTTACTTAAGGTACATCGACAAAATAACGTGTGCATAGAAACCTATATACAAACACACTAGTCATTCCCAATGAATTAGAATATCATCAAAAAGTTTATTTATTTCAGTAATTCAATTCAAAAAGTGAAACTCATATTATATAGATTCATTACACACGGAGTGATCTATTTCCAGCATTTTTTTATTTTAATGTTGATGATTATGGTAACAGTTAATGAAAACCCAAAATTTAGTCTCTCAGAAAATTAGAATATTGGGTAAAAGTTGAAGATTGTAAACTCCTGGTGTCCCACTCTAATCAGCTAATCAATGCAAAACACCTGCAAAGGTTTCCTAAGCCTTTAACCCCTTAAGGACACGGCTAATTTTGGCCTTGAGTACAGAACAATTTTTTTAGATTTCCCTCTTTGCATCCCGACGCTCATAATTCTTTTATTTTTTTGTACGACGTAGTTGTATGAGACTTTGTTTTTTAAAAGTTGAACTTTATGTAGGTACCATTTTTTGGTACAAATACATTATCGTTTAATTTCTATAAATTTTTATTTTTGCTAAAATGCAGAAAAAAAAGCAGTTCCGCAGCAGTTTTAATATTTTTTTTTTTACACCATACACCGATCATCATAAATAATGTTATACATTTGTTGTACAGGTTGTTACGGTCGTGGCGATACCAAATATGTCTATATTATTTCATGTTTTGGGACTTATATTTTAAAAAGTTTATTTATTATAAAAAATGTGTGTTTCTGTGTATTTTTTTTACTTTTTATTTATTTATTTATCATTAAAAAAATGTAACATTCATTTTACTTTTTTTTTTAATCCCATAAAGGGATTTATCATTTTGATTTTGTAACTGTAATGTACTGGCATAGATCTATATGCCAGTACATTGGCCTGTGTACTGATTGTACACAGGCAGTTGTTAGGGCATACCTCAGTATGCCCTAACAACAGGAAATATGTTCAGACAGCCCTGGGGTCCTTCAGCCCTGGGCTGTCTGGCCATATGAGTTGTGGGCTTTGATCACGTCAGTTATTTTCTGTGACGCGATCAATGTGCAGTCCCCCCTCTTTGAACGCCGCAATCTGCTTTCATCGCGGCGTTCAAAGGGTTAACGGCGGAGAGAAGATGTTTCTCTCCTCTCCGCTGTCAGAGCGGGGCCGTGGCTGTGTATTACAGCCGTTGCCCCGCTCTCGATCGCGCGCACAGACGCGCGTAGGGCCGGCTGTCACACAGGACGAGAATGCTCGTCCTAATGCGCGAAGTGCTCGCCGCTCAGGACGAGCATACTCGTCCTGTGTCGGCAACCAGTTAACCCCTTAAGGGCACGGCCAATTTTGGCCTTGAGGACAGAACTATTTTTTTAGATTTCCCTCTTTGCATCCCGACGCTCATAACTCTTATTTTTTCTACGACGTAGTTGTATGAGACTTTGTTTTTTGCGGGACGAGTTGTACTTTATGTAGGTACCATTTTTTGGTACAAATACATTATCGTTTAATTTCTATACATTTTTATTTTGGCGAAAATGCAGAAAAAAAAGCAGTTCCGCAGCAGTTTTAATATTTATTTTTTTCACACCATACACCGATCATCATAAATAATATTATACATTTGTTGTTTAGGTTGTTACAGTCGGTGCAATACCAAATATTTCTATATTATTTCATGTTTTGGGACTTCTATTTTAAAAAGTTTATTTCTTATAAAAAAATGTGTGTTTGTGTATTTTTTATTTATTTATCATAAATTTTCTTACATTCATTTAACTTTTTTTTTTTAATCCCATAAAGGGATTTATCATTTTTATTTTGTAACTAATGTACTGGCATAGATCTATATGCCAGTACATTAGTCTGTGTACTGATTGTACACAGGCAGTTGTTAGGCCATACCTCAGTATGCCCTAACAACAGGAAATATGGTCAGACAGCCCTGGGGTCCTTCAATGGACCCTGGGCTGCCTGGCCATATGAGTTATGGGCTTTGATCGCGTCACAGTTATTTTCTGTGACGCGATCAAAGAACAGTCCCCTCTCGAACGCCATGATCAGCTTTCATCGCGGCATTCAAAGGGTTAACGGCAGAGAGAGGATGTTTCTCTTCTCCCTGCTGTTAGAGCTGGGCCGTGGCTGTGTATTACAGCCGTTGCCTTGCTCTCGATCGCGCGCACTCTCGTCCTGTGTCGGCAACCAGTTAAATAGTCCAACAGTCTGGTTCAGTAGGCTACACAAATCAGGCTATGTTCACACACTTACTAAAAAACGTCGGAAAATACGGAGCTGTTTTCAAGGGAAAACCGCTCCTGATTTTCAGACGTTTTTTTAGCAACTCGCGTTTTTCAATGCCGTTTTTGGAGCGGTTTTTCTAGGAAAAACTGCTCCAAAAACGGCTCAAGAAGTGAACTCCACTTTTTAGCGGGCGTATTTTTATGCGGCCGTTTTTCAAAATGGCCGCGTAAAAAAAATGGCCTGACGGTACAGAACGCCGTATTTCCCATTGAAATCAATGAGCAGATGTTTGGAGGAGTTCTGCTTCCGATTTCTTATAATATAACAGCGGAAGGCCGTCAGGACCTGGACTTTTACCAGGGGGGAAACTAGCCAGCACGCCTTGTAGTTCTTGCAACAAGACAGGGGCCACCAGTAATTCAGCGGATTCAGAGTCTATGGACGGGAGGTTAAGAGAGGAGAGAGAGAGAGAGAGTTTGGTCGCTTCTGCTTTACAAAAAGTGGGATCCCCCGGTTCAGAGTCTATCAAGTTCTAAAGTTTAGAATAAAAACTCTGGAATAACTGGGCAATATCCTTGGTGGTGGCGTGATTGGTGCCGTGCTCATCTTTAATGGAGACAATATAAGATCAATCCCTCTCTTTTTTAATCAAACGGGACATAAGTTTGCCTCCCTTGTTACCATGCGCATATAGTTTGTCGAAAGTATAGGTAATTCTTAGCTGCTTTAGCATTCAAGAACTCCCTAAGAGAGATTCTCAACCTGGAGAGATCAGGAGGGATGTAGATCGCTTATGTAAACGTTCCAATGAGGCAATTTGTGTCAGAATGGAATCTATTTCCAATTGCTTGTCCTTCCTACATTTTGACCCTAATGCAATTAGGATACCACTAATGTAGGACTTGTGTGCTTCCCATATCATGGGGTGGTTAGTGTTACCTAGAGAGTTGATTTCAAAGAAGGTCTGAAGATGTTGTTTGAGCTGAGCACAATCACTTTCCTTATATAGAAGAGACTCATTTAGTCTCCACCTCCACTCTCTCGGGGGAAGCGACGACAGCGACACAGTGACTGAGGAAGGAGCATGATCAGAAATTGTTATACTCCCTATAATGGGATTCTTAGTACATGGCAGCAGGTGAGGAAACACGAAAAGAGAGTCCAGTCTCTGGTGCAAGAGATGGCGAGGTGAGTAAAAGGTAAAGTCTTTTGTGTTAGGGAAGTGGGATCTCCACATATCTTGCAGGCCCATGTCTTGGAGCTTGGCATGTAATTTGCTGAGATCCCTTTGTGAAATGCATGACTTCTTGGAGGAGGACTCAAGAAAGGGATTCAGAACAACATTAAGATCACCCCCCCAGGATAATTTGACCCTCAGCGTAGAAGGCTAAGGATATGAGATTATTATCCCTAGTGATAGGGATAGGAGGGGGGAGGGAACTAAAAGGGAAATAAGAAAAGCAGGAAGGGGAAAGGAACTAGCGTACAATGAACCCTGCACAAATCTGTAGAAGCAAAAAGAGGTGGACTGTAGTATTATTTACTGGACGTTTACCCAAGTCAAATAAGACTGTATACAAAATTACAGTGGTAGCAATAGACAGTCAGCAGACCGTGTGACTGTTGGTGTGGAAAAAGGGGGGGGGGGTAGGTGTGTATCCTGATCGGGAACGCATGTGCTTTGCAACCTTAACCAATCGGTGTATACCAAGATTTATCTCCTATATAAAGGTTGTAGTGCGTATGGCTACAAAGAAACATATACTCTAGGGAGACTTACATGAGGCAAATTACTTAAACATAATAAACGAGGATCACAACATTCAGACTAACTGCCGAGGCAGAGTAGTCACCTGTAGAAAAAGCCCCCATGCTCTAACCGGCAATACAACAATCAAATAACAACTTGGTGAGAGAGCAAAAGGTATCCAATACAAGTTAGAGAGCAATAGACAGTGAGCAGAAGAGAAACTGTGGGAACAGGGCACCCATTCAGCTCAAGACTCAGTGGGTCCCGAATGACCGAAGGCGGAACGGTCTAGTCCCATCAAGTAAAAGAGTAGCTCAACCGACATTCAAGAAGCCTCTGTATGAACTTTAGCCGGGGTCTTCTTCCCCTTCGGTGATCTGTGTTTCATTGCCGACTGCCATGGCGGAGAGGCACGCAGAGGAGGTAAGAAGTCCTTCATCTGGGACGGCATCCATGACAGGACCTCAATGGGTTGTAAATCTCTGAGGGGCCAGGCCCTTTCAAGATCTGCAGGTGTGTGGATGTTGATCCGTTTACCTTCCTTCAACACTGCTATGCCAAAGGGATACAGCCAGGAATATTGTAAGTTGTGGGACCTAAGGAGGTCTAATAAGGGTCTCAGTAGATGTCTTTTGGCTAAAGTGGAGGGGGCGATATCTTGAAAGAAAGCTAAGACTGCATCGCCATATCTCACCTCTCCCCTTTCTCTAGCCGCTTGTAAAATCTGTGCCGTGTCCACAAATGAGAGGAGACCGCAGATGACATCTCGAGGCGGCTCGTTATTTCTGGGTTTAGGTCTTAGAGTTCTATGAATCCGTTCCATTACAATGCCAGCTGCCCTACCCGGATCTAGTAAGTCAATGAAAATCTCACCCGCCACTTTCCTAAGGGCCTCAGGCGCACAGGATCCGGCAAACCTTTGATGTGAATGTTGCGTCTGCGGCTTCTGTTCTCCTGATCTTCAATGAGAACCAGGACTTTGTTCATCTCCTCAGTATGTTGTTCCACCTAGGCGGCTAGGGCTCCTGAAAAGTGGATCACCTCTGAGAACGAGGATTCCAGTTCCTCGACCCTGTGTCCTATCTGTTTTACCTTGGTTTTTATATCTGCAAGTTCTGTCAGCACCGGGCGCAGCGCCTGCATGAACGTCTTCCGAATTAAAGACTTAGTGATCTGAGCCGAAGAGGTCTCGCTGTGATCTGCTGTGCTGTCCACATCGGAGTCCTCTGTAGTGTCTGTATTTCCAGCGGCCTCCGCCGCCATCTTAAGCGCTCTGGCGGGAGAATGTGCATTCCTCTTGTTCCAATATTTATGAAAGTCTGACTATTTTTTTCCTAATTTAGGAGTGCCAGGCTGGTCACTGCCCCTGTCTTTGCTGGTTTTAACCATCTTGGTCGGCTAAAAATCAGCTGAAAGGGCTACAATAAGCACACCTACGACGTAGCTACAGGCTCAAGCGTCCATCTCACTCAGCGGTCAGGCTCCGCCCCCTCATAAATAAACTTTTTGATGATATTTTAATTAATTGAGAAGAACCTGTATACAACAAGATAACTCATCTCTTCCTGGTGGTGGATAAATGTTTTATACGTCACTCACAACCTTCTCCATACTCTCTCTATTGTGTGTAATACAGGGCACGAGAGGAGCAGAGCATGACATTATCCCAAGGCACGCCCTTCGTGACGCCAGGAAGAAACATTGGATGGTCTCTGTGTGACACCAGTGGTGGGTATGCAGGGATGGGGCCTACAATGAAGTAGAGAAGGGGTGTAAAGAGCTCCACTGTTCTGGGAAAAACAACATTCTATAAAGAAGCAATTCTAACATATGTTCCTAGACCTGCTTTTTTTCAACCACTTTTTTTTTTTTTTTTTTTTTTTTACATGTACTCTTCCCCATTGAATTCAAAAGCATAAGGCATGCTGTAGTTTGGAAACAACATGGCATCCCCATAAGGCCTTATACACATGGCTTCCCAATATGGCTGTAAGTTGGCATACAGAGTACTCTGCGGCACTGTAGTATGAAATAGTAGAGACTTCTTGTGCCGCTGTACCATTCTCTGTTGTGTGCAATATGTGGAAGATATTCTTCTCTAGAACCAATGCGACACATTTGTTTTGGAATTGTACGGAATCAGACAGAAACAGAACTCTTCGTATTTGTCTCAGTGCGGCTATTTTCACACAGTAGTATTGGTCAGTATTTGAAAGTCAAAACCCGGAGTGGAACCTACACGGACCTCTTCTGTGTATTGGACCCACTCCTGGCTTTGGTTTACAAATACTGACCAAAATACTGGCGTGTGAAAGAGGCCTTCTTCACCTATAGGTGACCTATTACATTTGGAGTTGTTCTCAAACACATTAGAGCATATTTTTCAATTAAATTGTGCCAGTTTTCTTGCTCAAGTGCATTGAAAAACATGGCGCTCAGGCTAGACACCATATTTATCAAAACCCCCACCCCTTTTTCTGACTTGTTGGAAGAAAGGGGGAGTGAAAGCGACCACTTTTCTGCATGGTAAAAGGTGTAGAACCAGATGTAGCTCAATAGCTGCGCCATATTCATCATACAATCTACTCTGTGTTGATGAATACGCCGCATGCTGCACTAAAGTATTAATAAACATGAATAAGACTTTTAAGGGTACAAGTGGCAGATTTGTTGCAGACATTTCTGTTATGAGTGAATGTACTCTGACAGGTCACTGTAATTGTATCTATAATTAGAATAGAACCCTTGCACGTGTCGTTGTACGGTTGCTTCACCTGTGACTCCCAGCATCTACCCGCACCTGATGTCTTATCGGATGGTAGAATGGATAGGTGATAATTGTCTGATCGCTGGGGCCCCCACCGATCGCGAGAATAGGCGTCCAGAACTCCAAGATCCTCTTAACTGCTCAACCACAGTGAGGACGACATTGACTGGAGCATTAGTCGAGCATGCGCGCTACCACTCCATTTAAAGTGAATGGGAATGCCGGACACAGTCGAGTAGAGCACATGATGTTTCCGTCATTCTCACAGACACTCTAGTCAAGCTTCTTCTCACTGCAGAGCTGCAGTAAAGCAGATCTGGGGGTTTGGGGCCCCTGTTCTTGGATCAGTGGGGGTTCCAGACAATCTCTTTAAGGCCTTCCTTTTTATTTCTTCTCTATACATTCCGTTCCTGGTTTTGGCTTAAAGAATACATGCAAAATCTGCACTGTGTGAACAAGGCCTACAGATCTGGCTCGCTACTATGTTAGGCCCCATGCACCCGACCAAAATTTTTTCCCTCCCGTAAATACTGGCCGTAAATATGGGTTTTAACCTGTATTTATGGGCCCGTGCTCGTAAATACAGGTCCGTTGTCATCTGTATTCCACCTATATTTACGGACCTGTAAAAAAAGGGGGGCTGGAAATGATGTCACAATCATGTCCATACCCCTTAAAAGGGTCACATGATCGCTCAGACGCCATTTTCTCTGCTTCTCTTTATTCCAAAATTGAAATCCCCTGACGTCGCCTAGCAACGCTCCCGTAATTACGGGTGCAAACACGTAGCCACCCGTAATTACGGGAGACCCATAGACTTCTATGGACTTGCCCGTGCCGTAATTACGGCCTGAAATAGGATATGTTCTATATTTTTCAACGGCCCGGGCACCTTCCCGTACGCAAATGGGAAGGTACCCGTGGCCAATAGAAGTCTATGGGCCCGTAATTACGGGCATTTTTACAGCCGTGGGCATGGGGCCTAAGACCATTTGGTGCAATTTTTCTGTAGAAAAAAGACATGCAGTGAGAAAACACCCAGGAACCTGCAAATATGAACTTACCCCTAATCTATTCAACCATCATGTCACACAATGTCCCAATGAGCCCTTAAAACAGGCCTCAGAAACATGAGGAAGACACAACAGTATTACTGCAATAAGATCGAAGTTCACGGGAAAGCATGAAAACGAACAACATTACGTCCTTCACTACTGACCGTTTACACATGATTATGCAAGGATTTACTATGAAGGAAGCTGTACATTTAGATCACAATTAATACATATTTGATGAGGTAACAAAACAGAGTAGACAATCGCTTAAATAACAACTCCTAATAGTGTTATTGCTGGAATAGTAAGCAGCGGAAACTTTCCTATAATACACGGGGCTGGAGAGAAATTCACATCAATTTCCAGCAGCCTGTATTCACTCTGCAAGCACAGGCTGTGATAAAACTGCCTAGATCTCCTGACAGATTTGCAGGGCAACGAAGGCAAATCAGAAAATTCCTTGCAGCCCTGCATGTTTTTATTGGAAAGCTTAGTTCCTTTATAAGGCGATCCCTTCTGATAATAGCGCTATAGGAGGGAATCGCTATTTATGGGATTCTTTAATATTGGTTTCACGCAGGAGCTTCAGATTAAATAATATACACATTCTCTTGATGTAATAAACGGCACTGCTTATTTCTACTGCAGGACCGATGTTTGCATCTGGTGCATCGTATTACATTTACTCCAGGTTTACCGTGCAACAAATGTATCTATGAGACCAATCATCATGTTATTCTACAGCAAAGCATGATAATAAGAACCACAAATCCCAGGATGCTCTGAGGCTTAATCTACCATCTGCATGGTTAGCTCCCTCTAGGGGTCACAGTATAATAAGTGGGTACGTTGTAGTGCTAGGCTGTGGGAGGCCGCATAATACCTGAGTGTCGGAGCCAGCAAGCAGAGTACTGCTGGAGGATTACTGGGAAAACATTCACTTCCTGCTACCGTACATCTTCTAATAGCTGCACCCTCTACATCATGCGCAGATAACAGTGCTATTATTGTCAGATAAGGACACAGCGGTTTGTTTGTTTCTGAGGCTACATTCACATGTGTGACAGATTTTACGCACGTACGCTATGCATCAGTGTGTGTGTGCGTTTTGAATCAGTGTGCTTTGCGTACGGCATGTATTTCACGCACTCGCAAGCACTTCTTTTATTTTTCAGTGTAATTGATGCGTAAAACACATGGTTTTCACGCTCCCATAGACTTTAATGGGCGGCTAGGTGCCTGAAAACGCACCAATATAGGACACGCAGTGAGCTTCACGCAACGGACACTCGCTGCGTGATTAGCCCCATTGAAATCAATGGGGCCGTGTGCTGAGCCCAGAGCACACGGATGAGATTCACGCTTGTGTGAGTGAGCCCTTAGGGTATGTTCACACACACTAATTACGTCCGTAATTGACGGACGTATTTCGGCCGCAAGTCCCGGACCGAGCACAGTGCAGGGAGCCGGGCTCCTAGCATCATCGTTATGTACGATGCTAGGAGTCCCTGCCTCGCTGCAGGACAACTGTCCCGTACTGAAAACATGATTACAGCGAGGCAGGGACTCCTAGCATCGTACATAAGTATGATGCTAGGAGCCCGGCTCCTTGCACTGTGTTCGGTCCGGTACTTGCGGCCGAAATACGTCCGTCAATTACGGACGTAATTAGTGTGTGTGCACATACCCTTATTCTGACTGGAAATGTCTCCACTAAATCAATTTAGAATGAAGTGAAACATCTAATGTATAGATATCCAATTACATTTAAAGAATTTGTTCTTATATATAACAATCTCTTTCTATTTCTATAATAGCATACATTTACATTGGGTTAAGGCCTGATTTACACGAGCGTGTGCGTTTTGCGCACGCAAAAAACGTGGCGTTTTTGCGTGCGCAAAATGCACTTAACAGCTGCGTGTGTCATCAGTGTATAATGCGCGGCTGCGTGATTTTCGCACAGCCGCCATCATTATGACACTCCGTTTGGATGTTTGTAAACAGAAAAGCACGTGGTGCTTTTCTGTTTACATTCAGAGTTTGACAGCTGTTGCGCGAATCACGCAGTTCGCACGGAAGTGCTTCCGTGCGACCTGCGTGATTTTCACGCACCCATTGACTTCAATGGGTGCATGATGCGCGAAAAACGCTGAAATATAGAACATGTCGTGAGTTTTACGCAGCACACTCGCGCTGCGCAAAACCCACGGACTGTCTACACTGCCCCATAGAGTAATATAGGTGCGTACGACACGCGTGAAAAGCACGCGCGTATATTACGCTTGTGTAAATGATGCCTAAAGCAGATGTGTCATGAAGACAACCCCTGTCTATATGTTCTATTAGGGCAGTGTTTCCCAAACTGTGGGTGCCGGTCCCCCAGCGGTGGCATGTCCTGGATTCAACTGTATCTGTGTCCTCACGACGCAGATACAGTTGAATTCAATGCTGGAGCAGAGAGCTGATGGCTCTTTGCTCCAGCATTCACTATGTAATGCCAGCCGTGTGCGGCTCGGTGCAGACAGGCTCGATGTAGACACATCATCGTGCCTGTCTGTGCCAAACCACAGACTGCACAGACCAGAGGGATCTCCTCCACTCGTCATGGGAACAGTGAGTAATTATTTATTCTTTTTTTATTAGTAATTTGGGGGCATTATACAGTGTGGGGGTAGATATAGGGGTATTATACTGTATGGGGCAGTTATAGGGGCATTATACTGTGTGGGAGCACTAAGGGGTCATCATACTGTGTGGGGGCAGCTATAGGGGCACTATACTGTGTGGGGGCACTAAGGGGTCATCATACTGTGTTGGGGCAGCTATGGGGGCATTATTCTGTGTGGGGGCACTAAGGTGTCATCATACTGTGTTGGGGCAGCTATGGGGGCATTATTCTGTGTGGGGAGCAACTTTAGTGGCATTATACTATGTGGGGGCACTATATGGCGTTATCCTGTGTGGGGGCAGCTATAAGGGCATTATACGGTGTGAGGGCCACTAATGGGTCATTATACTGTGTAGGGGGCCCACTGGGTTGGGGCCCACTCAGATGTGTTTTGACCCCCCAATGCTAAACTCCTAGCTACGCCACTGATGGACGGTTCGAGTCAGATGACCCACCATCAGCGGCCATAATCGAGCCTCAGCGACGCACAGCAGCAGAAAACCTTGAGCCCGCACAACTATCGTGGTTTTCAATGTTGCAGGGACTAACTAAATCAGACAAAATGAGGTTAAGTATGGTAGTGGGGGTCCCAAACAAAAGTCTGCAACTCTGGTGAATTCGAGCCATCCATGTATTACTCTATCATCTATCATCTGAATGGCTGCCATGTAGCACTATATTTCCACTGTAGGGAATATTTCTGGCTAACTGCGGCTCCCACAGCAAAATCTGATATCTTCCAGGGGTCCCGGAGCTGGACCTGCGAGGACCACCTGCAATCTGAAAATGGTTGTCTCTGATTATACAGCCTCAACCTCTTTAAGTAGGTTTAACCCCTTCTCGCAAACTGACATGACTGTATGTTGGGATTGCAAGTGCCGTCCCGTAAAACCACGTACAGTCACGTCCTGAAGATGAAGCGGGCACAGGAGTGTAATATACAGCTGACAACTCGCTGCAACAGCGGCGGTCGCAGTTACCACCGAACGCCGCTGTTTAACCCCTTAAATGCAGCAGTCAATAGCCACTGCCGCATTTAAGTGGTTAACAGAAGGAGGGGGCGATTGCAGGTGCAGATGGTTGCTATAGTAACTAGGAAGCCTAGTAACAGTCTGCACACCCCTGTTAAAATGCCAGGTTTTTGTTGTGTCAAAAAATCTGTCCAAGATGAATAATTTCAGAACTTTTTACACCTTTAACCGCTCCCGACCGCTCACAGTAAATTCACGTCGGCACTTGCTGGGCTCTGTGCAGCGCCAACATGAAATCACGGTGGGTGTTAAAAGCGCGATCCGGGTGTCTCAGAGTAGGGCTGACACCCGGATCGCGCTGTTATCCCCTGCCTCTGGTCCCGGAGACATGATCGGGACCTAATTGGTTCAGGTCCCGGTCATGTAATCACAGGGAAAGTTTGTTGTAGCAACGAACTGGAAAGTTTGTTACAATGACAAACTGGAAAATTTGTTGCTACAACAAACTTTCCCGGGGACCGATTGCGGGTGCTGCAGTTGGTTATAAGGCAAAACCGGAGGCCGGTCCTCATAAGCTTCATGTCAGTGTGACTCTCAGGGTATGTGCACACGCTAGCTGGCTTTTAGGTCTGAAATTACAGACTGTTTTCAGGAGAAAACAGCTGCGTCGTTTCAGACGTAAAAGCTCCTCCTCGCAATTTGCGAGGCGTCATTGATGCCCGTAATCTTGAGCTGTTCATTGACTTCAATGAAAAACGGCTCAAATTACGTTGCAAAGAAGTCCTGCACTTCTTTGCCGAGGCAGTCATTTTACGCGTCGTCGTTTGACAGCTGTCAAACGACGACGCGTAAATGACTGGTCGTCTGCACAGTACGTGGCAAACCCATTCAAATGAATGGGCAGATGTTTGCCGACGTATTGTAGCCGTATTTTCAGGCGTAAATCGAGGCATAATACGCCTCGTTTACGCCTGAACATAGGTTGTGTGAACCCAGCCTCAGCGTCACACTGACAGTTTATAATACGTTACACTACCTAGGTAGTGTAATGTATTATAGCAGCCATCAGTGCTGCAGGTCTACAAGTAAAACAAGTAAAAAGTTAAAAAAATTAAGTTATAAAAATGTTTTATAAAAGTGTAAAAACAAGTTATAAAAGTTACAAAAACAAAAAATGCTTTTGTCCTATAATAAGTCTTTTATTATAGGAAAAAAATGTAAATGTTAAAAGTACACATATTTGGTATCACCGCGTTCATAACGACCCAAACTATAAAACTATAATATTATTTTTCCTGCACGGTGAACACCGCAAAAAAAATAATTAAAAAACAATGCCAGAATCACTATTTTTTGGTCATCAACCCTCCCAAAATATAGAATAAAAAGTGATCAAAAAGTCGCATGTACCCCAAAATAGTACCAATAAAAACTACAACCCGTCCCGCAAAAAATAAGACATCCCACAGCTTTTTTGACTAAAAAATAAAAAAGTTACGGCTCTCAGAATATGGTGACACAGAAAATAAAGAATTTTATCGAAAAGTGATTTTATTGCGCAAACGCCACAAAACATAAAAAAAACTATATACATATGGTATCTCCGTAATCATACCGACCCACTGAATAAAGTAAAATGTCATTTATAGCGCACAGTGAACACTGTAAAAAAAATAAAAGACAAAAAACATTGTCAGAATTTATGTTTTTTTGTCACTTTTCCCCAAAAAATCTAATAAAAAGTGATAAAAAAAAATCACATGTACCCTAAAATGCTACTAATGAAAACCACAGATTGTTCCGCAACAAATAAGCCCTCACACAGCTCCGGTGAAGAAAAAATAAAAAAAGTTCTGGCTCTCAGAATATAGCGACAGTAATTGGGCAGTGTCCAATAGCGGATAAGATCGGGCGCCATTTATCAGTGCGACATCGGGCACATATCTGCGGATTATTATTTATTTACACCATTATTATAACCTCTTATTATGTCCTGATGTACTCCGCACAGCTCACATATGCCCCCACATTATAAACCCGAAATACCAGCAAAATCCCAAACAGAACAGTTACCAAGCAAAATCTGCGCTCCAAATGGCGCTCCCTCCATTCTGAGCCCCACAGCGTGGCCAAACACCAGCTTACGTCCACATACAGGATATTTTATATCCGGGAGAACCCGCTCAACATGGTATGAGGTATTTGTTTTCAGTGGCACAAACTGGGCACAACATATTGTGCATTAAAATGGCATATCAGTTAATACTTAATAGAATGTCGTGGTGCGGGGGGTTATACACCGCATTCCAAATCATTATGCAAATGTTATTTTTTGCTGATTTTCCTAAATAGTCGATGCAAATGACAGTCAGTATAATCTTCAAGCCATCAACCGTTGGAGTATAATGCAAATTTTATTGAACAAATCTCCTAATGATAACAGATTTTTTTTTTTAGAAGTAAAAAACTCAAAATGCACTGTTTCAAATTATTATGCACAACAGAGATCAAAACATTTTAACCCCTTAATGACCAGCCTATTTTGGACCTTAATGACCAAGCTATTTTTTACGTTTTTCAATCGTCGCATTCCAAGAGCTATAACCTTCTTATTTTTGCGTCGACATAGCTGTATAAGGTCTTGTTTTTTGCGGGACAAGTTGTATTTTTTATTAGCACCATTTTTAGGTACATATTATTTATTGATTAACTTTTATAAACTTTTTTTTGGGGGGGAATAGAAAAAAATCTGAAATTTCGCCACTCTTTTTTGCGTCCTATATCTACGCCGTTTACCGTGTGGTATAAATAACACAATAACTTTATTCAGCGGGTTGTTACGATTGCAACGATACCAAATTTGTATAGTTTTTATATGTTTTACTACTTTTACACAGTAAAAACGCTTTTTTTTTCAAAATTATTTGTTTTTGTGTCTCCATATTTGAAGAGCCGTAACGTTTTTATTTTTTCGCCGATGCGGTTGTATGAGGGTTTTTTTTTTGCGGGACAACTTGTAGTTTTTATTGGTACCATTTTGGAGTAGATGCGACTTTTTGATCACTTTTTATTACATTTTTTAAAGTCAGTATTCACAGAAAACAGCAATTTTTCCATAGTTTTTTATTTATTTTTTTACGGCGCTCACCGTGCGGGTTAAATAATGTAATAGATTTATAGTCGGGGTCGTTACGGACGCGGCGATACCAAATATGTGTAACTTTTTAACTTTATTTTGTTTTTTTAATAGTAAAGCATTTTGTAATGGGAAAAGCTGGGTTTTTCACTTTTTTTCACATTTTTTTTAAATTAACTTTATTAAACTTTTTTTTCACTTTTTTACTAGTCCCATTAGGGGACTATAATATGCGATTCTGCGATCGCATTTATAATACACTGCAATACTTTTGTATTGCAGTGTATTACTGCCTGTCCGTTTAACACGGACAGGCATCTGCTAGGTCATGCCTGCGGCATGATCTAGCAGGCATTCACTCCAGGCAGCCTGGGGGCCTTTATTAGACCCCCGGCTGCCATTAGAGACACAGATACTCGGCGATCGTATCGCCGGGTGTCGGTGGGGGAGAGAGGGAGCTCCCTCCCTCTCTCCAAAACCACTCAGATGCGGTGCTCGCTATTGAGCACCGAATCTGAGGGGTTAAACGTGTGAGATCGATACTAATATCGATCTCACACGGCAGAGCAGGGACGCTCCCAGCCCTCAGCTGCCTCTAGCAGCTGAGAACAGGGAGATCTGACAGTTCCCTGCTCTGTTTACTTATTCCGATGCCGCGACGTAAAACGTCTATGGCATCGGAATAAGGCCCGTTAGTGACCGACGTAGAAACACAATGGGTTGGTCACTAACGGGTTAAAGGTTGTAAAGCGAACTAAAATGATAATTTGTAGCATCAAAAGCTCTTTCAATCAAAAAAAATTAACAGGCCAAGTTACATGTTAACATAGGACCCCTTCTTTGATATCACCTTCACAATTCTTGCATCCATTGAATTTGTGAGTATTTGGACAGTTTCTGCTTGAATATCTTTGCAGGATGTCAGAATAGCCTCCCAGAGCTTCTGTTTTGATGTGAACTGCCTCCCACCCTCATAGATATTTTGCTTGAGGATGCTCCAAAGGTTCTCAATAGGGTTGAGGTCAGGGGAACATGGGGACCACACCATGAGTTTCTCTCCTTTTATGCCCATAGCAGCCAATGACACAGAGGTATTCTTTGCAGCATGAGATGGTGCATTGTCATGCATGAAGATAATTTTGCTACGGAAGGCACGGTTCTTCTTTTTGTACCACGGAAGAAAGTGGTCAGTCATAAACTCTACGTACCTTGCAGAGGTCATTTTCACACCGTCAGGGACCCTAAAGGGGCCTACCAGCTCTCTCCCTATGATTCCAGTCCAAAACATGACTCCGCCACCTCCTTGCTGACGTCGCAGCCGTGTTGGGACATGGTGGCCTTTCATCAACCATCCACTACTCCATCCATCTGGACCATCCAGGGTTGCACGGCACTCATCAGTAAACAACACGGTTTGAAAATTAGTCTTCATGTATTTATGAGCCCACTGCAACCGTTTCTGCTTGTGAGCATTGTTTAGGGGTGGTCGAATAATAGCTTTATGCACACTTGCAAACCTCTGGAGGATCCTACACCTTGAGGTTTGCGGGACTCCAGAGGCACCAGCGGCTTCAAATACCTGTTTGCTGCTTTGCAATGGCATTTTAGCAGCTGCTCTCCTAATCCTATTAATTTGTCTGGCAGAAACCTTCCTCATTATGCCTTCATCTGAACGAACCCGTCTGTGCTCTGAATCAGCCACAAATCTTTTCACAGTACGATGATCACGCTTACGTTTTCTTGAAATATCCAATGTTTTCATACCTTGTCCAAGGTATTGCACTATTTCACGCTTTTCGGCAGCAGAGAGATCCTTTTTCTTTCCCATATTGCTTGAAACCTTGAAATGTTTTGATCTCTGTTGTGCATAACATTTGCATAATAATTTGGAACGCGGTGTACCAACAATTTAACAAAAAAATATATATATATTCTAGCGACACATTCCATTTGAGTAGTTTTACTTTGATTGGGCACACCTGGCAAACTAATTATCACAGGGGTCTGAGATTGATTACAATGATCCAAAGAGCCCTAAGACACAATACCATCCATGAGTTTAATTGAAAAACTAATAATGAAATGTTTATGACACTTAAATCCAATGTGCATAATAATTTGGAACACGGTATATATGGAGCGGGCTCATGCGCTGCGCCCGCTCCATATTCTGCAGGTGTCAGATGTGTATTACAGCTGACACCCGGGACTAATGGACAGGAACAGCGATCGCGCTGTTACAGGAGCCTGTAAAAAGGATATTATACTGCAATACATTAGTATTGCAGTGTATTGTACCAGCGACCTAATGATCGCTCGTTCCAGTCCCCTAAAGGGACTTTTGGGAGGTTTGCAATGTTTTGGTACCTCAGGGGCTTTGCAAATGCGACATGACACACGAAAACCATTCCAGATAAATTTGAGCTCCAAAAGCCAAATATTGTTCCTTCCCTTCTGAGTCCTGCCGTGGGTCCAAACAGCAGTTTATTACCACATATGGGGCATTGCATACCTCCCAACTTTTGAATTCGGAAAAGAGGGAATTTTTTAAGCCACGCCCCCTAACCACGCCCAATATTCCGCATAAACACATCAAATCACAGCCAGATCCTTGCTTGACAATGCCTTCAATGGGAAACTGAAACGTTGCCTGTATGTTGGGTGAATACATTTTTGGATTTTTCTATATTACTGGAGTGCTGCCTCTTCCTTTGGGTTGTGGTTTGTCTCTTATATTTGGAGATGTGGTTTTGTTCAGAATTAGCCAATATGTCACGTTGGGTTCGTGGACCCACTGGGCCTTACCGCCAGGTAACAGTCTATAGTTCGTATAGAGTACCTATGGCAGCTCGGACAGTAGCAAGGCAGGCTCGGCTGGGACTAGTCAGCAGGCGGACGTCAGGCATGGTGTAGCAGGACAGGCGTGTTATACAGCACAGCACGATTACAACTCAGCATGGCACTTGACCAGGATAGCACGGGATACAGGATACAGGTACGGGAAACACTGGGAACTGGAAGACAGTAGGAGAACATTTGTATAGACAAACTTAGGGTATGACAACAACACTCAGGCATGGGAGGAAGTGGCTGAACCCTTCTTATAGTCAAGGGTGGCATTGGGCTAATTAAACATAAAGGTCTGGTGCGCGCGCTGCCCCTTTAAGAGCGGGCACGAGCGTGCGCACACACCCTACAGGACCCGGCCAAGGTGAGCGGAAGTGAGCGCTGGCGTCTCCTGAGGTGGAGACTGGGGCCAGCGCTCGCAGAACCATGGCTGAGGCCATCAGGAGGTGAGTGAGCCTGACGGCCCGCGGCCATGGACATGACACAATAACATTTATACTCATGTTAAATAGTAGTTAGTACGCAGCTGACATTATTTAAAGTGATTCTGAGTAACCCCATATAAAGTTCAGCTGTTCTATTAGGATTTTCCTGACATTTTCTTTGTTGCATGTGACAGCAAAAGCCATGGTCCGTAACAGCTTACAACATATCAAACGAATCTGATTGTTGAAAGGCATCTGTTAGGAGAAGAGTATCAAAGAATTTCCAAGGCATTAGATATACCATGGAACACAGTGAAGACGGTCATCAAGAAGTGGATTACATTTGGCACAACAGCGACATTACCAAGAACTGGACGTCCCTCAAAACTTGATGAAAAGTCAAGACAAAAATTGGTCCGGGAGGCTACCAAAAGGTCTACAGCAACATTAAAGGAGCGTCAGGACTTTATGGCAGGTACTGGTTGAGTAGTGCATGTGACAATAATCTCCCGTATTCTTCATATGTCTGGGCTGTGTGGTATGGTGGCAAGATGGAAGCCTTTTCTAACCACAAATAATATCCAAGCCTGGCTATGTTTTGCAAAGACCTACATCAAGTCTGCCAAAAGCATGTGGGAAAATGTGTTATGGTCTAATGAGACCAAGGTTGAACCTTTTGGCCATAATTCCAAAAGGTATGTTTGGCGCAAAGCCAACATTGCACATCTTCAAAAGAACACCATCCCCACAGTGAAGCATGGTGGAGGCAGCATTATGCTTTGGGGTTGTATTTCTGCAGCTGGAACTGGGGCTTTAGTCAAGGTGGAGGGAATTATGAACAGTTCCAAATATCAGTCAATATTGGCACAAAACCTGCAGCCTCTGCTAAAAAGCTGAAGATGAATTTCACCTTTCAGCGCGACAACAACCCAAAGCATACCTCCAAATCAACAAAAGAGTGGCTTCACCAGAAGATCAGAGTTTTGGAATGGCCCAGCCAGAGCCCACACCTGAATCCCATTGAAAATCTGTGGGGTGACCTGAAGAGGGCTGTACACAGAAGATGCCCTCGCAATCCGACAGATTTGGAGCGGTTTTGAAAGCGGCAACCATTGCCAAGTCAAGATGTGCCATGCTGATAGACTTCTACCCAAAGAGACTGAATGCTGTCATAAAGTCAAAGGGTAATTCAAGAAAGTATTAGTTTAAGGGTGTGCATATTTCTGCAACCACATTATTTTTGTTTTTTATTTTTCCACTCTAAAAGGTTTCAATTTGTTTTTCAATACAATTGTACAGAATATAGGTGACATTAAAGGTGGAAAAAGTTCTGAAATGATTCATCTTGTACTGATTTTTTGACATGACAAAAACCTGGCATTTCAAAAGGGGTGTGTAGACTTTTTATAGCCACTGTAAGTTGTGCAGTGTATTGTACAGGGGATGAGAAGATCAGATCTTCAAGTCCCCAAGTAAGTGTAAAAAAATAGTGCTTAACCCCTTAGTGACCAGACCATTTTAGGCCCTAATGACCAAGCTATTTTATTTGTTTTTCTATAGTCGCATTCAAAGAGCTATAACTTTTTTATTTTTTCGTCTACATAGCTGTATGAGGACTTGTTTTTTGCGGGATTAGTTGTACTTTTTAATAACACCATTTTTGGGTACATATAATTTTTTTATTAACTTTTATTAACTTTTTTTTGGGGGGATTATAAAAAAAACCTGAAATTCTGCCATTGTTCTATGCGTTTTTAAATTGACGCCGTTCACTGTGCGACATAAATAACATGTTACCTGTATTCTATGGGTCGGTACGATTACGGCGATACCACATATGTAGAGGTTTCTTATGTTTTACGACTTTTGCACAATAAAAACACATTTGAACTAAAATTATTTGTTTTTGCATCGTCGCTTTCCAAGAGCCGTAACTTTTTTATTTTTCCATCAATGTAGAGATTTTTTGGGCTTGTTTTCTGCGGGACGAGACGTAGTTTTGATTGGTACTGTTTTGGGGTGCATGGGACTTATTAATTCATTTTTATTATGACTTTTTTGGGGGGTAATGAAAAATTGCAATTTCGCCATTGTTTTTTACGTTTTTTTTTACGGTGTTAACCTTGCGGTTTAAATTACATATTAACTTTATTAATGGAGTAATTACGGTCGCAGTGATACCATATATGTGTACTTTTTTTTACACTTTTACTAAATAAAACCACTTTTTATGGAAAAATATGGTTTTATTTATTTTTTTACTGTACTTTTTATTAATAATCTTTATTTCACATTGATTACTTCTTTTATTAGTCCCACTAGGGGACTTTACTGTGCGATCTTCAGATCTTCGTATACCAGAGCATTATTGCCTGTCAGTGTAAATCTGACAGGCAATCTGTTAGGACGTGCCTCCGGCGCGTCCTAACAGGCATATGTCCAGGGCAGACCTGGGGGCTTTTATCAAGCCCCCGGCTGCCATGACAACCCATTGGAGACTCGCGATTGCATTTGCGGGCCGCCGATGGGTGACAGAGGGAGCGCACTCCCTCTGTAAACAAAGTTAAATGCCGCGGTCGCTATTGACGGCGGCATTTAACGTGTTAAACGGCCGCGATCGAAGCAAACTTCGATCGCGGGCGTTGGAGCAGGAGCTCAGCTGTCATTAGTCAGCTGAGCCCCGGCTCCAGCCTGCACGGGAGACCCGTGCAGGACTTAGACTAGGCTCACGTGAAAAGGCGTCAGCCTAGCCTAAGGCCCCTTAGTGACGAACGTAAAAAGGCGTATTGTTGGTCACTAAGGGGTTAAGAAAAATAAATAAATAAAAAGTTTTAAATAATAAAAACAATAATCGCCCTATTATAATTGGAAAAAAGTCCTATTATAATTGGAAAAAGTCCTATTATAATTGGAAAAAATACTAAAAACTATACATAATAGGTATCGCCGTGTTCAGAACGGCCTGACCTATAAAAAAAATTAAGTTATTTTTACCGCACGGTGAACACCGTAAAAAATATTTAATAAAAAACTATGACAGCATTTCTTTTTTTGGTCATCTGGTCTCAAAAAAAATATAATAAAAGGTGATCAAAAAGTCACAAGTATCCCAAAATGGTACCGACAAAAACTACAATTCGATACGCAAAAAACAAGCCCTCTCATATCGATATGAACTGAAAAATAAAAACGTTATTGCTATCAGAAAATGGCGACACTAAAGCATGATTTTTTTGTAGAAAAGAGTATTTTTATTGTGGGAAAGTAGTGGAACATAAAAAAAACAACTATATAAATTTGGTCTAAATAAGGGCCAGCACCCCCTTATTACATCCCCGATCAAACCCCCCCGTCTGCCCACCGTAGCTGATCCAGATCTTCAAGATGGCGCGTGACTGACTGTCCCGTCACAATGACAGAACACATTATACTACGTAGGTAGTGTAATGTGTTCTAGCAGTGATCAGAGCTGCAAGTGTAAATGTCCCCTAGTGGGACAAGTAAAAAAAGTAAAGAAAAGATAATAAAAATGTTTTAAAAAAGTGTAAGGCCTCATGAACACGACCGTAACCATGTGCACAGCTGTGATTTTCGGGTCGGCCGGCCGCGGAGTGTCATCCGCGAGCCGCCTGCAAATCATGGGCCGCGCACATGGCCGCGTCCATTATTTCCTATGAGCAGAACATGGCCGTAATAAGACATGCCCGTTCTTTCTGCGGTCCAGGCTCCTGGCAATGCACGGACCGTGGAAACCATGGTCGTGTTCATGGGCCCATAGAAATAAATGGGACCGCAATTTTCCCGTGGATTTTCGTGGGAATTGCGGCTGCAAAAGCACGTTCGCGTGCTTGAGGCCTTAACTGGTTCTCGACCGCTGGCTGTATTTTTACGGCCAGCGGTCAGGGTCCTTAAAACCCGAGCCATAGACTTTTTATGGCTTGGGTTTTAACTTGCTGCCCGCGCGATCGGGCAGCTGAATGTCGGATCTCCGGCTGTCAGTGACTGCCGGGGACCCTGAGGCGAGGAAAGAAGCAGCTTTCGCTGCTTCTGTCTTCTCCGATGTCTTTTTACACAGCGCTCAATGAACGCTGTGTATAGGAATAGAGACAGCAGCAGCGGCGCTGTCTCTATTCCTCCCGGTGATCATGTGACTGGTCACATGATCGCCGGGTGCCGTTAATGGCAGACTGCTGCTGGGTCTTACTAGACATAGCACAGCCCTATTAGTGACAATCGTCACTATGAGAGGGCTGATTTCCCCTGTAACTGGGGCTGCTGTGCAGCTCCAGCTACAGTGGAAAAACATGGTGTAAAAGAAAGAAAAATTTTTTGGGGACCTTTGAGGGACAGACCATAGTAATAAAACGAAGGCATTAGCGCCGAAACGCGCGTTGGGGTGGACATACTGCTGTGCATCCAGTCCTGGACTTATTATGGGTACGTTCTACCATCACAATTCGCTCATTTATTAGCAATGTGTTCTTTCTGCCCTGTTCACATATACCTGTTTAACAATTATTTCATTATGTTTTCCTTTACTCTATGTTGATACCAACTGTGTTGGGCAGGATTTCATTTGTCATAGTGACAGTGTCATAGCGATAGTGTCCATTACCAGGCACCTTTTCATGCATCTATATTCATACTTCACTTACCACATGAGCTGCATGGCTTGTATGTCCTTTTAACCTGTTGGTTTATGGATTCGTTTTTTATTCTAGTACGTCTACATGTTGTTTTCAATAAAGTATTTTCTTAATTTCATATACTTCCAGTCTTCAGGCATCTTCTTTTGTAGGTTATATATTTATGTTTTTGATGCTTATGTGGGTACACGCCCCAGGATCTAGCTCATATCATATCAATTAATTTCTTGCTTGCTGACAGCCGCAAGGTACTTCTGTTGGGCTGTTCAGATCCATGCTGTGTTTTTCGGTTATATAAAAAAATAGTAAAGTCAAGTGCCAAAAAAAATGTAAATAATAAATACACATAAAATACCCACCCCAAAAAAAAACGTTCCTCCCCACCAATCATTGTTGTAACGCTAGCGCTGACCCAATTACCCTAATATAGACATGTAATATATTAAAATTTACGGTAAACAATGACGATTACAAATAAAAGGTCTATTTAGGGTAAAACTATGTTATTACCAAAAAAAATAGCTGAAACGTAAAAAAGCTTATTTTTTTACTATTATTTTCAAACTTTATGAATAAAAATTCTAAAATAGCAAAAAAGGTGTGTATAAAAACGATAAAAAAAGAAGCCTGCATTGTCTACGGAAAAAACGTCGCAAAAATCACGTCGTTAGCTCAACAAATAAAAAAGTTATAGCCATTTAACTAACACGTGCTAAAAATGGCTAAACGGTGTCTGGTCCTGAAGGCGCAAAATAGCCCGGTCCTCAACTGGTTAAAATAAAAGTTATAAGTGACATAAACAAAAAATGTTTTTTTTCCTATAATTAGTCTTTTATTATTGGAAAAATTTTTTACAGGTTAAAAAAGCACATGTTTGGTATCAACGCGTTCGTAACGACCCCAACTATAAAACTATAATATTATTTTTCCCGCACGATAAACACCATAAAAAAAAAAGTAAAAAAACAATGCTAGAATCACAATTTTTTTGGTCACTACCCCTCCCAATATACAATAAAAAGTGATCAAAAAGTCGCATGCACACCAAAATAGTACCAATAAAAACTACAACCCGTCCCGCAAAAAAACAAGCCCTTACACACCTGTTATTAGTGAAAAAATTTTAATAAATATTTAAAGTCCATAAAAAAAACCTTTTCACATTTTTTTCGCAAAGTAATGTAAAAAAATACACACAATTGGTATCGCTTTGTCTGTAAAAGTCCAAACTATTACAATATAGCATTATTTAACTCACACGGCGAACGGCGTGAAAAATAAAGAATTTAAAACGGCAAAATCGCTGTTTTTTGGTCTCCTTGGCTCTACCAAAAATTTTTATAAAAAGTGCTCAAAAAGTTGTATGTGCCAAAAAATGGTACCAATAAAAACTACAGCTTGTTCCGCAAAAAATAAGCCCTCACACCACTCTACTGACGGAAAAATAAAAAAAAAGTTATGGCTCATGGAAAGCGGGGAGGGAAAAACAAAAAAGAAAAAGCAAAAATGGATCAGTCTGGAAAGGGTTAATTCCGTTCTAATAAAAAAACATTTATGACCACATGTGGGGTATTGCCGTAATCGGGAGAAATTGCTTTACAAATGTTGGGGTGCTTTTACCTCCTTTATCCTTTGTGAAATTCAGAAAATGCAACATTTTAGTGGAAATAATGTTGATATTCATTTTCACGGCCTAATTCTAATAAATGCCGCAAAAGACCTGTGGGGTCTAAATGCTCACTATAACCCTACATAGATTCCTTAAGTGGTGTAGTTTCCCAAATAGTGTCACTTTTGTGTGGTTTCCACTGTTTTGGTCTCTCAGGGGCTTTGCAAATTTTACATGGCACCCGAAAACAATTTCAGCTAAATTTGAGCTCCAAAAACCAAATAGCGCTCCTTCCCTTCTAAGCCTTGCTGTGGGTCCAAACAGAAGTTTATTACCACATATGACATATTTCCATAATCGGGAGAAATTGTTTTACAAATATTGGGGTGCTTTTTCTCCTTTATTCCTTGTAAAAATTAAAAAAGTCTAAGTAGATTTTTACCTTTAGGGCGGGTTCACACATAGCGGAATTTCACTTAAATTCCGCTGCGGACACTCCGCAGCGTTAATCCGCAGCGGAGCCGTTTCTCCATTGACTTTCACTTTAATTTAGCAGTGTTCGTTTACACGATGCGTACAATTCCGCTGCGGAGCATAGGCTGCGGAGCGGAATTTGTTGTCCGCAGCATGCTCTGTCTGTTGCGGAGCAGTGGCGGACTGGTTGCGGACTCATGGCGGAATTTCTCCATTGACTTCAATGGAGAGTCAAAATTCCGCAATGAAGTCCGCAGATCTTATGTGTGCTGCGGAGCGTATTGTTTTTACTACCATGACATTTCTTCATTCTGGCTGGACCTATGTATTTCTAGGTCTACAGCCAGACTGAGGAAGTCAATGGGGCTCCCGTAATGACGGGAGCGTTGCTAGGAGACGTCTGTAAATAGTCACTGTCCAGGGTGCTGAAAGAGTTACGCGATCGGCAGTAACTGTTTCTGCACCCGGGACAGTGACTACCGATCTCAATATACATGTATCTGTAAAAAAACATATAAGTTCATACTTACCGAGAACTCCCTGCGTCTGTCTCCAGTCCGGCCTCCCAGGATGACGTTTCAGTGTAAGTGACGGCTGCAGCCAATCACAGGCCAAGCACAGGCTGCAGCGGTCACATGGACTGGAGCGTCATCCAGGGAGGTCGGGCCGGATGCCGAAAGAAGGACGCGTCACCAAGACAACGGGCGGTAAGTATGAAATTCTTTGACTTTCACTAGGGAAAGTGCTGTCCCTTCTCTCTATCCTGCACTGAATAGGGAGAAGAGAAGCACTTTTCCTGCAGTCCGCAGCGGCCAGTCCGCATCAATTTTCTGCACATTTTGTGCAGATCCGCTGCAGAATCTGCAACGCAGATTCTGTGCGGCATTGATGCGGACAGTTGCGGAGGAATTCCGCCATGTGTGGTCATGCCCTTACAGACTAATTCCAATGAATTCAGCAAAACAACTGTGGGGTCAAAATACTCACTTTACCCCTAGAAAAATTCCTTGAGGGGTGTAGCTTCCAAAATGGGGTCACTTTTGGGGAGTTTCCACGGTTTAGGTCCCTCCAGTACATTGCAAACGTGACATGGCACTGAAAACTATTCCAGCAAAATCAGAAATCCAAAATCCAAATGGTGCTCCTTCTCTTCTGAGCACTGCTGTGGGTCCAAACAGCAGTTTATTACCACATATGGGGTATTACTATAATTGGGAGAAATTGGTTTACATATGTTGGGGTGTTTTTTCTCCTCTATTCCCTGTAAAAATTAAAAAAAAATACGTTTTTTCAGAACAAAAAGTAGATTTTTATCTTCACATACTAATTAAAATAAATTTAGCAAAAAAACTGTAGGGTCAAAATGCTCACTACACCCCTAGATTAATTCATTGAGGGGTGCAGTTTGCAAAATGGGGTTACTTTTGGCACCACAAGACCTCTTCAAACCTGAGATGGTGCCTAAAATATATTCTTAAAAAAAGGAGGCCCTAAAATCCACTAGGTGCTCCTTTGCTTCTGAGGCCTGTGCTTCAGTTCATTAGGACACTAGGGCCACATGTGGGATATTTATAAAAACTACAGAATCTGGGAAATAAATATTGAGTTGCATTTCTCGGGTAAAACCTTCTGTGGTACAGATTTTTTTTTATTACAAATGAATTTTGGCAAAAAAAAATGAAATTTGTACATTTCACCTCTACTTTGCTTTAATTCCTGTGAAACGCCTAAAGAGTTAAAACACTTTCTGAATGCAGTTTTGAATACTTTGAGGGCTGCAGTTGGGTGATTTATGGGGACTTTCTAATATATAAAGCCTTTAAAGCCACTTCAGAACTGAACTGTTCCCTGAAAAAATGGCCTTTTGAACCCTTTTGAAATTTTCTTGAAAATATGAGAAATTGCTGCTAAAGTTCTAAGCCTTGTAACGTCCTAGAAAAATAAAAGAATGTTCAAAAAGCTATGCAAGCAAAGTAGACATATGGAAAATGTAAACTAGTAAGTATTTTGTGTGGTATTACTATCTGTTTTACAAGCAGATACATTAAAATTTTGAAAAATGCCAATTTTTGCAAATTTTCTCCAAATCTTGGTGTTTTTTACAAATAAATATTGAATTTATCAACCAAATTTCTTCACTAACATAAAGTACAATATGTCAAGAGAAAACAATCACAGAATCGCTTGGATAGGTAAAAGCATTCCGAAGTTATTACCATATAAATTGACACATGTCAGATTTGAAAAATCGGCTTTGTCATTAAGGCCAAAACAGGCTCAGTCTTGAAGGGGTTAAACTGCACGGTGAACACTGTAAAAAGGAAAAACAAAACAATGCTAGAATTGCTGTTTTTTGGTTTCCTCATCCCTCCAAAAATTTAATAAATAGTGATAAAAAAAAAATCGCATGTGTGCCAAAATGCAACCAATAAAAATTACAACTCGTTCCACAAAAAACAAGCCCTTACACAGCTCCGGCAACAGAAAAATAACACGTTATGACTCTCAAAACGCAATGATGCTAAATGACGGCCGAGACAAATTTTTCACTAAAAACCCCACATCATTTGCTAGACCCCACAGGTGGACCACATAGATGCAGCGAAGATGAGGAAACTTTAGGGTCTTGTGCTGCTTATGGGGCTAGCAAAGAAGTTAAAGATTAGGAAATACTGGAGCGCAGATATTTTGTATATAATACCCTAAAAACCTGGCCTGTGCATAAAGGATTGGTTCAAAGCGTACTACACCAATCCATGGATTATTAATTTTATTATTCATTCACCCCATTATTACATCATCCTATTATGCCCTGATGTACTCCGCCCAGTTACATATACCCTGTTGTATTCAGCACAGATTACATATACCTAGAGGTACTCCGTATAGATTACATATACCCTGATGTACTCTACCCAATTTACATATACCATGATGTACTCCGCACAGATTACATACAGTGAAGGAAATAAGTATTTGATCCCTTGCTGATTTTGTACGTTTGCCCACTGTCAAAGACATGAACAGTCTAGAATTTTTAGGCTAGGTTAATTTTACCAGTGAGAGATAGATTATATATATAAAAAAAAAAAGAAAATCACATTGTCAAAATTATATATATTTATTTGCATTGTGCACAGAGAAATAAGTATTTGATCTCTTTGGCAAACAAGACTTAATACTTGGTGGCAAAACCCTTGTTGGCAAGTGCAGCAGTCAGACGTTTTTTGTAGCTGATGATGAGGTTTGCACACATGTTAGATGGAATTTTGACCCACTCCTCTTTGCAGATCATCTGTAAATCATTAAGATTTCTAGGCTGTCGCTTGGCACCTCGGATCTTCAGCTCCCTCCATAAGTTTTCGATGGTATTAAGGTCTGGAGACTGGCTAGGCCACTCCATGACCTTAATGTGCTTCTTTTTGAGCCACTCCTTTGTTTCCTTGGCTGTATGTTTCGTGGTCATTGTCGTGCTGGAAGACCCAGCCACGAGCCATTTTTAATGTCCTGGTGGAGGGAAGGAGGTTGTCACTCAGGATTTGACGGTACATGGCTCCATCCAGTCTCCCATTCATGCGGTGAAGTAGTCCTGTGCCCTTAGCAGAGAAACACCCCCAAAACATAATGTTTCCACCTCCACGCTGGACAGTGGGGACGGTGTTCTTTGGGTCGTAGGCAGCATTTCTCTTCCTCCAAACACGGCGAGTTGAGTTAATGCCAAAGAGCTCAATTTTAGTCTCATCTGACCACAGCACCTTCTCCCAATCACTCTCAGAATCATCCAGATGTTCATTTGCAAACTTCAGACGGGCCTGTACATGTGCCTTCTTGAGCAGGGGGACCTTGCGGGCACTGCAGGATTTTAATCCATTACGGCGTAATGTGTTACCAATGGTTTTCTTGGTGACTGTGGTCCCAGCTGCCTTGAGATCATTAACAAGTTCCCCCCGTGTAGTTTTCGGCTGAGCTCTCACCTTCCTCAGGATCAAGGATACCCCACGAGGTGAGATTTTGCATGGAGCCCCAGATCGATGTCGATTGACAGTCATTTTGTATGTCTTCCATTTTCTTACTATTGCACCAACAGTTGTCTCCTTCTCACCCAGCGTCTTACTTATGGTTTTGTAGCCCATTCCAGCCTTGTGCAGGTCTATGATCTTGTCCCTGACATCCTTAGAAAGCTCTTTGGTCTTGCCCATGTTGTAGAGGTTAGAGTCAGACTGATTAATTGAGTCTGTGGACAGGAGTCTTTTATATAGGTGACCATTTAAGACAGCTGTCTTTAATGCAGGCACCAAGTTGATTTGGAGCGTGTAACTGGTCTGGAGGAGGCTGAACGCTTAGTGGTTGGTAAGGGATCAAATACTTATTTCTCTGTGCACAATGCAAATAAATATATATAATTTTGACAATGTGATTTTCTGTTTTTTTTTTAAATATAATCTATCTCTCACTGGTAAAATTAACCTAGCCTAAAAATTCTAGACTGTTCATGTCTTTGACAGTGGGCAAACTTACAAAATCAGCAAGGGATCGAATACTTATTTCCTTCACTGTATATCCTGATGTACTCTGCACAGCTTACATATATCCTAATGTACTCCGCACAGATTACATATATCCTGATGTACTCCACACAGTTTACATATACCCTGATGTACTCCTCACATATTACATATACCCTGATGTACTCCTCACATATTACATATACCCTGATATACTCCGCACAGCTTACATAAACCCTGATGTACTCCACACAGTTTACATATGCCCCCACATTATAAGCTGAAATACCAGTAAAATCCCAAACATAACTATTAACAAGCAAAATCTGCGCTCCAAAAGCACAATGACAGTTACTCTGAGCCTGACAGTGTGCCCAAACCGAAGTTTCTGATCACATATGGGGTATTACTGTACTCTGGGGAACCCGCTTAATTTATGGGGTGTGTGTCCCCAGTGGTACAAGCTGGGCACAACACATTGGGCACTGAAATGGCATATCTGTGTAAAAATGTCAATTTTCAATCTGCAACATCTATTGTGTAGTAATTTTTGCAAAACATTTCTGGGGTCAAAATGCTCACTACACTTCTACATAAATTCCTTGAGGGGTGTAGCTTCCAAAATGGGGTAATTTTTTGGGGGTTTCCACTGTCCTGGTACCTTAGCTCAATGCAACATGGTGTCAGAAAACGAATCTTGTAAAATCTCCACTCCAAAAACCAAATGGCGCTCCTTCCCTTTACAGCCTTGCTGTGTGTCCAAATAGCCGTTTACGACCACATATGGGGTATTGCCTCACTCTAGAGAAATTGCGTGACCAATTTTTTTTTTCTCCTATAAAAATGAAAAATGTTGACCTAAAATGACGATTTCAATTTTCATGGCCCAATTCTAATAAAATCTCTAAAACACCTGTAGGGTCAAAATATTCACTACAACCGTAATTTAATTCCTTGAGGGTTAAAGTCTCGAAAATGGGGTCACATCTGTGGAATTTCTACTGTACTGGTATCTACACGACATGGTGCCAAGAAACCAATCTGGCAAAATCTATGCCCCAAGGACAAATGGCGCTCTTTCCCTTCTGAGCACTGCAGTGTGCCCAAACAGCAGTTTACGACCACATATGGGGTATTTCCCTACACTGGAGAAGTAGCCTTAGGGTATGTGCACACACACTAATTACGTCCGTAATTGACGGACGTATTTCGGCCGCAAGTACCGGACCGAACACAGTGCAGGGAGCCGGGCTCCTAGCATCATACTTATGTACGATGCTAGGAGTCCCTGCCTCGCTGCAGGACAACTGTCCCGTACTGAAAACATGATTACAGTACGGGACAGTTGTCATGCAGCGAGGCAGGGACTCCTAGCATCGTACATAAGTATGATGCTAGGAGCCCGGCTCCCTGCACTGTGTTCGGTCCAGTACTTGCGGCCGAAATACGTCCGTCAATTACGGACGTAATTAGTGTGTGTGCACATACCCTTACAAATGTTGTGGTGCTTTTTCTCCTTTATTTGAGGAGAAAATGAAAAATTTGGAGCTAAAGTTACAAAATTCTCACTACACCCCTAGATGTATTCCTTGAGGGGTGTAGTTTCCTTTGTTTGGGCACCACACAACCTATTTTAACCTAACATGAAGCCTAAAATATAATCTAATAAAAAAAAAGGTCCAAAAATCCACGAGGTGCTCCTTTGCTCCTGAGGCCTGTGTTTCAGTCCAGTAGCATACTAGGGCCACATGTGGGCTATTTCTAAAAACTGCAGAATCTGGGCAACAAATATTGAGTTGCATTTCTTTGGTAAAACCTTCTGTGTTACAGAAAAAATTGATTAAAATTGAATCTCTGCAAAGAAAAATGAAATTTGTAAATTTCACCTCCACTTTGCTCCAATTCCTGTGGAACGTCTAAAGGGTTAAGAAACTTTCTAAACGCTGTTTTGAGTACTTTGAAGGGTGCCGTTTTTAAAATGGGGTGATTTATGGGGGTGTCCTAAAATATAGGCCCCTCAAAGCTACTCAGAACTGAACTGGACCCTATAAAAATAGGCTTTTGGCATTTTCTTGAAAATGTGTGAAATTGCTGCTAAAGTTCTAAGCCTTGCAACGTCCTAAAAAAATAAAAGCATGTTCAAAAAATGATGCCAACATAAAGTAGACATATGGGAAATGTTAACTAGCATATATTTTGTGTAGTTTTACTATCTGTCTTACATGCTGAATTTAGAAAAATGCTAATTTTTGCAATTTTTCTCAAAAGTTTGGTGTTTTACACAAATAAGCAATGAATTTATTGACCAAATTTTACCCCTGACATAAAGACCAATTTTTAATGAGAAAACATTCTCAGAATCGCTTGGCTAGGTGAAAGCATTCCAAATTCCTTCCCACATATATTGAGATTTTAAAAATGGGGATTTGTCATTTAGTCCAAAAGTGGCTGTGGCGGGAAGGGGCCAAAGAGGTTGTCCCAGAAGCGACAATTATCACCTCTACAAAGCACAGGTGAGAAGTGTCCAATCGCTGAGAATCTGGGTCCCAGCTATAGGTGATAATTTTTGATTCTGGTAATACCCCTTTAAGTAAAACTTAGGCTTCGTTCACATCTGTGCCAGGGTCCCGTTCCGACGTTCCATCTGAGCTTTTCGACGGAACGGGACACTGACTAACAGAAACGGAAACCAAAAGGTTTTAGTTTCCATCACCATTAATTTCATTAGTGACGGATCCGATGCCAATGGTTTCCGTTTGTCTCCGTTGTGCAAGGGTTCCGTTGTTTTGATGGAATCAATAGCGTAGTCGACTAAGAGAGAGAGTATAGTACCGTGTTGTCTTGTGCGTGTAATTAAAATAAATCCTTAGTGTATTTTATGTTCTGTTAGGAGCACTGTATGGGGGTATTATTTACATATGGCATGGTGATATTATTTGGACTCTGTATGGGGGTATTAATTACACATTGCATGGTGATCTTATTTGGACTCTGTATGGGGGTATTATTTACATATGGCATGGTGATATTATTTGGACTCTGTATGGGGGTATTATTTACATATGGCATGTGATATTATTTGGACTCTGTATGGGGGTATTAGTTACACATGGGTTGGTGATATTATTTGGACTCTGTATGGGGGTATTAGTTACACATGGGTTGGTGATATTATTTGGACTTTGTATGGGGGTATCATTTGAGTACTGTAGGTATTAGTTCAGTATCACTTGCTTTTAGACAGTGTTATATAGATGCTGTATTACACTATTTTTAGGCATTGTATAGGTATTATTTGCACATTGAAATTTATTATTATGTTTGTTATTATGTTGGTAATGTATGGGATTATTATTTCTATATAATATTGTAGTAAAAAGTGGAGCGAATTGAGTACATGAGGATGTATTCAGTCATAATACTTTTGACAGCATTAGGCTCTGTTCACTTATGCATTGGAGGCTGTTAGGAGCTTCCGTAGCAGATCCGCCTGACATTACTGAGTACAATAGCACAGAATGCTTACTATTGTTTCCGGTAAAAACATGGACACCCCTACAGAAAGCCGATGGAAACCATTAAAGTCAATTGGTTCCGTCAGCCGCTGGTGGTGTCCATGGTGCAATGGAACCGTTGCTTCCGGTATTTCCTTGTTCTGCTTCTCTGATGGAGCAGAACAACGGAATCACCTGACACAAGAGTGAACCCAGCCAGAGATGTAAATATGTCCCTGCCTGGTAACAGTGATATTGTGCTGAAGGAAGAAGCAAAGTGTAGCAGGTAGGAGCCAGGTAGTTAATGGTGTTTGTATTGTGCAAAATTCTGGTGTAAGATAAAAGATATGTGATTTAACTCCTTAACGACGAGCACGGATATATCCGTCACCAGCAGTTGTTAGTTCCCACATAGCGACGTATATATCCGTCGCTCTGATCGGGTGGGTACTGCCAGCGTACCCACGCGATCAGTGGCCGGAGCACGGCTGTTATACACAGCCTGGCTCCTGCCACAACTGCCGGAATCGAAGTACGCTCCGATTCTGTCAGTTAAACCCATCAGATGCCGCTGTCAAAAGTGACAGTGGCTTCTAAGGTGTTTGATAGAGGGAGGGAGCTCCCTCTGTCACCCCATCTGCGCCCCAGCAAAGAAATTCTGGGGCGCCGTCGGGTTTCCATGGCAGCCAGGGGCCTAAGAAAGGCCCCCAGGTCTGCCTTCAGCATCCGCCTATTAACCCATGCCAGAGGCATGGCCTAATAGATTGCCTGTCAGTTTTACACTGACAGGCAATAATTCTTTGGTATACTAAGTATACCAAAGTATTATATAAGCGATCAGCAGATCGCATGGTGACGTCCACTGGTGGGACAAAAAAAAAAAGTAAAACAGTTACATAAAGTTTATGAAAAAAAACCCAGTAAAGATAAAATAAAACCACTTTTTTCCCCAAAAAGTAGTTTTATTAAGTAAAAGTGAAAAAAAAAGGTAACACATACACATATATGGTATCACCGCGATCGCAACGATTCGAACAATAAAGTTAATGCTTAGTGAAAAAAGCAGCAGGTACAGAACATTCTGCATTTTGGAAGAACGCACAGCAGCACTACCAACTGTATCGCTCTTTTACATAGTGTGAATGGGATTTTGACGACTACTAGATATCTTGTCTCATGCAGCCATGGAACAAATCATGGATTATAGAACAATATATATCCCCTGAAAAGATATTACATTGCAGCAACTTTTTAATGTCTTTGATTAGTTGTGTGTTTCTTATATTTTATTTTATGCTTGTTTGGGAAATATTATGTTTCCATCCTTCCAAAAGGGAATTAGACTTTCACCCAATGTTTTACCCAGGGAACTCCACCAACTTTGAAACTGTTTTATATAGACCGCGTTCCAAATTATTATGCAAATGATATTTTTCGCTAAATAGTCGATGCAAATGACAGTCAGTATAATCTTCAAGCCATCAACCATTGGAGTATAATGCAAATTTTATTGAACAAATCTCCCAATGATAACATATTTTGTTTCAAATTATTATGCACAACCGAGATCAAAACATTTTAAAGGTTGTAAAGAGAACTAAAATGGTAATTTGTTGAATTTGCAGCATCAGGAGGTCATATTTACAGAAAGCGAAAGCTCTTTCAATCAAAAAAAACTTAACAGGCCACGTTACATGTTAACATAGGACCCCTTCTTTGATATCACCTTCACAATTCTTGCATCCATTGAATTGTGAGTATTTGGACAGTTTCTGCTTGAATATCTTTGCAGGATGTCAGATTAGCCTCCCAGAGCTTCTGTTTTGATGTGAACTGCCTCCCACCCTCATAGATATTTTGCTTGAGGATGCTCCAAAGGTTCTCAATAGGGTTGAGGTCAGGGGAACATGGGGGCCACACCATGAGTTTCTCTCCTTTTATGCCCATAACAGCCAATGACACAGAGGTATTCTTTGCAGCATGAGATGGTGCATTGTCATTCATGAAGATAATTTTGCTACGGAAGGCACAGTTCTTTTTGTACCACGGAAGAAAGTGGTCAGTCTGACAATGACCAATCAGCTACGGACAGTATCAGAGCGGCTTGTGCTGTGTGATCTCTCTCACGAGATCAAACAGTCTTGTCGTCCTTGTCTGCCGTGTGCTGAAGAGAGAATTAGAGCGTGTGCGCATGTATGGGCTGGTGAAAGGTTTTTCTGTGTCAGTTATCATACATGTTCCATATGCCTGCCCACTAAAACTGTGTCACAACTTTGACTGGAAGTACATGCAGAAGGTTTTAGAAAAGTGCTGGGTGCCCCAAAAATGTAGCAATTTTCTCCAACATTGTGTGAATGTAATTTTAAAATCTTGTTCTGCGGTCCATTCACACAGATTGCATTTATCGCAGCTGTCTCATATCTGGCCTTATGTCATTTAATGGTTCTCTTTAGAATGAGCCTCATTTATCAATACTGCCTTACAAATATCTGCAATTGTTGCCCATAGCAACCAATCAAGACAGATTAACAGATGTAGCCATCTTTATCTTGACTTTTAACGCCTTAAATACACAAAGGTTAGATCCCTTATCTTGACTTTTTCAATGACTTTTCAATGGCTTTTGTTGTGTGATTTCTTGCTGAAGCAAGTTACCAGAATCAAGATAAAGATGGCTACATCCGTAATTTCTTAAACTGCTCTTAAAAAATAAATCTGCCCTGTGATTGGTTGTTATGGCAACAAGACCAGTTTCACAGACAGTTTTATATACATGAGGTTAATTACCTGTTTTGTTTTTAGAAGGAATCAACTTCACCATTTTTATTTCGGTTCATGGGTTCCTTGAAAATTTTGGACAGTGATTACACAATGTGTGCGTGTAGTCAAAGTGTAGCCATAAGAGCTGTGCACCATCCATACAGGTTGCTATTTTACACAGAAATCAAAGGCTCCATAGCAAAAAATCAGAATAGGTCCCACTCCCCACTATTCCATTGTTAGGGGCAAAAAAATCTGTGCTGATTAAGTTTATAATATATCTGTATAGGGGAGATCAGTTTTTCTCACTCAATAAATTGTATAATCCAGGCTGAAGCAGGCCCCTCTAGGGAGCGCTAACTGCATATGGATTTATACACTTTGGGGGAATTTATTACACAGTTTTCTTACGTGGAATGGTTGCAAATGCTACAAAAGCCACCATTTGTACAAAATGTTTTTACTTTTTTGGCATGTGCATTGTGCATGACACTTTTCCAAAAAGTGGGTGGGGATTAGCAAAAGGGGCGTTGTCTGTCACTGCCCAACAAATGTACCATCATTTATGCCGAAAACCGGCGTAAATTATAGTGGAAATCTACACCAGCTCGTAGTTAGCGTAGATTTCTTTTTCAGGCCCAAGGACAGCCAAAGATACACCTAATTTAAAAGCGGTTCCCATTTTTAATAAATTAAGCACATCTTACTTTAGCATGAAAATAATAAAACTTCTTTTTAGTTTTGGACTCAATCGGAGATGTATATTTGTATACAGTGAGTTATGACTGTATGTTAGAAAGTAGGGGGATCAGTTCAGTGCCACTACCATCATAGATCCCATTGCAGTTGTGTACTCTGCCTCTATAGTAGTTACACAACGCAGCGTCTTTTTGGGTACTGTTAACCAGTGCTCTGTCGGGTGGGGTTAGGAATGAATAAGCGTAAGGCTTTATTCAGACGAACTGGAAAAGTGTCCGTGCAACGCGCGTGCTTTGCACGCACGTTGCACGGACCTATATTAGTCTATGGGGCCATGCAGACATGTTCGTGATTTTTACTCAGCGTGAGTCTGCTGAAAAAAAGTCACGACATGTCTGTTCTTTGGGCGTTTTGTGTGAATCACGCACCCATTGAAGTCAATGGGTGCGTGAAAACCACGCATGTCGCACGGAAGCACTTCCGTGCGAACAGCGTGATTCGCGCATTAGCTGTCAAAAGGATGAATGAAAACAGAAAAGCACAACGGAGCTGTTAAGTGGTTTTTGCGCACGCAAAACACCACGTTTTTGCGTGCGCAAAAACGCCACGCTCGTGTGAATCCAGCCTAAGGCCACAGTGAGCACCACTGACCCATCCACGATGCTCCAACAACAGCCACACCGGCACCGTGTTCGGCTTGGCTGTCAAATAGCCTGTTAATGGCCATGCTTTGTTATGGGTAAAGAGGCTCTTTAACTGCAAAATCGTTTGGCCATTGATGAATACACGCTTTATGGCCGCACGATTTCGCAGGTAAAGTGTCGTTTTACCTGCAACAACCTGCAGCCATTAACAGGCCATTTGAGAGCAGTGCCGAACATGGTACCGGTGCAGTTGTTGGCCGCATCACGGCTGGGTTAGTGACGCTTCGTGTGGCCTTAACCATAGGGATTCAGGCAATTAGCTTTGATACATAGGAGCCATAATGTAGGAATATTAGTAACCATTGCTTTCTCTATGCTTTTGACTAGCGAAAGCAAGGCCACTTTCCCTATAGCGTGCTTCTAGCATGATTCAAATAAAATAACAGCAGCAAGTTAGTTGCCAAGCCCCATAAGAAATCACAATTACTTCTCATACGAGGTCTACTAGGAAGCCATAACTGAGGATAATTCCTTCTCTTCAAATCAGCTGCTGAACAACAAGGGGGACCTTTACTTTTTGTGTCTACTACCTGAATATGGTTGAGCCCTCTCTTTACTCTGATAATGGTTCCCAATTGTGTCTATATGTTTAGACATATCAAGGGCTGGCTCCAGGTAGGCCCCTGTATACCACACCCTTGGTGTAACAAGCATAGATCATGTCTACCCAGATCTCCATGGCCCACCAAGCCCAGTGGGCCCTTGTATGGCCCTGGTTCTATTTGCTCAGGTTCTTTTGCCACAAAGACATATTAAACTGTATGTGATGGACTAAACCCTACCATGCTCTCATGACCACAAGCACATTGCATCATTGTTTATATGTCAGAAAATTGTGGCTTTTCAAAACAGTGTTGCTTCAGTGCTCAGTAATAAAAGTCTATACTCCAAGTGATTGATTCCTTGAGAACACAACTTTTGGACAAGTCTATATAACTTTTTAAACACTCCAATGGGAGTTTATTTATCTGTGACTCGGTCTGGTTCTGATAAAAATATAACATAGTATAACGCTGACAGAAATAAATAGAAACAGAAATGTACTTTCTATCGGAGTATCACAGTGCCTTGTTGAAGGGCATTTCCTGGGTCCCTGTTGTGTAAATGACAGTTTTGTGTCAGCCCTTTATTCTTTTGTGCCCCTGAGGCAATGGCAATGACAGGCCCTGCTGTCTCCCCATATGCCCGGATTCATAAATTATGTTACATATCTGTACATATTGCACACGTAGCAAAATATATGCCCTTATTCAAAAGCACAGTTTAGCAGCAATTCAATTGTTCACATTTCTGCACCAGGAAAATACTATCCTTTTAATAATTTAACTGAATCTATCTATCTATCTATCTATCTCATATCTATCTATCTCATATCTATCTATCTATCTCATATCTATCTATCTATCTATCTCATATCTATCTATCTATCTATCTCATATCTATCTATCTATCTCTCTCTTATCTATCTATCTATCTATCTCATATCTATCTATCTATCTCATATCTATCTATCTATCTCATATCTATCTATCTATCTCATATCTATCTATCTATCTATCTATCTATCTATCTCATATCTATCTCATATCTATCTATCTATCTCATATCTATCTATCTATCTCATATCTATCTATCTATCTCATATCTATCTATCTATCTATCTATCTATCTATCTATCTCATATCTATCTCATATCTATCTATCTATCTCATATCTATCTATCTATCTCATATCTATCTATCTATCTCATATCTATCTATCTATCTATCTCATATCTATCTATCTATCTATCTCATATCTATCTATCTATCTATCTATCTATCTATCTATCTATCTATCTATCTATCTATCTATCTATCTATCTATCTATCTATCTATCTATCTATCTATCTCATATCTATCTATCTATCTCATATCTATCTATCTATCTATCTATCTCATATCTATCTATCTATCTATCTATCTATCTATCTATCTATCTATCTATCTATCTATCTCATATCTATCTATCTCATATCTATCTATCTATCTATCTATCTATCTATCTATCTATCTATCTATCTATCTATCTATCTATCTATCTATCTATCTATCTATCTATCTATCTATCTATCTATCTATCCACACACATATACACAATATACATATATCTATATAGATATTATAGCAGTTTGGGGAATGTTGTTAGGCAAAAAAGACACTCTCAACACAGTATTCTTGTTAAACAGGACTTTGAATTTATCTTTCAAGCAGGAAAGTCCCATAAACATAAAGATAGCTTTTCTCATCAGCATACACAAAGTTTAGAACAGAAAGAAATGATTCAAGCAACAAAAAGTCCAAGTATAAAGCACACAGTCCAACCCTTTTCTTTAGGCCTCATGCACACGACCGTAGCCATGTGCATCGGACTGTCAGCCGCGAGCCATCCGCAAATCGTGGGCCATGCACATGGCCACGGCAATTATTTTCAATGAGCCTGGACCGCAGAACACGGCCGTAGTAAGACTTGCCCGTTCTTTCTGCGGTCCGGGCTCCTCGGTCATGCACGTATCGTGAAAACCACGGTTGTGTGCATGGCCCCATAGGAATGAATGGGGCCGCAATTCTCCCGTGTATTTTCGGGGGAATTGCGACCGCAAAAGCACGTTCGTGTGCATGAGGCCTTAGTGGTTAGCTCTCACCCCTCTGTAAATCTCAGGTCTGTTCAGCCACCACCAGTCTGCCCACTCTTGTTATTTAATCACCCTGAACCTGTGTGTTGGGAAGACACTATATTAACCTCTTAATAGGCGTCTAGGAATACATCTCCCTTGGCAGACTAACCCCCTCAACCTTTTATATATATATATAAATTGATGAGGGCTATATAGTCAGCAAATTAAAAACTTTTTTTCTGTTGTTTTTATTTTTTGCATCTTTTTCATTTTCATCATCTTTATTTGCAGTGTCAGGCCCCATGCACACGTCCGTAAAACCACCCATAATTACGGACCGTAATTACGGTCCGATTCCTTTCTATGGCCGACGGACATCTTCCCATATGTCTACGGGAGGGTGTCCGTGCCGTAGAAACCTGCCGAAAAAAATAGGACATGTCCTATTTTTTCATTTTACGGACCGTGCTCCTATACTTTATAATGGGAGCACGGCTTGTAAAAACGGCCGGCTGTCCACGGCCGGCCTTGCCCGTAATTATGGGTTGTAATTATGGGCACGATCGTGTGCATGAAGCCTCGAACAGTCTTCTTGCTGCCTGGAAAGTATTATCGACAGTAGCGTCACAGGAAACCATGGTCATCGATTTAACTATAGCTGCCAAAGCAGCTGTGATGAGGCCCAGAGGGCAAGAATGTTGTATTTACCCTCTAGGAGGAGTGGCCTGTTGTATGTGTATTGTGCTGACGATTTTTGCAATTGCGTAGTATTTTTGGCAGGTGAAGCAAAATAATGGTTGCCTCGCTGGTAACTAAATTGTTTGGAGATGTACAGCCCGGGCGCTTGACTTGTATACGTTTCTGCTGCGTCATTACAGCACCAGGACGTCGCAGGATGCAGCTGCAAAGAGTGAGCTGTAGAGCTGCGGAAAGAGAGTGCTGTGGAGCTGCCTGGCACTGACGATGCGCCTAAGTATGTGGGTCCTGGAGTGTGTTGTGGGTGATGGGCAGGAGCCACCCCGTGTGCCAGCAAGCCAAGCATGCATATTGCAGCCATTTGCCTGAAATTGGCCTGTGTAGGCCTGAAATTGCTGGATCAACCGTTACATCAGGGAAAAGTGCCCTTGGCTCTGTACGCGACAAAGTGTGAGCCAGCCATCATCTACCTGCCTGAACCGCCATATGTAAAAGACTGTGCCACTCATATTGAGAAGTGATGTTTTACCTGCTGTGGGCCAGGTGTGCTGTGTTCAGTTGCCGCAAACTCTTCTGGTATCTGTTCCATCTTTCCTGCGACACACCTGCATTATTCCTAACACCACCTAGCGAGTGCATGGGGGGCCACAGCCGCACGTGGCTAACTTATCAAGTCTGGTTTGCAACTAAATAGTCCACACCAGGAGAAATTGCAGGCCCCCTTTATACAGGTACAAGAATGTCGCCGACACAGTTGATTCAATGTTCACACTTTACTGGAGATAAACTCTCTTGGAGAGGCAGAATTCTTGAACGTTAAAAATGCAATAACACAGTCTCTTAATAAATGCAACTATATACATTGGTTGACAACCTGGTCATTACCAGCCCTTAACGGCTTGTGCCCCGCATGACAATCCAGCACTTATATCTATTCAGCGGCTCCCGCGCCACTTGGCAATCCAGCAATGAGGCCTATACAGCGGCTCCCGCCCCGCTTGGCAATCCAGCACTTATATCTATTCAGCGGCTCCCGCCCCGCTTGGCAATCCAGCACTTATATCTATTCTGCGTCTCCCGCCCCGCTTGGCAATCCAGCACTTAGGCCTATTCAGCGGCTCCCGCCCCGCTTGGCAATCCGGCTGTTTACAGCCCTTGACGGCTCCCGCCCCGTCTGGCATACAGTTCAAGCAGTACTCCGCGGCTTATGCCCTGCTTAGCAATCTGGGTATTTACAGTCCTTGGTGGCTCCCGCCTCACCTGGCATATCTAAGCACTGCACACATCCTTATCTGTGATCCGGGTGGCCATCTATTGTAGTCACTTACTTTACTCGTGTCCTCAGGAGAACAGTCCTTGGCTATCAAAAGGGGAGGACAAGTCTTTACTCCTCACCGTTCCATGTGTTCCATAAACTGTCTTGAATCTCCATGCCATTACTCGGACCTAGTTGTACAGCACCACTCAGTACTCTGGGTTTTCAGGTCCCTCACTCGAGCCCTTGGCACGTGTGTATATTGCAGCTCACCCGCTTACTCCATGGTGTCAGTGTTTGGGCCTCCTCGCTCACACACTCTGAGCAGCCCCTCTCAGTCTTTCTCCAGTCACACTGCCCTGCACGTCACTTCCTCCTTCCTGCTTTCTATCTCTTCCTGCCAGTATGAGGCCATCTAGTGGCCAAAGTAAATTATTACAGCAGATATACATGCAATACATACAAGGCAAAACATATAGACAATGGAACAGACTTAATAAAAAGCATAAACTCAGTTCTTTTACGTAAGGGCTTATTGGCACGACCGTGTTAAACGTCCGTGGGACGGCCGTTGAAACAGCGGTCGTCCCACGGACCTATGTAATTCAATGTGGCCGTTCACACAGCCGTTGTTTCAACGGACCGTGTGAAGGGTCCGTGTGAAAATAGGACATGTCCGTTCTTTTCGCGCATTACGCATTCCCTCCATTGACTCTCAACTATGGGGGATGCGTGACATCGCGTTCCGCAGCGATGAGCACGGATGCACCTCGGAAGTGAAAAACTGGAGTTTTTCACGTCCGAGATGCGCAGCGTTTGTGTGAATCAGGCCTAAGGGGAAGTACAGTGTTCAACCCCCTTACACATGTCCTCTATGTTGTCTTTGCACACACAGGACAGATCATCAATAATGTCTAATAGCTTATTTGTAAATGAACCCGTAAAAAATAGACCCAAGTGGCAAGTGATGGACTCCAAAGTCAGCTCCAAATGGGGTTGTATTCTGCGGAACTTTTAGGACCCATTATCGTGTCAGAGCCTTTGCACACTAAGGGATCCTCTGGTACTCTGGTGGGCTCATCTGAGCTTGATAGAAAATTTGTCTTACAGCTAACTGCAGTTATTAAAATCAGCCAGCAGATGACAGCATTGGCAAGTTAAATGCTTGCTTTATGCTATAAAAAAATAATCTCAAACTGCAGAAAAATATTCAACCATTTATCATGTGTAGTAAAAGCTTTACAAACATACTGCAACACTTGCTATACTGCCTATTAAATAAGAGTAATATCTGATCACTGGGCCCTGTTTGATTTATGGAAAGCGGAATCGGTTCAATAGTCTATCATTGCTGAACCTCTGTTAATAATGAATTAAGTAGGAAAAGGTTCTTTCAATTGACAAAGATAAAAAGGTTTTCATTAACATATCACTGGGCAACATTTTACAAGGAGAAACTATTGTGAATTTTTTTTAGGGGAGCTGCTTAAAAATTATTGTGGTAATAATTGCTAACCACTTAGGCTTCATTCACATCTGCGTCAGGGTTCCCTTCTGGCGTTCTGTCGGAGCTTCCCGCGAGAACGGATACCTGACTGAAACAAGACGGGAAGCTCCGCGGAACGCCAGAAGGGAGCCCTTACGCAGAATGAAGCCTTAGTGACCAAGTCTGTTTTGTCCCTTTTGAACAACAGGCATACTTTTTAGTTTGTTTTTTTAGCTAGCTCCAATTCCTGCCATTAACTCCTTAGATGCAGCGATCGCTGCATCTTAGTGGTTGGCAGCAGATCGGCAGTTCTGCCTGCAATCGCAGGGCTGCCGACGGCTGCTATGGCAACAGGGGGCCTAACAAGGGCCTCCTGCTCTGCCATTACGGAAGCCGATTAGGCCCCGCCCGGAGGCGAAGCCTAGTCGGCTTACTGTCAGTGAATGACTGACAGATCTAATACATTGCACTACATAGGTAGACAGTTAGACCTTCAAGTCCCCTAGTGGGACTAAAGAAAAAGTGTAAAAAAAGTGAAAAAAAAGTTGGCAAAATTATAATAAAAGTTTCAAGTAATAAAATAAAACACTATTGCCCTTTTTCGCTTATCAAGTACTTTATTATTGAAAAAATAAATAAACCATACATATTTGGTATCGCTGTGACCGTAATGGGCTGAACTAGAAAAATATTATGTTATTTATTCCTCGCGATGAACGGCGTAAAAAAAACCCCGTAAAAAACTATGCCAGAATTTCTGTTTTTTGGTTACAAAAATTTAAATAAAAAGTGATCAAAAAGTTGCATGTATCCAAAAATGGTACCAATAATAACTACAGCTCGTCCCGCAAAAAAACAACCTTGATACCACTACGTCTATGAAAAAATAAAATTAGTTAAGGCACAAATAAGTCAGGAGATAAAAAATATGCAGTTGTGCCGGCCTGAGGGGAAAATTTCTTCTATTTCAAGAGGCGATTTATGAAGGCCCTAAAATTAGGGAACCAGGAAGGGTAGGGCCCAAACATATCTGCTGGTAGCGAAGGTGCCCGTATTATACCAAGGCAACTCTTTCCCAGTAAAATTTCCCAAAATGCAAAGGTGCCCTACCGTGTGCCCAAACAGCAGTTTATGACCACATATGGGGTATTGCCGAACTCGGGAGAAATTGCTTTACAATTGTTGTGGTTCTTTTTTTCCTTTATTTGTTGAGAAAATGTAAAATTTTTAGCTAAAGCTACGTCTTAGTGTAGAAAAAATTATTTTTTAATTTTCACTGCCCAATCCTAATAAAATCTATCAAACACCTGTGGGGTCAAAATGCTTACTACACCTCTAGATTAATTCTTCAAGAGGTGTAGTTTCGTGTATGAAGTCCCTTTTGGGTAGTTTCCACTGTACTGGTACCTTAGGGGCTTTGCAAAAGCGACATGGTGTCAAGTAACCAATCCAGAAAATCTGTGCTCCAAAAACCAAATGACGCTCCTTCTCTTCTGATCCCTGCCATGTGCCCAAACAGCAATTTATGACCACATATGGGGTATTTCCGTACCCCAGTGAAGTTACTTTACAAGTGTTGGGTTTCTTTTTTTCCTTTATTTGTTGAGAAAAATAAAATTTTTGAGCTGAAGCTACGTCTTATTGAAGAAAAATGATTGTTTTTATTTTCACTGCCCAATTCTATTAAAATCTATGAAACACCTGTCGGGTGCTCACTACACCCCTAGATTAATTCCTCAAGGGGTGTAGTTTCCTAAATGGAGTCACTTTTTGGGCGTTTTCTCTGTTTTGGTCCCTCAGGGTCTTTAAAAATGCGACACTGCCTCCGCAAACCATTCCTATTAAATTTGGGCTCCAAAAGCCAAATGGCGCTCTATCCATTCTAAGCCCTGCCGTGTGTCCAAACAGCCGTTTATGACCACATGTTGGGTGTTGTTTTACTCGGGAGAAATTGCTTTACAAATGTTGCAGTGCTTTCTCTCCTTTAGTCCTTGTGTACATAGAAAAAAAATAGCTAAACCTACATTTTCTTTGAAAGAATGTAGATTTTCATTTTCATGGCCTACTTCCAATAATTTCTGCAATAAACCTGTGGTGTCAAAATGCTCACTATACCCCTAGATAATTTCCTTGAGGGGTGTAGTTTCCCAAATTAGGTCACTCTTGGGGGATTTCTACTGTTTAGGCACCACAAGAGCCCTTCAAACCTGACATGGTGCCTAAAATATATTCTAATAAAAAGAAGGCCCAAAATCGACTAGGTACTCCTTTGTTTCTGAGGCCTGTGCTTCAGTCCATAAGCACATTAGGACCACATGTGGGATATTTCCTAAATCTGCAGAACCTGGGCAATAAATATTGAGTTTCTCTGGTAGAACTTTCTGTGTTATAAAAAAAAAAAATGGATTAAAAATGAAAAATAAATTTCACCTCTATTTTGCTTTAATTCCTGTGAAACGTCTAAATGGTTAGAGAGGCTCTGTCACCAGATTTTGCAACCCCTATCTGCTATTGCAGCAGATCGGCGCTGCAATGTAGATTACAGTAACGTTTTTATTTTTAAAAAACGAGCATTTTTGCCCAAGTTATGACCATTTTTGTATTTATGCAAATGAGGCTTGCAAAAGTACAACTGGGCGTGTTTACAGTAAAAGTACAACTGGGCGTGTATTATGTGTGTACATCGGGGCGTTTTTACTTCTTTAACTAGCTGGGCATTAGGAATGGGAGTGTATGATGCTGACGAATCAGCATCATCCACTTCTGTTCGTTAATACCCAGCTTCTGGCAGTGCAGACACACAGCGTGTTCTCGAGAGATCACGCTGTGACGTCACTCACTTCCTGCCCCAGGTCCTGCCCCAGGTGTCGGACCAGCGAGGACACATCGGCACCAGAGGCTACAGTTGATTCTGCAGCAGCATCAGCGTTTGCAGGTAAGTAGCTACATCGACATACCTGCAAACGCCGATGCTGCTGCAGAATCAACTGTAGCCTCTGGTGCCGATGTGTCCTCGCTCGTCCGACACAATGCAGGACCTGGGGCAGGAAGTGAGTGACGACACAGCGTGATCTCTCGAGAACACGCTGTGTCTGCACTGCCAGAAGCTGGGCGTTCTGAAGAGAAGTGGATGATACTTCTCGTCAGAACGCCCAGCTAGTAAAAGTAGTAAACACGCCCAGATGTAACACACATAATACACGCCCAGTTGGACTTTTACTTTAAACACGCCCAGTTGGACTTTAGCAAGCCTCATTTACATAAATACAAAAATGGTCATAACTTGGCCAAAAATGCTCGTTTTTTAAAAATAAAAACGTTACTCTTATCTACATTGCAGCGCCGATCTGCTGCAATAGCAGATAGGGGTTGCAAAATCTGGTGACAGAGCCTCTTTAAGAAACGTTCTAAATGCTGTTTTGAATACTTTGAGGGGTGACGTTTTTAAAATGGGGTGACTTATTGGGGGTTTCTAATAAATAAGGCCCTAAAAGCCACTTCACAACTGAAATGGTCCCTGAAAAAATAGCCTTTAGAAATTTTCTTGTAAATTTAAGAAATGGCTGCTAAAGTTCTAAACCTTTCTAACATCCTAGAAAAATAAAAGGATGTTAAAAATACCGATGCCAATCTAAAGTAGACATATGGGGATGTTAATTAGCAACAATTTTGTATAGTATAACTGCCTGTCTTCCAAGCAGATACATTTAAATTTCGAAAAATGCTTATTTTTTTAATTTTTCGCTCGATTTTGGTGTTTTTCCACAATTAAATACTGAATCTATCGAGCAAATTTTGCCAGTAACATAGAGTCCAATGTGTCACAAGAAAACAATCTCAGAATAATTTGGATAGGTAAAGCATTCCGAAGTTATTACCACATAAAGTGAAACATGTCAGATTTGAAAAATAAGGCTCTGTCAGGAAGGTCAAAAGTGGCCAAAGCAGGAAGGGGTTAAAGGGGTTTTCCGGAAGCAGAAAAATCACATTTAGTTAAACTAAACAATGGAAAACAGGTAACTTTGCAATATACTTACGTTTGATCAGATGAATGTAGCGGCGTATCCCATCTTCAGTCTCGTGACCGCTCGGTAATCCAAAATTGGCACTTCCTCTGCAGATCTGTCCATTTGCTCGGCTAGCTAACTTCATGTTTCCGGTTTTCAGAATGTACGGTTACGTCACAAATGATGTAACTGTACCATGTGTTTCTCCATCTGCTTAGAGCATGCATGGTTGACACACACTCCACCACGCATGCTCTGTTAAATGATATGGCTGCGTCTTCAATTTGAACTATTTGGTGTTGGTGTGTAGTGTGACGGCCGTGTCTTCCGTTGCTCGCTCTCTCCTTCTCCTCCTCACAGTGCGAAGTACATGTGAGGAGGAGGAGGAGGAGGAGGAGGGTGTTTTTTTGCTCCCTGTAGGAGCGGAATCCCAGATCCCCGGCCACAGCTTCGGCAACGCTGTGGCCGGGGATTGGGGATTCCGCTCCTGGAGAAGTCCCTGCCTTTTCTGTCCATATATGGACACAGTGCGTGTGAACATACCCTTATATTTATCAGGCTGTGAAAGGGGCGGGGGAGGGAGATAAGTGCCTGTACTTAGATCAGGGATAGATGGAGGCACAAAGGATAATGATTATAAGTGTGCAGGGAGGGAGCTGCCTGGAATGAGTAATTAGAGCAGAGAAGGACCTGTCACCATAGAGGGGCGTGGCAGTGTGCAAATAGCTGAGATGCTTTTGGGGAAGGGGGGGGGGGATTCAACTGTCTCCTCAGATGCAGCAGAGGATCATGGGTATGGTGGGTTACAAGACAGGAAACCGACAGCAAGGGATGTAAACAGACAGCAAGGGATATAAACAAACAGAACAGCAGCAGTGTCGATGGAGATCAAACAGAAACTGGTTAGAAGTTTAATAGGGGGTATAAGGGAAGGCAAATCAAGGCTGGGGACACTTTTTAGAATTTTTTTTTTCCTGGACAACCCCTTTAACCCCTTTCCTGTCGTAAACAACTTTCAGATTTTCATTTTCGTTTTTTCCTCCCCACTTTCCAAAAGCCATAACGTCTTTATTTTTCCGTCGATATAGTACTCTGAGGGCTTGATTTTTGCGGGACTAGTTGTAGTTTTTCGAAGCACCATATATTTTGCCATATAATGTACTAGGAAACGGTAAAAAAATTATTTGTGGGGTAGAAAATAAAAAAAAAACAGCGATTCCGCCATGGTTTTTTGCGCTCCGTTTTTAGGGAAGTCACTGTGCAATTTAAACAACATGTTAACTTTATTCTGTGGGTCAATACAATTATAGCGATACCAAATATATATAGTTTTTTCTATATTTTACTACTTTAACAAGTAAAAACCTAAGTGTAAAAAATTAAATTTATTTTGTGTCGCCAAATTCCGAGAGCCATAACTTTTTTATTTTTCCGTTGATTAAGTGGTATGAGGGCTTATTTTTTGCGGGATAAGCTGTAGTTTTTAATAATACCATTTTGGTGTACATGCAACGGTTTGATCACTTTTTATTTCATTTTTTGTGGGAGATTAGGTGCGGGTTCACCGTGTTCACCGTGTTCACCGTGCGGGTTAAATAATGATTTATTGTAATAGTTCAGACTTTTACGGAGGCGGCGATACCAATTATGTTATTTATTTATTTTTTTACTATGCTCTAAGTGGAAAATGGGAAAAAGGGGGTGTTTTGAACTTTTAATATATATACTTTTTTTGACACAAAAAAACAACTTAATTTAACTCATTTTTACTTTTTTTATTAGTCCCCCTAGATCGCTTGCACGATATACTGCAATACTAATGTATTGCAGTATATCGTGATTCTGACAGGCATCTATTAAGCCCTGCCGGAGGCAAGGCTTAATAGGTGTACAAAGATGGCGGACCTGGGGGCGTTCATTAGGCCCCCAGGCAGCCATAGCAACCATCGCCCTCCCCCGCGATTGCATTGCGGGGGGCGCGATGAGCTGTTAGAGGGGGTCGCCCCCCCTATCTAATGATTTAAATGCTGCGGTCGCCATTGACTGCGGCATTTAACGAGTTAAATGAGCGGGATCGCTCTCGAGCGCGATGACGCTCGTTACTCTGAAGTGTCGGCTGTAACAAACAGCCAACACCCACATCGTATGGAGCGGGTTCACTCCGTGAGCCCGCTCCATACTTCCCCTACCCGGCTATGACGTAACTGTAGGTCATATGTCGGGAAGGGGTTAAACAAAAATGATTTGTTTTTGCATTGCGGCGTTACTAGAGTAATAACTTTAGAATTTTTCCATCGATGTTACCATTTATGGGCTTGTTTTTGCAGGACGAGAAGTGGTTTTTATTGGTAGCATTTTGAGGCACGTGGGACTTATTGGTTAACTTTTATTATATATTTTTTTGGAGGATTGGAAAGCCATGCCACTGTCGTTTTTTGTTTGTACAGCATTCACCATGCAGTTTAAAATGTTAACTTTATTGTTTGGGTAGTTACAATCGCAGTGATACCATATATGTGTTATTTTAACTTTTACAAAATAAAACCACTTTTATGGAAAAAATGATTTGATTTTATTTTTACTGTGCAATTTATTTTAATAAACTTTATTTAACTGTATTTAATTATTTCTTTTTTTTGTCCCATTAGAGCAGTGGTCCCAAACCTTTTTTTAACCAAGGACTGGTTTCATGCAAGACAATTTTTCCATGGACCTGGGGTTGGGGGGGGGGGGGGGGTCACGTCTCGGTGCTTATGGTCAGTTCACTCGTTGCATAAATACTGCAGATTCTGCGGAAAATCAGCAGCATAATACAGTAGCAGAAAAGTGGATGAGATAGAACAAATCCCATCCACACGCTGCATAAATAGCGAGATGAAAAATCGCTCAGAAATTGACATGCAGAGCAGAGTTTTATTCCGCAGCATGTCATTTGTGTTTGCGTAAACGCTGCTTATTTATTGTGGGTTTCCCCCATTGAATTCAATGGGAGGTAAAACCCGCACCGAATAGAAGTTGTTGCGCTTATTGCGGCGGAATCGCAAAAAATGCAACTCAGAAAAAAGTAGTATCTTATACTTAATCAGAAGTGTGATTCTTCCTCCAGGCTGGCCTCTTGGGATCACGATTCATCCCATGTGACCGCTGCAACCAATCGCGGGCTGTAGCGGCGGTCACATGGGATGAAATGTCATCCCAGGAGGCCGGCCTGGATGACGTCAGAGGGTCGGCCTCCTGAGATGACATTTCATCCCATCTGTCTGCTGCTGCAGCCAATTACAGGCTATACCCTCTCTCCTGGGATTAAAAGTCATCCCAGGAGGCCGGCCAGCTAGCATCTTTCAGAATTCCCTGTGGCCACCGGAGCGGATACCAGATACCGTTGCCCGGTACCGAATGATCCACAGCCCTGTATTGGTCCGCGGCCCGGTGGTTGGGGATCACTGCACTAGAAAACTTCACTATGCGATCTTCTGATCACTAATATAATGTTTTAGTATACTCAGTATACCAAAGAATTACTACCTTTAAGTGTAAAACTGACAAGCAGTCTATTAGGATGTGAATCTAATAGACATAAATCCATGGCAGAGCTGGGGGGGCCTTTGTTAGGCCGATGGTTGTCATTGCAACCCATCCTGCTCTCTCTGTCAAACCACTTAAATGACACGGTCGCTATTGATCACTAACACTTACATGCACATCAGAGTTCAGGAAGGGGACCCCTCCCGAATGTACTTGAAGGGGCTAATAACATGAAACATATAAGACAATCATACCTCTGAATTATACTTACCCCCTTTTTGAGGAACAGAACCTTAGCTTGCCCCTAATAAATTCATTTAATGACCCCAAATAAGTATATCTATCCCATAAATGTGTCCACTTTCTGTTTCAGTTTGATGTGTTTTTGAGTATCAAGCCCTAAAATGTAACTCTTAACTGAAAATACAAATAAGAAGCAATCTCTTAAAACCTTTCACATGCGACTGGGGGTCACGCAATGTGGGGATCTCAGGGGTTTATAATATCCTCATTGTCAGTGCAGACTTTTGTCAAGAACTAAATCCACTACTCGATCCCGTAATATTAACTGCTTAACGCACCATGACGCAACTGTACGTCATGGTTTGCCCTACCATAAGGCACCATGAGGTACAGTTACATCATGGTTTTGTTCTGTCACCATGTCAAAAGACATGGTGACAGAACAGTTATATCGGCTGTCACAGACTCTGCACAGCTTACATATGCCCCCACATTATAAACTGAAATACCAGTAAAACCCCAAACAGAACAACTACCAAGCAAAATCTACGCTCTAAAAGCCAAATGGTGCTCCCTCCCTTCTGAGCTCTACAGCATGCTCAAACAGCAGTTTACGTCCACATATACGACATCGCCATACCCGGGAGAACCCGCTTAATAGTTTATAAGATATTTGTCTTTAGTGGCACAAACTGAAAATGGCATATCAGTGGAAAATTGATCAAAACATGCATAGTCATTAAGGCCCCATGCACACGAACGTAAAAACACCCGTAATTACGGGACGTAATTATTGGTCTTAATTACGGGCCCATAGACTTCTATTGGCCACAGGTACCTTCCCGTTTGCTTACGGGAGGGTGCCCGGGCCGTTGAAAAAAATGGAACATGTCCTATTTCAGGCCGTAATTATGGCACAGGCAGGCCCATAGAAGTCTATGGGGCTCCCGTAATTACGGGTGGCTACGTGTGTGCACCAATAATTACGGAAGTACTAAATACACGAGAAAAAGGGAGTCGAAACTATTGAACAAAAAGCGCCAATTATAGAAAATTACAAATTTTATTGGACAATACAAAAATACATGGTTAAAAAACAGACTACAAACCAAATCACTGCATATCTTGGTTTGTAGTCTGTTTTTTAACCATGTATTTTTGTATTGTCCAATACAATTTTTAATTTTCTATAATTGGCGCTTTTTGTTCAATAGTTTCGACTCCCTTTTTCTCATGTATTTAGTATATGATATTTGGAGTTTCTATTTCAATATTGGGGAGCTGGGAATTTTTGCACTTGCTGGTAGCTCAACCCACATGACATTATAGTCCCATGAGACATTTGTTTATAAAAATTACGGAAGTGTTGCTAGGCGACGTCAGGGGATGGTCACTGTCCAGGGTGCTGAAAGAGTTAACTGATCGGCAGTAACGCTTTCAGCACCCGGGACAGTGACTACCGCTGGAGTTAACAGTATTAAAAGTTAACTTACCCAGAACTCCCTGCTTCTTCCTCCAGTCTGGCCTCCCGGGATGACGTTTCATCCCATGTGACCGCTGCGGCCAATCACAGGCTGCAGCGGTCACATGGACTGCCGCGTCATCCAGAGAGGTCGGACTGGATGTCAAAAGAGGGACGCGTCATGAAGACAACGGCCGGGGTACGTATGAACTTCTTTTACTTTCAATCGCTGCGGAAACTCTGCCCGAAAGGGCTGCCCCTTCTCTCTATCCATCACTGATAGAGAGAAGGGGCTGCCGATTAGTGCAGAGAAAATGGGTCTGTAAATACGGGTGGAATACTGGTGACAACGGACCCGTATTTACAGTCACGGGTCCGTAAATACTGGTGGAATACGGGTCGAATACGTGTGACAAAGGACCCGTATTTACGCGAGGAAAAAAATAAGTTTGTGTGCATGGGGCCTAAGGGATTAAGCAAACGGAGTATGTATTTATTCCAGGCCTGAACTGAGAGACACCTTACCAACTGTCATAGTAATGATACAAATGATAGGCATAGCATTTAGGCAGCTTTATCTTTTGTATTTTTTTTTTAAGGCTTTATTTAAACTTTAGCAATTTGATTGGTTGATTATTGGTCCTCTTTGGTCTTTGACCGCCGGCATTGATCAAAGGCCTAAACAGTTAGTCTACCTTTTATACAGTCTCTCAGTGGTCTTCCCACATTTATCTGCTTACTCAATTTTTCTCCTTCAATCATCCACAGCGATCACTAAATATCCATAGTAAATCTCATCCACATGCTGCAGAAAACTTCTGTGCTGAAATTCACCTGCGGTGCAGATTTTCTAATTCGCAACAAGTCAATTTATGCTGCAGAATGGTTGTGTGTTTGTTGCGAATTTTTCCCATTGAGATAGTAAAAATCTACACAAATCAACAAACACCAACTTTTGCGATTTTTGCAGCTAAAAGCTGAGAATCTGCAGCAAAAATCGGAAGTAGAAAAATGAAAAAGATCCATTTCCAGTTTAAAATAAAAATAAATACCATACTCGCCTCCCCTAGTGTTTCCATAGCGATGCCTCACTGCACCCCTGTCTGGTTTCAGTGCTGTCAGGCTCCTGGGCTGATGTTCCATCCCATGTGACTGCTGCAGCCCATCAAAGACTGCAAAAGTCGCATGAGTCACAATGTAATCCCAGGGGGCGGCTCAACATAGACCAGATGGAGAATTAGGGGTACGTTGCTATGGTAAGGCCAGGGAGGTATGGGCTTTTTTTTTTTTTTTATTCCCTCTTCACCACTTTTTTTCTCTGCAGTGGTAAATCAAACCAAAAATCTGGACCAAACAATTTGGCGTGGTAATTCTACCTGAAATCCCTGTGTTATCTGGGTCGGATTTGCTGCTGAGTTTTCTTCAGCAAATCCGACTGGTGTGAACTCTCCTTTATTGTCCAGTGTTCCACAAAAAATGTATGAAATCCCACAATTTGAATTTACATAAGTATCTTGGCAAATATATTGTTTAATGATGTTGTACTGATCCTTAAAGTGTTGCCGTGGAAACCATACGACGTCTGGAGAGTATCATGCACGGGTCCAATTCCAATTAGGTGCAGGAATTTTCTACATCAGAAAAATCCACTACTTTCTTCAAGTCCTAATATCTTGTGAATCCCAGTTATTACAAGCAAAAGGCCAGTTATTTTGAGTGGCATCTTAGCTTATTGCATAGTATTTCCTTGGAGTTTCTGGATCAAAGGTTTGAATTCTGCATGGATTTTAGTTGTTTCTGAGTGTGAGTGGGTGTATTACCACTACCCCACAAAAAAGTCATAGTTTGAGTGGCTTTCTACCAACTTTGACATAGTTCGGACGTGTCTTTGGCATAGTAAAATAAAATATGAGAAGCCCAACTGGTTCAGAGAACAATGCAAGTGTCTGCCTTCTCATGTGAAATACTGGTAGGATGGAATAAAAGTGAAGTTAAAGGCTTTCTAGGCAAACATTATTTGCGAGTGAATCATTAGGATGGTCCAAGTATTCAAAAGGGGAATAGGGTAAATAAATAAGGTTCAAGACTCTCATCTGTGTTATTGTTAAACGACATTTCCACAAAAAGATAGCTAAGGCTCTATTGACATAGCGTTAGACCCTTCTATGGTTTACCAAAGTATATTTCCAATGAAAGACATGCGACATATGCCACTGTAAAGGTATACAGTGGCATAAGTCACCTATAGCCTCCGAAAGAAAAAAAAACCATATAAAATATATAAAATGCTGCATACATTTTTTTTTACTGTAAAATATACACACTTTTCCCCATTCATGCAGTCCTCTTCTGTCCTGGTTGTGGGGTCTGTATTTATTTAGAAGTTTGTGATCTTTATTTATGTAGTGGTCTGGTTTGGGGGGCTGTATTTGTTTGGTGGATCTGTATTAGTATATGGGATAAAGGCTAGGTTCTGTATTTATTTAGAGGGTCTGAGGTCTGTATTTATTTAGGGCTCTGATCTGGGGGAAGGGGGTTATATGCACTATTTGTCACCCCAATGCTATTGGTTGATGATGCCTTCCTATATGAATAGGTGGGCCTAAGATAATAAATTTTGCATTCGTACACCATTTTTCAGAATCTCACTGATGTCCTTTTTCAAAAGTTGCCAAGTATGGTTAGAGTTAATGGAGGGGAATATTATAATACTGGCTTTTTATACGACAGTCTTAAGCAGAAACCGCTAAAATAAGTTGTGCTAAATTTATTAAGAGGTGCATGCACATCTTGGGTTGTTTGTGCGCCACAAACTGAAATCAGATTTCTACTATAATTTATGCCAATTTTTTGTATCAAGTGTAGTAAATTTGTCAGGTTGCAGATGGCCCCTCCCCCTTTCGCTAAGCCTCACCCACTTTTTAGAAAAGTGTCAAAAGCGGCACAAAAACAAAAAAAGTTGCAAAATGTTTATTAAAAAAATAAATTCTTATAGAAAACTGGCACAATTCACTAACTAAATCTCCCCCAATGTGCACATATCACATTATTGCGGGCTGTTAAATCACATGGACAGGAAGGCCCAAGCTTGAATTGTCTACATCTGGAGCACAATTCTTGCTTTTTGGAAAATAGAGCTAGACAGGAAATTAATGTAATTAAATAAGTTGCTTAACATTATATTTTAATTGGTTTTAGCATATTTAATTTAGGGTGTATAGATATAACAGAAGTTTTTAAGTTTTTCTATTAAGTATCCTCCTACTCCAGCATGTTCAACGTGGCAAGTGCACTTTAAACCATTCAAGAGGTTGATAGTATAGATTTTATTTGTTCTTGTAAAAAGCAATAAAAATAATCAGGAATATTTTCTTAAGATTTTTACTCATAAAAATTTTCTTTTATTTCCCTCCATTTATAAAGTAGGTTAGGTAAAAGGTAATGAAAGTAATTCTCTTACCGGTGGCTTTATTGTAAAGTTATCCTCTCCTTTGTAGGTCACCATTAGATCACGCGACTCGCACTCTGTCTCTCTGATACCTACCGCTTTTGCTGTGTGAACCGGAGGTCAGTCTCTCTTTGCAAGCCCATAAGAGCCTCGATGTCCGTCTCATAGGAATACATCGAGAGACTAACCTCCGGTCTACACAGAAGACGCAGTAGGATTCAGAGAGTCAGAGTGCGGGTCACGTGATCTAAAACAGTGGCCTACAACGGAGCACATCATTTTACAATAAAGCCTCCGGTAAGAGGATTACTTTTATTACCTTTATCTAACATACTTTACAAACGGAGGGAAAGAAAAAAATATTTTTACATAGTGCTTTTTTAAATAGAAATGTACTATATGACTTCACATATAATTTAGACATTTATACATTATCAGAATCAGAATCACACCTAAAATAAGCTATACCGATTTTTACCACTTTGCTTTTCTGATCTTCCATTAAAGTAGCTTTTTCCTTTTTATTATTTGGACAAATTCTACTCCAGGATGCAGTTATATCGCTATTAAATTTGGACTGCATCCTCATATTATGATTACCTTGTGGTGATTTTGTGGAAAAAGGAAAATTAATCAAGAACTTTGTATATGTATCTTAAGCTGCATGCTCCAGGCCCAAAACATGACAACAATCAGGAGATGTGCTCTCCGGACTGCCGGCATTACTACAATGGTCAATGTATGCAACTGGACGCACAACGCCACTGGAGGAAAGTATGAATTACAGGTATTTGTTATGTCTGTATGTGTATATGAACAACCATCCTTCCCCTTTAAAAAAACACGTTTGCCTTTCCTTTTGCTGCGTCTTTATTACATGTCATGGGGTTTATTGTTTGTTTCCTTGAAGTTTTCCCCTTCAATCATGATTGAAATACCAGGAATTATCAAGTACTGTTGTGCTTCATATAACTCAGTTAGCAAATTGATCTGACATCAATACTTATATAAAAATCCATGTTAACTTTGTGACTCTTATTTTGTTCGTTTCATCTTAAAGGTCATCTCTCCTCATTCATATGAAAAACATAAGGTTACAATGATATTTGAAAAGCGCTGTTATTCCTATGTAATCTGCACAGTTTACAGTCTGGAGTCCAGCAATTTTCCTGTGTGCATTTTATCTTACAATAGAACTTGTTAAATTAATAAAAACAATGCTTTTCTTAATCCTGCTTTCATATCTCTACGCAGCAGGTTACAGTTGTAGAACTGTGAAACCCAGTGCAATCCCAATTTTCCTTGCTGTGACAGAATGAGACTTAGGATTTTAAAACAAACATGTCTATTATTTTAAAAGTAGGTAGTGGCACTTTCTAAAATCTCCACTGTGAAGTAATATGCCTCCTCTGAGTTTTGCATATTTTTGCCTTTGATAAGGAAAGTTGGAGTTAAGTTTAACATGGTCGCGCATATAGAATTTAGTTTGTTTTTAAAGTTTGCATCGCCTTAGGTATGTGGCAGAAACAATCTTTAAGTAAATGATCACATATAAAATTTTTCTATCTCTAATATTCAGACACAGTAATCACAACATAATAAATCCACGGGGGTTGTCTATTAGTTTCGAACTATGATGCAAATTTCAAAGGAGTTCTCTGGGTATAAGCAAATAGACCTCAATTAACTAGAAGTGCTCCAGAGTCTGTTACTAGGGAGCAACTCTTAGGGGCTACAACTGTGGAGAAAGAATGTGAGTTTTCTTAACCTCTTCCCGTCGTAAACAACTTTAAGATTTTAATTTTCGTTTTTTCCTCCCCACATTCCAAAAGCCATAACTTTTTTATTTTTCCGTCGATATAGTCCTATGAGAGCTTGATATTTGCGGGACAAGTTGTAGTTTTTCGTAGCATCATTTATGTTGCCATATAATGTATACTAGGAAACGGGAAAAAATTATTTGTGGGGTAGAAAATGAAGAAAACAGCGATTCTTCCATTGTTTTTTGCGCTTCGTTTTTACGGAATTCACTGTGCAATTAAAACAACATATTCACTTTATTCTGCGGGTCAATACGATTACGGCGATACCAAATATATATAGTTTTTTCTATATTTTACTACTTTTGCAAGTAAAAAACGAAGTGTAAAAAATTTAATTTATTTTGTGTCGCCAAATTCTGAGAGCCATAAATTTTTTGATTTTCTGTCGATTAATTGGTATGAGGGCTTATTTTGTGCAGGATAAGCTGTAGGTTTTAATGATATAATTTTGGGGTTCATGCAACGTTTTAATCACTTTTTATTCAATTTTTTGTGGGAGATGAGGTGACCCAAAAATATCGATTTTGGTGTTTACAATTTTTTTTACGGCATACAACGTGCGGGTTAAATAATGATATATTGTAATAGTTCAGACTTTTACGGATGCGGCGATAACAATTATGTTTATTTATTTTTTTACTATGCTCTAGGGGGAAAATGAGAAAAGGGTTTTTTTTTTAACTTTTAATTTTGATATTTTTTTACATAAAAAAAAACCTTTATTTTACAAATTTGTACTTTTTTTTTATTAGTCCCCTTAGAGGACTTCAACCAGCGATCATTGGATCGCTTGCACGCTATACTACAATACCAATGTATTGCAGTATATCGTCTTTCTGACAGGCTTCTATTAAGCCCTGCCAGTGGCAGACCTGGGGACCTTCATTAGGCTCCCAGGCAGCCATAGCAACCATCGCCACCCCGCGATTGCATTGTGGGGGATGCAATGAGCTGCTAGAGGTGGTCGTCCCCTCTTTCTAACGATTTAAATGCCGCGGTCGCTATTGACCGCGGCATTTAACGGGTTAAACTAGCTGGATCACGCTCGAGTGTGATCCAGCGCATTATTGTGAAGTGTCGGCTGTGATATACGGCTGACACCCGCATCGTATGGAGCGGGTTCCATACTTGCCCTACCCGGCTATGGCGTATGGATACATCAAATGTCGGGAAGGGGTTAAAGAAACATTAAAGCTAGAAGTGAATGATAAAAGTAAGCAGGAGATAAACTTGTCCACGCTGTTTGTTAGTCTGCAGAATTTTCTGCATGTTCCTGAAACAAACAGTCTTGTAGAAATCCTGCAGAGAACACAGGGGTTAATTAATTGCTAATCTGATCCATTTGCAGCGGGTGAATGACTGATGGGTTGGGGCTTATCAAAGGGGGCAGGATTTTACGATCTGTGTGCTCTACTGAAAATAGAGCCACGGAGGGAGGCCCCTGCTGCAGCCAGTTGTCTTACAGCCAGACACAGGATTGTGAGGAGAAGGAGGGGTAAATGACTGATCTCCTGAAACACATATGTAAGAATTCTTTATATATTTCTCAGTATAGGATTAAAGGAAATCAGGAGTTTAAGAGAAGAATTACTGGGATAATTTTTGGTGCATTTTGTATGTTTAGTGTTCCTTTGCATCACCGCCATTGGAATCTATGTACTAATTTGACTATTATGGGCAAGACAAGTATCAACAGTTGTGGACTGTATTGTACTAGGCACTTTCTTTTAAAAATAATTATATTTCAGTGCGTCTTACACTCTATTAGTTGGGCTCTGTTTACATACTGCATAAAGTGTGTCCCCAATAGATTTGCACATCACATCCCAATAGATCACTGCACATTATGTAATGCAGTTCATCCACCCAATGGGTTCTACTTGGGGGATGTCGACTTCCAGAACTTGGGAACATCAATTCAAATAGGGCTAGGAAATAAGGACAAGGGTCTTCTCAAAGGTGAGTTGAACCCCTGTTGAATATAGGAAATTGAAAACATCAATTATATCTTGTTACAGGCGCTGAATAAATGGACAACTACACCAAATGTGCTCCCTAGAACCTTTATCCCCTAGGCATCACTGACACATTTTAGAATGGCAAGGGAAGACTGCATGTAACCAGACTGGCATCTTGTACCTTCTAGCCATAATCCACAGACTAAATGCTCTCCCAAAGTCCTTCTCCTAGCCATATACAAAAATGAAAGGAGTCTTCATTGTCTAAAGAAACAGTAACCCGTATAACACAGAAATGGCATGTATGGATTTCTCAGCCTGTGTACATAAACTCTTAAATGAAGATAAAGTATGGGTCAATAGATAATTTTTGGGGAATGTAGTGATATCGTTTTGTAGCTGGTGATAAAGCGTTCCTCCACCAAAAATCTCTAAGGGCAGAAGATGCCCCCAATTGTACCTTTACTAAATTCAGTCTCTCAGTTCTTTCAGGCCAAGAAACAACTGAGCATGCAGGTCCGAAGGAAAATCAGAATTTCCAAAAATGGGGATGAGGGGGCCTGGAGGATTTGCCAGATTGAATCTTCTATTATCTTTTCTCCAGAAGTGGAGGAGGTATTATATTAAAGGAGTACCCGTATCTTCCCATCCACTATCATGTGATGTGGTCTAAAAAGAAGATTGGGTGGACATATATAGTATCATGGGAGTCCCACTTGACTTCTCACCTTCGGTATACTGAGAGTGTTATAGCTCAGAGCCTGGGTATTGACCCTTTCCGTACGTAATGGCTAGTAAAGCGCTTAAGACGCAAAAAAAAAATGTCTGGACAGTGGGTTGGGCAGGACATGGAAAAATACGGAATTTTTAGTAAAGTATCCATCTTCAAAAATGTCACCCTGCCAAACACCCTGTTAAACATTGCATGACTGGAGATCGGCTTCAATCTGTTTCAATAGAGGTCTGTAATTAATCTTATAATTATCCATTGAATGCCCAGATTTGACCGCAGACTGTTGCCAACAGAATGGGAAACAATGTTGTAGATGGGAGAATTCATTAGGGGGAAATGCAAGCTTAAGGATCTCAGATTTTTGCATGTTGGCCTTAAAATTACTCAATGCCCTGAATCTTTCAAATACTTTTAAGATAACTGGGAAATCTGCACAGGGGATGGTAACAAATTACGTAAGGTCATCTGCAAAAAGAGAAATCTTATGCCTAGTACTTCCAATCTGAATGCATGGAAGGGAAACATTGGCACATAAAGGATTTCCATGGATTCCATAACCATTCCATCCATTTTCAGCAAAAGTTGCCAATTTACGTATGACTCTCAAACTATATTCCATTTGACCTTGATTGGGAAAATAAAAATTAGCTATTGTATAGAAAACACCTGAAGTTTCCATCTTCAAAAAAATAAATCTCCCTTCAGAGTCTGATTCACTGTTCAATACAATGTGAGAGTAAGTGGAATGAAAAGCAATAGACATAGACACTTTACCTGCCTCCGTCTGCAAATTAAAACTATGGAACTGTGTTAGGTAATATTATTTTTACAATTAGTTATGTGCGATGCCTTGAAATGGTTGTCCTGAAGCAGTAACAGGGATACACCATTTTTTTTTTTTCTGGAAGTGTTAAGTTATACAGCTATGTTTTTCCAGCTTATTTAGGCCCTTAGCATTATATGAGGCAAAAGTAATTTGAGCCATAGTTACATTATGTGAACAGCGCTAGTTGCCCAGCCTGGGTTCCACCATGTTTCAGTGGGAGGGTTTGAAAACAAAACCACAAAACATAAGAAAAATACTAAAGATAAATCTTAAAGACCATAAAAGGTGCTAGAATCAGCAATATACATGGTCTTACTGCAAATATTCATACATCAGAGTCCAGCAAGGGGGAATCAGTCGCCTCATGTGGGGGAGTGGAGGCCATGAGGTGTGAAGCCATCCTGCGGTCCCTCTGAGACTATATAACAACACATAATAACTGCTTATTTTTACTGAAAAATAATACCTTCCTTTAGTCGCAGGGCACACTGCAGTACAGCACAACCAAACCTGCTAACTCAACCCAAGGTTACCTAAAAGAAAGTGGGATAATTTTGCTCCAGTTCTTTTGAATGGGGGTATTACAAGTCGAATCTTATCAGCGAAGAGGCCTGAAAGGAAATGGTTAAGTAAGCATGGTATAAACCAGGAAGACGTCAATCAAGCATAAAAAGGTGGGTTTGAAGTCAGGACTGTGTGACTCTTCAGGATAGAGGCCTTTTAAAAAGTATTTAGCATACAGCGTACGCTGTTTTAAAAAGTTGACTTTATAAATTTTGCTGCATCTAAAAAAAACATACAGGGGAATGTTTTGAAATATTGTCAGGTCATGTATTACCGCATGGTGGCGGTTTAATAGGTTTAAAACTACCCATTAAATAGTCAATGAATAATTACAGCACCAGAACAAAGCTGTGGCATATGTACGGCTCAGTTCATAAACACAGCACCAGAACAAAGATCAGTACATAAATACAGTACCAGAGCCAAGCTCAATGCCTATATATATATATATATATATATATATATATATATACATAACACCAGAACAGAGCTCAGTACATATATACAGCACCAGAACAAAGCTCAATACATAAATACAGCACCAGAACAATGTTCATTACATAAATACAGCACCAGAACAAAGCTCAATGCATATGTACAGAACCAGGATAAAGCTCAGCACATAAATAAAGAATCAGAACAAAGCTCAGTACATAAGCATAGCACCAGTACAAAAACAGCACAGTACAGAGGCCATTTGCAAATTCAGTGTAACCCCTGCCGTAAAGGTTTGTACAGTGTAAAACTACAGCTCCCAACATGACCCAAACAATGGTAAGGATATGTTGGTAATTGCTGTTTCAACAAAAAAAAACATACCACTCATCATCTCACTGCAGATCATACAGTGACTACAGTACTGGTTAGAGGCAGAATAAACATTTACATTGAGTGACTCAGAGGTGACGTTTCCTCAAATTCTAGTAATTATTTTTCTCTTTTCTTCTCTATCCGGTCAAGGCCTCATGAGGAATTCTCTTGGCCATGGCCCATTTCTGCAGTTTGCCATTCAGATGTCTACAGCGTCTCACTTTTCAAATTTTTCCGAACCTATAAACAAAGATAAAATTCTCATGTTTCGCATACTACGCCCCTAAATATAATAGCGCCATACACTGCACCTCTAACTATAATAGCACTATACCTTGTGTCCCACGCACACAGTGCCCCTGTAGATACTGCCCCTATAGATAGTGCTCCCTGTAGATAGTGCTCCACTTAGAGCCCCCTGTCGATAGTGCCCCCTCATAGAGCCCCCTGTAGATAGTGCCCCTCATAGAGCCCCTTGTGGATACTGCCCCTCAGAGCCCCTTGTAGATAGTGCCCCTCATAGAGCCCCATGTAGGCAGTGCCCCACATAGAGCCCCCTGTAGACAGTACCCCCACACATAGTGCCTCTATAAAGCCTCCTGTAGATAGTGACCAATAGAACCTCTTGTAGATACTTCTTCCCATAGAGCACCCTGTAGATACTGCCCCCCATAGAGCCCCCTGTATATCGTGCCCCCCATAGAGTCCCTCTGGAGATAGTGCCCTTCATAGATAGTCACCCCCATAGATACACCTGTAGATAGTGCCCCACATACAGCCCCCTTTAGATGTGACCCTCCAGAGCCCCCTGTAGATAAAGCCCCCCTGTAGATAATGCCCCAAAAACAACTTTACATACTCACCTGATTCCGTTCCCGCGCCATTCTCTAGCAACGCAGGCCTGGTCTCTTCTGACCAAGTCTGCTTGAGCTGAACGACGCAAGCGGCGCAATGATGTCATCATATCGCTTGCATTGTTAAAAGGCGCTGAATCCTTGCCCTGACTTTCCACCCCTTTCAATGACGCAAGCGGCGCAAGGACATCATCACATGGCTTGCATCATTGAAAGGTGCTCAATCGCACTGCAAGGAACTGATGTGCCTTGCCCTGTTAGCTCTAGTGATTCACGTAATTGTATCTGCGTCCTACAGATACAATTATAGTGCAGGAGGGGGTGGCGGCTGGTTTCATTTGAACCGTCACCCCCTCAGAGTGGCAGCAGGCCGCCGCGTGAGGCGGGAAGCTCATCTAGCGTCATGGATGGTGCGGCCCTGAGGCTTTGAATACACTAGATTTTCTAGTTTATTTCAAATCTAAAAGGACGTTACAGTTGAAAATCTCAGAAATCTTTTGTTAATGCCAACTGTTTATACAAGACCTGTCTGTAACATACCCAGTAATACTACATCAAGTTTGTAGAATAATCAAGATTGATAATAGTTGAAAGGAAATGTATTAATCCCTTTCTTTTTTTTTTATTTACCATGAAGCATCATTTCTAAATAACATTTTTAAATCTTCCCTACACCATGAGCATCTGAACTGTCATACAATTATGTGCAGGTGCAACTGATACCTATGCATGGAAAATTATTTAATATATGGCTGATACATTTATTGGTGTTGGGAAATGGGTATAAAAGCCACAAACTGCTCCAATGTAGAAATCCTACTGTAACTGTACAGAAATGTCTCAGAATGAATTAAAAAAAAAAAAACCTGATAAAAGCACTATGTAATAGCCGACTTTTTCTATTAAAAAACATTTTGTTGCTAGGTTGGCCAATGTTCTTTTGGTTTTCCTGGTGAAACTGATGCCACAGCCACAGGCAATCAGCTGTGTTGCTTTTCTTGAATTCCAATCCTTTAACTCATTAGTAGCTATGTATTTATTATGTATCTGCTGCTCAAGTCACATTCATTACTAGAGTTTGTATATTGGTAACTAACTGACATTGGATTTTATATTCATCACCTGCCTCAGGGCCAGCTCCAGGTTTATGTAGGCCCACTGGATGACAGAGTAACAGTGTGCCCCTCTCTCTACCCCATTCTCTGTTGGAAAAGCGGAAATAATGTTTATCAAGATCACCATGGTCCCCAAGACCAGTAAATTGACTAGAAAAATCAGTGTGAACTCTAAAATCTGTGTTTTGTATCTCCCTATTTATTTACTTAGAGGTCTCAGTATACAACGTTACTTACGTTTTTGTTGTAGTCATAAACTTGGAGGAGATCTCATTTAATTTTACGTTTTTCTGCTTTTAGAGAGGCTTTCATTGATGTATATCCATATTAATATGTTGGAATACTATTTCTAAATGAGAAAACAGAAGCGTTATGCATGATCTTACAGATATATTTCTACCTTCTGAATATTATTTTAGTATAAGATAAGTCTACCTGTAGAGTGTGCTCCTACACCATGAAAATGGAATATGTACGCTTTACCATCAATGATAAATCTACCAGACCATTAACATTTTGGGCTTGTTCTTTATTTCTAAGTATACCTTTAGCCAGACGTCTTTGCATGACATTTAAAATAGTTTTCTCCTTAATGTCTAACCTTTATTGATCATTTTGATCTTCCTGCAAAGAATCTATTTGTATATGTTACTGAACATTGATGTAGATAATAAAACTTCGGCCTTATTTACATTAATCGTTGTACTGCTCCATCCAGACATCATTACTTAGCTATCCTGTACACTTATTTTTATCCTATCCATTTGACTGTTGGCTTCCTACTTTTAATATGCCTATTTTTGTTGTTATTGTTTCCCATTAGTCATATTTTTAGGTTGGCAATACATCTTTAGGTGTCACCTAATATTGTATTATATCACAAATACCACAACAAAACTAGAGCTTTTTCAAGAGGCATCCACAAATTGCAATTATAGATGCAGCATTGCTACCGACTATAAGCGAATTAGATGTATAAAAAAATCTTACCATTTAAATTAACCTTTTTCTGTGTCTTTCTACAATTCCAAGCTTAGCAGCGCTAACCACGGCAAAAACCAAGGCAAAAAAACGTCCGAAAATGCCTCCCATTGATTTCAATGGGGGTGGAAGTTTTTTTTCCCGCGAACGGAAAAAAACGCTTGCGGGAAAAAGAAGCAACATGCCCTGCCTTGAGGCGTTTTCCGCCTCAAAAACACAATTGAAATCAGTGGGAGACAGAAAAAAATGCAGCGAACAGCCGCAGTGCTTTTTGATGCGTTTTATGGCAAAAACTGCTCGCGGTTTTTTCCTTTGCCTGTTGAAGACAGAGGTAAAAAAAAACGTGGCAAAAACGCGGCAAAAAACGCCTGTGGTACAAAACTACTTGAAAAAGACCGGAGCTGATTTTTACAGGCAGAATTTTCTGTCTGCAAAAAAACTCTGTGTGAACAGGGCCTAATTGTGGATTTTCATCATAGAAAACAATGAGATGTTAAAATCTGCAATGAAATCCGCACTATAAGAAATCCGCACTTGTGGTTTTGTAAATGTAGATTAACATGCGGATTTGATGCAGATTTCATCCACATGAAATCCTGACCGTGTGAACTGACCCTTAGGCTACATGCACACGTTGTGTAATTTGATGCAGAAAATCTGTATCAAAACCGCAAGTAATTCCGCAGGTAAAATATGCACCTAATAGTGCGTTTTTTATGTGTTTTTGGTTTGGTTTTTACATTTTAATGTTGAAATAGGTGTGTTTTTATGCTGCGTATTGTGGTGCATTTTTATTTTTTTTTTTTAAAAACTAGTCAGATACAATTTGCAAGTGGAAACGCAGGATAAATTGACATGCTGCGAAAAAAATACTCACCGCAGGTCAATTTACGTGCAGAAAAAAAATCTGCAACGTGTAGATGAGATTTCTTGAAATCCCATTTACTTTGCTGGTATTGTATTACGCTGCGGATTTGCCGCACAAAAATCTGCATACAATATGCATCGTGTGCATTTGGCCTAAACTGTGGAATGAAAAAAGATGTCAATAGAAATACCTTAACCCCTTCCCACAAAATGACGAGTCTGGTACGTCGGAATAACAAGTTACTTACCACAATCCGACGTACCAGGAGCTGTGCACGCTTCATCTTCAGCGGGTGTCAGCTGTTATACACAGCTCACATCCCGCTGCAGCGGCGGCAATGGCTGTTACGCCGATCACCGCCGCTTAACCCCTTCAATGCGGCGGTAAATGGCGTCCGCTGCATTGAAGTGTTTGAAAGTGGGAGGGGGATCCTTCTGTATCCCCCCGCCCTCCTCCACCTGTGAGAGATCGCGAGTGGCAATGGTTGCTATGGCAACCAGGAAGCCTAGCAACAGCTTCCTGGTGGCCAGGTACGGAAGCCTATTAGGTCGTGCCCAGGGTAGAACCTAATAGGCTTAACTGTCTGATGAAAAATGACAGTTACAATACACTGCACAATACACATAAGTATGTTGATATTCATTTTTACAACCTAATTTCAATAAATTCTGCACAAGACCTGTGGGATCTAAATGCTCACCATACCCCTAGATAGATTCCTTAAGTTGTGTAGTTTCCTAAATGGGGTCACTTTTCAGGGGCCACTACTGTTTTGGCCCCGCAGGGGCTTTTGAAATGTGACATGGCACCCAAAAACCATTCCAGCTCAATTTGAGCTCCATCACTTTTGAGAACTGCCGTGTGTCCAAACAGCAGTTTATGACCACTTATGAGGTATTGCCGTAATCGGGAGAAATTGCTTTTCAAATGTTAGGGTGCTTTTTCTCTTTTTTTCCTTGTAAAAATTTAAAATGTCCACGTTCTATCAGAAAAAAATGTAGCTTTTCGAATTCCACAAAATTCTGCAAAAAAACTGTGGGGTCAAAATGTTCCCTGTACCCCTAGATAAATTCCTTCAGGGGTGTGCTTTCCCAAATGGGTCACTTTTGGGAGTTTCCACTGATTTGGACTCACAGGGGTTTTGTAAATGTGACAAGGCGCTGCAAACCATTCCAGCAAAATTTGAGCTCCAAAAGCCAAATGGTGCTCCTTCCCATCTAAGCCCGAACAGCAGTTTATTGCCACATATGGAGTATTTTTGTGCTCAAAAGAGGTTGCTGTACAAATTTTAGGGTGCTTTTACTCATTTATTTATTGTGAAAATGGAAAAACCAGAGCTAAAACTACATTTTATTAGGAAAAAATGCAGCTTTTCAATTTCATGGCCTAATTCCACTAAATTCGGCCAAAAAACTGTGGGGTCAAAATACGCCCTATACCCCTAGATAAATTCCTTCATTTGTGTAGTTTACCAAATGGGGTCACTTTTGGCGGTTTTCCACAGTTTTTTTCCCACAGGGGCTTTGTAAATGTGACATGGCATCCGAAAACCATTTCAGCAAAACTTGAGCTCCAAAAGCCAAATGGCGCTCCTTCCGTTCTGAGCTCTGCCGTGTGTCCAAACAGCCGTTTATTACCACATATGGGGTATTGCCTTAATCAGAAGAAATTGCTTTTCAAATGTTGGGGTGTTGTTTGTCCTTTATGCCTTTTAAAGATTGAAAAAAAATTCTATTTTTATTGGAAAACATTTTTATTTTCACGGCCTCATTCCACTAAATTCAGCAAAAAACTGTGGGGTCAAAATGTTCACTATACCCCTTGATAAATTTCTTGAGGGGTGTAGTTTGCCAAATGATGCCTTTTTGGGAGTGTTTCCACTGTTTTAATCCCACAAGACCTCTTCAAACCTGACATGGTGCCTAAAATATATTCTAATAAAAAGAAGGCCCCAAAATTCACTAGGTGCTTCTTTGCTTCTGAGGCCTGTGTTTCAGTTGAGTTGTGTTTCTCTGTTAAAACCCTCGGTGTTATAGAAAAAAAAGGATTATATATGAATTTCTGCAAAAAAAAATAATTTGTACATTTCACCCCTACTTTGCTTTAATTCTTGTGAAATGCCTAAAGAGTAAACTTAAGAAACTTTCTAAATGCTGTTTTGAATACTTTGAGGGGTGCAGTTTTTAAAATGGGGTAATTTATGGGGGTTTGTATTGTATGGACCCCTCAAAGCCTCTTCACAACTGAACTGGTCCATTAAAAAATTCCCAATTTTCTTGACTATGTGAGAAATTGCTGCTAAAGTTCTAAGCCTTGTAACATCCTAGAAAAAGAAAAGAACGTTCAAAAAACATTGCAAACATAAAGTAGACATACGGTATATGTGAAATAGTAACTATTTTGTGTGGTACTACTATCTGTTTTTCAAGCAGATACATTTAAATTTAGAAAAGCGCTAATTTTTGCATATTTTCTCTAAATTTTGGAGTTTCTCACAAATAAATATTGAATTTATTGACCAAATTTTTAAATCACTAACATAAAGTACAATATGTCACGAGAAAACAATCTCAGAATCGTTTGGATAGGTAAAAGCATTCCCAAGTTATTACCACATAAAGTAACACGTCAGATTTGAAAAAATCGGCTTCATCTTTAAGGCCAAAACAGGCTGTGTCCTGAAAGGGTTAAGGAACACTAGAGGCAAAACTGATACACTGTGCCCCATCAGACCCTGCATTAGGCACTACACAGTGTATCAGTTTTAACCAGTGTACCTTTAAATGGGTTATATACCTTTGTCTGCTTCGGCCCATGCCCTCATACAGCATGTTTCATTTCTAATTTTTATATACTTTTTATGCATATGATCAAGTATATGCACCATTTTAAATATTGAATTATAGCATTAATATCCTCATATTTTATAAAGGGCCCCTGAGTGTCTTCATCAAATTAAAAAAAAATTATACATATATTTTTTTTAATTTATATTTGTATAAACTATATGAATTGCTATAAATACAGGAAGTGGACATTTTTATGTCATATGTATTGTGAAATGTTTGTATGTGTTTAAAAAACTTTAATAAAAAAGGTGAAGGATTTTCCTGACACAGTTTCTGTGTTGACGCTCGTGGTTAATCAGCCTGCATCTGTTCCTAGGTCTGCTAGAGTGACTCGATCTGCTACCACTCAGGCTGGTAGGCTGAGGAGTGGGAGAGTCTATCGCAACCTGGCCAGACAGTTCTAGCTCCCGACCCTTGGTCTACTTATACCTTCATTTGCTGCTTGTCCTTTGCCTGTGATTCTCCTGTTTCCTGGCTCTGCTGATCCTGCTGTTACCATTGACCTCTGCTTCATATTGGCCCTGGCTTGACTGACTATTCTCCTGCTCTGCATTTGTTACCACGTACACTCCTGGTTTGACTCGGCTCGTCCACTACTCTCTGTTGCTCACGGTGTTGCCGTGGGCAACTGCCCCACATCCCTGGCTTTTGTGTACCCTTGTCTTGTCTGCCTTTCTTCCTCATATTGAGCGTAGGGACCGTCGCCCAGTTGTACGCCGTTGCCTAGGATGGGCTGTGAAAGTAGGCAGGGACTGAGTGGCGGGTGGATTAGGTCTCACCTGTCTTTCTCCCTATCCTGACATTACATAATCACAGGCCCATATACCTTTTCTACCCTGGACCCTGACACACTATGGACGCCCTTGAGGCACCGGCTCAGCAAATGCAGGGTCTCTCCCTACAGGTCCAAGACCTAACTCAGAGGTGCAACCAGCGTGATGCTACCCAGGTAGTGCCCTCCACCCCACCTCTTGAACCCCACCTCAAGTTGCCTGACCGGTTCTCAGGGGACCGGAAGACTTTTTTCTACTTTCGGGAAAGTTGTAGGCTCTATTTATGTTTAAGGCCCCACTCCTCAGGTTCTGAGAGCCAGCGAGTGGGTATAATTATGTCCCGGCTCCAGGACGGCCCCCAGGAATGGGCCTTCTCCTTGGCCCTTGACGCCCCTGAACTCTCTTCTGCTGACCTTTTTTTTTCCGCTCTCGGACTCATCTATGACGAGACTGACAAGACTGCCTTTGCCGAGAGTCAGTTGGTGACCTTACGTCAGGCTAAGAGACCCGTTGAGGAGTACTGTTCTGACTTTAGGAAGTGGTGTGTAGCTTCTCAGTGGAATGACCCTGCCTTGAGGTGCCAGTTTAGATTGGGTCTGTCGAACGCTCTGAAAGACCTGTTAGTTAGTTAGTTAGTTAGTTATCCCTCTTTTGACTCTGTAGATCAGGTTATGGCTTTAGCGGTACGTCTTGACCGACGTCTCAGGGAACGACGACTTGAAAGTTTTTGTACATCCTCCTCTGGCTCCCTTATGATGGCCTCCGAGGTTCCGTTGCTTCGTTCTTCCACGGACAACTCAGATGAACCAATGCAACTCGGGGCCTCCGTGTCTCCCCAACAACGTAGAGAGTTCCGCAGGAAGAATGGTCTCTGCTTCTACTGTGGGGATGGCAAGCATCAAGTGAACGACTGTCCTAGACGTAAGAAAATGCAGCCGGAAAACTTTCGTGCCTAAGTGACCATCGGGGAGGTCGCTTGGGCGCACAGGTATTTCCCGTATACATGAAACCTAATAAGATCTTGCTTCCCTTTCAGGCCTCTTTTTACGGTAGGTCTGCCACCGGCAGTGGATTCATGGTCTTCTGCTAATATTATGTCTGTGGAATTTGCTATGTCTCTAGCCATGTCATTGATTGATTTGCCTAAATCTGTCCCGGTAGTGGGTATCGACTCCACCCCACTTGCTAATGGTTATTTTACGCAGCATACCCCTGTTTTTGAACTCATTGTGGGCTCCATTCATTTGGAGCAGTGTTCGGTGTTGGTGATGCAGGGATTATCGTCCGATTTGGTTTTAGGCCTTCCTTGGTTACAAATGCATAATCCCACGTTCAACTGGAATACCGGGGATCTTACTAAATGAGGTAATGAATGCATGACGTCCTGTTTTTTTATTAATTTGATTTCTCTCGCTGAGGAGGTGAACACTCTACCTGAGTTTATTCAGGATTTCGCTGATGTTTTTTCTAAAAAAAGATTTACCTCCTCATAGAGAGTACGAGTGTGCTATCGATATGGTACCAGGACTTAAGCTCCCTAAAGGTAGGATATTTAATCTCTCTTGTCCCGAACGTGAAGCCATGAGAGAATATATCAAGGAATGCCTGGCCAAGGGTTACATTCGTCCCTCTACTTCTCCGGTAGGTGCTGGCTTCTTCTTCGTAGGGAAGAAGGGTGGTGGTCTTAGGCCGTGCATCGATTACCAAAACTTGAATAAAGCCACTGTAAGGAACCAATATCCCCTTCCTCTGATTCCTGATCTCTTCAATCAGGTTCAGGGGGCCCAATGGTTCTCTTAGTTTGATCTTCGGGGGGCTTACAACCTTATCCGAATCAGAGAAGGGGATGAGTGGAAGACTGCATTTAACACGCCCGAAGGTAATTTCGAATACCTAGTCATGCCCTTTGGGTTGTGTAATGCTCCCGCGGTCTTCCAGAATTTCATAAATGAGATTTTAAGGGACTACCTGGGGGTATTTCTTGTAGTGTACCTTGATGACATACTTGTGTTTTCCAAGGACTGGTCCTCCCACATTGAGCATGTCAGGAAGGTGCTTCAGGCCCTTCGGGAAAACAAACTCTTTGCTAAAACCGAAAAATGTGTGTTTGGGGTGCAGGAGATACCATTTTTGGGTCAAATCCTCACTCCTAACGAATTCCGCATGGACCCTGCCAAGGTTCAGGCCATGGCTGAATGTGTCCGACCTGCCTCCCTGAAGGCTTTACAGTGCTTCCTGGGGTTTGCTAATCATTATAGGAGATTAATTGCTAACTTCTCGGTCATCGCTAAGCCTCTTACGGACCTTACTCGCAAAGGTGCCAATCTCCTCCACTGGCCTCCGGAGGCAGTCCAGGCTTTTGAGGTCCTTAAGAGGTGCTAAATCTCTGCCCCAGTGCTGATTCAGCCTAACCAGATGGAGCCATTCATCGTGGAGGTTGACGCCTCCGAGGTGGGAGTGGGTGCAGTCCTGTCCCAGGGTACTAGGTCTCTCACCCATCTCCGTCCCTATGCCTACTTCTCCAGGAAGTTCTCCCCCACTGAGAGTAACTATGACGTTGGCAACCGCAAACTCTTAGCCATTAAATGGGCATTTGAAGAATGGCGCCACTTCCTGGAGGGGGCTAGGCACCAGGTAACGGTCCTTACCGACCACAAGAATCTGTTTTTTCTAGAATCTGCCCGGCGGAGTTTAAACCTGAGACAAGCTCGATGCGCGTTGTTTTTTTTACTAGATTCAACTTTGTGGTCACCTATAGGGCTGGGTCTAAAAATATTAAAGCTGATGCGCTGTCGTTTAGCTTCATGGCCAGCCCTCCTCCTCCGGAGGATCCTGCTTGTGTTTTGCCCCCAGGTATAATCATATCCTCTATTAATTCTGAATTAGTCTCCGAAATTGCGGCTGTTCAAGGTTCAGCTCCCGAGAACCTTCCTGAGAACAAGCTGTTTGTTCCCCTGCAATTCCGGCTAAGGGTACTCAGGGAGAATCATGACTCTGCACTATTTGGCCATCCAGGCATCCTGAGTACCAAGCACCTCATTTCTAGAACCTTTTGGTGGCCTGGGTTGCTTAAAGACGTTAAGGCCTACGTCGCCGCTTGTGAAATTTGTGCTAGGTCCAAGGCTCCCAGGTCCCGACCAGCAGGCTTACTTTGTTCTTTGCCCATTCCCCAGAGACCTTGGACCCATATCTCCATGGATTTTATCACCGATCTGCCTCCATCCCAAGGCAAGGCGGTGGTGTGGGTTGTAGTAGACCGCTTCAGTAAGATGTGCCACTTTGTGCCCCTCAAGAAACTACCCAATGCCAAGACTTTAGCTACCTTGTTTGTCAAACACATCCTGCGGCTCCATGGGGTTCCTGTCAATATTGTTTCTGACAGAGGGGTACAGTTTGTTTCTTTGTTTTGGAGGGCTTTCTGTAAGAAGTTGGAGATTGATCTGTCCTTCTCCTCGGCCTTCCATCCTGAAACTAATGGCCAAACGGAGAGGACTACTCAGTCTCTAGAACAATATTTAAGGTGTTTTATCTCTGACTGCCAAGATGATTGGGTCTCCTTCATTCCCCTCACCGAATTTTCCCTCAATAACCGAGTCAGTAACTCGTCAGGGGTCTCCCCCTTTTTCTGTAATTTTGGATTTACTCCACGGTTCTCCTCCGTTTCACCTGGTGGTTCCAACAATCCCAAGGTAGAGGTCGTTCATCGGGAACTGTGCACAGTCTGGGCCCAGGTTCAGAAGAACCTTGAGGCGTCCCAGAGCATACAAAAGACTCAGGCAGATAAAAGACGTTCTACTAACCCCTTGTTTGTGGTCGGGGATCTGGTGTGGCTGTCTTCAAAAAATTAGCGCCTTAAAGTTCCGTCCAAAAAATTTGCTCCCTGGTATATAGGGCCGTACAAGGTCATTGAGGTCCTTAACCCTTTCTCCTTCCGGCTGGAGTTACCCCCGTCTTTTCAAATACACAACGTGTTCCATTCCTCCCTCCTGAAACGCTGCTCCGCGTCCTTGGCTACCTCGAGGAAACCTCCGGTCCCTGTTCTTACCCCTGAAGGGGTAGAATTCGAGGTGGCCAAGATTGTGGACAGCAGGATGGTCCAAGGCTCCCTCCAGTACCTGGTCCATTGGAGAGGATACAGGCCTGAGGAGAGGACTAAGGGTACCCGCTCCGAGATGTTCATGCCGGTTTTTTGGTCAGGAAGTTCCATCTTCGGTTCCCCAACAAGCCAGGTCCATCTATGAAGGGTCCAGTGGCCCCTCATAAAAGGGGGGTACTGTGAAGGATTTTCCTGACACAGCTTCTGTGATGACGCCCGTGGTTAATCAGCCTGCATCTGTTCCTAGGTCTGCTAGAGTGACTCGATCTGCTACCACTCTGGCTGGTAAGCTGATGAGTGGGAGAGCCTATCGCAGCCTGGCCAGACGGTTCTAGCTCCCGCCCTTGGTCTACTTATACCTTCATTTGCTGCTTGTCCTTTGCCTGTGATTCTCCTGTTTCCTGGCTCTGCTGTTCCTGCTGTTACCATTGACCTCTGCTTCATATTGACCCTGGCTTGACTGACTATTCTCCTGCTCTGCATTTGTTACCACGTACACTCCTGGGTTAACTCGGCTCGTCCCCTACTCTCTATTGCTCACGGTGTTGCCGTGGGCAACTGCCCCACATCCCTTGCTTTTGTGTACCCTTGTCTTGTTTGTCTTTCTTGCTCAAATTGAGCGTAGGGACCGTCGCCCCGTTGTACGCCGTCGCCTAGGACAGGCTGTGCAAGTAGGCAGGGACTAAGTGGCGGGTAGATTAGGGCTCACCTGTCTTTCTCCCTATCCTGACATTACAAAAAGTATGTTAAAAAATAAAATACAAAAAAATTGCAGTAAAACATGTACTATATTAGGTTTATAGATGCATGTAAATAATAAGAAATAGTGTGGCCTCTGGATTAAACATTTAAACTTTGTTGCAGGATTTATAAAGTTAATTAAAATCAAGACCAATTTAGTCCTTTAATCCACAATGTGGTTTTTACTAAACCAAATAATATTTTAACGTCGGAACGTCTTAACAAGGTGTCAATAACAAGGTGTGGTGTATCAGAGTCAGAACCTTCCATAAGAAATGAAACGTTTCTTCCCGGCTTACAAGCGTCATTGACATTCTCCTACTCCAGACATCTTAACTCTGAAAAGAACATTAAACTTCAGGCAAAAGAATGCAAATTATAGCTTCTTGTATATTTTTTTCATGACCACTGTGCTGATCTGAACTGTATGTTTTGTCTTTCTAAATAAATAATAAAAACCATGTTAATTAAAGAGATTTTTTTTCTTTGAAGGATGGATTGTATTTAATTATAAATGTAACAGAACATATGAAGGAAGCAGAAAAGGAATTAAATAAAAGTCATACTGTATTTGTAGGAAACTCATGTTGCTCTATGAAATGTCTTGCAGCTGGCATTAGTTTACTTGGGCACTTGTCATCATTCTAAAATGATATATATTTTTACCTTTTGGAGAGCTATTAGTTTAAATGTGGTAATGTTTCCAGTATTGCTTCCATCTGTTCTTATAAGTGCCATCTGAACCGAATATACTGGAAAGTCATTGTTCCACCCAACCTACCCGCAAATTACACTGTCAAATTAATTTTCTCCATATCATCTATTAGCCATTATCTTAGTGACTTTTGCCTTCTCTTAAACTTTTGGGGAAATAATTTTTCAGGCCTGTTAAGGTATTTATTTGACCTTGAGTGCTTTGCCAGTTCAATAGGGTTCTTCTGCCAAGACTGTCAGAAAATTTGTGACATAAAGATCTTTTCAATAGTAACTCACTTGACATACAGTGTTGTGGTTTGAGCTATGACTACAAGACTTGCTTATCAAGCAGTTCCTAATGTATGGGATATATGAATTTACAGATATTAACCCAATATAACTCAACTAGTGACTGAGGCCATGTAACAGATTTTGCATTGGGGACCAGGAGCTTCAAATGACACCAACTGATTAAAAATAGTATTATGCAACAAACTTTAGCAATATTTTTTATTTATTTTACCCCTCCTGCCTTCCCCGCTGTTAAACATTAAAGTGGTTGTCTAGAGACGTAGCTAAAGGTTCATGAATTCTGGTGCAAAAGTTCAGCTTTGGACCTCCTCCCGCCGCCACCACCTTTTACAAAACCCAAATCTTGTATTAGTCATAAATACGCACGTAAATTTTCCGTTACAAGAGCACCAGGTTCACACGCATTGGATTTGGATTGTCAGATTTAAGCATGAAATCTGTGCCCAAATTCGTGTCAGTTCTGATACGTGTAAATAGGGAGTTTTTATGAATCCTTGGAGACACAGACAGTTTTGGCCTTGTGGACACAGCCTATTTTTTAAAATCTGAAATGTGTCACTTTATGTGGTAATAACTTTGGAATGCTTTTACTTATCCAAGCGATTCTGAGATGGTTTTCTCGTGACATATTGCACTTTATGTTAGTGAAAAAATTTGATCGATAAATTCAATATGTATTTGTGGAAAAACTCCAAAATTTAGAGAAAATGTGCAAAAATTTTCATTTTCTAAATTTAAATGTATCTATTTGTAAAACAGATGCTAATACCACACAAAATAGTTACTAGTTTACATTTCCCATATGTCTACTTTATGTTTGCATCATTTTTTGAACTTCCTTTTATTTTTCTAGGAAGTTACAAGGCTTATAACTTTAGCAGCAATTTCTCACATTTTAAAGAAAATTTCAAAGGGCTATTTTTTAATGTACCAGTTTAGTCCTGAAGTGGCTTTGAGGGCCTTATATATTAGAAAGTCCCCATAAAACACACCCCATTTTGAAAACTTCACCCCTCAAAGTATTCAAACCAGCATTTAGAAAGTGTTTTAACCATTTAGGCGTTTCACAGGAAATAAAGAAATGCAGAGGTGAAATTTACAAATTTCATTTTTTTTGCCAAAATTCATTTGTAATAATTTTTTTTCTGTAACACAGAAGGTTTAACCTGGGAAATACAACTCAACATTTATTGCCCAGATTCTGCAGGTAATTTACTGAAACACTGGCCTCAGAAACAAAGGAGCACCTAGTGTATTTTGGGGCCTCCTCTTTATTAGATTTTATTTTAAGCACCATGTCAGGTTTGAAGAGGTCGTGTAGTGTCAAAACAGTGGAAATCCCCCAAAAAGACACTATTTCAGAAACTACACCCCCCCATGGAATTAATATAGGGATGTAGTGAGCATTTTGACCCCAGAGTTTTTTTGCTAAATTTCTTTGAATTGAGCTGTAAAAATGAAAATCAATTTTTTTTTCAATAAAACATAGAATGTTTTCATTTTTACAACAAATAAAGGAGAAAAAGCACCACAACATTTGTAAAGCAACTTCTCCTGAGTAAAACAATACCCCACATGGGGTCCTAAATGGCTGTTTGGACACAGGGCAGGTCTCAGAAGGGAAAGAGCGCCATTTGGCTTTTGAAACTCAAATTTAGCAGGAATGGTTTGCGGAGGCCATGTTGCATTTGCTAATCCCCTGAAGGATGAAAACAGTGGAAATCCCCTAAAGGTGACCCTATTTTGGAAACTACATGCTTTATGGAAATTATCTAGGGGTATAGTGAGCATTTTGACCCCACAGGTTTTTTGCAGAAATTATTGGAAGTAGGCCGTGAAAATAAAAATCTACATTTTTTTCAAAGAAATTGTAGGTTTAGCAAATTTTTTTTAATTTCCACAAGGACTAAAGGAGAAAAAGCACCACAACATTTGTAAAGCAACTTCTCCCGAGTAAAACAATATCCCACATGTGGTCCTAAATGGCTGTTTGGACACAGGCCAGAGCTCAGAAGGGAAAGAACGCCATTTGGCTTTTGGAGCTCAAATGTAGCAGAAGTGGTTTGCGCATACCTCCCAACTTTTGAATTCGGAAAAGAGGGACATTTTTAAGCCACGCCCCCTAACCACGTCTAATATCCTGCATAAGCACATCAAATCACGTGCTTCTTCAAATAACAAGAGCATTTTTTCACTGCGGATCTCTATACCAATTTTATGGATCAGGTTATGTCTTCTTTGTGTTACTTTTCCTAACTTGGGTATAACATTTGCTCATCACGGCAGCAGCAGCTGTAGGACAAAACAAAAGGCTGAGAACAATGAAAGCCAAGAGGGAGACCCTGTGGTGGATGACTTTTCAATTGACAGGTAGCAGAGTTACATGATGGGGAATTTTTTTTCCAGTTGTGTAACTCTGCTACCGGTCAATGGAAAAATCATCCACAAGAGGAAAAAATGTTTCCCCATGGCGGAGAACCACAAAGAAACACCTGGGAATCAGACATGATGGGGAAACATTTTTCCCTGTGGTGGATGACTTTTCAGCTGACAGGTAGCAGAGTTGCATGAAGGGGAATTATTTTTTATATGATGTCTAGTTTCTATTGCAGCGCAGGGAAGAAAACAGAAGTCGCTGGCGGTGTGGAGAATTTTTTTATTCTTCGTATTACTAACTTTATTTCTTTCTGTATTGCAGGTTCTGCTGGACTGTTTGGACTACGTCGTAGATTAGTTGGACTACTTCAATGACCTATGGTTTTTTAAAAAAAATAAAATGGTGAAAGAGAGTTGTGTGGGGGAGTTCTTATTTCAATAAAAAATATTTTCTTATGTCTCTGTGTTTTTTTTCTATACTTTAATAGAGCCTTGGTAAAGCAGTTGTCTAATTGACAGCGTCCATTACTAAGGTGGGGCTTAGTGTAAGTTGGTAAAAGGCTGCAACTAAACCCCCGTTATTACCCCGGTACCCACCTCCACCAGGGGTGCTGGCAAGAGCCGGGTACGATCCAGTACCTGACCATCTATAGTGATAGGCGGGCGCTGGGGCGTCCACAGGCTGATGTTATTAGGCTGGGAGAGGCCAGAAACAGTGGTCCTTCCCATCCTGGTAATGCTAGGCTGCTGCTGTGTTGTATCTGGCTGGTTATGAAAATGGGGGGGACGCAATGTCTTTTTCTACACTTTTAATTTTTTTTAAACGATGTAGGATCCCCCCATTTTTCGTAACCCGCCAGATACAACATAGTGGCAGCAGCCTAGCATTACCAGGGTGGGAAGGGCCACGGTATTTGGCCCTTTCCAGCCTCACAATACAAGCCTGCTGCTGCCCCAGTGCCCGCCCATCACTACAGATGGTCAGGTCTGGATCATACCCAGCTCTTCCCAGCACCCCTGGTGGCGGTGGATACCGGTAGTAATAATGGGCGGTTAGTTGCAGCCTTTTTCCTGGCTAACACTAAGCCCCACCTTAGTAATGGACTCGGTCAGACAACTGCCATTACCAAGGCGCTATTTAAGTATTAAAAAAAGCAGAGACATAAGAAGATATTTTTTTTATTGAAATAAGAACTACCCCACACAACCCTCTTTCCCCATTTTACTTTTTAAAAAACGTAGATCATCGCAGTAGTCCAACGAATCTACGACGTAGTCCAAACAGTCCAGCGGAACCCACAAAACAAAAAAATAAAGTTAGTAATATTTACAAGGGGGGCGGTGGGTAGATAGCGCCAGACACAGGCCCCCTGTAGATCGCTACACACACAGCTCCTGTAGATAGCTCCACACACAGCACCTCTGTAGATAGCGCCACCCCCCTGTAGATAGCTCCACACACAGCCCCCTATAGATAGCTCCACACACAGCCCCCCTGTAAATACCTAAACACACAGCCTCCTTTAAAATTGTGGCACGCACAGCCCCCTTGAAAATAGCGCCACACACAACCCCCTTGAAAATAGAGCCACGCAGAGCCCCCTTGTAGAAAGGGCCACCACAGCCCCCTTGAAAATAGCGCCACGCACAGCCCACTTTAACATAGCACCACGCACAGCCCCTTTGAAAATAGCGCCACGCACAGCCTCCTTGAAAATAGCGCCACGCACAGACTCCCTTGTAGATAGCGCCACAACCCCCTGTAGATAGCTCCACACACAGCCCCCCTATAGATAGCTCCACACACAGCCCCCCTTGTAGATAGCTCCACACATGGCCCCCCTGTAAATACCTAAACACACAGCCTCCTTGAAAATTGTGGCACGCACAGCCCCCTTGAATATAGTGCCACGCACAACCCCCTTGAAAATAGAGCCACGCAGAGCCCCCTTGTAGAAAGGGCCACGCACAGCCCCCTTGAAAATAGCGCCACACACAGCCCCCTTGAAAATAGCGCCAACACAGCCCACTTGAAAATAGTGCCACGCATAGCCCCCTTGAAAATAGTGCCATGCACAGCCCCCTTGAAAATAGCGCCACGCACAGCCCCCTTGTAGATAGCGCCACACACAACCCATGCTGTAAATAGCGCCATGCACATCCCCCTTGTAGACAGCGCCATGCACAGCCCCCTTGTAAATAGCACCACACACAGCTCCCCTTGTAGATAGCTCCATACACAGCCCCCCTTGTGGATAGCTCCACACACAGCCCCCCTTGTAAATAGCGCCACGCACAGCCGCCCCCTTGTAGTTAGCTCTACACAGCCCCCCTTGTAGATAGCTCCACACAAAGCCTTCCTTGTAAATAGCACCACGCACAGCCCCCCTTGTAGATAGCTCCAAACACAGCCTCCCTTGTAGATAGCACCACACACAGCCCCCTTGTACATAGCGCCACACAGAGCCCCCTCTTGTACATAGCGCCACACAACCCCCTCCCCCTTGTACATAGTGCCACACAACCCACTTCCCCCTTGTACATAGTGCCACACAACTCCCTACCACCTTTTACATAGTGCCACACAACCCCCCTCCCCACTTGTAAATAGTGCCAAACAGCCCCATTATACTTTGTGCCACAATGCCACCAGAGCGGAGAGCGGTAGAGGTAGCCTACTGCTGCCACTCTCTGCTCTGCCTTAACATCACTCATCGTTAGGAGAAGGCAGGAGGTCTTGCAGCGGCGTTCTGACTGGGGTCAGTGCCGGCCCAGGAGTGGACCAGTCCAGTCACCTGACCTGTTACCTGACCAGTGAGCTTCTCTTTGGTGTTGTATATATGTATTGAGCTTGGTTGTTATGATGAATATAACTCCAGAACCAAGCTCAGTACATATATATATATATATATATATATATATATACAGCACCAGAACAAAGCTCAGTACATATATATACAGCACCAGAACAAAGCTCAGTACATATATACAGCACCAGTACAACTATAGCTCAGTACAGAGATAATTAGCAAATTTAGTTTAACCCCTGCCATATATGTTTGTACGGCATAAAACTACAGCTCCCAGTATAGCCAGAACGATGGTAAGGATATAGTGGGAGTTGCTGTTTCACAAAAAAGAACGATACACACATCATCTCGCTGCAGATCATACAGTGACTACAGTAATGAGCAGTCACAGGGAGAATAAATATTTACATTTAGTGACCCACCGGTGACGACTTCTCAGATTGTAGTCGTTCTCTTTACTTTTGCATCTGGTCCAGAACTCTATGATGCCTCCTGGCCATGACGCATTTCTGCGGAAATGGGTTAATTTGCTGCTCAGATGTCTGTACCTATAAATGAAGAGCAAATTCTTATGGTCCCACACACTATGCCCCCAAATATAATAGTATCATACACTATGTCCCCAAATATAATAGCGCTACACACTGTGCCCCTGAATCTAATAGTAACATAAACTGTGCCCCTGAATAAAATTGTGTCAAACACTATAAAGTAATGCACCACACACAATGCCCCCTGTAGATAGTGCCCCTCATAGATCCCTCTGTAGATAGTTCTCCCAGTAGAGCCCTCTGTAGATAGTGCTCCCAGTAGAGCCCTCTACAGATAGTTCTCCCCATAGAGCCCTCTGTAGGTAGTAGCGTTCCTTGTAGATAGTGCCCCCTGTAGCGTTCCCTGTAGATAGTGCCCTCTGTGGCATTCACTGTAGCGTTCCCTGTATAGTGCCCCCTGTAGTGTTCCTCGGCCACATCGCCGGGGATTCCACAACAGAAGTCCCTGACATCACTGTGTCCATATATGGACAGTGAAGGCAGGGACTTCTCCTGGAGCGGAATCCCCGGCCACTTCGCCGGGGATTCCGCTTCAGAAGTCCCCGACGTCATTGTGTCCATATATGGACAGTGAAGGCAGAGACTTCCTGGAGCGGAATCCCCGGCCACATCGCCGGGGATTCCGCTTCAGAAGTCCCTGACGTCACTGTGTCCATATATGGACAGTGAAGGCAGGGACTTCTCCTGGAGCGCAATCCCTGGCCACATCGCTGGGGATTCTGCTTCAGAAGTCCCTGACGTCACTGTGTCCATATATGGACAGTGAAGGCAGGGACTTCTCCTGGAGCGGAATCCCCTGTCGCATTGCCGGGTATTCCACTTCAGAAGTCCCTAACGTCACTGTGTCCATATATGGACACAGTGAAGACAGGGACTTCTCCTGGAGCGGAATCCCCAATCCCCGGCCACGGCGTTGCCAAAGCTGTGGCTGGGGATTGGGGATTCTGCTCCTACAGGGAGCAAAAAAACACCCTCCTCCTCCTCACATGTGCTTGTGCTGTGAGGAGGAGAAGGAGAGAGCGAGTGACAGAAGACACGGCCATCACACTACACACCGACATCACATAGTTAAAATGTGCGCATGCGCAATGGAACATACCCGGCTGCTGAAGACGCAGCCATATCATTGTCATATCATAACAGAGCATGCGTGGTGGAGTGTGTCAACCACGCATGCTCTAAGCAGAAAGGGAAACACGTGGTAGTTACGTCATTTGTGACGTAACCGTACATTGTGAAAGCCGGAAACCGGAAGTTAGGTAGCGGAGCGAATGGACAGGTCTGCACAGGAAGTGCAAATTTTACATTACCAAGTGGTCACGTGACGGAAGAGGAGATACAACGCTACATTCATCTAATCAAACGTAAGTGCATTACAAAGTTATATGTTTTCCATTGTTTAGTTTAACTAAAAGTAATTTTTTGCTTCCGGAAAACCCCTTTAACTATTATTATTGAGTACCTTATCCCGATACACGGAACTTTCAATTCGTGATGCTACAGTCGGCTTCATTGTGACATATTCTGTGCCGTCACACCACTTTGCATACTGACACACCCACAACCATCACTACGTACGAGCAGCCTATCAAAAATGCCTATTACGTGACGTAGATGCCAGTCATAACGCCGCCCACCGCCCCACCTACACCACATAAAATGGCCACCTCCAGCCATGTTCGTCTTCGCCAAAAACATTAAACTATTAAAATACGCAGCGCCAACGACTGGAAAAACCAGACACCCGGAGGAATAAGGCAATTAGCTTTACATCGTTGTACAGCGTAGTATGATAACATTAGATACTATCTGGGCGAAGGAACGACACACGGATTGTAATTTGGATTCCCTAGCAACACATAAACACTCACACGCAGTGACTAAGTACACGATGAGGCTGCCCAAAGTACTATGTGATATGCCTTAAAAACGACTCCATACACTATAACACTCTATAATAATGTCTAACCTACTTTATGTATGATACGCACGAGTTCAGTTCCTTATCAGAAAATCCAGATGTAGATATTAACCCAGGGGCATAGCTAGGGGGGGGCAGGCGGGTTATGTGCCCCGGGCGCAACCCGGTGGTAGGGAAGGGGGGGCACCGAAGAGCAGCTGATCGCTGCTGGTAGGCGCCCCGTATGTAGGACACCAGCAGCAGCTTTAGGAAGAGCCAGGAAATTACGACGTTCTGACTGGGGTCTATGACGGCCATGGAGTGGACCAGTCCAGTCACCTGACTTGTCACCTCACATCAGTGACATGAGGTCAGATGAGACTCAGGTCAGGGGACAGGTCCACTCCCGTGCTGCAGCCTTCCAGCTAAGCTGTTACACATGCCGAGAAGCAGAGAGGAAGCTCCGCCCACAGCCCATCCTGACCTGTGATGCTGTCAGCAAGGAGACATGGTGAGTGTCTGTGTGTGTATGTGTGTGTGTAGTGTGAATACAGTGTGTGTCTCTGTGTTTGTATGTGTATATGTTGCAGTGTGTGTGTGTGTGTGTGTGTGTGTCTCTGTCTGTCTGTGTCTCTGCATGTGTTTGTCTCTTACATCTACTACATTACCTGTACTCAGAGAGCTATCACTGTTTTATCTGTGGTGTTACATAGGACTGCAGATAACATCTACTACATTATCTGTAATCAGAGAGTTATCACTGTTATCTGTGGTGTTACATAGGACTTCAGGTGACATAACTACATTATCTGTACTCAGAGTTATCACTGTGTTATCTGTGGTGTTACATAGGACTACGGGTAACACTCCTACATTATCTGTACTCAGAGTTATCACTGTGTTATATGTGGTGTTACATAGGACTGCAGGTAACACTCCTACATTATCTGTACTCAGAGTTATCACTGTGTTATCTGTGGTGTTACATAGGACTGCAGGTAACAGCTACTACATTATCTGTACTCAGAGTTATCACTGTGTGTTATCTGTGGTGTTACATAGGACTGCAGGTAACATCTACTTCATTATCTGTACTCAGAGAGTTATCACTGTGTTATCTGTGGTGTTACATAGGACTGCAGGTAACATCTGCTACATTATCTGTACTCAGAGTTATCACTGTCTGTTATCTGTGTTGTTACATAGGACTGCAGGTAACATCTACTACATTATCTGTGCTGTGTACATATGTGCCTGTGTGCGTATATATGGGTCTGTTTGTGAATATGTCTTTGTGCTTGTATATTTGTGCCTTTTATGTATTTGTATATGTTCCGGTCTGTGTATTTATCTGCCGGTGTGTGTGCGTATATATGTGTCTGTACATCTATATATTTACCTGTATGTATATATTCCAGATGTGTATATGTATATTTGCCTGTATGTCTAAATATCTATCTTTATGTATGTACAGTATATATGTTCCAGCGTGTCCATATATGTGGTTAATTTTTGGTTTGTGTAGGGGGTGGCAATAAAGAGTCCCGCACAGGGTGCCATCCAAGCTAAGGCCGGCCCTGGCTGTCCCCAAACCTAGTCAGAAGGAACTCCGCCAGTGCCTGCGCCGCATGACCTCCTCGGCTTCTCCGGTAAGTCACACCAGGCAGAGCGGAGAGTGGTAGCGGTAGGCTACCGCTCACTGGTCTGTTCACAGTGTGGCGCTAAGTACAAGGGGGGGAGTGTGGCGCTATTTACAAAGGGGGGGGAGTGTGGCGCTATTTAAAAGGGGGGGAATGTGGCACTATTTACAAGGGGAGGAGTGTGGCGCTATTTACAAAGGGGCAGCGGGTTGTGTGTGGCACTATCTACAAGGGGGGCTATGTGGCGCTATCTACAGGGGGCTGTGTGTGGCCTCTTTAATTTATTTTCTTTTAATTTATTTTTATGTTAATTACATTATATAACTATATCGCTTGTAAAATGTAGAAATGCTTTTATACTCGAGTTACATTAAAAAAATTGTGAAAAAAAATTACACCTCATTGATTGGTAGGGAAAGAAAACATGGCGAGGGGGAAGGAGATGTCGGGAAATAAATTGGGAGGGGCACCAATTTGAATCTTTGCCCCGGGTGCAGGAGAACCTAGCTACGCCTCTGATTAACCCTTCTTGCATGTTGCCTGCAACTGCAGCTTGTCCTTCCCCATGTTACACAATAAGTGAATCTATCCTACCTAAAATTCCCTGTCATTGTTTCCTATCCTAGGATGTCTTCCTCTATGTACAAACAATATATGTTATATTATTAAACATATGCTGCATTTTTGTAAATGTTTAGACTACTGACATGTTTATGACGTTATTTACCATGATGTACTGTGTCTATGCACAATGTCTGAATACATGCCATAGATACCGTTTTCATTTATTTTATTTTATGCTTTACACTAATTTTTCTTTTTCTTGTTCTTTAACTTTTATTTATGTTATATACGATCTATACAAAATGTATTAATTTACATGATGTAATTGACTGTTTTGCAATGTATTTTGCTCCTGTAGAGCCTGATGAAGGTCTAAATTACGACTGAAACGTCCCACTAAACCTCTGGCATCGACTATTGATAAAATAAAATTCAAAGATTTGCTAAAATCACTAAGGCCTCATGCACACGAACAAATTTTTTTCTTCCCCAAAATACTGGCGTAAATACGGGTCCTTGGTCACACGTATTTACGGACCCATGCCCGTAAATATGGGTCTGGTGTCACCAGTATTCCACCCGTATTTACGGGCACGTTTTCGCTGCAAAATTACACTGCACTAATCGGCAGTCCTTCTCTCTATCTAAACTACACATATATCGTGTTAATTCCAGGTCTATAAAGCACAGGAAAATAATTATGCATCTGTTTCTATGGAATATTCATTCCACTAGAAACTACACATAGATCCTGTTCATTCCAGGTCTATCAAGCACAGGAAAATAATTATGCATCTATTTCTATTGAATATGTGTTCATTCCACTATAAACTAATCAAATATCCTGTTCATTCCAGGTCTATCAAGCACAGGAAAATAATTACACATCTGTTTCTATGGAATATGTGTTCATTCTACTATAAACTGCACAAATAAGTCTATCAAGCACAGGAATTTCCTAAGGCATCTGTTTATATGGAATTTGTGTTTATTTCCTCATTAACTACAAAGAAAATCTGTTCATGCTATGTCTAACAAACATAAAAAATTAATTATGCCCTTTTTTATATTTTCTTCCCATTAGTAATAATGTTCATTCTTTTTCTTCATTCTTTTTAGTATGTCCCCCTATATAGTCCCCTGTAGTTAGTTCCCTATATCATCTTCTGTAGTTCTCGTTGCCTGTATAGTCCCCTATGTAGTGTCCTATAGTGCCCACAGTAGAAGGAAAAAAAACAAATTTTCTTACCTGTCCCGTTGCCGCGCCATCCTCCAGCGACGTCAGTCCTCCTCCATTGGAACGATGCAGCGGCGCGATAACGTCATCGCCATCGCGCTGACTGCATCATCACTAAAGCACCGAATGGTGAGGCATCATGTGCCTCGCCAGGGCAGCGCTAGTCAACTCAATTGTATCCGCATCCTAAGGACGTGGATATAATTGAGTGCAGGGGACCGGACCGGTTCCGGCTTCCTTCTTCACCCGATTCTGCGAACCAGCTGTCATTTTAACAACCGGTTCGGGAGAATCGGGGCGATCCAGCCGGATCCCACCCCCGATTATAAGATTATAATGCAATAACTTTGAAATTGCTTCAAAGGGAGTCCGGTTCATGGCCATGCGGTAAATTGGGATGTTGTACAAAACATCTGTAATCCAGTACTGCCTAATATTTGGCTTCTTCACTAGACCAATATGCAGCACCAGGCCCCAAAATGTCCTCATGTCCGCTGCATCTACGGGGGTCCACTTGAGGGGTCTAGCATATGATGATGTGGGGTTCTGTTCTGGGCAATAAATTCCTGGGCGTATATTTTGTTCTGGTTTTTTTTTACATGAAACTTGTATTTTTAATTTTTTTACTACATTTTTATTAACTTTTTTTAATTTGTCATACGAAGGGGACTTAAAGGACTGAAGCCCTAATCGCTATTCTAATACACTGTTTTCTCTAGAGGGCAGCATCTGAGGGATCAATCTGCCGGATCGGAGAATAGCTCCGGTCCTGGCCGTTACAGGAGGGTGTCAGCTGTAATATACAGCTGACACCCGGCCGTGATGGTGCGGGCTCCGCTTCTCAGCCTGTTTTATCACGTTGCTGTGTAATGTATGTCTATAGAGTCAGTTCTATGTATACAGTGCATTCGGAAAGTCTTCAAACCCTTTCACTTTTTGTAACATTTTGTTACGTTGAGGCCTTGTTCTAAAATAGAAAAAAAATTCACGTTTTTCCCCATCATTCTGCCCCATATTGACAACGTGAAAACAGAATGTTAGTAATCTTTGCTAATTTATTAAAAAGGAAAAACTAAAATATTGCATTGACATAAGTATTCAGACTCTTTACTTAGTACTTACTTAAAGCACCTTTTGGCAGTGATAACAGCCTCCAGTCTTCTTGGGTATGATGCCACAAAGTTTGCACACCTAGATTTTTCGGATTTTCTGCTATTCTTCTCTGCACATCCTCTCACGCTCTCTCAGGTTGGATGGGGACCATTAGTAGACCGCCATTTTCAGATCTCTTCAGAGATGTTCGATTGGGTCAGGGCACTGGCTGGGACACTCAAGTACATTCACAGAGTTGTCCCTAAGCCACTCCTGTGTTGTCTTGGAAGTGTGCTGAGGGTCATTGTCTTTTTGGAAGGTGAACCATCGACCCAGTCTGAGGTCCAGAGCACTCTGCATCAGGTTTTCATTAAGAATATCTCTGTACATTGCACCATTTATCTTTCCCTCAACGCTGACCAGTCTCCCTGTCCCAGTCGCTGAAAAACACCCCCACAGCATGATGCTGCCACCACCATGCTTTCCTGTAGGGATGGCATTGGGCAGGGGATGAGCAGTGGTTTCCTCCAGACATGACGATTAGAATTGAGGCCAAAAATTTCAATCCTAGTTTTATCATACCACAGAATCTTGTTTCTCACAGTCTGAGAGCACTTTAGGTACTTTTTTTGCAAACTCCAGACAGGCTTTAATGTGTCTTTTACTGAGGAGAGGTTTCTTTCTTGCCACTCTGCTATAAGGTCCAGATTGGTAGAGTTCTGCAGTGATGGTTGACCTTCTGGAAGTTTCTCCCATATGCAGACATAATCTTTGTAGCTTAGCCAGAGTGACCATTTAGTTCTTGGTCACCTCTCTTACCAAAGCCCCTCTCCCCCGATTACTTAGTTTGGTGGGGCAGCCAGCGCTAGGAAGTGTCCGGATTGTTCCAAGCTTCTTCCATTTAAGAATTATGGAGGCCACTGTGCTCTTGGGAACTTTCAGTGCAGCTGAATTTTTTTTGTACCCTTCTCCTGATCTGTGCCTCCACACAATCCAGTCTCTGAGATCTACAGTCAGTCATTTCCTCCCCATGGCTTGGTTTTTGCTCTATATAGTCATTGTCAGCTGAGAGATCTTATGTAGACATGGGTGGACTCCAATCAAGGTGTAGAAACGTTTCAAAAATGATCTAGAGAAATGGGAGGCCCCAGAGGTAAATTTCAAGTGTAATAGCAAAGGGTCTGAATACTTACAGTATGTCCATGCAACATTTGCGTTTTTCATTTTTAATAAATTTGCAAAAAATTTTACAATTCTATTTTCACTTTGTCATTATGGTGTGTTGAGTTCAGAAACTTGAATTGTTTTTATATTAGCACATGCTCTCAACATAACAAAATGTGAAAAAAGTGAAAGGGTCTAAAGACGTTCCAAATGCACTATATATTAAATGTTATGTTGTAGTTGATGTTATTATGTAGCCACTTTTGTGGGCATTTCAGCCAACTGCCATCTGATGTGTATGGGCACCTTAAGAATGCTGCTTACTTTCCTAGGCAATATGAGAGAAGCAGTAGACAGAAATGATCCACTTGACTGTGTGGGCACCAAATCATATAGTCATATGCAAAGTCTGTGAAGCAGGCAGCACATTCTGCTGATATCACCAACCAGTGTCGGCCAATCAAAATCAGAGGCTTTCTAAGTATTTTTTATTTATTTTTTAAACACCCACCTATGATTTCATTTTGATATTTGGGATCCAGAACAATTGTCCTCTATGTGGACTGGACAGTCACTTTAACTATTGCAAATGGAGATGAGCAATTAGTTAATGAAAATACAATATGTGTGCATAAATAGAATTAAAACTGTTGATTTATTTTATTTTTCCCTAATAAATCAAGTAATAAAAAAAAAAAAAAAGGTTTACATCATAGTAAGAGCATTTACTGAACATGTTATTTAATGTATTGCATTGTTATGTATTGTGCTGCATTATTTTCTCGAGAAGAAACTTTGGTACAGCTATATTTAAATATGTTTATTCATCCCGGAAAAGAAAAGCTATGTGAAACTCATTATTAGGAAAAACCCACCAGGATAAGCATTACAAATGTCAAACAGAAGAATGTTACTTACTAATTAGAAATGGATTCTGAACATCTTGAGAGATAATGGAGCTGTATAATTCTGCAGTTGAAGTGAATATGAGTCATTTGTAATAGAAACATGGAAATTATCTGTTTGTCAAACTCAAAAAATAAAACCCAATTAACCAGTTTCCAACTGGTTTATGAAAGCCTCCTCAGAAATCCCGGCATAAAGGCTCATGTCTGTTTTTAACTTAAAATATTATGAACATATTTTATAGTCTTTAGGCTTATCTGCGCTAAGTTTTTCTGTTTTTCTGTTCCTTCATAGGAACAGAAGAACGAAAAAACGAAATTGCTGGAGCCATCACGAACATTATCGGCACCCGACAGAACCGATTAACTTTAATGGGTTCCATCGGGTATATGTGAGTATGTTCGTTGGTTTCCTGGAAGAGATAGTGCAGTTTGCTGCGCCATTTATTCTGACATTTTTCACCGGAACGGCAATGGAGGCCCCGAACTAAGCCTCCGACATAGATGTAAACAGAGCCTAAGACAAAGTAAAGCTTAAAGAAGGGCATTTTTTTTTTTTACTGGATGCCTCAGTATAGGAAAGCGCAGCAGACTACTCTTTCTTATACATTAAAAAAAATAATTATGCCGCCATATACCTGATGTATGCCAAAAAAGGCCACTATTTTGGCATACATAGGGTCCATGGTGACCAATCTAAATGATCTGTGTATGCACTGGGAGCTTTCCTCGCACATATGCCGAATGTACACTGTGAACACAGTGTGTAAAGGAGATTTAGAGGTATGGAAGATCATAGTTATGAAGAAAGGTTGTCAAAACGAAATTTAGCTTTATTGTTCTTAAAAAGAATAAAGAATAAAGTATAAGTATTGCAGCTATACTATCTACCTAAAATAGAAGAAATAATGTTAAACAGCAAGCTTACAAGAAAACTGCAGGTCTCTTTATTAGGCATGGTATAGTAAAGTTTCTAAATAAATACACGCACACACACATATATATATATATATATATATATATATATATATATATACACATACACACACACACACACACACACACACACAAACAAGAAAAGAAAAGTGGTGTATTAAATGCTGTCATGGGTATGTACATGAGGAATATCAGAATTTCTGGTCATTATATGACTTGTATTTGGCATTTTTAGCAGTGTTCCCCTCGGCAGGCTCTATCTCAAATTGTTAGTTTTCCCTGAGCTAGGGGGGAAGCTATACTGCTATCATGTCTTCCATGCAAAGCAGAGAACATTCTGGTCCACTATTTCTCTTTAGCACACACTTAGAAGCAGAAGCAGCATGGAGGACATCATACAGCAGTAATGAGCAGTGTCGCTGTGAATTAAGCATTGGGCTGACATATAATTCTTACCAGCAGCCCGTGTGTTCTCTCTCTCTTCCTCTCTGCTCCTGCTCCTTCCCCTACTCCCTCACTTTTTATTGGCTACTATAGGCATCAGGGTCTATGTCGCCTTTTTCTCACGGATCCTGCTCTCTCCTCCTACTCCATACTCCCATCTCCATAGACTTCTATGGGCAGCAACATCTGTCATTCCTTTATTTCTCTGCTCCTGCTCCCTCCTCCTGTTCCCTTTCCCTCTTCGTAGACTTCTATGGGCAGGCTGTGAAGAGACACACCCTCACTTCCTGTAGTCTGTCTCCTCTGCTCTGTAACTAGGAAAAGATTTTACTCTACAACAGAGGATATACAGCAGATTACAGGAAGGGAGACACCTGGTGGCAGTAACTTCAAACAGAATTTGCTAGGATAAAATTACTAAATTTTAACAGTAAGTAAATTACAAAGTTGATATATATCAGGAATACTATTAGATTAGCATACGTTATTTGAAGAGTTACTGTTTGTCACGTTGGGTATGTGGACCCACTGGGCCGTACCGCTTTGACGTTATGGCAGCTGGCCAACAGGACACAGGTCACAGGCTATAGTTCATATAGTGTACTTGTAGTAGCTCAGACAGTAGCAAGACAGGATCGGCTGGGAATAGGCAACAGGCAGGCACCAGGCGTGGTGTAGCAGAACAGGCGCGTGGTATACAGCACAGCACGACTTCAGCTCAACATCTTGACCAGGATAGCACGGGATACAAGTTACAGGTAGCAGGTGCCAGTTTAGATTGGTTCTGTCGAACGCTTTGAAAGACCTGTTAGTTAACTATCCCTCTTCTGACTCTCTAGATCAGGTTATGAATTTAGCGGTACGTCTTGACCGACGTCTCAGGGAACGACGACTTGAACGTTTTTGTGCCTTCTCCTCTGCCTCCCCAATGATGGCTCCTGAGGTTCCGTTGCTTCGTTCTTCCACGGAAAACTCGGATGAACCAATGCAACTCGGTGCCTCCGTGTCTCCCCAACAACGTAGGGAGCTCCGCAGGAAGAATGGTCTCTGCTTCTACTGTGGGGATGACAAGCATCAAGTGAACAACTGTCCTAGGCATAAGAATAAGCAGCCGGAAGAACTTCCGCGCCTAAGTGGCCATCGGGGAGGTCACTTGGGCGCACAGGTATTTCCCGTAAATATGAAACCTAATAAGATCTTGCTTCTCTTTCAGGTCTCTTTTGGTGGTAGGTCTGCCTCCGGCAGTGCCTTCGTGGATTCAGGGTCTTCTGCTAATATTATGTCTGTGGAATTTACTATGTCTCTAGCTATGCCATTGATTGATTTGCCTAAACCTGTCCCGGTAGTGGGTATCGACTCCACTCCACTTGCTAATGGTTATTTTACACAGCATACCCCTGTTTTTGAACTCCTTGTTGGCTCCATGCATTTCGAGCAGTGCTTTGTACTGGTGATGCAGGGATTATCGTCCGATTTGGTTTTAGGCCTTCCCTGGTTGCAGATGCATAATCCCACGTTTAACTGGAATACTGGGGATCTTACCAAATGGGGTAATGAATGCATGATGTCATGTTTTTCTGTTAATTTTATTTCTCTCACTGAGGAGGTGAACACTCTATCTGAGTTTATTCAGGACTTCACTGATGTTTTTTCTAAAAAGGCCTCCGATGTTTTACCTCCTCATAGAGAATACGATTGTGCAATCGATTTGGTACAAGGAGCTAAGCTCCCTAAGGGTAGGATATTTAATCTCTCTTGTCCCGAACGTGAAGCCATGAGAGAGTATATCCAGGAATGCCTTGCCAATGGATACATTCGTCCCTCTACTTCTCCGGTAGGTGCTGGCTTCTTCTTCGTAGGGAAGAAGGATGGTGGTCTTAGGCCGTGCATCGATTACCGAAACTTGAATAAGGTCACTGTAAGGAACCAGTATCCCCTTCCTTTGATTCCTGATCTCTTCAATCAGGTTCAGGGGGCCCAATGGTTCTCTAAGTTTGATCTTCGGGGGGCTTATAACCTTATCCGCATCAGAGAGGGTGATGAGTGGAAGACTGCGTTTAACACGCGCAAAGGTCATTTCGAATATCTCGTCAGGCCCTTTGGGTTGTGTAATGCTCCCGCGGTCTTCCAGAATTTCATAAATGAGATTTTAAGAGACTACCTGGGGTTATTTCTTGTAGTGTACCTTGATGACATACTTGTGTTTTCCAAGGACTGGTCCTCCCACATTGAGCATGTCAGGAAGGTGCTCCAGGCCCTTCGTGAAAACAAACTCTTTGCTAAAACCGAAAAATGTGTGTTTGGGGTGCAGGAGATACAATTTTTGGGTCAAATCCTCACTCCTCGTGAATTCCGCATGGACCGCATGGACCCTGCCAAGGTTCAGGCTGTGGCTGAATGTGTCCAACCTGCCTCCATGTAGGCGTTATAGTGCTTCCTGGGGTTTGCTAATTATTACAGGAGATTTATTGCTAACTTCTTGGTCATCGCTAAGCCTCTTACGGATCTTACTCGCAAAGGTGCTGATCTCCTCCACTGGCCTCCAGAGGCAGTCCAGGCTTTTGAGGTCCTTAAGAAGTGCTTTATCTCGGCCCCAGTGCTGATTCAGCCTAACCAAATGTAGCCATTCATCGTGGAGGTTGACGCCTCCGAGGTGGGAGTGGGTGCTGTCTTGTCCCAGGGTACCAGGTCCATCACCCATCTCCGTCCCTGTGCCTACTTCTCCTGGAAGTTCTCGCCCACTGAGAGTAACTATGACATTGGCAACCGCGAACTCTTAGCCATTAAATGGGCATTTGAAGAGTGGCGCCACTTCCAGGAGGGGGCTAGGCACCAGGTAACGGTCCTTACCGACCACAAGAATCTGGTTTTCCTAGAATATTAAATCTGATGCACTGTCGCGTAGCTTCATGGCCAGCCCTCCTTCGGAGGAAGATCCTGCTTGTGTTTTGCCCCCAGGTATAATCATTTCCTCTGTTGATTCTGACTTAGTCTCCGAAATTGCGGCTGATCAAGGTTCAGCTCCCGTGAACCTTCCTGAGAACAAGCTGTTTGTTCCCCTGCAATTCCGGCTAAGGGTACTCAGGGAAAATCATGACTCTATATGGTCATCGAGGCATCCTGGGTACCAAGCACCTCATTACCAGAAACTATTGGTGGCCTGGGTTGCCTAAAGACGTTAAGGCCTACGTCGCCGCTTGTGAAATTTGTGCTAGGTCCAAGACTCCCAGGTCCCGACCAGCGGGCTTACTTTGTTCTTTGCCCATTCCCCAGAGACCTTGGACCCATATCTCCATGGATTTTATCACCGATCTTCCTCCATCTCAAGGCAAGTCAGTGGTGTGGGTTGTAGTAGACCGCTTCAGTAAGATGTGCCACTTTGTGCCCCTCAAGAAACTACCCAATGCTAAGATGTTAGCTACCTTGTTTGTAAAACACATCCTGCGTATACATGGGGTTCCTGTCAATATTGTTTCTGACAGAGGAGTACAATTTGTTTAATTGTTTTGGAGAGCTTTCTGTAAAAAGTTGGAGATTGATCTGTCCTTCTCCTCGGCCTTCCATCCTGAAACTAATGGCCAAACCGAGAGGACTAATCAGTCTCTAGAACAATAGGTGTTTTATCTCTGACTGTCAATATGATTGGGTCTCCTTCATTTCCCTCGCCGAATTTTCCCTTAATAACCGGGTTAGTAACATGTCAGGGGTCTCCCCCTTTTTCTGTAATTTTGGGTTTAATCCACGGTTCTCCTCCGTTTCACCTGGTGGTTCAAACAATCCCGAGGTAGATCTCGTTCATCGGGAACTGTGCACAGTCTGGGCCCAGGTTCAGAAGAACCTAGAGTCGTCCCAGAGCATACAAAAGACTTTGGCAGATAGAAGACGTTCTGCTAACCCCTTGTTTGTGGTCGGGTTTCTGGTGTGGCTGTCTTCAAAAAATTTCGCGCCTTAAAGTCCCGTCCAAAAAATGTGCTCCCCGGTATATAGGGCCGTACAAGGTCATTGAGGTCCTTAACCCTGTCTCCTTCCGACTGGAGTTACCCCCGTCTTTTCTAATACACGACGTGTTTCATGCCTCCCTCCTGAAACGCTGCTCCCCGTTCTTGGCTACCTCGAGGAAACCTCCGGTCCCTGTTCTCACCCCTGAAGGGGTAGAATTCGAGGTGGCCAAGATTGTGGACAGCAGGATGGTCCAAGGCTCCCTCCAGTACCTGGTCCATTGGAGAGGATACGGGCCTCAGGAGAAGGCTTGGGTACCCGCCCGGGATGTTCACACTGTGGTATTGCTCAGGAGGTTCCATCTTCGGTTCCCCAATAACCAGGTCCACCTAGAAAAGATCCAGTGGCCCCTCATAAAAGGGGGGTATTGTAAAGGATCTGCCAGACACAGCTTCTGTGTCGACGCCCGTGGTTAATCAGTCTGCACCTGCTCCTAAGTCTGATAGAGTGACTCGATCTGCTACCACTCAGGCTGGTAGGCTCAGGAGTGGGAGAACCTATCACAGCCTGGCCAGACGGTTCTAGCTCCCACCCTCGGTCTATTTATACCTTCATTTCCTGCTTGTCTCTGCCTGTGATTCTTTCCAGTTTCCTTGCTCTGCTGCTCCTGCTATCATTATTGACCTTGCTTCATTTTTACCCTGGCTTTACTGACTACTCTCCTGCTCTGCATTTGGTACCTCGTACACTCCAGGTTTGACTCCGCTCGTTCACTATTCTTGTTGCTCACGGTGTTGCCGTGGGCAACTGCCCCATTTCCCTTAGCTTCTGTGTACCCTTGTCTGTTTGTTTGTCGTGCACATATTGAGCGTAGGGACCGTCGCCCAGTTGTACGCCGTCGCCTAGGACGGGCCATGCAAGTAGGCAGGGACTGAGTGGCGGGTAGATTAGGGCTCACCTGTCTGTCTCCCTACCCCGTCATTACAACTGGGAACTGGAAACACTTAGGAGACTATTTGCTTAGACAGACTAGGGTATGACAACAAGGCTCAGCAAGGCAGGAAGGGGCTGGGCCCCTCTTATAGTCCAGGGCTCATGGGCTAATTTTGTACTAATTTTAGGTGTGTGCGCTGGCCCTTTAAGAGCACCGTATGGTACCCGGCCGGTCAGGAGGTAAGTGAGCCTGATGGCCCGCGGCCACAGGCATGACACTGTCCATTTAAGTACGTCGAAGACCGTAATTAACTTGTATTGCCAGATTCTCATGCCTCTTTAAGATTAGAAATTGCCTTCTGTTGTGTCCTCGGCTTAAATTTTTTTTGTGTGGAAATACTTGCTTTAAAGGCTATGTACACCTTAAAATAGTGACGGAATAGTACGTCGCAGGAGGAACGGCCATTTCGGCTGTCCTCCCGACACATACAGGAGCTGTGACAGCTGCTGTCTCGTACAGCAGTTGCCGCAGCTCCTTCAGCGGGGACCGATAACGGTGTCCCCGCTGATTAACCCCTTAGAAGCCGCGTTCAATAGCGATCGCGGCTTCTTAGGGGTTAAACCACTATCGACGGCCCACTACATGATGGCGGACTGCAATGGTTGCAATGGCAACTGGAAGCCTAATAATCGCCTCCGGCTATGGCAACCGGAAGCCTAATAATGGCTGATAGCTCTAATACACTGCTCTACGCATGTAGTGCAGTGCATTAGAATAGCAATCAAGGCCTCCTGCCCTCTAGCGGGACAAAGTAATAAAGTTTAAAAAAAGTTTAAAAAAGTTGCGTAAAAATAAAAAAATGAAAGTTTTAAAAGTAATAAAAGTAAAAATCCCCCTTTTACCCTGATCAGTCCTTTATTATTAATAAAAATAAATAAACAAATAAACTATACATAACTAGCATCTCCGCGTCCATAACGAGCTGAACTACAAAAGTATTTTGTTATCTATCCCGCACGGTGAACGCCATAAAAGAAAATAATAATAAACCATACCAGAATCACAATTGTTTGGTCACTTCACCTCCCTAAAAATTGAATAAAAAGAGATCAAAAAGTTGCATGCCCCTAAAAATGGTACTGATCGAAACTACAGTTCGTTAAGCAAAAAACAAGTCCTCACTCGGCTTTCTTGATGGAAATATAAAAAAGTTATGGCTCTTAGAATAAGGTAACACAAAAAGTAAATGATATTTTATAAAAAGTATTTTATTGCGCAAACGCCATAAGACATAAAAAACAATAAACATATGGTATCGCCGTAATCGTATCGCCCTGCAGAATAAAGTGAATATATCATTTATAGCGCATGGTGAACTCTGTAAAAAAAAAGAATAAAAAACTATAGTGGAATTGCTATTTTTTAGGCACCACGCCTCATAAAAATAGAATAAAAACTGATCAAAAAGTCGCATGCACCCCATGAAAACTCCAATGAATTCCTCAAGGGGTCTAGTTTCCAAAATGGGGTCACTTTTAAGGGGTTTCCCCTTTACTGGTACCTCAGAAGCTCTTCAAATGCGTCATGGCGCTCAGAAACCAATCCAGCAAAATCTACATCCCAAATAGCGCAACTGCGACTCTGAGCCTTGACGTTTGTCAAACCAGCAGTTTATGCCACATATGGGGTATCGCCGTAATCGGGAGAAATTGCTTTGCAAATGTTGGAGTGCTTTTTCTCCTTTATTGCTTGTCAAAATTAAAAATTCGTAACTTTTATTGGAAAAATGTGATTTTCAATTGCACAGCCTAATTCCACAAAATGCAGCAAAAAAAACCTGTGGGATCTAAATGCCCACAATACCCCTCGATAAGTTCCTTGGGGGGTGTAGTTTGCCAAATAGGGTCACTTTTGGGGGGTTTGCCCTGTTTTGGCACCACAAGACCTTCAAACCGGACATGGTGCGTAATAAAAAGGAGGCCTCAAAATCCACTAGGTGTTCATTTGCTTCTGAGGCCGGTGCTTCAGTCCATTACGACACTAGGGCCACATGTGGGATATTTCTCAAAACTGAAGAATCTGGGCAATAAGGATTGCATTCGCGTTTCTCTGGTAAAACCTTCTGTTTTACAGAATTTTTTTTTAATAAAAAGGATTTTCTGACAAAAAAAAGAAGTTTGTACATTTCACCTCTACTTTGCTTTAAATTCCTGTGAAACAACTAAAGGGTTAATAAACTTTCTAAATGCTTTGAAGGGTCTAGTTTCTAAAATTGGGTGTTTTATAGGGGTTTCTAATATATAGGCCCCTCAAAGCCACTTCAGAACTGAACTGGTACCTAAAAAAAAGAGGCTTTTGAAATTTTATTCAAAATATGAGAAATTGCTGCTTATGTTCTAAGCCTTGTAACGTCATAGAAAAATAAAAGAATGTTCACAAAATCATGCCAACATATAGTAGGCATATGATAAATGCGAACTAGTAACTATTTTGTGTGGTATAACCCTCTGTCTTACAAGCAGATGCATTTAAATTCCGAAAAATGCTATTTGTTTCAAATTTTCTCGAAACTTTGCTATTTTTCACAAATAAACACTGAATATGTCGACCAAATTTTACCACTAACATAAAGTCCAATGTCTCACAAGAAAATTATCTCAGAATCGCTTGGATAGATTTAAGTATTCGGAAGTTATTACCACATAAAGTGAAACATGTCAGATTTGAAAAATGGGCTATGAGCCTTAAGGCCCAAACCAGGCTGCGTCCTTAAGGGTATGTGCACACGGTAGCAGGCTTTTACGTCTGATAAGACAGACTGTTTTCAGGAGAAAACAGCTGCCTCGTTTCAGACGTAAATGCTCCTCCTCGCATTTTGCGAGGCTTCTCTGACAGCCGTAAATTTTGAGCTGTGCTTCATTGAGTTCAATGAAGAACGGCTCAAATTACGTCTGAAAGAAGTGTCCTGCACTTCTTTTGAGGAGGCTGTATTTTAACGCGTCGTCGTTTGACAGCTGTCAAACGACGACGCGTAAATGACAGGTTGTCTGCACAGTACGTCGGCAAACCCATTCAAATGAATGGGCAGATGTTTGCCGACATATTGTAGCCCTATTTTCAGATTAAAACGAGGCATAAAACGCCTCGTTTACGTCTGAAAATAGGTCGTGTGAACCCAGCCTGTGGGGTTAAGATACAGCTTTTATGTATTATGTATAAATAGAAGCTGTATCGTTCTGTCAAAGCCACGGCCGTCAGTTAAGCTATTCTAACGGCTTGGCTGAACTGACGGAATCGACTTTGACGGGACGATACAGCTTCTATGTATACAGGATATTAACCCCTTCCCGACATGCGCCGTACATGTACGGCGCTGTCGGGAGGTGCTTCCCGCAAAGCGCCGTACATGTACGGCGCAGTGATTGTGCGGGCTCAGGAGCAGAGTCGGCACCATCACCGCGGGGTGACAGCTGTATTATACAGCTGGCACCCTCCTGTAACTGCCAGGACCGGATGCAATCGCTGGGTTGCTGTGGCAATCGGACGCCAGAAAATGGCGTCCGAGTCTGCCTTGTACAGGAGCCGATGAGGACCCGCCTGCGGCGTGTCCTCATAGGCTTGCTGTCAGTGAATAACTGACAGCGCTAATACACTGCACTACGTACGTAGTGCAGTGTATTAGAGTAGCGATCGGGGCATCAGGCCCTCATGTCCCCTAGTGGGACAAGTCAGAAAAGTTAAAAAAAGTTAATAAAAATGTGGTAAAACAATAAAAACACACACATTTCAAATAAAAATAAAGCCAAACTGACTTTTTTCCCATAGTAAGTCTTTTATTATGGGAAAAACCGTAAAAATTAAAAAAACTATACATAATTGGTATCGCCGCGTCCGTAACGACCCAAACTACAAAACTATTATGTAATTTATCCCGCACGGTGAACGCCGTAAAAAAACAAACATGAAAAACAACGCCAGAATCTTTGTTTTTAGGTCACATCTCCTTCCAAAAAATGCTATAAAAAGTGATCAAAAAGTCACATTTACTCCAAAATAGTACTAATAAAAACGACAATCCGTCCCGCAAAAAATAATCCCTGACACCGCTTTGTGCACGCAAAAATAAAAAAGTTATGGGTTTTAGAATATGGCGACACAGAAAACCAATGATTTTATAAAAAAAGTGATTTTATTGTGCAAAAGCTGCAATACATAAAAAAAGTATATAAATTTGGTATCGCCGTAATCGTATCGACCCGCAGAATAAAGCTAACATGTAATTTAGGGCGCACTGTGGATGCCGATAAAAAAACCAATAAAAAACTATTCCAGAATTGCTTGTTTTTGGTAATTTCCTTTACCAAAAAATGAAATAAAAAGTGATCAAAAAGTCGTATGTGTTCTAAAATGGTACCAATAAAATCTACAGCCCGTATCGCAAAAAACAAGCCCGCACACCGCTCAATCAACTGAAAAACAAAAAAGTTACGGCACTAGTAATGCGGTGATGAAAAAACATCTCAATGCGCAGGCCGGAGGGGAACATTGCTTCAGTTTCAGGGCCCTAGTATTTAGGAACTAGGAAAGGGAAGGGACATCGCACATCCGCTGGAAGCGAGGGTGCCCGTATTATACCAGCGCAAAACTTTCCCAGCAATATTTCCCAAACTATGAAGGAGAAAAAGTCCCCAAAAGGTGCAGAGCGTTACAAAAGGGGGATAAGAAAGAAAACCGTTTATCAGTGTGACGCCGGCCTGTGCATAACGGATCGCTTCACAGCGTAACACACATCTATGGATAATTGTATTATTTACCCCATTATTATACCCTCTTATTATGCCCTGATGTTCTCCGCACAGATTACATATACCCCTGATATACTCCGCACAGATTACATATACCCCTGATGTTCTCCGTACAGATTACATATACCCCTGATGTTCTCCGTACAGATTACATATGCCACCACATTATAAACGGAAATACCAGCAAAACTCAAACAAAACTACCAAGCAAAATCCATGCTCAAAATGGCGGTCTTTCCCTTCTTAGCCCTACAGCGTGCCCAAACAGCAATTTATGGCCACAAGTAAGGCATTACCATACCCGGGAGAACCCGCTTAACAATTTATGGGGTAAGATTCTCTAGGGGCACAACATCTTGTGCGGTGAATGGGCAGATCAGTGGAAAAATTGCCATTTTCACTTTGCACCATCCACTGCGTATTCATTTCTGAAAAACACCTGCGATGTCTAAATTCTCACTACACCCCTTGATAAATGCCTTTAGGGGTGTAGTTTCTAAAACGCGGTCACTTTTGTTTGGTACATCAGGGGTTTTGCAAATGCAACATGGCATCCGCAAAACATTCCAGCAAAATCTACGCTCCAAAAGATAAATACCGCTCCTTCTCTTCTGAACGCTCCCATATATGTAAACAGCTGATTATAACCACATATGGGGTGTTACCGTACTCGGGAGAAATTACTTTACAAATGTTGGGGTGCTTTTTTCTTCTCTATTCCTTGTAAAAATGAAAAATGTTGATCTAAAACTTCATCTTGTTGGAAAAAAAAAATATTTTTCATTTTCATGGCTTAATTCTAATTAATTCAGCAAAAAACCTTTGGGATCAAAATTTTCACTATACCCCTAGATGATTCCTCAGGGGGTGCAGTTTCCCAAATGGAGTCAGTTTTGGGGTGTTTCCACTGTACTAGTACTACAGGGGCTCAGCAAATGTGACATGGCGCCCATACACTATCCAAAATCAAAATGGTGCTAGTTCCATTCTGAGCCCTACGGTGTGTCCAAACAGCCGTTTATTACCACATGTGGGGTATTGTTTTACTCGGGAGAAGTTGCTTTACAAATGTTATGGTGCTTTTTCTCCTTCAGTCCTTGTGGAAATGAAAAAAAAATACCTAAACCTACATTTTATTTGAAAAAATTTAGATTTTCATTTTTACGGCCTAATTCCAATAAGTTCTGTAAAACACCTGTGGGGTCAAACTGCTCACTGTACTCCTAGATAATTTCCTCATGGGGTGTAGTTTCCAAAATGGGGTCACTTGTTGGCGGTTTCCACTGTTTTGTCCCCTCAGGGGCTTTGTAAATGCGACATGGCCTCCGCAAACCATTCCTGCTAAATTTGAGTTCCAAAAGCCAAATGGCGCTCTTTCCCTTCTCAGCCTCGCCGTGTCTCCAAACAGCCGTTTATTACTACATGTGGGGTATTGTTTTACTCGGGAGAAATTTCTTAACAAATTTTATGGTGCTTTTTCTCCTTTAGTCCTTGTGGAAATGAAAAAAAACTAGCTAAACCTACATTTTATTTGAAAAAATGTAGATTTTCATTTTCACAGCCTACTTGCAAAAATTTCTGCAAAAAACCTGTGGGGTCAAAATGCTCATTATACCCCTAGATAAATTCCTCAAGGGGTATAGTTTCCAAAATGGGGTCACTTGTTGGGGGTTTCCACAGTTTTGTTCCCTAGGGGGCTTTGCAAATGTGACATGGCCTCCGCAAACCATTCCTGCTAAATTTGAGCTCCAAGAGCCAAATGGCGCTCTTTCCATTCTAAGCCCTGCTGTGTGTCCAAATAACCGTTTATTACCATATGTGGGGTATTGTTTTACTCGGGAGAAATTACTCTACAAATGTTGTGGTGCTTTTTCTACTTTAGTTCTTTTGGAAATGAAAAAAAATTAGCTAAACCTACATTTTATTTGAAAAAATGTAGATTTTCATTTTCATGGCCTAGTTCCAAAAATTTTTGCAAAAAAACTGGCCGGTCAAAATGCTTGCTACACCCCTAGATAAATTCCTCGAGGGGTGTAGTTTCCCAAATGGGGTCACTTTTGGGGGGTTTCCACTGTTTTAGTTCCACAAGACCTGTTCAAACCTGACATGGTGCCTAAAATATATTCTAATAAAAAGGAGACCCAAAATCCACCAGGTGCTCCTTTGCTTCTGAGGCCGGTGCTTCAGTCCAGTAGCACACTAGAGACACATGTGGGATATTTCCTAAAACTGCAGAACCTGGGCAATAAATATTGAGTTGCATTTCTTGGGTAAAACATTCTGTGGTACAAAAAAAATGGATTCAAAATGAATTTCAGGAAAAAAATAATGAACTTTGTAAATTTCACCTCTACTTTGCCTTAATTCCTGCGCAATGTCTAAAGGGTTAAGAAACTTACTAAATGCTGTTTTGAATACTTTGAGGGGTGCAGTTTTTAAAATGGGGTGACTTATTGGGGGTTTCTAATATCTAAGGACCTCAAAGCCACTTCACAACTGAACTGGCCCCTGTAAAAATAGCATTTTGAAATTTTCTTGAAAATGTGAGAAATTGCTGCTAAAGTTCTAAGCCTTGTAACGTCCTAGAAAAATAAAATGATGTTCAAAAAACGATGCCAATCTAAAGTAGACATATGGGGGATGTTAGTTAGCAACATTTTTGTGTGGTATAACTGCCTGTCTTACAAGCAGATACATTTAAATTGAGAAAAATGCAAATTTTTGCAATTTTTCGCTAAACTTTGGTGTTTTTCACAATTAAATACTGAATGTATCGGGCAAATTTTGCCAGTAACATAAAGTCCAATGTGTCACGAGAAAACAATCTCAGAATCACTTGGATAGGTAAAAGCATTCCGGAGTTATTACCACATAAAGTGAAACATGTCAGATTTGAAAAATGAGGCTCTGTCAGGAAGGTCAAAAGCGGCCAAAAAGGGAAGGGGTTAAGAAGCTGTATCTTAAAAAGTAAAAAACTATTTAAAAAAAAAGTGAATTTAAAAGTCGTTTCAGATCACTTAAAACAATTATTTATATATATATATATATATATATATATATATATATATATATATATATATATATATATATATATATATATAAAGGTAGAGATCTTGCAGCACTCAAAGTGGTGAAAATAAAGTGGTTTACTCAGCCAACAAACATTTATATATATAAATAAAAATTAAAATTGTTTCAAAATGTTTGTTAATCCTTTAACCCGTTAGTGACCGCCCCATAGTGTTTCTACGTCGGTCACTAACGGGCTTTATTCCGATGCAATAGACTTTCTACGTCACTGCATCGGAATAAAGTAGCGCCGCCGGGGGAAGGTTTTGCTCCCTGCTCTCAGCTACTAGAGGTAGCTGATGGCTTGGAGCACTGACTGGGGAACGAATACCGGCGACCGCCGTTACAATGTATGTGCCGATGTGCCAATTTTTTTGGTCCGCATGCTCATTACACCACTAGATAAATACCTTTAGGGGTTTAGTTTTTAAAACGGGGTCATTTCTGCGTGTTTTTAATTTTTTTTCCGGCAGCTCAATGCCTCTAAATGCATGATATGGGGCCTAGAATTTATTCAATTGTGCCCTGAAAGCCAAAGGGTGCTCCCTTTTTTTTTGGCCCAGCCACACGTCTAATAAGCAGATTGGGGCAACAATGGGAGTATTTTTGAAGACAGGAGAAACAGGGTGATGGATTTTGTGGTGTGTTTCTTTATTTTCATGTTCGCTTTACAAAGAAATCGGTCTTCAAACTGATACTTTTATGAAAAAAGTGATTTTTTTTTTTTTCACCTGCTATGTATTCAATTTAGCAAAAAACTGTGGGGTAAAAATACTTACTATACCCCTAGATAAATACCTTAAGGGATCTAGTTTTCTAAATGGGGTCATTTATGGGGAGTTTCTATTGTTCTAGCAACTCAAAGCCTCTCCAAATGTACAGTGGGGCTAAAAACATTTTCAAGCAAAATATGAGTCCTGAAAGTCTCCGGGTGCTCCCTACCTTTTGGGCCCTGCCGTGCATCCAGGCAACGCATTAGGGCCACAATGTGGGTATTTTTAAAAACAAGAGAAACAGGGTGATAGATTTTGTGGTGTGTTTCTTCATTTTCATGTTCGCTTTACAAAGAAATCGGTCTTCAAACTGATACTTTTATAAAAAAAGTTAAATTTAAATGTTTTTCACCTGCTATGTATTCAATTTAGCAAAAAACTGTGGGGTCAAAATGCTTACTATACCCCTAGATAAATACCTTAAGGGGTCTAGTTTTCTAAATGGGGTCATTTGTGGGGGTTTCCATCATTCTGAGACCTATGAGCCTCTGAAAACAAGGCTTGGTGCAGGAAAACAAAATGTACTTCAAAATTTATAAAATGATTATTCAAGTCCTCTAAATTGCTGAAAATGTATTTTCTTTTTTAAAAAGTGCTGCCAAAATAGGATAAAGAGATGGAAATACATATTTAATTTAAAAAAATGTACAGTATGTACATATTGCAGTTAAAAATAGGGAAACATTTTAATTTTTACAAAATTTCTTCAATTTTTCTATTTTTTAATTAATTAAAGAGACTCTGTCACCACATTATAAGTGCCCTCTCTTCTAAATAAGGAGATCGGCGCTATAATGCAGGTAACGCTTTTTATTTAGGAAAACAATCTTTTTTAAACCACTTTATTAGCGATTTTTAGCTTTATGCTAATGAGTTTCTTAATGCCCAACTAGGCGTGTTTTTACTTTCGATCAAGTGGGCTTTGTACAGAGGAATGTATGACGCTGACCAATCAGTGACCAGTCAGCGTCATACACTCCTCTCCATTAATTTACACAGCAGCATCGCGTTCTTACTAGAACATGATGTGCAGCCACATACAAAGACATTAACGTTAATCAAGTGTCCTGATAATGAATATACATGACCTCCAGCCTGCACGTCATGTGTATTCAGAATCCTGACACTTCTGAATCTTTTCTGTGAGATTCCAGCAAGCCACGCGTAATCTCGCGAGATTACGATGTAAACGAGATTTCGTTTCACTCGCTGGAAATCTCACAGAAAAGATTCAGAAGTGTCAGGATTCTGAATACACATGACGTCCTGGCTGGAGGTAATGTATATTTATTATCAGGACACTTGATTAACGTTAATTTCTGTGTATGTGGCTGCACATCGTGTTCTAGTAAGAACGCGATGCTGGTGTGTAAATGAATGGAGAGGAGTGGATGAGACTAATTGGTAAGTGTCATACACTCCTCTGTACAACGCCCACTTGGTCGAAAGTAAAAACACGCCCACTTGGGCATTAAGAAACTCATTAGCATAAAGCTGAAAATCGCTAATAAAGTGGTTTAAAATAGATCGTTTTTCAAAATAAAAAGCATCACTGTCACCTACATTATAGCGCCCATCTCCTTATATAGAGATAGGGCACTTATAATGTGGTAACAGAGCCTCTTTAGGATTCAAACTAGCTTGGTCATTAAGGGGCTAAGTTCCTGTCCTGTTTCTCCAACATAGTGACCCCCAATAGGATATTTAGTGTAGAATCAGCTATACAACATTGGATGTAAAACATGGCAAGTGTGTTGGGAAACCATATTCTGTCTGTGGTCGTAACATGAGAACAGCTGATGTGAGTGAACATAATCTCCTTACAGCACTACAGAATTTGTTAATGCTATGCAAGCAACAGGAAATAAATATATATATACATTTGTTTTGCATATTTATTTGGTCCTCTGTATAAAGAATCCCTGTCTGGGCTGAGTCTCTAGCATTTTGTTAGAAAAAAGAACAGTGTGGTTGGGAGATGGATGTGGCCCAGAAGTGTAACTTCAAGCTCCTGGGCCCCATTGCAAAATCTATAACAGGTCTACCCAGTTATCACATGTTATTTGTAGTATTGGTCACCTCATATGGTGCAGAAAAAGGCGTGTGCAACCGCAACCTCCCCTGATGTTGTCTGTATCTCGTATGTGTCAAAAAAATTTACACATATGACACTGCTCATACCAAGGTTTCAGGCATGCTACCCTATATGCTGCCAAATTAACTGAATAATACAAAGGATCTATATCCATCTATCATCTATCTATCTATCTATCTATCTATCTATCTATCTATCTATCTATCTATCTATCTATCTATCTATCTATCTATCTATCTATCTATCTATCTATCTATCTACCTACCTACCTATCTATCTATCTATCTATCTATCTATCTATCTATCTATCTATCTATCTATCTATCTATCTATCGAAAAATGAGCAGCAACTCCAAGGTTCAAGTGAAAAAATGGGTACTTTATTGCCCGTGCGACGTTTCAGCTCCGTCCACTGGAGCCTTTCTCAAGCTTGAGAAAGGCTCCAGTGGACGGAGCTGAAACGTCGCACGGGCAATAAAGTACCCATTTTTTCACTTGAACCTTGGAGTTGCTGCTCATTTTTCGATTTGTATGTACTTGGAACTTGGTCTGTTCCTCAGAGCTTGCACCCACACGCTGCCAGTGCTGCCTGACTTTGCATCTATCTATCTATCTATCTATCTATCTATCTATCTATCTATCTATCTATCTATCTATCTATCTATCTATCTATCTATCTATCTATCTATCTATCTATCTATCTATCTATCTATCTATCTATCGTAGCAGTGCAGCTACTGGACAGGGCAGAAACTCAGGTTTTAAGCAACCAGTGTGCATGTACAGCAGAGAGGGTTTTCTCTGCTATTGCTTGAGTGTAAAGCCTGGAATAGGGCCTGGTTTGCTGGAGTGTGAAGGAGAAGGGCGGGCTTCCACTCCATACAGACAGTCCATGTCTTGGGCTGTCTGATGAGCCTAGTTAGGCTTCACCTAAGATGGCTCTTTAATTCAGGTGTGTGCTGTTCACACAGGGCTTTCAGTCTGGGGAAGATAGGCATGCTAGCCTGTGAGAGTCACCACCGTGTGAGGTAAAGCTGTGAAGGTTTTGAGGTACTGGGCACAAGGCTCAGTGTCACATAGTGAGGGACACTGAAATGTCACATAGTGAGGGACACTGAATGTGTTAGTTAGAGGCTGGATGGCCTAGGGTTTATTATTGTACCACTGACTGCTGTTGTGAAGACAATAAAGCTAGCTGCGGCTGGTTTAAACCTTTTACTCAAGGAGTTGGAGTGAACTTTCTATGTGTGCCAACCATCTCACCTGGGAGATGGCGATCCCATGAGCTAAGCGGTCCCCAGGATGTCACACTATCTATCTATCTATCTATCTATCTATCTATCTATCTATCTATCTATCTATCTATCTATCTATCTATCTATCTATCTATCCATCCATCCATCCATCCATCCATCCATCCATCCATCCATCCATCCATCCATCCATCCATCCATCCATCCATCCATCCATCTATCTAAAAACTTCTTATTTTACATTTTACTTATAATAAAAGTCATTATTGAAATTAAAATAAAGTGCACAAAATGTATGTGGAATAAGTGTATTTAAAGTGTAATATTGAAAATGAAAGAAATTTGCATGCCTGCTTGTGTACAGTAATATTTATCTTTATCAAGAACGCTATAAATAAAACATTATTTCAATTGAAAATTCCACACAGCTGTATTTTATTATTAATGCCTACAGGATATAAAATGTTGGTATGCATTATTTAAATGTATAATCCAATTTACTTTGTTACATTTGTAAATTTCAGCAATGTGTGCAAACTGAATGAAACTATACAGAAATGCTACATTTACTTCCAATTGGAGCACATTATTTAAAGCCTAAAAAACTAATTCATTATCCAACTACCTCTCTATGATCATTCCTACTTGCCTGCACATTACATTAAAGCTTCGCCATCTAGTGGTCAAGCTGTTTTAAAGTGAATTGCATTGCTATTTGTTTGGCTCATGTTGGATTGTTTCATAACCTGAAGTGCTTTGTAAAAATGATCTCATCATTATCTGAAAATGACATATTTTTTAAATCAGGTTTTTATTATAAACATATCTATCTTTAATTTTTGGTAGTGTTTTTTTATTTTTTTTATTTTTATATGACTATACATATGACTATTTATATGTATATGACTATAGATATAAAAATATATTTCCTGAAAAATTCCAGTTTTGACACTGGACCCTGAAGTACACATTATAGGCTGACATTTGCTGTTTTCTGCAGCTCGCTTTTCAGCTTTGCTGTGCAGATTGTGACAGGGTTGACAAAATCATCTCTTTATATCATTAGGAAGGGGGCATTTAACCGCCTAGAGCAGGAGTGCAGAAACTGCAGCTCAGGGGCCTCATGCAGCCCGCTGTGTTGTTTAGTGCGGCCCACTGCCTTGAGGACACAGACATGCTTTTCTATTTTCTGAAAGTCCAGAAAGACTCATACAAATGGGAGGTACTTCGTAGTTGGCACTGTTATGCATAAACTGCGGAGCTGTACTGTATGTATTCTATTTTAAGCAGAATAAAGGAGCAATAATGGTAAAACTGTTACTGTGTTATGCCTTGTGCAGTTATACACAGTATGCTCTTTTAACCCCTTGCTGCCGCAACCATTTTTCATTTTTTTATTTTTGTTTTTTTCCTCCTCGACTTACAAATGGTCTGTAAAATCGGACTAAAATAGGACATGCAGTGAGTTTCACACAACGGAAATATAACCCCATTGATTTGCATGGATCAGTGTGCTGTCTGTTATTTCAATGGACAGCACACGGGCGTAAAATACATTTGTCTGAATAAGGACTTAGGCTGGGTTCACACAGTGCAGATTAGCTGCAGATTTTGCATTTATTTTTAAGCCAAAACCAGGAACAGAACCTAAATAGAAGAAATATATATATACATATATACACTACCGTTCAAAAGTTTGGGGTCACCTAGACAATTTTGTGTTTTCCATGAAAACTCACACTTATATTTATCAAATGAGTTGCAAAATGACTAGAAAATATAGTCAAGACATTGACAAGGTTAGAAATAATGATTTTTATTTGAAATAATAATTTTCTCCTTTAAACTTTGCTTTTGTCAAAGAATGCTCCATTTGCAGCAATTACAGCATTGCAGACCTTTGGCATTCTAGCTGTTAATTTGCTGATGTAATCGGGAGAAATTTCACCCCATGCTTCCAGAAGGCCCTCCCACAAGTTGGATTGGCTTGATGGGAACTTCTTGCGTACCATACGGTCAAGCTGCTCCCACAACAGCTCTATGGGGTTGAGATCTGGTGACTGCGCTGGCAACTCCATTACAGATAGAATACCAGCTTCCTGCTTCTTCCCTAAATAGTTCTTGCATAATTTGGAGGTGTGCTTTGGGTCATTGTCCTGTTGTAGGATGAAATTTCGCTCCAATCAAGCGCTGTCCACATGGTATGGCATGGCGTTGCAAAATGGAGTGATAGCCTTCCTTATTCAAAATCCCTTTTACCTTGTACAAATCTCCCACTTTACCAGCACCAAAGCAACCCCAGACCATCACATTACCTCCACCATGCTTGACAGATGGCGTCAGGCACTCTTCCAGCATCTTTTCAGTTGTTCTGCATCTCACAAATGTTCTTCTGTGTGATCCAAACACCTCAAACTTCGATTCATCTGTCCATAACACTTTTTTCCAATCTTCCTCTGTCCAATGTCTGTGTGCTATTGCCCATATTAATCTTTTCCTTTTATTAGCCAGTCTCAGATATGGCTTTTTCTTTGCCACTCTGCCCTGAAGGCCAGCATCCCGGAGTCGCCTCTTCACTGTAGACGTTGACACTGGCGTTTTGCGGGTACTATTTAATGAAGCTGCCAGTTGAGGACCTGTGAGGTTGTCTATTTCTCAAACTAGAGACTCTAATGTACTTGTCTTGTTGCTCAGTTGTGCAGCGGGGCCTCCCACTTCTCTTTCTACTCTAGTTAGAGCCTGTTTGTGCTGTCCTCTAAAGGGAGTAGTACACACCGTTGTAGGAAATCTTCAGTTTCTTGGCAATTTCTCACATGGAATAGCCTTCATTTCTAAGAACAAGAATAGACTCTCGAGTTTCACATGAAAGCTCTCTTTTTCCAGCTATTTTGAGAGTTTAATCGAACCCACAAATGTAATGCTCCAGATTCTCAACTAGCTGAAAGGCAGGTCAGTTTTATAGCTCCTCTAAACAGCAAAACTGTTTACAGCAGTGCTAACATAATTGCACAAGGGTTTTCAAGTGTTTTCTAATCATCCATTAGCCTTCTAACACAGTTAGCAAACACAATGTGCCATTAGAACACTGGAGTGACGGTTGCTGGAAATGGGCCTCTAAACACCTATGTAGATATTGCATTAAAACCAGACGTTTGCAGCTAGAATAGTCATTTAGCACATTAACAATGTATAGAATGTATTTCTGATTAATTTAATGTTATCTTCATTGAAAAAAACTGTGCTTTTCTTGCAAAAATAAGGAAATTTCTAAGTGACCCTAAACTTTTGAACGGTAGTGTATATATATATATATATATATATATATATATATATATATATATATATATATAAAATGCCCTTATAGGTCTGCTCTCCTGGATCCATAATGCAGGCAAAATCTGTGTGAACCCAACCCTAAGATATATGGAACTGATTTTCAGAGCTACTGCGCACGCCCAGGTGCCATCCCATTCATTTTCATGAGAGCAGGAGAGAGGTGGCCGGACTGAGAGCTACTGCAAATGCTCAATGGGCACTCCAGAGAACCCAGCCAGCGTAATAGGGAAATACACAGTAGGAGCTGGTTACCATTGGAAACCATTTATAAACAAAGCAAGACATGGGGTGGACCAGATGGATTATATTCTGAATGCTATATAATTTTAAAAAGAAGGTATTTACAAATATGCCTATATTTCCATATGCAACAACTTAAACTAGGATCATTGAGATGGAAATACCCCTTTAAGACCAGAAAAACTATGGACCTCTCTGCCAGAGGAAGTGATTATGGTGAATTCATTAAAAGAGTTTTAAAGGGGCCTGAATGCCTCTTGAAAGTAATAATATTACAAGTTATGAGTACTAGATACTGGAGATAAGTCATCGATCCAGGGATTTATTCTGATTGCCATATTTGGAGTTTTATTCTGATTGCCATATTGATCATCTATAAAGGTATCAAGGCTATGAGGTTAGAATGTCCTGCTTGGGTATTAGTTTGGATGGGGAAGCGCTGCCAGGAACCCGTGTTTAACAGACGCTGCATAGAGGCATGAGATGCTTGGAACTATGCAGCCTACGAGCGGTTAATGAGGCTCAATGTCATCAGAGACGAGCCCCTCCGCCGATTGGCTGGTGCACCCTCGGTCTGTCCCCCTTGTGGGAGGTCCTCAGTAGTCTTTAGCTCGGAATTCTCAAGCGCACATGGCCATGGCACTGCACCTGCATACATAACTGAATGTTTAGCCTGACTCTCCCTGAAGATCCCTGAATGCAGGGTGAAACATGCTGGAGAGGCTAAAGATAACTTGACTATAGTGACAGGGAATACTTAGAAGCAGATAGCTTAGGTAGTACGCTCTTTTCAGAGCGCTTCCAAGATAGTTCAGACTAGACTGTTTGGAAGGGATAGGAGGTACACTGAATGACTAACGTGTAAGATACTCCAATACAGCAGCCTTTCATGCCCACCTGTATGTCCTCCATGCTGCGACTCTCTGAATGCAGGGTTATTGAGGCTGTGAGACTGCTGGAAATAGGAGGTACACTAAATGACTAACTTGTAGTACTCGAATACAGCAGCCGTTCATGCCACCTGTATGTCCTCCATGCTGTGATTCCCTGAATGCAGGGTAAATGTGGCTGTAGGACTGATGCAAATAGGAGTTACACCAAATAACTGTTAGTACTCTAATACAACAGCCTTCCATGCCACACATATATCTTCCATGCTGTGATTCCCTGAATGCAGGGTTAATGTGTGTGTGGGACTGATGAATATAGGAGCTGAACCAAATAACTAACTGGTAATGCTCTAACACAACAGTCTCTCATGCCACTAGAATCTATATGTTAACAAACTACCAAAATAAATATCTGATATAGACTATTAGTGTAAAATGAGCAAGCACAAAAAGACTTGAATAGTGCTCAATAATCACTTTCTACTTCTAAACACACCCTCTATTTGGGTAATCGTGAATACGTGTATATCCCATGGACTAGGGACCTCATTCATTCATTTATATGTGAACGCTTTTTAGTCACCATTTTTGCTGATTTTAAAGCATATTCAATAACAGTTATTTATTAATATTAGTGAATACCCTATTCCAGTGACTATTTTTTTGCCGCAGGGTCTATAGAACCAATCTTTTGTTAAAAACCAGTGATAATTTCCATATTTGGAGTCGGGAAGAATTTTTTTCTCTAAGATGAGCAAAATTGGCTTTTGTCTCTGAATCAAGATTGCAGGTTACAGGTTGAGCTGGATGAATTTTTTTGGGGGTGGATTGGCTTTTTTCAGCCTAACATACTATGTTAGGCCCCATGCACATGAGACATGACCATAGATTTTATCCATAATTACGGTACGTACTCACGGACCCATTAGTTTCTATGGCCGACCGACACCTTCCTGTATATTTACGGGAAGGTGTCCGGGCCATAGAAAGTTTCCGTAAAAAATAGGACGTCCTATTTTTTTATTTTATGGACCGTTCTCCCATACTTTAAATGGGACCACGGCCCACATATGCGGGTGACTGACCGCGGCCGTCCGTGCTCGGCTGTGCCCGTAATCACACACCGGAGTCCTAATTTCATGACTCGGTTTGGACAGTTACTTTGCAAAAGATATGCTCACCACTGTCGTTTTCAAATGAATAAGGTTTAGGGGAGAGTAAAGGGAGGAATAACATTGTAAAAAGGAGAAAAAGTTTAAAACCTGACGTGACATATGATATCCTCTAAATGTGTTCACAGAGTAAACGCACTAATAATAATAATAATAATAATAATAATAATAATAATAATAATAATCTATTGGTGGAAATTGTTATTACTGTATCATATTCTAACCACAGTGCATCTGAGTGGCACATTTTCTTCTGTAATTTTATGTTAACATACTTTTATGTGATACTTGATGTTGATTCATTCCCTTAATTGCAGTTCCATATCCACTCATCAGTACACACATAGTGACAAAGTGATCGCACAAAGTGAAGTGTAAAGTCATTGTTTAAATGTGCAAATGTTTTACCAAAGCATATTAAGGATCTTTAGAAATGGCATCTTGGCTCTTAACATTCATAACAGGTCTTCTACTCTGTAGGCTGCCACTGTGACTGAATCATATATTGGCAGCAGCCTGGGAGATAAAGTCAAAATGTAGTTCGCTAGGGTCTTAAACCCTTTAGTGTCAGTATTATGCCACACGCACTGTCTAATATTTGATTCCTTGCTGACTCGCTAGTAAAGTAAATAGGTAAGGTACTTTTACTCATGATAATTCCCAGTGTCACTTCTCTGGTGTTATGGAATAAATATATGTATAATGTATCTGAGACCTGAAAGAGTGCAATGCTGAAGAGAAAACATGTATTAGAATATATTCGGGGGAAAGGTAATGGAATAGATTTGCAGACATTCTGTAGATAGTAGAAATTGGGGCCCTACAAGGAAATACCAGACACAAAGGAGTCTGTTTGATGTTTGATCTTTGATCTTTGATCTTTGATCTTTGATCTTTGATCTTTGAGTTCTGTGCATACCGCCAAGATAAGATAAGGACCAGAAACCAGATTAACAACTAGAGATAAGAACAATGTACATTGTGACATAAATCACAAGGGAAGAAACCACAAGAATGTAAATGATTAAGGTGTGTCTGCACGTATTCATGTGATATTTTTACTATATAAACTCTGTGTCTCTGCAAATAAAGTCAGAAGTATTTTACCTTGAGAAACGTCTCAGTGTATCTGTTGCTTCTCCGAGCTCGCCCCCCCCACCTGATTTGAACCTGCATGGAGATCAAGGCGTAACGTGACTCAAATTGCGATCACAGAAATTGGCGCCCGAACAGGGAAATAGTATTATTACAGTATGTTGATGATCTACTCCTTTGCTGTCCCTCCCAACAAGAGTGCGCAGAGGCTTCTGTGTCACTCCTCACGTTCCTGGCTAACCATGGCTGCAAAGCATCAAAAGACAAGTTGCAGTTTTGTTGCACACAAGTGGTATTTTTAGGACACTGTGTAGCACAAGGCACGAGGCATCTCACACACAGCAGAGTAGAAACTATTGTACAAATACCAGTTCCAAAATCTTTAAATGCTTTACGTACATTTTTAGGTTTAGTCTCTTACTGCAGGCCCTGGATCAGATCAGCATCGATCCTCATGCAGCCCCTGTATGATTGCCTAAAAAGTCAGCCATTCGGACTCACCCCAGAAGCTGAAGAGAATTTTCATAGCCTTAAATTAGTAGTACAAACAGCTCCAGCCCTTGGTACTCCAGACTATGACAAACCCTTCAGGTTGTACTGTACTGAACAAAATGGACATGCCACTGCAGTTCTCACACAAAGTCATGGACCACAGCAGCGCCCGGTAGCATATTATTCAGCTAGACTAGACCCTGTGGCCCGAGGTTCCCCATCATGTGTGAGAGCTATCATTGCTGTAAATTCAATGTTAGACAAGGCCTCAGATTTGGTCCTAGCATTTCCAGTCCAAGTGTTTGCACCACATGATATTACTGCTATTCTTACTCAAATACAGCCGAAGCATTTGTCAACTGCAAGACATTTGAGATTAACCTGTGCTCTTCTTCTTCCTGAGCAGGTTACTTTACACCGCTGTACTACATTGAACCCAGCTACCTTACTGCCTTTGGAGCAAGGGGGAGAAGACGTAGGTAAAGTATGGTCACAATTTTTGCCTGAAACTGATGAACATGATTGTATGGCCCTTATGGCCCAGGAAACAGTGGGGTTCGCACATGTAAAAGATACCCCACTCCAAAACCCAGACCTAATACTCTTTGTGGATGGTTCAAGGTATTGTGTAGAAGGATCTTTTCTTACAGGATATGCAGTAACCACCGAAGATGTAGTCCTAGAAGCAGCCTCCTTACCAGCGTCCCGCTCAGCACAAGAAGCGGAGCTTAAGGCCCTGGCAGCAGCATGCCAACATGCAGAAGGAAAGACAGCAAATATATACACTGACTCTCGATATGCTTTTGGGATTGCACACGATTATGGCCCCATATGGAGGGCAAGACAATTTTTGACCTCTGCAGGTACACCTGTAAAGAATGCAGACTTTGTAAAATACTTGATGGAGACCCTGATGTTACCTACTGAGGTAGCAGTAATAAAGATAAAAGCTCACACTACGGCCAACACACCAGAAGCAAGGGGAAATGCCCTGGCAGACGAAGCGGCAAAGCAAGCAGCACAGAAGCTACCCGTGTTAGCAGCCGTATGTCAGATAAACGATCCAGAGGAAACAAGACCAGCTGTAAGCCCGGAACTACTGCAAAAACTTCAAGGACAAGCAACAAAAGAAGAAAAAGACAAGTGGACGGCCCAAGGAGCAACGCTACGAAAAGATGGCCTCTGGCAGTGCCAGAATAAACTGTGCCTGCCTAAGACAATGTTCCCAATGATGGCCCAAATAACACATGGAGAGACACACCAGTCAAAAACGGCAATGATGGACTTGGTAAACAAGGTGTGGTATGCTCCAGGGTTTAGTGTGATGGCTAGCAGTTTTACACAAGGATGCATGATCTGTGCAACACATAATATTGGAAGAACTGTAAAAGTACCACAGAAGCACACACCCAGACCAATATATCCGTTCCAGAGACTGCAGATAGACTATATTCAATTACCAAAAGTCGGTACCTATGAGTATGTGCTTGTTTGTATTGATCTCTTTTCAGGATGGCCAGAGGCTTTTCCAGTCACCAAAGCTACAGCCGTAGCCACAGCAAAGAAACTGATCAACGAGGTGGTGTGCAGATATGGAGTTCCAGAGGTGATCGAGAGCGACAGAGGAACTCATTTTACGGGTGAAATTATGAACCATGTGTTGTCAGCTCTAGGCATAAGTCAAGCCCTACATACACCATACCATCCACAGAGTAGTGGGAAGGTTGAGAGACTAAATGGGACTCTCAAATTGAAAATCCAAAAAGCAATGGTAGAAACCGGGAAACCATGGACCGAGTGTCTACCATTAGCCTTGTTCTCAGTAAGATACACGCCCACAAAAAGAACAGGTCTCAGCCCATATGAGATCTTATTTGGGTCGGCTCCCAGATTAGGATGTTATTTTCCACAGGTGCTCCAAATGCAGTATGGTAGACTAACAGATTATGTATCAACCCTGAACAAACAATTGACCAAGGTGCATGCACAAGTTTTTGCTTCCATTCCAGATCCCGATTCAGTTGAAGGGACGCATAAGCTGGAACCAGGAGATTGGGTGGTCGTTAAGAGACACGTGAGGAAAAGTCTAGACCCAAGATTTGACGGACCGTTTCAAGTCCTACTCGCAACAAGCACCTCTGTAAAGCTCGAAGGAAAGACAAGTTGGATTCACGCCAGCCATTGCAAAAAAATTACAGTACAAACGAAAGAAGACTCTAAGAAAGATGTTTAGAATTTTTATGTGGATGTTGGGAAGTATAATCTTGAAAGAAATTGCCCCCCATACACCGTCAGAATTAACACGACCTCCTCAGGATTGTGGAAGTTTTAAAGCAGGATGGTTACAGAAAAGCAACCAAACGGAACACGGTAACTTTACGTGTGCACCTTCCCCTCCGGAAAAAGCGAACGGGAGTAGTTTTTGCACTATTGCCAATATTTCTATCTCTGCACCAGCCTTATGTAAAAATGGACCCCCAGGTTCACGGATGTTGTATGTAAGAATACCCAAAGATGGTGATAATATAGCTATGAAATTAGAAGGGTATCTTGATTGTTATCAGATACCAAAAGGAACATTTATGCAGGAACAGCGACAGGTAGGGTTTCTGATGAAATATGATGCCCCAAGAAATACGGACAGATGGAGGTTCTACAATGAAACACAATACAAATATCCAAAATTGGCTGCTACTTTCTCTATTGATCAAAATATGTTTGGACTTTGGTGCACCAATAACACCAAGATCGAAAATAGAACTACCTATGTGTTATGTGTTGAATTTTTACACGATGGCCACAAACCAAATGTTACTGAACAGAATTTAGAAAGAATACCACATACATGTAAGAATGCTGTAACCCAACAGCAGAAAGAGAATGTACACTTCAATATTTCCTTCCCTGAATCCCCCAGCTGTCATAGACAAAAAAGAGAATGGTATGACACGCTATTAGGAGGGGTAGGAACGGGATTAGGAGTATTGAATGGTATACAGTTAGAAACAGTTATGAACAAATTAAACTCAGTGGGAGATGACACATCTACTGCATTAAGGATAGGTGCCTCATGGTTACCTACTACCTTTGCCATACAACAGAAAGGGTTAGCTATAGATGAACTGTTCCTAAATGTTTTTAATGAAAATATGCTAACCGAATATAGAACATTACAGAATGTATCAACTTTTGTAAATTGGACAGTATGTACGCTTAAAACGATGTGGCAACAAGAACAGATGAATAATTTTAAGAATAAATTGTTTAGTAGTCATGTTAGGCAATGGACAGACATTCTGCCCGTAGGAAAGAGAAATGATGCGTGGTTATTGTTACAGCCTGAGTATACTGAGTGTACACCTAGATGGTGTGCAGGAAGACTAATAGCATTTAATGTGAAAAATCCTACTCTATTATGCAAATTTATTGTTATGCCAATGGTAATGATTGATCCGGTGACATTATTAGGACAGTATTGGATGCCAGAAATAAAAGGAACACACATAGATTCTCAAAATAAGACAAGGAATATAGATTTGTGCCAGTTAACAGAGCAAGGATATGTATGTAATCAGCAGTCAGGGATATATGAACCCTGTCTAATGCAGCACCAGGATAATGTATGCGCACTCACTATAATCCCAGAAGCTAACCTACAGGTATATATTGAAGTAGGTCCACAGCATGTATGTCTAATAACTAACGACAAGCAGACCCTTAGCCAGTTTAATCTCATAGGACCATTTTCAGGATGTCTATACAATGTGACGCATTTGACTTGGGGGAACCAAACTATAGTGTTCCTGCCTACTTTAGAAGAAATAATGTCCACTGTATGGGTACCTGAACCTTTGCCCTATGGAAATTTTAGTTTGCCACTGGAAGAGTTAAAACAAGTGTTACAAAAGTCTAAAGACGTAAAGAAATTGATAGCAGCCCATAATGTAACTCTAAGTAAAGTGAAAGTATTGGCTACAATAGCAGCTAAGGAAGTAATAAATTTATCGTCAGCAATAAAAGATGCCAGTGCCCATCACTGGTATGACGTTTTTACAGGATTTTCCCCCACTGCCACTAAGATACTGCATGTGTTATTCCAACCCTTGATATGTTTCATAATATTGTTTATATTGCTTACATGTTTCAATTGTTATGCATTTTGCAAAATAAGGGAAGCATTCAATCAGAGGCCTATACATTATGATGAAAGAGTGTTGTGAGATTACCCCACCTACATACCTGTGTGAATCAAGTGAAGAAATGGATCGAAGCCTTGCTATCAGGAGATAGAAGTAGCATTGGAATTTAGGTGTTGGTAAAATCACAAAAGGAGGGATTGTTATGGAATAAATATATGTATAATGTATCTGAGACCTGAAAGAGTGCAATGCTGAAGAGAAAACATGTATTAGAATATATTCGGGGGAAAGGTAATGGAATAGATTTGCAGACATTCTGTAGATAGTAGAAATTGGGGCCCTACAAGGAAATACCAGACACAAAGGAGTCTGTTTGATGTTTGATCTTTGATCTTTGATCTTTGATCTTTGATCTTTGATCTTTGAGTTCTGTGCATACCGCCAAGATAAGATAAGGACCAGAAACCAGATTAACAACTAGAGATAAGAACAATGTACATTGTGACATAAATCACAAGGGAAGAAACCACAAGAATGTAAATGATTAAGGTGTGTCTGCACGTATTCATGTGATATTTTTACTATATAAACTCTGTGTCTCTGCAAATAAAGTCAGAAGTATTTTACCTTGAGAAACGTCTCAGTGTATCTGTTGCTTCTCCGAGCTCGCCCCCCCCACCTGATTTGAACCTGCATGGAGATCAAGGCGTAACGTGACTCAAATTGCGATCACACTGGTATGATACATTTATTGGTAATATCCATCTTCAAAATATTATATAAAAATTGCTAATATTTGACATCTAGAAAAATGACTATTTTACATTCTTTAAAAAAAAGTTATTATTAATTAATTAATTATTATTAAAGCTGCGCAGAAATAAGAGTGCACTTTTCTTTGGCTGTTTCACTTTTGTACACTATTGTGGTCAGCTTAATCAACAGAATGTACTCTGGTCGGGGCCAGATTAAGGCTGCCAGCAGTATGGAGCAGTTATTTATGATGGGGCCCCCCACGCAACTAACACAGCGTTCCCACGGCAATGCTTCTAGGCATTTGAAGCTTAGTACAACCTATTATAAACTGTGCCCCACAAAATAGAAGCCAGAGTGCTTTAGATATTAAAAGTCCACTAAGTTAAACAATAAAAGCAGTGACTTACATTTGATGCCCATCATTCTTCGCTCTGTACCCATAGATGGTGGGTGGCATGTAGTGAGTGCAGGTTCGTCTTTGCTAAGTGATAAAAAGAAATGCAGATAACATTACACTCATTGCTGGCTGGGCCGGTTGCTCTCATAAAACATAAGCATGATTAAACCAGGGGTCTTAAAAAGGACATGCTGTCCTAGAGCTCACCGAGACATCAGTGACCCAAAATAAAATATACATTATATAAAAAATATGTATAATAAAAGATGTTTTCTCATCTCATACATTTACACAGCGAGCTACACTGTTTTCGTAACTCAGGAGTCTTATATATTATCTCATACATTTATGATATATTAACAGAATAGCGCGCTATGCTATTTGTTTTTATCCAATTGACTTGTATTGGAGTTATGAAAACAGCCCGCTTGGCTATTTCTGTACCTCCCCACCATTTTAGAAGACTTGATAGGTGTGAGGAGACCTGCGTTCTCGAGATGGGTGTAGGTCCCAGAAGGGGTTCCTGCATCTATCAGACATTTATAGCATATCATGGGGATATACCATGAATTTATGAGATGAGATTCAAAAACCCATTTAATTACTGCAATATTTCTTATAAGCAAATAACAGTGAGGTTCTTGCCACGCAGTTTAATCAAATTTGATAAAATTGTGTGAGCCCATCTGCCCCGACAAGGCAGCCTCATTCAGATGGGTACAAGAAACGGCATGTACAGCAGTACTAACCAGTGCTTGCCTGACTAAAAAAAAAAAATTTTTTGAAGGAAAAACTGTACAACAGATTCTTGTTAAAAATCCAACATTAAAATTCAGCTTTAAAACAAGTTTTAACATTAAATAACAACTAAACTTTCATCAAACTTTTGAAATGTCATAGACACATACCAGAAGTGGGTCTGGGTGCTGAGACCGCCACCGTTGCTGAAAGGAAGGTGCAGACATACTTAGCTCAGAGCTCTGCATCTTTGGCTGTGAGCAGCTCTCCATCAGGCTGAAGATGGCTTACATAGAACGTCTATGAGAGGCTTCAGCCTTACAATGAGCGCTGCTCACAGCTGAAGGTGCAAAGCGCTCAGCTGAGTACTTCAACACTTTTGTTTCAGCAACAGTGGCGGTCTCATTTACAAAATTAATGTACTTTAGGCAGCATATTTCTATTTTTAAAGGGGTTGTCCAGGACTCTAAAAAAAAGTGATATTTTTTTAAACAGCATCACGTCGGTCCATGGGCTTCGTCTGGTATTGCAGTTTCAGCCCATAGACAGAGGACTGTTAGCATATTTCCTTGAGGTTGGTGTCCCAGTTTTTTGAGTCAAACACAGAAGTGGATCCTAAAAGACAGAAAAATATAAAGAAAAAACTGATATGTCTCTTTTGTATACACTCCTGTGATTGGCTAAAAAAAAATTGCTAAAAAAACTGCCAGAAAAAAAAAATTACATCAGCCTAACACAATCTATAAATCATCCCCTTCCTATCTAGTATAGTGTCACGGCGCGGGGTGTGGACCCACTGGGCCGTACCGCGTAGCGGGGTAGCAGCTGGCCAACTAGGTACAAAACAATGTCTATAGTTCAAAACGGGTACCTGACGCAATAGTAGACAGTGGCAGGATCACGACTTGGCTTTCACAGCAGGTGACGCCGCGGATTCAGCGGGAAGGCACGACTTGGCTTTCACAGCAGGTGACGCCGCGGATGCGGTGGAAGACACGACTTGGCTTTTACAGCAGGTAACGATAGTTAGGGATACAGGGTACATGCAGCAGGAACGGGCAACACTGGGAACTGGAAAACACTGGGAGACCTTTAGCAAGACAGACTAGGGTATACAACAACGCTCAGGCAAGGAACCAGTGGGCAGAGCTCATTTTTATAGTCCAGCAGCCATTTGGGCTAATAACTGATTACTGGCAGCTGGACGCGTACTGGCCTTTTAAGGCCATGCACGTGCGGGCGCCCGCGCCCTGCGGGGAACGGCACGAGGACCCGGAAGACAGTGCCGGCGACTGCCAGAGGGAGGAGGACGCCGAGCAGAGGGGTGTCCATGGCCGGGATCGTCAGGGGGTGAGTTAGAACGGCGATCCCCGGCCATGGATGTAACAGTATCCCCCCTCTTACGCCCCCTCCTCTTGGGACCAGAGCGGGAAAGAAATTTCTTCACGAGGACCGGGGCATCGATATTCTCCTCTGGCTCCCAAGACCTCTCCTCTGGACCAAATCCCCTCCAATCCACCAAGTAAAATGTCCTGCCTCCTATTTTCTTGGTGGCCAGGATCTCCCTCACTTCAAAAGTTCCGGATGAACTGCCAGGAGCCACTGCGGAACTAGGAGTCCTGGAGTAGCGGTTTAGAACCACGGGTTTTAGCAAGGAGACGTGGAAGGAATTAGGGATCTTGAGAGTAGGAAGCAGTCGAAGCTTGTACGACACAGGATTGATCTGCAGCAGAATCTCGAAGGGTCCAAGGAACCTGGGGGCAAACTTGCAAGATGGCACCCTCAGCTGGATATTCCTGGAAGACAGCCAGACCTTTGTACCTGGAAGAAACTGGGGAGGTTCTCGTCTTCTAGTGTCTGCCTTTCTCTTCATGCGGTCCACCGCCAGCAGAATAGAAGACCATGTCTGCTGCCATATTTGCAGAAAGTTCCTGAAGGTAGAATCGGCTGCAGGCACCTGAGACATAGTAGAGCCGTGCAGGGGTATTCGAGGATGTTGGCCATAGACTATAAAGAACGGACTGGAAGTGGTGGACTCACTGGTATGGTTATTATAAGAGAACTCCGCCCACGGAAGCAGCTGCACCCAGTCATCATGTCTTCTGGAAACAAAGTGCCGTAGGTAGTTCTCCATAATTTGATTAATCCTCTCAACTTGCCCATTGGACTGAGGGTGATAAGCTGAGGAGAAGTCCAACTTTACCCCGAGTAGGCCACAGAGTGCTCTCCAGAACTTAGAGGTGAACTGGACCCCTCGATCCGAGACAATATGCAGAGGTAATCCATGCAGACGGAAGATGTGTTGCATGAAGAGGTCAGCCAGTCGAGCGGCAGAAGGCAGGCCAGTCAGGGGAACAAAATGAGCCATCTTTGAAAAACGATCCACCACCACCCAGATCACACTGCATCCTGCAGAGGGAGGCAGATCCGTAACAAAATCCATAGCAATATGCCGCCAGGGGGCCTCGGGCACCGGCAGTGGTTGGAGCAGACCGGCTGGTCTGTAGTGGGAACCCTTGTTGGCTGCACACACCGTACAGGAGGAGACAAAGTCTATGATGTCTTTGGGCAGCGTGGGCCACCAGAACTGACGGGCAATCATGTCTCGGGTCTTACGGGCACCCGCATGTCCTGCCAGCTTGGAACAGTGACCCCAGCGAAGGATTCTTCCTCTGTCTGCCAGCCGTACGAAAGTTTTTCCTGGGGGAATGCCTCTAACCTGCAGAGGGTTGACAGGGTAGATGCAGGAGGGATCGATAATATTCTGTGGGGGCTCCACAGTGTCCTCTGTTTCAAAAGACCTAGACAAGGCATCGGCCCTCACATTCTTGCCGGCAGGTCGGTAGTGGAGTTCGAACTGGAACCGTGCAAAAAACAATGACCATCTGGCTTGACGAGGATTCAGTCGTTGAGCCGTCTGTAGATAGGTCAAGTTCTTGTGGTCCGTGAAGACCAGGATAGGATGAGCTGCGCCTTCCAGTAGGTGTCTCCATTCCTGCAGAGCCATCTTGATGGCCAGTAACTCCCGGTCCCCAATCGAGTAGTTGCGCTCTGCAGAAGAAAACAGCTTGGAGTAGTAACCACATACCACCGTCTTGCCTTTCGAACCCCTCTGGTACAACAGAGCCCCGCACCAATAGAAGAGGCATCCACCTCTAACGAAAACTGCAGAGACACATCAGGATGGTGCAGAATGGAGGCAGACGTGAAGGCTTTCTTTAAGGTTTCAAATGCGATCTCCGCCTCTGGAGTCCATACTTTGGCATTCATACCCTTTTTAGTAAGGGTGGAGATGGGAGCTGTCAGAGAAGAGAAGTTGGGGATGAATAGTCTGTAGAAGTTGGCGAATCCCAGGAAGCGTTGTATGGCCCTTAAGCCTTGGAGGCGTGACCACTCCAGGACAGCCTTGACCTTCTCAGGATCCATCTTGAGACCCTGATCAGAGATAATGTAGCCCAGGAAGGGAAGAGACTTTTCTTGGAACACACACTTCTCCAACTTGGCGTAGAAATGATTCTCTCTTAATCTAAGCAACACCTGGCGGACATGGCCCTGATGAGTCACAAGATCTGGGGAAAAAAATCAAGATATCATCGAGGTACACCACAACACAGACATAGAGGAGGTCACGAAATATGTCATTCACAAATTCTTGAAATACTGCGGGAGCGTTACACAGGCCGAAGGGCATGACCAAATATTCGTATTGTCCATCACGTGTGTTAAAGGCAGTCTTCCACTCGTCTCCCTGACAGATCCGGATTAGATTGTAGGCCCCCCCGCAGGTCAAGCTTGGAAAAAAATTTCGCCCCCAGTATACGATCAAAGAGCTCAGAAATCAATGGCAAGGGGTACCTGTTCTTCACCGTGATCTGATTGAGACCCCGGTAGTCAATGCAGGGTCGAAGGGATCCATCCTTCTTTTTGACAAAGAAAAACCCGGCTCCGGCCGGGGATGAAGACTTTCGTATGAAGCCCCTCTCTAGATTCTCTTTAATGTAGGCCGACATAGACTGGGTCTCTGGCAAGGAAAGAGGGTATACTCTACCGCGAGGAGGAGAAGAGTCAGGAATCAAGTCGATAGGACAGTCGTATTCTCGATGTGGTGGCAATATCTCTGCCTCCTTTTTGTTGAAGACATCAGCGAACTGAGAGTAACAAGGAGGTAGCCCAGACAATGACTGAGGCGAAGAAGGCTGGGATGGAAGGACATGACCCAGACAGCGGTCTAGACACTTGGGATTCCACTGAAGAACCTATCCAGAGTTCCAATTCAGGACTGGGGCGTGAAGACGGAGCCAAGGCAAGCCCAGCAGCACGGGGTTGACGGCCTTGGACAGGACATACAGAGAGATCAGCTCGGAATGAAGAGCTCCCACCTGGAGTCTCAACGGCTTGGTCACAGACAATACTGGGTCAGGCAAAGGCAGTCCATCTACCGAGGCAACGATCAATGGTCTCTCCAGCAAAACAGTGGGCAACTGAAGGAGATCCACAAGGTCTTGACAGATGAAATTGGCTGCGGAGCCAGAGTCCAGGTAGGCAGAGACTGGATGAGGTCTCCCGCCAGCGACAATGGTTACAGGAATGAACAGCTTGGACGAGAATTCTCTATCAAGTGCAGTAGCGCCCAGGGTTATCTCTCCAACCAATCCCAGACATTGGGGTTTCTTAGGCCTCTGGGGACACAGACGCACGACATGGCCAGCGAGGCCGCAATACAGACAGAGTCCAGAGGTGCGCCTGCGCTGTTTCTCCTGATCAGACAGTTTAAGCCGATCCACCTGCATCGGGACCACGGACGCAGCAGAAGAACAGGGCAAGAGGGGTTGCTGGAAGTTGGGCGCCAGTCTAGGAAGCCGTCTCTCCTGAAGAATCTCTTGGGATCTCTCTCTGAGCCTTATGTCCACGCGGCTAGCCAGCTGAATCAGATCATCCAGGGCAGCTGGGAGATCTCGAGCAGCCAGTTCGTCTTTGATCTCAGGCGATAGGCCATGCCAGAAGGATGCTACCAAGGCCTCATTATTCCAAGACAATTCTCCTGCCAGAGTCCGGAACTGGATGGTGTATTCGCCCACGGAGGCGTCCTCCTGACGCAGGTTAAAAATAGCAGTAGCAGCCGATGAGGCTCGTCCAGGCTCCTCAAATACGGAACGGAACAACCGCACAAACCCCAGGAAGTCTCTGGTCACGGGTCCCTGTCATTCCCAGATTGGGTTCGCCCACGCCAGGGCCTTGCTGGCGAGTAGGGATACAATAAAGGCGATCCTGGCTCCATCCGAAGGAAATGCTTGGGCGTGCAGAGTGAAATGGATTTGGCATTGGTTCAGGAACCCCCTGCACGAACTTGCATCTCCATGAAACCGTGGTGGCAATGGCAGCGAGAACCGAGAGTCCGAACTGGAGCTGCCAGGAGGTGTAGCTGGAGGGTTGATCGGAGGAGTTTCACTAGGAGCGATGACGGAAGAAACAAGTGCACCAAGATGCTGCGCCATGGAGTCTACTGCCACAATGAGTTGATCCTGTCGCGCTTGCAGATCCTGCAGGTCTGCCTGCATGGCTTGGGAGGATGACAGACTCTTGACTTGGCCAGCGGGGTCCATGGCCTGAGCGTACTGTCACGGCGCGGGGTGTGGACCCACTGGGCCGTACCGCGTAGCGGGGTAGCAGCTGGCCAACTAGGTACAAAACAATGTCTATAGTTCAAAACGGGTACCTGACGCAATAGTAGACAGTGGCAGGATCACGACTTGGCTTTCACAGCAGGTGACGCCGCGGATTCAGCGGGAAGGCACGACTTGGCTTTCACAGCAGGTGACGCCGCGGATGCGGTGGAAGACACGACTTGGCTTTTACAGCAGGTAACGATAGTACGGGATACAGGGTACAGGCAGCAGGAACGGGCAACACTGGGAACTGGAAAACACTGGGAGACCTTTAGCAAGACAGACTAGGGTATACAACAACGCTCAGGCAAGGAACCAGTGGGCAGAGCTCACTTTTATAGTCCAGCAGCCATTTGGGCTAATAACTGATTACTGGCAGCTGGACGCGTACTGGCCCTTTAAGGCCGTGCACGCGCGGGCGCGCGCGCCCTGCGGGGAACGGCGCGGGGACCCGGAAGACAGTGCCGGCGACTGCCAGAGGGAGGAGGACGCCGAGCAGAGGGGTGTCCATGGCCGGGATCGTCAGGGGGTGAGTTAGAACGGCGATCCCCGGCCATGGACGTAACATACAGTGTTATAAATAAGACACCAGTTTTAAACTACACCAAAGGGACAAGTTGAATTCTATGCCCACTGGGCAGCCGGCACACAGGAAATACAGGTAGAGGGAGCCTGGAATCTACTCCCACCACGTAGAGTGGTCATGTTCTTCACGTCACCTAAAGAAAAAAGTAAATACCTTAATACAGCTACTTTTCAACACATTAGTCAGTTCCTAACCTGCCCCACCTCATAATTTACTTACAGAGCAGCATCCACTTCCATTGCACCATGCCAATCAAGTATGAGCCAATCCCCCAAAATGACTTTTCAATTGAAAACAGTGATCTTGACCTACCCCACTCTGTTTAATACTACCCTGTGTACACGTAGGTTCGTCATCTACTTACCAGTTGTAAACTACACCAAAGGGACAAGTTAAATGTTATGCCTTCTGGTGACGGCGGGGCGGTGCAAGCATCAATTGGGGATGGGGCAATGTCAAATTAGCGTTTGCGGCCTGCGACAGGGCCCGGCCGGGAGACTATGTATATTAACATAATATGTATCTATACCAGAGGCGATGTTAGGGTCTTATAAGATCAGGGGCACAAGGCCCAAAACATGCACCACCCCCAAAAATAAAAAAAGACATATAGATCTAAAAGACCATGACCCCTATAGCTACACCACTGAATAGAATTAGATACATTGTCTCAGCAGACATTATCAGACATGATAGGATTAGATACAACAGTTCAGCAGTGTCACAGAATACATTTAGATACCGCGGCTCAGCAAACAGTATCATGATAAGATTAGATACAACAGCTTAGATACAGCGGATCAGCAGACAGTATCACACATTGCTTCCTGTAGATAGTGCCACACACTCTCCCCTTGTAGGTAGTGACACACGCACACACACACACACACACACACACACACACACACACACACACACACACTCACTCCCCCTATGTAGATGGTGCCATACAAAGCCCCCCTTGTTATTAGTGCCATGCACCCCCTTGTAGATAGTGCCACGCACCCCCTTGTAGATAGTGCCACACACCCCCTTGTAGATGGTGCCACACAGCCCCCCCTTGTAGATGGTGCCACACAGCCCCCCTTGTAGATGGTGCCACACAGCGCCCCCTTGTAGATAGTGACACACAGCCCACCTTGTAGATAGTGACACACAGCCCACCTTGTAGATAGTGACACACAGCCCCCCTTGTAGATAGTGCCACACAGCCCCCCTTGTAGATCGTTCCATACACCCCCCTTGTAGATCGTGCCATACACCCCCCTTGTAGGTTGTGCAATTCACCCACCCTTGTAGATCGTTCCATACACCCCCCTTGTAGATCGTGCCATACACCCCCATTGTAGATCGTGCCATACACCCCACACTCCTTGTAGATAGTGAAACACACACATCCCTGCATATAGCGCCCCAAGAAATAAAATAAAAAAAACTATACTAACCGAGCCCGGGCGTTCCCGCGATGAACCGAGCTCCAGCCCACTCAGCCACATTAGGCCTGAAGCGTATGCCAGCTTGATGATGTCATCGCGCCTGCGCAGGGATCCAATCCCTGTGTTCTATAGGTTGCAGGGAATAGCGAACAAGTTTGCTATTCCCTACAGCTCCGTCATTGTATTCATTTGTACCCAGGGGCGTAGCTAAAGGCTCATGGGCCCCGATGCAAAGGTTCTTCTTGGGCCCCTCCCAAACCTCTCAGGGCCGATGGCCCGCAGCTTTCAGCTACATCGCTGGGTCTCCTAAGTGATCCAACAATGCAACACTAGCAGCCAGACACGTTCACTAAGGACTTAAAACATCAGGGGGAATAGCCCCAATACATATATGCCCCCCCAAAAAATGTGTGCCTGTATGAATATGTGCATATATATATATATATATATATATATATATGAGACAGCATATCTATAGCACTACGACCCTAAAGCTATGGATAAGATTAGATACAGAGGCTTAGCAGACAGTATCACACATTATAGGATTAGATACAGTGGCTCAACAAACAGTATCACACATAATAGGATTAGACACAGTGGCTCAGCAGACAGTATCACACATGATAGGATTAGATATAGGGCCCAGCAGCCAGTATCACGCATTATAGGATTAGATATAGGGCCCAGCTCGCTGACATTGCAGCTCCAGCACTGGACCCAGGAAAGGTAAGAATAATAATTATTATCCTATTTGACGTGATACTAATTATTTTTGTGTGTTTGTGTTTTTTTACAAGTTCGGTTGTTGGACTACTTCAGATTCGAGGACTACTTCGATAACTGCGTTTTTTTTATTCTCAATAAAATGGATAACGAGGGTTGTGTGGAATTTTTATTTCAATAAAATATTTTATCTATGTCTTTGTATTTGTTTAAACTTTATAACTACCACCCTAGGAATTGTGGCTGGCTGATTCACAACGCCCATTACTAAGGGGGGGACTTAATGTTAGACATGAAGAGGTTAACACTAATCCCCATTATTACCCTGGTACCCAGCGCCACCAGGAAGAGCCGGGTACGCTCTAGTACCCGACCATCTGTAGTGACAGAGGGGCGGTCACAGTCTGGTATTATTAGGCTGGGAAGTGCCAAAAACTGTGACCCTTCCCACCCTGGTAATTCTCGGCTGCTGCTGCTGCTATGTTGTATCTGGATTCACTGGTGTGATATATGAGTAAAATATAACATTTATTTATAACTCTCTAAAAACAGGGGTACAATCACCACTGTGAAAAAGCCCCACCGTGTGTATAAAAACGTATTAAATAATAAACTCTGAGTTCTAATTCAATTGTGAACCTACTATAGCTCAGTGTTCAACAAGAATATCAATACGAAATCAGCATTTGAAAAATGGGCATAACAATAGTCTTGACCCTAATTCACACTAGAGTCCGTGATAACCGCACCGGAAGCTCCTAGTGTTGAGGTATACAAACAATGCTAGTGTTCCCAATGCTAAAAAATTCCTATTCACAACCGACCCAACGCGTTTCAATACTCATCATCAGGGGTCTGTAGCTTGGTCACTCTGGCCAGGTATGCCAGCAATATTTAGTTCAGCAGCAGGTATTCTGCTGTACTCCACGGAAGCATGCTCGCATAGATGTCAGCGGCATGCTTCATTCTGGGACTCTGAGTTATTTAAAGCATCTGACTCCTCCCCCTGTCCTCGACACCACCAATCGAAACAGCCAAACACACTCACCAATCGAATTCGTGACACCTGTCCATGTGACTCCCGGCCATCAGCTGACAGCCAGGAACCAACATCGACCGCATCAAAAGCCGAACGCGCAGGTGCAGTAGAGGCCACAATCGAGTCGCCCATGCTGCCGGGAACTCACCACTGCAAAGAAGGAGTATATCGATATTTAAGAGTTTGGGTAAGTGTTGCGGATCAGCTCAAAACCCACAGCTGGACTGCCATTGATAAAACAACTACACTGATAATACATATTGTGTAGATAAATGAATGTCTACCCCACTACAAGGTGTCATTGGAACACCTACTGAATAAGGAACCATAGCCAGACTGCCCACATGATGATCATTGATAATTAAGAGACCACCTGTCATGACGACCATGTGGGTCTCTTGCTATCCTGAAGGGAAAACTGGCCATGGAAATGCATGTTTAAATGAATGTTCAAATAAAACATGCATAATTTGTCTGCTCATTTAAACCCCCTGGTTGTGTGCACGCCAATCTATAGATCCACTGGGCTTCCTTTCGTAGTATGAGGTTATCCCAGTCACCTCCCCGTTTGGGAGGCCTAATGAGTTCAATTGCTTGAAATTTAAGACATTCTGCACGACCCTGATGTGTAGCGTGTACATGTTTGGATATAGGAGTATCTCTAGAATTCGCAATATCGCCAACATGTTCTCTGATCCGGCGCCGAAACTGCCGCACCGTTTTTCCCACATAATTCAGTGGACATGGACATGTTATCAGATATACCACCCCTGCTGTTTTACAATTGACAAAATCACGAATGTCATATTCCAATTGCGTAACGACACTCCTAAACTTGTCACCTTTTTGAATAAAATCACAAGCCTTGCACCTGCCACATCTGTGTGTGCCTGGTATTTGTCTGTCCAGCCATGTTCCTTTAGGTGCAATGGGGTCAAAACAACTATGCATAACTCTGTCCCTGATGTTTTTCCCTCTCCGGAATGTGACTGAAGGCCATTGCGTAATCTGATCTATCAAATCTGCATCAGTACTAAGAATACGCCAATATCTCTTCAGGATCTGCATAATTTCACATTGTTTAGAATCATAAGTGCCTATAAGTCTCGTAACTCTCTCTTCCCTTCGTTGTCTAGGAACAAGAAGACTCTGCCTGTCCGCATCTCTCGCTCCCACATAGGCCTTTCTGATTACTCCCTTAGGGAAACCTCTACCCTTCAATCTGGTTGTAAGTTCCTTTGCCTGTCTCTCGAAGTCGTCCATGGAGCTGCAATTCCGGCGTACTCTCATGAACTGACCCTTGGGAATACCGCGTTTAAGGGGATAAGGATGACAACTGTTCCATTGCAGGAAACTATTGGTTGCTGTTTCCTTACGATGTACTTGAGTACGGATTGTACCCTCTGATGTTTTTATAATTTTAAGGTCTAAGAAAGTCAGTTCCTGATTGTTGATTTCACATGTGAACCTTAGCCCTAGATCGTTCTGGTTAAGGGCAGCCACAAAACTATTGAATTCTTCCACTGTTGAATTCCAGAACAGCAGCACGTCATCAATATATCTGATCCAGATCCCTATTGACGAAGTCCACTTGGAAAAACTCTCCCCAAAAACAATTGTCTCCTCCCACCAGCCAAGAAATAAATTTGCATAGGTGGGAGCAGTTGGACTTCCCATTGCAGTACCACATTGCTGGTGAAAAATCCTGTCTTCAAAGATAAATACATTTTTCTCCAGCACAAAATGTAATAACTGCAGAACTAGCTGGTTATGAGCCACAAATTGAGTACCTCTAGATCTCAAGAAGTACTCTACCGCTTCACAGCCAAGTTTGTGTGGAATGGAGGAATACAATGCCTCTACATCCAGGCTAGCCAGAAAAGTACTGTGTTCCAAAGTGATACCTTCAATTTGTTTCAAAACATCCATGGTATCACTTACATATGATGTTAAACCCAGTACAAACGGACGCAGCACCTGATCAATATAAGTGCTTACATTTTGAGTTAGATTGTTTATGCCTGAAACAATGGGTCTGCCACGTAAGGGGGGGTACCCTTTGTGGATTTTGGGCAGAGTATAAAAACATGCCATGATGGGAAATTGTGGAAATAGGAAATTAAATTCACTAGCACTGATCAAGGACCTGCTTTTTGCATCACCCAGAATGCCCAAAAGCTCCTTTTTGAACAGTGCTGTGGGATTATCCTTTAAGATGGTATAACAGTCAGGATTGAGCAAAATGTCCTCACACATTTTTTTGTAGTCTTCCCTGCTCATAACCACGATGTTCCCACCCTTATCGGATGCTTTCAGAACAATATTTTGTTTTTTTCTCCAATGTGGTTAGGGCTAGCCGTTCAGACCTAGACAAATTGTTGTCAATACCCCTCATATCCTGACTCAATAGTTTAATCTCCTCTCCCACCATGTCAACAAATAAGTCTACATTAGTGAAATCTCCTATTGGTGGCAGCTTCCTACTCTTAGTCTTTAAATTAGTAAACGGGCCTTGTCCAGGGGCTCTACTTGACTCTTCCAATAGCCCCTCCAAGGCCTCAAGGCCTTCCAGGTCGGATATCTCTAAACCCATCTCCATACATTTTTTTCTATTATGATGTTTAAAAAATTTAATCCATTTGAGTTTACGAGCAAACAAATTTAAGTCCTTTATCCAGGTGAATGAATCAAACCTCACTGTGGGGACAAATGAAAGCCCCTTCTCTAATAACATAGTCTCGGATGCGCTAAGATTATACTCAGATAAATTGATGATTTGTAACTTATCTGTATCTGTATCTATTCCCTTCACTAATCCTTTTGTCCCCTTAGCATGTAGCGGGAAATGGGGGGATTGTTGGCTAAAAAATTATTGCCACTATTGGAAGAGGCTCTGGCCCTACCTCTACTCCTGCCTCTAGCACCGCCCCTAAATCTCTGTCTACCACCACCCGTCCCAAAGAAAGGACCCACTCTTTCAGAGTCTGTTGTCTCACTCTCAGATGTAGATGGGTCAGAGTCTTTTGGTCCCCTATTAGGTTGTTGGTGTTGTTGTTGCTGTTCGTTGACAAAATCGTAAGCTTTTTTCTCCCTAAATTCCTGCAAATCTCTCTGAAACTGAAAGTGCTTACGCTCTTTTAAATGATTGGTAAACCTCTCTAGAATTTGTTGTAGGATTTTATCTTTTTTTCTTAGCCGTCTCAATTTCTTTTTTAAGGTCAGCACTAATGTGATCAAACTGGATTTTCTCTTCCTCAACCAAAATTTGCATTAGTCTCAGTGAACTCCCTGTGATCTCCTGTTCCCTCCTCTCTTTTATATTAGATGTTTTTAATCTGGAAGCAGGGGCAATAGGTATTCTTAGGCCTCTAGGTACTATTTTATTCTTGAGATAGTTCTCCAGACTCTGGATCTCCCACCAACTCCTTGTATAATCCTTGTGTAGTCTAGTCAGGTTTTAAAAAGAGGATTTCAGGGACACACCCTGCGTTGTATACACCAGTTCACACTCAGAGAAGACACTTATTGCTTCACTCATCCATCCCTCTGTACTCAAATCAGAGAGTGCAAAGGCTGCCATACCCAGATGAAATGTACTATATAAAGAACTGTATAATTTGTATGAATTCACTGTATTTCAAAGATACATTCAATTGTGCTCCCACAACATACCAATTTTAAAGGATTCACTGGTGTGATATATGAGTAAAATATAGCATTTATTTATAACTCTCTAAAAACAGGGGTACAATCACCACTGTGAAAAAGCCCCACCGTGTGTATAAAAACGTATTAAATAATAAACTCTGAGTTCTAATTCAATTGTGAACCTACTATAGCTCAGTGTTCAACAAGAATATCAATACGGAATCAGCATTTGAAAAATGGGCATAACAATAGTCTTGACCCTAATTCACACTAGAGTCCGTGATAACCGCACCGGAAGCTCCTAGTGTTGAGGTATACAAACAATGCTAGTGTTCCCAATGCTAAAAGATTCCTATTCACAACCGACCCAACGCGTTTCAATACTCATCATCAGGGGTCTGTAGCTTGGTCACGCTGGCCAGGGATGCCAGCGATATTTAGTTCAGCAGCAGGTATTCTGCTGTACTCCACGGAAGCATGCTCGCATAGATGTCAGCGGCATGCTTCATTCTGGGACTCTGAGTTATTTAAAGCATCTGACTCCTCCCCCTGTCCTCGGCACCGCCAATCGAATCAGCCAAACTCACTCACCAATCGAATTCGTGACACCTGTCCATGTGACTCCCGGCCATCAGCTGACAGCCAGGAACCAACATCGACCGCATCAAAAGCCGAACGCGCAGGTGCAGTAGAGGCCACAATTGAGTCGCTTATGCTGCCGGGAACTCACCACTGCAAAGAAGGAGTATATCGATATTTAAGAGTTTGGGTAAGTGTTGCGGATCAGCTCAAAACCCGCAGCTGGACTGCCATTGATAAAACAACTACACTGATAAAACATATTGTGTAGATAAATGAATGTCTACCCCACTACAAGGTGTCATTGGAACACCTACTGAATAAGGAACCATAGCCAGACTGCCCACATGATGATCATTGATAATTAAGAGACCACCTGTCATGACGACCATGTGGGTCTCTTGCTATCCTGAAGGGAAAACTGGCCATGGAAATGCATGTTTAAATGAATGTTCAAATAAAACATGCATAATTTGTCTGCTCATTTAAACCCCCTGGTTGTGTGCACGCCAATCTATAGATCCACTGGGCTTCCTTTCGTAGTATGAGGTTATCCCAGTCACCTCCCCGTTTGGGAGGCCTAATGAGTTCAATTGCTTGAAATTTAAGACATTCTGCACGACCCTGATGTGTAGCGTGTACATGTTTGGATATAGGAGTATCTCTAGAATTCGCAATATCGCCAACATGTTCTCTGATCCGGCGCCGAAACTGCCGCACCGTTTTCCCACATAATTCAGTGGACATGGACATGTTATCAGATATAACACCCCTGCTGTTTTACAATTGACAAAATCACGAATGTCATATTCCAATTGCGTAACGACACTCCTAAACTTGTCACCTTTTTGAATAAAATCACAAGCCTTGCACCTGCCACATCTGTGTGTGCCTGGTATTTGTCTGTCCAGCCATGTTCCTTTAGGTGCAATGGGGTCAAAACAACTATGCATAACTCTGTCCCTGATGTTTTTCCCTCTCCGGAATGTGACTGAAGGCCATTGCGTAATCTGATCTATCAAATCTGCATCAGTACTAAGAATACGCCAATATCTCTTCAGGATCTGCATAATTTCACATTGTTTAGAATCATAAGTGCCTATAAGTCTCGTAACTCTCTCTTCCCTTCGTTGTCTAGGAACAAGAAGACTCTGCCTGTCCGCATCTCTCGCTCCCACATAGGCCTTTCTGATTACTCCCTTAGGGAAACCTCTACCCTTCAATCTGGTTGTAAGTTCCTTTGCCTGTCTCTCGAAGTCGTCCATGGAGCTGCAATTCCGGCGTACTCTCATGAACTGACCCTTGGGAATACCGCGTTTAAGGGGATAAGGATGACAACTGTTCCATTGCAGGAAACTATTGGTTGCTGTTTCCTTACGATGTACTTGAGTACGGATTGTACCCTCTGATGTTTTTATAATTTTAAGGTCTAAGAAAGTCAGTTCCTGATTGTTGATTTCACATGTGAACCTTAGCCCTAGATCGTTTTGGTTAAGGGCAGCCACAAAACTATTGAATTCTTCCACTGTTGAATTCCAGAACAGCAGCATGTCATCAATATATCTGATCCAGATCCCTATTGACGAAGTCCACTTGGAAAAACTCTCCCCAAAAACAATTGTCTCCTCCCACCAGCCAAGAAATAAATTTGCATAGGTGGGAGCAGTTGGACTTCCCATTGCAGTACCACATTGCTGGTGAAAAATCCTGTCTTCAAAGATAAATACATTTTTCTCCAGCACAAAATGTAATAACTGCAGAACTAGCTGGTTATGAGCCACAAATTGAGTACCTCTAGATCTCAAGAAGTACTCTACCGCTTCACAGCCAAGTTTGTGTGGAATGGAGGAATACAATGCCTCTACATCCAGGCTAGCCAGAAAAGTACTGCGTTCCAAAGTGATACCTTCAATTTGTTTCAAAACATCCATGGTATCACGTACATATGATGTTAAACCCAGTACAAACGGACGCAGCACCTGATCAATATAAGTGCTTACATTTTGAGTTAGATTCTTTATGCCTGAAACAATGGGTCTGCCACGTAAGGGGGGGTACCCTTTGTGGATTTTGGGCAGACTATGAAAACATGCCATGATGGGAAATTGTGGAAATAGGAAATTTAATTCACTAGCACTGATCAAGGACCTGTATCTGGCTGGTTATAAAAATGGGGAACCCCACATCGTGCTGTCCAATTATTTATTTAAAAAAATTACGTGGGGTCCCCCCCATTTTTCATACCCAGCCAGATACAACACAGCAGCAGCAGGCTAGCATTACCAGGGTGGGAAGGGCCACTGTTTTTGGCCTTTCCCAGCCTAATAATACCAGCCTGCGGTAACCCCAGTGCCCGACCATCACTACAGATGGTCGGGTACTGGATCGTATCCGCCTCTTCCTGGCAGCCCTGGTGGCGGTGGGTACCGGGGTAATAATGGGGGTTAGTGATAGCCTTTTCACCGGCTAACACTAAGCTCCACCTTAGTAATGGATGCTGTCAATCTGTCAGCTGCCATTAGTAAGTTGGTAGCGATAAAGTTAAAAAAAAAATACAAAGACATAGAAAAAATACATTTATTGAAATAAAACACCCCCACACAACCCTCATTAACCATTTTATTGAGAATAAAAAAGCCGTCACCGAAGTAGTCGTCGAATCCAACGTAGTCCAACAACCAAACCTGTAAAAAAACACAAAAAGAAAACATTAGTAAGGGCCTGTTCACATCACCGCTGCCCTTCCGTTAATGGGTTTCGTCGGGTTAACCCCTCAACAGAAAGGCAAACTGAAACCTCCGCTTCAGTTTCCCTCACCATTGATCTCAATGGTGACAGAAACGTTACTAAAGATTTCCGTTTGTCACCGTTGTGGCAGGGTTCCGTTGTTTGGAATATGGAAGTCGCCGGGGGCCAGGCACCCCCCCTGAGCGAGGGGGAACGCGGGGCCCGAAGCTGGAGCTCCAAGAGCACCAATGATAATCCGGCCCTGACACTGGTACAAAATTGATACTGTTAGGCCTAATTCACACGAGCGTATTTCACGTCCGTGTTACGCTCGTGAAAATAACGCACGTAACAGAAGTGGATGATACTTCTCATCAGAGCGCCCAGCTAGTAAAAGTATTAAAAACGCCCCGATGTACGCACATAATACACGCCCACTTGGACTTTTACTTTTAAACACACCCACTTGGACTTTTGCAAGCCTCATTTGCATAACTACAAAAATGGTCATAACTTGTCCAAAAATGCTCGTTTTTTAAAAATAAAAACGTTACTGTAATCTACATTGCAGCGCCTATCTGCTGCAATAGCAGATAGGGGTTGCAAAATCTGGTGACAGAGCCTCTTTAAAGAGGCTCTGTCACCACATTATAAGTGCCCTGTCTCCTATATAAGGAGATCGGCGCTGTAATGTAGGTGACAGTAATGCTTTTTATTTAAAAAAACGATCTATTTTCACAACGTTAGGAGCGATTTTGGTTTATGCTAATGAGCTTTCTTAATGCCCAAGTGGGCGTACTTTTACTTTCGACCAAGTGGGCATTGTACAGAGGAGTGCATGACGCTGACCAATCGGCATCATGCACTCCTCTCCATTCATTTACACTGCACTAGCGATATAGTTATATCGCTATGTGCAGCTACATACACAAGCCCTAACATTACTACAGTGTCCTGATAATGAATACACATGACCATCCAGCCTGGACGTCATGTGTACTCAGAATCCTGACACTTCTGAATCTTTTTTGTGAGATTCCGGCAAGTGAAACCAAATCTCGCGAGATCACGGAGGTAAACGAGATTTGGTTTCACTTGCCGGAATCTCACAAAAAAGAGTCAGAAGTGTCAGGATTCTGAGTACACATGACGTCCAGGCTGGATGGTCATGTGTATTAATTATCAGGACACTGTAGTAATGTTAGGGCTTGTGTATGTAGCTGCACATAGTGATATAACTATATCGCTAGTGCAGTATAAATGAATGGAGAGGAGTGCATGATGCCGATTGGTCAGCGTCATGCACTCCTCTGTACAACGCCCACTTGGTCGAAAGTAAAAGTACGCCCACTTGGGCATTAAGAAAGCTCATTAGCATAAACCAAAATCGCTCCTAACGTTGTGAAAATAGATCGTTTTTTTTAAATAAAAAGCATTACTGTCACCTACATTACAGCGCCCATCTCCTTATGTAGGAGATAGGGCACTTATAATGTTGTGACAGAGCCTCTTTAATAGGTGTACAAAGATGACGGACCTGGGGTCGTTCATTAAGCCCCTAGGCAGCCATAGCAACCATCGCCCCCCCGCAATTGCGTTGCGGGGGGCGCGATGAGCTGTTAGAGGGGGTCGCCCCCCTCTTTCCGACGATTTAAATGCTGCGGTCGGTATTGACCGCAGTATTTAACGAGTTAAACTAGCGACAGCTCCATACTTCCCCTACCCGACTTTGGCGTATGGATACGTCAAATGTCGGGAAGGGGTTAAAGGTTTATTTCTTATGTAAAAAAAAAAGGCTTTAAAACATTGTTTGTTTATACTCTTTCAGTTGATGATGTGAAGACAAGATGGGGAAGCACCAGAGATCAATTTCGACACGAATATGGTGCAAAAGGGAAAAGTGGTGATGGATCCTCCAAGAAGAGAAGGTACATGTACACGAAGCAGTTAATGTTTTTGAAAGACATCTTGGAGATGAGGCCGTAAGTTTTCCAATTAAGGCTGGGTTCACACGACCTATTTTCAAACGTAAACGAGGCGTATTATGCCTCGTTTTACGTCTGAAAATAGGGCTACAATACGTCGGCAAACATCTGCCCATTCATTTGAATGGGTTTGCCGACGTACTGTGCAGACGACCTGTCATTTACGCGTCGTCGTTTGACAGCTGTCAAATGACGACGCGTAAATATACAGCCTCGTCAAAAGAAGTGCAGGACACTTCTTTGTACGTTTTTGGAGCTGTTTTCTCATAGACTCCAATGAAAACAGCTCCAAAAACGGACGTAAAAAACGCTGCGAAAAACGCGAGTTGCTCAAAAAACGTCTGAAAATCAGGGGCTGTTTTCCCTTGAAAACAGCTCTGTATTTTGCAGACGTTTTTGGTCACTACGTGTGCACATACCCTAATATTTATTGTAATGTCTGTTTTTGCCTCTCATACAGACATTAGGTTCTTTGCCCCTTTTTGAAATACTAAAATGAAACTTATATTTTAATTATAGAACCACTGACAATATGGCAGACTCGGAAGAGGAGGATGGGCAGGACCAGTCACAGGCAGTAGAGCAAATGTCTACCCTACTGCCAAGTACACCTGAGCCAAGAATGGATGAGCCAGTGGCACAGTCATCCTCCCAAATAGATGTGGCACATGATGTAAATGTGCAAAGCCAACCTACAGGCAGGAGGCGTCGGTGAGACATACCTTCTGCAGCTAGCCAGGTGGACTCACGTGTCTTCGAGTATCTGAGGCGCAGTGCCGTGGAGGACTGTTGTGACTCGTTCTGCCGCACTATTGCCCCTTTTCTACGATAGGTGCCTGAGGACCGGCTCATGCGACTGCAGGCGGCCATTCTGTCTTTGATTGAAAGTGCCACCCTACCGAACAATCCACGCCACTACTTCAACGCTATAGAGCAGTGGCGTGGATTTGCAGAGAACGCCATTAGTTCCAGCATAACATCACATGCTGCTTCCCATCTTGGGACCCAGCCTCCCAGGCACCATCTCTATCGGCCAATGTCCACACAAATGTCTCCTGGTACATGTTTTCCACGGGATAGACATCAGGGCTACTCCAGGCCAGTAGAGAGCTGTCCTCCTCAAGCTAGCCATGTGTTCCACAGTCAGCATCAGCACCACTATTCTGTGGCTGAACATCCACATCAGGACCGAGGAGAGCATAGTGGTGCTGAACCGTACACAACAGCATCCTTGCCCCACCATTATCAAGACCTGTAAATGGTATAATGTGGGTACCAAGTTTGTAAACATTTCTACGGCTGCTTTTGATTTTTATGTTCACATCATGTTGATGTTTGTTATTTGTTTTCTAAAAAACATTTTTTTGCTTATGTTTTTTTGCAAAGTCAAAAAAAACATACCCAAGATAAAGTTGGAATTAGTTGGTGACAATGAATGTGTCTCTTATTTTACACATGGTTATTGATGTTTAAAATACATGATGGTCTTTATTTTCTTTTAGCTGTTCTTAAAAACAAAACATTGAGAAACAACATAAATGAGTATTAGTTTATCTCTTGGTGTTTGTCATTATTGATATCACAAGTAATGCAGGCCTTGCTGTGCTTTAATATTTTAATAAAAAAGATCATCAAAGATAGAAAATGAACATTGCTTCATGCGATGAAAAATGCAACCCAAGACTGTATTGCACATAAAAATAATGTGGAAACACCAAAAAAAAAAGAAGCTTGCAACCCACGTCAAGGGTCCTCATGTATTGCGAGTCCCTACACTACAACCCAAAAAACAAGACATATATTAAATCTAAACATTCTGCATTATCCTCCCCAAAGAAATGTGCCTCCCTAAATACAATTGTGTTGCCATGGAACTGCTCCAGCAGGGCTCACAAAATATTCTGTAAACATTTTGCAAACTCGGAGTCCAGAATTTACGGCCCTCCCTTGAGGATTTGTTGAACAAAGCCTGGTGTGGTTGGCCTGGTTTCAATAAAATCATTATCAAATGTGGCATCATGTATGCGTGTAAAATTATGCAAAACTATACAAGCCTGAATGACACGAGTAACATTATCCGGATTCATTTGTATCGTTGACATAAATACCCGCCACTTTTTGGACATAATGCCAAAGGCACATTCCAGAAATCGTCGTGCTCTGCTTAGCTGATAATTGAAGATGCGCCTTCGAACATCCAAGCCCCTTCGAGGAAATAGATGCATTATATGGGTTGTAAGGCCAAAACCCTCATCTGCCACAATTACATAAGGAGCCGGTGGTCCGCTTGAGCCAGGGAGTAAGCAGGGTTCAAGTACACTAAGCTGGTTGCTCATTAGCCGTTGACCCATTCTGGATGCCCTAAATATTCGCGCATCAGCACAGGTACCATAGGGCCCAATGTCTACTATAGTAAAACAATAATTACTGTCAGCCAAGGCCAACAAGATGACGGAAAACAAATGCTTGTATTTAAAGTATCTGGAGCCGGAGTGGGGGGGCTTCTTGACACAAATGTCAAGTCAAATGAAAATTGGGTGACATTTAAAAATGCTTTAGAAATCGACATCCACTGTTGTGGCGTGGGATGAGGCATCACCGTGTCCTTTATCCTCTGCTAGATCACTAGACAGGTGGATGTGACAATGTGGGAAATGGTCGACACTCCAAGAAGAAACTATTTCCCGTTGCAAGAAATCTGTATGAAAGTAAGGAAATAAAAACAACACAAAACAAAGAGAACATGTTATGTAGGTAAATAATGACACAATTATTCTGATTTCAAATAAAGATGATCCAAAAATACCTCAAGGTGACAATGAGTCGTTCCTCTGGGGAAATGCTGCGCCACATGTTTGTGTCCTGGTAGGTGATTCCTGTACGAATGGCCTCAAGCAGCAGACCAAAGGTGGGCACAGACATGCGGCAAAATGAGTGAAATTTGTCATGGTGACGGCGCAGGTCCTCATAGAGGATATGAAAGTGACCTTTTGAGTTGCGTTGGGCCACAAGAGGATGAACCGAAAGCCTCCTTCTTCTCCGTGGTTCCTCCTCAACCATCTGATGGCGCTGGCCCAATCGCCGTGAAATCAGCCACGCTAACATCACACGGGTGTATACGGCATGTTTGGCATGCAAAAATGCAAACAAGAACAAACGCAGTAAGCTCACAAAACTCTTCAAACTTTTAACAACCAGGAAAAGCGTGAGAACATGTGCACTGAGCAATCATGTGTCATTCTTGGGAGGGTTTTTAACCCCTTCAAGACACAGCCTGTTTTGGCCTTCAGGACACAGCCAATTTTTTCAAATCTGACATGTTTCACTTTATGTGGTAATAACTCCGGAATGCTTTTACCTATCCAAGCGATTCTGAGATTGTTTACTCGTGACACATTGGACTTTATGTTACTGGAAAAATTTGCTCGATACATTAAGTATTTAATTGTGAAAAACACCAAAATTTAGCGAAAAATTGCAAAAATTAGCATTTTTCTAAATTTATATGTATCAGCTTGTAAGACAGATAGTAATACCACACAAAATTGTTGCTAATTAACATCACCCACATGTCTACTTTAGATTGGCATCGTTTTTTTGAACATCCTTTTATTTTTCTATGACATCACAAGGCTTAGAACTTTAGCAGCAATTTCTCACATTTTCAAGAAAATTTCAAAAGGCTATTTTTACAGGGGCCAGTTCAGTTGTGAAGTGGATTTTAGGGCCTTATATATTAGAAACCCTCAATAAGTCACCCCATTTTAAAAACTTCACCCCTCAAAGTATTCAAAACAGCATTTAGAAAGTTTCTTAACCCTTTAGATGTTTCACAGGAATTAAGGCAAAGTAGATGTGAAATGTTCAAATTTCTTTTTTTTTTTGCAGAAATTCATTTTCATCTATTTTTTTTGTAACACAGAAAGTTTTACCAGAGAAACGCAACTCAATATCTATTGCCCAGATTTTGCAGTTTTTAGAAATACCCCACATGTGGCCCTAGTGTACTTATTGACTGAAGCACCGGCCTCAGAAACAAAGGAGCACCTAGAGGATTTTGGGGCCTCCTTTTTATTAGAAAATATTTTAGTCTCCATGTCTGGTTTGAAAGGCTCTTGCGGCACCAAAACAGTGGAAATCCCCCAAAAGTGACACCATTTTGGAAACTATACCCCTTGAGGAAATTATCTAGGGGTATAGTTAGCATTTTGACCCCGCAGGGTTTTTGCAGAAATTATTGGAAGTAGGCCGTGAAAATGAAAATCTACATTCTTTCAAAGAAAATGTAGGTTTAGCTAATTTTTTCTAATTTCCACAAGGACTAAAAGGAGAAAATGCACCACTACTTTTGTAAAGCAATTTCTGCCGAGCAAAACAGTACCTTGCATGTGGTCATAAACGGCTGTTTGGACACACGGCGGAGCTTAGAAGGGAAAGAGCGCCATTTGGCTTTTGGAGCTCAAATTTAGCAGGAATGGTTTGCGGAGACCACGTCGCATTTGCAAAGCCCCTAAGGGACCAAAACAGTGAAAACACCAAAAAAGTGACTCCATTTAGGAAACTACACCCTTTGAAGAATCCATCTAGGGGTGTAGTGAGCATTTTGAACCCACAGGGGTTTCATAGATTTTATTAGAATTGGGCAGTGAAGATAAAAAAAAATCCTTTTTTTCCAATAAGACGTAGCTTTAGCTCAACATTTTTCATTTTCTCAACAAATAAAGGAATAAAAGAACCCCAACATTTGTAAAGCAACTTCTCTGGAGCACGGCAATACCCCATTTGTGGTCATAAACTGCTGTTTGGGCATATGGCAAGGATCAGAAGAGAAGGAGTGCCGTTTGGCTTTTGGAGCACAGATTTTGCTGGATTGGTTTCTTGACACCATGTCACATTTGCAAAGCTCCTAAGGTAGCAGTACAGTGGAAACTCCCCAAAAGTAACTCGATTCACGAAACTACACCCCTTGAGGAATTCATCTAGGGGTGTAGTGAGCATTTTGACCCCACAGGTGTTTCATAGATTTTATTAGAATTGGGCAGTGAAAATAAAAAAAATCCTTTTTCTTCAATAAGACGTAGTTTTAGCTGAAAATGTTTCATATTCTCAACAAATAAATGAAAAAGAGCACCCCAACACTTGTACAGCAACTTCTCCTGTGTACGGCAATACCACATACACTACCGTTCAAAAGTTTGGGGTCACCCAGACAATTTTGTGTTTTCCATGAAAACTCACATTTATATTTATCAAATGAGTTGCAAAATGACTAGAAAATATAGTCAAGACATTGACAAGGTTAGAAATAATGATTTTTATTTGAAATAATAATTTTCTCCTTCAGACTTTGCTTTGGTCTTTGAATGCTCCATTTGCAGCAATTCCAGCATTGCAGACCTTTGGCATTCTAGCTGTTAATTTGCTGAGGTAATCGGGACAAATTTCACCCCATGCTTCCAGAAGCCCCTCCCACAAGTTGGATTGGCTTGATGGGCACTTCTTGCGTACCATACGGTCAAGCTGCTCCCACAACAGCTCTATGGGGTTGAGATCTGGTGACTGCGCTGACCACTCCATTACAGATAGAATACCAGCTGCCTGCTTCTTCCCTAAATAGTTCTTGCATCATTTGGAGGTGTGCTTTAGGTCATTGTCCTGTTGTAGGATGAAATTGGCTCCAATCAAGCGCTGTCCACATGGTATGGCATGGCGTTGCAAAATGGAGTGATAGCCTTCCTTATTCAAAATCTCTTTTACTTTGTACAAATCTCCCACTTCACCAGCACCAAAGCAACCCCAGACCATCACATGACCTCCACCATGCTTGACAGATGGCGTCAGGCACTCTTCCAGCATCTTTTCAGTTGTTATGCGACTCACAAATGTTCTTCTGTGTGATCCAAACACCTCATACTTAGATTCGTCTGTCCATAACACTTTTTACCAATCTTCCTCTGTCCAATGTCTGTGTTCTTTTGCCCATATTAATCTTTTCCTTTTATTAGCCAGTCTCAGATATGGCTTTTTCTTTGCCACTCTGCCCGAAGGCCAGCATCCCGGAGTCGCCACTTCACTGTAGACGTTGACACTGGCGTTTTGCGTGTACTATTTAATGAAGCTGCCAGTTGAGGACCTGTGAGGCGTCTATTTCTCAAACTTGAGACTCTAATGTACTTGTCTTGTTACTCAGTCGTGCAGCGGGGCCTCCCACTTCTCTTTCTACTCTGGTTAGAGCCTGTTTGTGCTGTCTTCTAAAGGAAGTAGTACACAACCTTGTAGGAAATCTTCAGTTTCTTGGCAATTTCTCGCATGGAATAGCCTTCATTTCTACATTTCTAAGAACAAGAATAGACTGTCGCGTTTCACATGAAAACTCTCTTTTTATAGCCATTTGGAGAGAATTTTATCGAACCCACAAATGATATGCTCCAGATTCTCAACTAGCTCAAAGGAAGGTCAGTTTTATAGCTCCTCTAAACAGCAAAACTGTTTACAGCGGTGCTAACATAATTGCACAAGGGTTTTCAAGTGTTTTCTAATCATCCATTAGCCTTCTAACACAGTTAGCAAACACAATGTACCATTAGAACACTGGAGTGATGGTTGCTGGAAATGGACCTCTATACACCTATGTAGATATTGCATTAAAAAACAGACGTTTGCAGCTAGAATAGTCATTTACCACATTAACAATGTATAGAGTGTATTTCTGATTAATTTAATGTTATCTTCATTGAAAAAAACTGTGCTTTTCTTTCAAAAATAAGAACATTTCTAAGTGACCCTAAACTTTTGAACGGTAGTGTATGTGGTCATAAACTGCTGTTTAGGCACAGAGTAGGGCTCAGAAGGGAAAAAGCGCCATTTGGCTTTTGGAGTACAGATTATGCTGGATTAGTTTCTGGTCGCTATGTCGCATTTGCAAAGTCCCTGTGGGACCAAAACAGTGGATCCCCCCCAGAAGTGACCCCATTTTGGAAACTACACCCCTCAAGGTATTCACCTAGGGGTGTAGTGAGCATATTAACCCCACAGGTGATTGGCAGAAATTGGTGTGCACTCGATGTTGCAGAGTGAAAATGGTTTTTCAATAGATATGCCAATATGTGGCGCCCAGCTTGTGCCACTGGAGACACACACCCCAAAAATTGTTAAAAGGGTTCTCCCGGGTATGGCGATGCCATATATGTGGAAGTAAACTGCTGTTTGGGCACACTGTATCGTTCAGAAGGGAGGTAGCACCATTTGGCTTTTGGAGTGTGGATTTTGCTTGTAGTAGTTTTGTTTGGAGTCTTACTGGTGTTTCCGTTTATAATGTGGGGGTACATGTAAGGCGGGCGAAGTATATAAGGGGCATAGTCAGGTGGTATAATAATGGGGTAAAAAAAAACAATAAAATAATCCATAGATGTATGTTACGCTGTGACACAATCCTTTCTGCACAGGCCGGTGTCGCACTAATAAATGGTCTTTACTTACTCCCCTTTTGGTCCGCACTCCGCACCTTTGAAGTTTGGGGAATTTTGCTGGGAAAGTGTTGTCCTGGTATAATACGGGCGCCCTCACTTCCAGCAGATATGTTTGGCCCTCCCCTTCCTGGTTCCCTAATTTTAGGGGCCTTGATAAATCGCCACTTGAAACAGAAGAAACATTCCCCTCGGGCCGGCACAACTGCATATTTTTATTTCCTGGCTTATTGGTGCCTTGACTCATTTTATTTTTTCATAGACGTAGTGGTATGAGGGCTGTTTTTTTTTTGTGTGATGAGCTGTAGTTTTTATTGGTACCATTTTGGGGTACATGCGACTTTTTGATCACTTGTTATCCTTTTTTTTTTGGGAGGCAAGTTGACCAAAAAACAGCAATTCTGGCATATTTTTTTAGTTCTTTTTATACAGCGTTCACCATGCGTTATAAATTACATGTTACCTTTATTCTGCGGGTCACTCCGATTCCGGTGATACCTAATTTATAGCACTTTTTATGTTTTACAACTTTTTGCACAATAAAATAACTTTTGTAAAGAGAATGGATTTTTTCTGTCGTCAAGTTGTGAGAGCCATAACGGTTTTAAATTTTTCGTAGACGGAGCTGTATGAGGGCTTGTTTTTAGCGAGACGAGTTATAGTTTTTATAGGTACCATTTTTGGGTACATGCGACTTTTTGATCACTTTTTATTTCAATTTTTGGAAGACAAAGTGACCAAAAAATAGCAATTATGTCAGTATTTTTTTGTTATTTTTTTTACGGCGTTCACTGTGCGGAATAAATAACATAATATTTTTATAGTTCAGGTCGTTACGGTCGCAGCGATACCAAATATGTATGGTTTTATTATTTTTTTCAATAATAAATGACTTGATAAGGGAAAAAGGGCAATTGTGTTTTGTGTTATTATTTGAAACTTTCATTGTATTTTTTACAACTTTTATTTTAACTTTTTTTTTTACACTTTTTTTTTACACTTTTCTTTAGTCCCACCAGGGGACTTGAATGTCCAACTGTTTGTTTGATGTTCTAATACATTGCACTACCTATGTAGTGCAATGTATTAGAACTGTCAGTTGTTCACTGACAGCAAGCCGATCAGGCTCCGCCTCCAGGCGTGGCCTAATCGGCTAACGTAATGGCAGATAGGAAGCCATTGTTAGGCATCCTATTGCCATAGTAGCAGTCGCCAGCCTTGCCATCGCATGGCAAGGCTGCCGATTGCATACAAACCACTTTGATGCAGCGATTGCATTGAATCGCTGCATTGAAGGGGTTAATGCCAGAAATCGGAGCTAGCTCCGGTTCCTGGCAATAGATCGGGGTGTCCGCTGTAACATACAGCGGACACCCACTGCTGATGACGCCGGCTCAGCTTCTGAGCCGGAAGCTGAGCCGGCGCCATCTTGCCGATGGTACCGGAAGCCTCCTGGGCCCCGCCGACGACGGGACATAGGAGGATTCCGTTACAGGCTGATCGGGAGGTAAGTATTAGCCCTCCGATCGCCTTTGCAGCCACCGGCAACCCAGCGATCACGTTGCTGGGGTGCCGATGGCTATAAACTCCTCACATGCTGCGATCTCTATTGAACGCAGCATGTGAGGGGTTAATCGGTCGGATCGGAGGCTAGCTCCGGTCCTGGCCGATACCTCAGGGTGCCAGCTGTAACATACAGCTGTCACCCGACGGTGATGTCGCTGACTCAGCTCCTGAGCCAGCTTCATCTCCATCACGTACAGTTACGTGGAGATGCGGGAAAAGGCCATCTCCCATGACGTAACTGTACGTGAAATTGCGGGAAGGGGTTAAAGGGATGGCTCTCCAAAACACTGCCTTCAATTTTTTTTGCTGACGTAAAACGTGTGACATACGGATGACATACGAGCGTAAAAAACACAGACACACACCACACACGGATGTCACACAGAACTGCAACGCAGGAAAAACGCTGCATTTTTTACGCACGCGAAACGGACACCTTCGTGTGAATAAGGCCTTAGGAAGCGTCTGTGTCTTTAAGATCGACATGACTACTGATCTAGCTTCTGGGCGGTTCTGTTTACTTCCTGAGCCTATCCCACTTCTCTGTCTTCTTCCTGTCAGGTGTTGGGTGGGGTATTTATACCTGGCATCCTCCCTTTCTTTGCTTGTGAATTTTCTCCTTACTTAGGTGTTGTTATCAAGCTGTCACTTACCCTGTGCCCTAGACTTCTGGACTTCTTGGAAACTGACCTCGGCTAATCTCTCGTTAACCCCTTATTTACCGATTTTGATTATCTGCTCCCGGCTGCTCTGGCCTCTGCTGTACCAGATTTCCACTTGCTCTGTTTTAGACTTTCTGTTTACTACCTGTTCTGGTATTGCCTGCATTGCACCCCTTATCCAACACTGAACTGTGTTAGAACAACCTGGGTTCGGTGCAGCAATAACCATCCTGCCTTGCTGTGGTCTCTGGCGAATACCTCAGAGTAGCTGTAAAGGATCTGCCAGGCACAGCTTCGGGGTTAACGCCCATAGATAATCAGTCTGCACCTGCTTTTATGTCTGTGAGACTGACTCCATCTTCCACCACTCAGAGTGGCAGGCTCAGGAGTGGGAGAACCTATCACAGCCTGGCCAGACGGAGCTAGCTCCCGCCCTCTGTCTATTTATACCTGCCTTTCCTGTTCCTCCTTTGCTTGTGATTCTTCTCGTTTGGTTTCCTGGCCCTGCTGCAGCTTCTTGTACCATTGTCCTTGCTTCATATTGACCCCGGCTTGCTGACTACTCTCCTGCTCTGCGTTTGGTACCTCGTACACTCCTGGTTTGACTCGGCTTGTTTACTACTCTTCTCCTTTGCGTTTGGCACCTCGTACTCTCCTGGTTTGACTCGGCTTGTTCACTTCTCTTGTTGCTCACGGTGTTGCCGTGGGCAACTGCCCCTTTCTCCCCCTAGCTCTGTGTACCCTTGTCTTTTTGTCTGTCGTGCACTTATTGAGCGTAGGGACCGTCGCCCAGTTGTACCCCGTCGCCTAGGGCAGGTCGTTGCAAGTAGGCAGGGACTGAGTGGTGGGTAGATTAGGGCTCACTTGTCTGTCTCCCCACCCCCGTCATTACATAATCACAAGCCCATACCTAGTCTACCCTGGTCCCTGACACCACTATGGACCCCCTTGAGACCCTGGCTCAGCAAATGCAGGGTCTCTCCCTACAGGTCCAGGCCCTGGCTCAGAGGGTCAACCAGCCTGATGCTACCATGGTAGTCCCCCTCACCTCACCTCTTGAACCCCACCTCAAGTTGCCCGACCGGTTCTCAGGGGACCGGAAGACTTTTCTCTCCTTTCGGGAGAGTTGTAGGCTCTCTTTTCTTTTCTGCTCTCGGACTCATCTATGACGAGACTGACAAGACTGCTTTTGCCGAGAGTCAGCTGGTGACCTTACGTCAGGGTAAGAGACCAGTTGAGGAGTATTGCTCTGACTTTAGGAAGTGGTGCGTAGCTTCTCGGTGGAATGACCCTGCCTTAAGGTGCCAGTTAAGGTTGGGTCTGTCGAACGCCCTGAAAGATCTGCTAGTTAGTTATCCCTCTTCTGACTCCCTAGACCAGGTTATGGCTTTAGCGGTACGACTTGACCGACGTCTCAGGGAACGACGACTTGAACGTCTTGATGTTTTCTCCTCTCACGCCCCCATGATGCCTCCCGAGGTTCCGTTGCTTCCTTCCTCCCCGGAAGACTCGGAGGTACCTATGCAACTCGGGGCCTCCGTGTCCCCCCAACAACATAGAGATTTCCGCAGGAAGAATGGTCTCTGCTTCTACTGTGGGGATGACAAGCATCAAGTGAACAACTGTCCTAAGCGTAAGAATGCAGCCGGAGAACTTCCGCGCCTAAGTGATCATCGGGGAGGTCACTTGGGCGCACAGGTATTTCCCGTAAATATGAAACGTAATAAAATCTTGCTTCCCTTTCAGGTCTCTTTTGGTGGTAGGTCTGCTACCGGCAGTGCCTTCGTGGATTCAGGGTCTTCTGCTAATATTATGTCTGTGGAATTTGCTATGTCTCTAGCTATGCCATTAATTGATTTGCCTAAACCTGTCCCGGTAGTGGGTATCGACTCCACTCCTCTTGCTAATGGTTATTTTACACAGCATACCCCTGTTTTTGAACTCCTTGTTGGCTCCATGCATTTGGAGCAGTGCTCTGTACTGTTAATGCAGGGATTATCGTCCGATTTGGTTTTAGGCCTTCCCTGGTTGCAATTGCATAATCCCACGTTTGACTGGAATTCTGGGGACCTTACCAAGTGGGGTAATGAATGCTTGACGTCATGTTTTTCTGTTAATTCTATTTCTCCCCCTGAGGTGGTGAACACGCTACCTGAGTTTGTTCAGGACTTTGCCGATGTTTTCTCTAAGGAGGCCTCCGAAGTTTTACCTCCTCATAGAGAATATGATTGCGCAATCAATTTGGTACCAGGAGCTAAGCTCCCTAAGGGTAGGATATTTAATCTCTCTTGTCCCGAACGTGAAGCCATGAGAGAGTATATCCAGGAATGCCTGGCCAAGGGTTACATTTGCCCCTCTACTTCTCCGGTAGGTGCTGGCTTATTCTTCGTAGGGAAGAAGGATGGTGGTCTTAGGCCATGCATTGACTACCGAAGCTTGAATAAGGTCACTGTAAGGAACCAGTATCCCCTTCCTCTGATTCCTGATCTCTTTAATCAGGTTCAGGGGGCCCAATGGTTCTCTAAGTTTGATCTACGGGGGGCGTATAACCTTATTCGCATCAAAGAGGGGGATGAGTGGAAGACTGCGTTTAACATGCCCGAAGGTCATTTCGAATACCTCGTCATGCCCTTTGGGTTGTGTAATGCTCCCGCGGTCTTCCAGAATTTCATAAATGAGATTTTAAGAGACTACCTGGGGTTATTTCTTGTAGTGTACCTTGATGACATACTTGTGTTTTCCAAGGAATGGTCCTCCCACATTGAGCATGTCAGGAAGATGCTCCAGGTCCTTCGAGAAAACAAACTGTTTGCAAAGACCGAAAAATGTGTGTTTGGGGTGCAGGAAATACCATTTTTGGGCCAAATCCTCACTCCTCATGAATTCCACATGGACCCCGCCAAGGTCCAGGCTGTGGCGGAATGTGTTTTTTTTTTTTTTTTTTTCTCTCTCTTATCTTTCTTCCATAGAGGCCATGTTAAGGTACTCTATAAAGTAATGTGATGTCAAGGATAGTTACCCATGTTAGCAATGAATACATTTATATACTATATATTTGGCAGGAGTGTTGACATCATGACAGATATATAATGTGAGATTTATTGGAGGCCATGTTGGTCTAATACTTTGTTTAATTGTATTACTGAAATGCAAAAGTTGAGACTCTGCGAGTCTGTGTTATTACTATATTATTATTTTACAAAACTGTTTAATAAAAAACTATTGAAAACAGGCTGTGGCGGAATGGGTCCAACCTGCCTCCCTGAAGGCGTTACAGTGCTTCTTGGGGTTCGCTAATTATTACAGGAGGTTTATTTCTAACTTCTCGGTCATCGCTAAGCCTCTTACGGACCTCACTCGCAAAGGTGCTGATCTCCTCCACTGGCCTCCTGAGGCTGTCCAGGCTTTTGAGGTCCTTAAGAAGTGCTTTATCTCGGCCCCGGTGCTGGTTCAGCCCAACCAAATGGAGCCATTTATCGTGGAGGTTGACGCGTCTGAGGTGGGAGTGGGGGCTGTCTTGTCCCAGGGTACAAGGTCCCTCACCCATCTCCGTCCCTGTGCCTACTTCTCCAGGAAGTTTTCACCCACTGAGAGTAACTATGATATTGGCAACCGCGAACTCTTAGCCATTAAATGGGCATTTGAAGAGTGGCGCCACTTCCTGGAGGGGGCTAGGCACCAGGTAACGGTCCTTACCGACCACAAGAATCTGGTTCTCCTAGAATCTGCCCGGAGGCTAAACCCGAGACAAGCTCGTTAGGCGTTATTTTTTACCAGATTCAACTTTGTGGTTACCTATAGGGCTGGGTCTAAAAATGTTAAGGCTGATGCACTGTCACGTAGCATCATGGCCAGCCCTCCTTCGGAGGAAGATCCTGCTTGTATTTTGCCTCCAGGTATAATCATTTCCGCTATTGATTCTGATTTAGTCTCTGAAATTGCGGCTGATCAAGGTTCAGCTCCCGGGAGCCTTCCTGAGAACAAGCTGTTTGTTCCCCTGCAATTCCGGCTAAGGGTACTTAGGGAAAATCATGACTCTGCACTATCTGGCCATCCAGGCATCCTGGGTACCAAGCACCTCATTGCCAGAAACTATTGGTGGCCTGGGTTGCCTAAAGACGTTAAGGCCTACGTCGCCGCTTGTGAGGTTTGTGCTAGGTCCAAGACTCCCAGGTCCCGACCAGCGGGCTTACTATGTTCTTTGCCCATTCCCCAGAGACCTTGGACCCATATCTCCATGGATTTTATCACCGATTTGCCTCCATCTCAAGGCAAGTCAGTGGTGTGGGTTGTAGTAGACCGCTTCAGTAAGATGTGCCACTTTGTGCCCCTCAAAAAACTACCCAATGCTAAGACGTTAGCTACCTTGTTTGTCAAACACATCCTGCGTCTCCATGGGGTCCCTGTCAATATTGTTTCGGACAGAGGGGTACAATTTGTTTCATTGTTTTGGAGAGCTTTCTGTAAAAATTTGGAGATTGATCTGTCCTTCTCCTCTGCCTTCCATCCTGAAACTAATGGCCAAACTGAGAGGACTAATCAATCTCTAGAACAATATTTAAGGTGTTTTATCTCTGACTGTTAATATGATTGGATCTCATTCATTCCCCTCGCCGAATTTTCCCTTAATAACCAGGTCAGTAACTCGTCAGGGGTCTCCCCCTTTTTCTGTAATTTTGTGTTTAATCCACGGTTCTCTTCCGTTTCACCTGGTAGTTCCAACAATCCTGAGGTAGAGGTCGTTCATCGAGAACTGTGCACAGTCTGGGCCCAGGTTCAGAAGAACCTAGAGGCGTCCCTGAGCGTACAAAAAACTCAGGCTGATAGAAGACGTTCTGCTAACCCCTTGTTTATGGTCGGGGATCTGGTGTGGTTATCGTCTAGGAACTTGCGCCTTAAGGTCCCGTCCAAGAAGTTTGCTCCCCGGTTTATTGGGCCGTATAAGGTCATTGAAGTCCTCAATCCGGTCTCCTTCCGACTGGAGTTGCCCCCATCTTTTCGAATACACGACGTGTTTCATGCCTCCCTCCTTAAACGCTGCTCCCTGTCCTTGGCTCCCTCGAGGAAACCTCCGGTCCATGTTCTCACCCCTGAGGGGGCAGAATTCGAGGTGGCCAAGATTGTGGACAGCAGGATGGTCCAAGGCTCCCTCCAGTACCTGGTCCATTGGAGAGGATACGGGCCTGAGGAGAGGACTTGGGTACCTGCTCGGGATGTTCACGCTGGGATATTGGTCAGGAGGTTTCACCTTTGTTTCCCCAGTAAACCAGGTCCACTTAGGAAGGGTCCGGTGGCCCCTCATAAAAGGGGGGGTACTGTAAAGGATCTGCCAGGCACAGCTTCTGGCTTAACGCCCATAGATAATCAGTCTGCACCTGCTTCTATGTCTGTGAGACTGACTCCATCTTCCACCACTCAGGGTGGCAGGCTTAGGAGTGGGAGAACCTATCACAGCCTGGCCAGACAGAGCTAGCTCCCGCCCTCTGTCTATTTATACCTGCCTTTCCTGTTCCTCCTTTGCTTGTGATTCTTCTCGTTTGATTTCCTGGCCCTGCTGCAGCTTCTTGTACCATTGTCCTTGCTTCATATTGACCCCGACTTGCTGACTAATCTCCTGCTCTGCGTTTGGTACCTCGTACACTCCTGGTTTGACTCGGCTTGTTTACTACTCTTCTGCTCTGCGTTTGGCACCTCGTACTCTCCTGGTTTGACTCGGCTTGTTTACTTCTCTTGTTGCTCACGGTGTTGCCGTGGGCAACTGCCCCTTTCTCCCCCTAGCTCTGTGTACCCTTGTCTGTTTGTCTGTCGTGCACTTATTGAGCGTAGGGACCGTCGCCCAGTTGTACCCCGTCGCCTAGGGTGGGTCGCTGCAAGTAGGCAGGGACTGAGTGGTGGGTAGATTAGGGCTCACTTGTCTGTCTCCCCACCTTTTGGGAATTGCGCAACTAGTGATTCCATAATGGATACATTGTGTTATGTCTAGACATTACACAATGTATAATTTTTTTCTGGAGTGTTCCTTAATCTTCTATTTTCCCAAATACACATATGTTCTCTTAAAACTATTAAGTCTAATAATTGAAGTGAGCACTATGCAATATATTAAAAGAACTGAGGCAGATCTAGATCTTCAATCAATAGTGGTTTATTGACTTAGCATGTACAGTTGCAAGGTTTTGGTTCTTCAGCTGAAATATTGCAAATTTGTTTAATATATGCAAATTTGTTATACAGATTTAGGCTGAATTCACATGGGATGGAAATGCTACGCATTTTCTGCAGTCTTTCCACAGCATTTCTGCAGCAAAATGTTGTTGCGGATTTGACTCCTTCTGCAATGCAATGGCTACAAATGACAAGTATTAACAAAAGAAGCAGTACTCGCCTATCCTTTCCCTCAGCAATCCAATGCTGATGCTCCAGCAGCACTCCCGGTAATTGTTTACATGCAGACGACATGTGATCGCTGCAGCTAATCAGAGGGCTCAGCGGTCATGTGTTGTACTTTTGGCATTATGGTAGAAATATGATCGCGGTCACCTGCTGTCTGTATGTAAACAATCACCGGGAGTGCCATCGGAGCGTCAGTGCTGGATAGCTGGGGGAAAGGATAGGTGAGTACTGCTTCTTCTGTAAGTACATGTTATTGCAGCCATTAGAAAAACAATTTCGAAATCTGGATAACCCAACTTGGCCCAATTCATTTTAATGTCTCCATTAATGACTTTGTGGATGGAATTGATAGTACAGTGCCCGTTTTTGCTGACAATACAGGACTTTTTAGGATACTTAAAACTCAGCTTGATTGTAAAATATTACAGAAAGACCTAGATAATTTGGCAGCATGGGCAAAAACATGTCATATGAATTTTAATGTTGATAAATATAAAGTAATGCACCTAGGCTGCAGTAATAGTATTAATGCATATGCATTCAATGGAATAAAACTGAGGATAACAGAACAAGAGAAGCACCTGGATATTCTGGTTACAAGTTAGCTAAGCAGCAGTACTCAATGTCAAGCAGCAGCTGCAAAAGCATTTAGGATTTTAGGGTGTAAAGAGAGATTAAAAAAACTGGGACTGAAAGGTAATATTACCTCTCTTAATATCCCTTGCAAGGCCACATCTTGAATATGGGATTCAGTTTTGGGCTCCACATTGTAAGAAATATGTAGGAGAGCTGGAGAGGATTCAAAGGCGGGCGACTTGATAATTAAATGGGATTGAAGGTCCTATATTACAATGAAAATCTAGAAAAATTGGGCTTGTTCAGATTGGAAAAAATATGACCGCAAGGGGCTGTCACATTGGCTATTGCTGGAGCCCCCAAGCAGAGCATCAGCTAGCGCTTTGCTTGGGACTCCAGCAATGCTCTCAACTAGAGATGAGCGAACTTATGAAAAGTTCGGTTCGGCAGGTTCGCCGAATTTCGTGAAAAAGTTCGATTCGGACCGAACTAGTTCTGACCGAACCTGTAATACAAGAAAGCCCCTAAAAATCGTGTATAACACTGTTTAAAAGCCCTAGAAGCCCTGTATAACACTCTTAGCTCACTCATGAGTGTATCCAAGTACTTTTGAGCTGTCTTTAAGGCAATGTTAGTGTCAAAGTTACGCCAACATGTATGGCTATAGGAAAACGGATGGGACACGGTGATAACTAACAGAAACCACTGCACTTGTGCATGTTGTATGCTTAATGCATTGTTAAAAAAGGTACAAAAATTAACCATTTTAGGTGGCTGATGCCTGCCAGGGTTCATACATATAAGGTGGTAAAAGAAGAAGCAATGGCTTTTGACAAGCCCTCAAAAAATGTACCCTTTATGGTGGCAGATGCCTGCCGGGGTTCTTGCATACATGGATGTAAAAGCAACAAGCAATGGCTTTTGACAAGCCCTCCAAAAATTGACCCTTTTTATTGGCAGATGCCTGCTGGGGTTCTTCCATACATGGATGTAAAAGCAACAAGCAATGGCTTTTCACAAGCCCTCCAAAAATTGACCCTTTTTATTGGCAGATGCCTGCCGGGGTTCTTCCATACATGGATGTAAAGCAACAAGCAATGGCTTTTCACAAGCCCTCCAAAAATTGACCCTTTTTATTGGCAGATGCCTGCCGGGGTTCTTCCATACATGGATGTAAAAGCAACAAGCAATGGCTTTTGACAAGCCCTCAAAAAATTGACCCTTTTTATTGGCAGATGCCTGCCGGGGTTCTTCCATACATGGATGTAAAAACAACAAGCAATGGCTTTTCACAAGCCCTCCAGGCCTGCTTGTCGCAGACGGCAGTGGAGGTGTATTGATGGTAGTAGAGGTAGCCAACACAGACAGCAAGGGTGGTAGTAGTAGTAGCAACACATTAAAAAAAGAGACTGGACAGTCACAGGACAAAGCCCTGTGGTGGGGCAGGCCTGCTTGTAGCAGACGGCAGTGGAGGTGTATTGGTGGTAGTAGAGGTAGCCAACACAGACAGCAAGGGTGGTAGTAGTAGTAGCAGCAGCAGCACATTAAAAAAAGAGACTGGACGACAGTCACAGGACAAAGCCCTGTGGTGGGGCAGGCCTCAGGCCTGCTTGTAGCAGACGGGCGGCAGTGGAGGTGTATTGGTGGTAGTAGAGGTAGCCAACACAGACAGCAATGGTGGTAGACTGGTAGTAGCAGCACATTAAAAAAAGAGACTGGACGACAGTCACAGGACAAAGCCCTGTGGTGGGGCAGGCCTCAGGCCTGCTTGTAGCAGACGGGCGGCAGTGGAGGTGTATTGGTGATAGTAGAGGTAGCCAACACAGACAGCAAGGGTGGTAGACTGGTAGTAGCAGCACATTAAAAAAAGAGACTGGACAGTCACAGGACAAAGCCCTGTGGTGGGGCAGGCCTGCTTGTAGCAGACGGCAGTGGAGGTGTATTGGTGGTAGTAGAGGTAGCCAACACAGACAGCAAAGGTGGTAGTAGTAGTAGCAGCAGCACATTAAAAAAAGAGACTGGACGACAGTCACAAGACAAAGCCCTGTGGTGGGGCAGGCCTTAGGCCTGCTTGTAGCAGACGGGCGGCAGTGGAGGTGTATTGGTGGTAGTAGAGGTAGCCAACACAGACAGCAAGGGTGGTAGTAGTAGTAGTAGCAGCACATTAAAAAAAGAGACTGGACAGTCACAGGACAAAGCCCTGTGGTGGGGCAGGCCTGCTTGTAGCAGACAGCAGTGGAGGTGTATTGGTGGTAGTAGAGGTAGCCAACACAGACAGCAAGGGTGGTAGTAGTAGTAGCAGCAGCACATAAAAAAAAGAGACTGGACGACAGTCACAGGACAAAGCCCTGTGGAGGGGCAGGCCTCAGGCCTGCTTGTAGCAGACGGGGCGGCAGTGGAGGTGTATTGGTGGTAGTAGAGGTAGCCAACACAGACAGCAAGGGTGGTAGACTGGTAGTAGCAGCACATTAAAAAAAGAGACTGGACAGTCACAGGACAAAGCCCTGTGGTGGGGCAGGCCTGCTTGTAGCAGACGGCAGTGGAGGTGTATTGGTGGTAGTAGAGGTAGCCAGCACAGACAGCAAGGGTGGTAGTAGTAGTAGCAGCACATTAAAAAAAGAGACTGGACAGTTACAGGACAAAACCCTGTGGTGGGGCAGGCCTGCTTGTAGCAGACGGCAGTGGAGGTGTATTGGTGGTAGTAGAGGTAGCCAACACAGACAGCAACGGTGGTAGTAGTAGTAGCAGCAGCACATTAAAAAAAGAGACTGGACAGTCACAGGACAAAGCCCTGTGGTGGGGCAGGCCTGCTTGTAGCAGACGGCACTGGGGGTGGATTGGTGGTAGAAGTAGTAGCAGCACCAACAGCGGCACATTAAAAAAAGAGTGGACAGGACAGAATCCCGTAGTAGCAGGCGGCAGTAGCAGGCGGCAGCGGCAGCAGCAGCAGCAGCAGCAATGTCAGATCTAATCAGTGGCATCAGGCACAGGGGTTTTAAAATCCTCACCGATCCACGCTTGATTAATTTTCAGAAACGTGAGATTTTCCAAGCTGTTGGCGGACAATCTTGTTCGATTAGGGGTGACGAAGCCCCCTGCCGCGCTGAATACCCTCTCTGATGCTACACTGGAGGGTGGACAAGACAGTACACCCATGGCAAACTGGGCCAGTTCTTGCCAATGATCCAATCTGCTGACCCAGAAGTCCATGGGGTCTGGGATCAGCATTTCTGACGGAGAAAGGGCACAGTCCAGGTACGAGTGAACCTGGTTGTTTAGGTGCTGCACCTGGTGATGGTGAACATCCCTTTGGTGACTACGATGTGTGTCAGGTCGGGGTATTGGATGTAAAAATGTTGTCATCATATTTTCCAAACTGAATTGGCTGCTGCTGCTGCCGCTGCTGCCGCCTATTGCAGAGGTAGCTCTGCCAGAGGCGGTGGAACGATGAGACAGTGGGGAGCGGAGAGTGGCCCCCCGGTCAGACATGCTTGCCGTTTGAAAGCCGTGACAAGCTGGCTGCATAGCTTCTCTCGATAATAAGCCAATTTTGCCTCCCTCTCGGAAGGCGCAAAAAACTCCCCCATTCTGGCTTTATACCGAGGGTCTAAAAGTGTGGCTATCCAGTACTCATCTCTTTGCTTCATACTAACAATACAACAGTCAGCGCGCAAGTAACGAAGCATACAGCTCGCCATCCTGGCCAGCGTTTCAGAGGGCCCGTTTGGTTCTATCTCCACCCCATACTGCCATGGTTGTCCATCATCAAGGTCGTCGTCAGACTCGTCATTACCACCATCACTGTCATGTTATGCGGCTGCCTCGTCCCCTATCCCTTCCTGTGATTCCATCTCCAAATCCAGCTCCTCTTCAGGTCCTGTTTCCTCATCCTCATCCTCCTCCTCCTCAACATCCATAGCCAGATGTGATCCTTCCTCCATCCTTTGCTGAATCATCGCTGTGAGCGTTTGCTCCATAATGAATATCAGCGGCATAACATCGTTCATTCCGCTAGCGTCACGGCTCACAAATCGTGTGGCCTCTTCAAAGGGCCTCAAAACGCGACATGCGTCTCTAGCCAGCTGCCAGTGCCTGAGCTCGAAATTACACTGGCTCCAAACGCTGCCCGTCTGCTGCATCAGGAAATCATTCACGGCTTTCCGCTGTTCGTACAGACGGTCCAACATGTGCAGGGTGGAATTCCAGCATGTTGGAACGTCGCAAATCAGGCTGTGTTCTGGGAGATTGTTTTGACGCTGCAAGTCCAGGAGGGCGTGCTTAAATGCATACGAACGTCTAAAGCGAATGCAAACCCTCCTGGACATGGCCAGCACACCCTTCAAACCAACATATGACTTTAAGAAGCGTGTTATGACCAGATTGATCACATGTGCCATGCAAGGAGCGTGTAACGGCAGGGGGTAGGGAGACTGACAAGTGAGCCCTAATCTACCCGCCACTCTGTCCCTGCCTACTTGCAACGACCCGCCCTAGGCGACGGGGTACAACTGGGCGGCGGTCCCTGCGCTCAGTAAGTGCACGACAAACACGACAAACATACAAGGAACACAAGCAAGGAAAAGGGGCCGTTGCCCACGGCAACACCGTGAGCAACCAGAGTGGTGAACGAGCCGAGTCAAGCCAGGAGTGTGCGAGGTACAAAACGAAAAGCAGAAGAGTAGTCGGTAAGCCAGGGTCGGTATGGAGCAGGATCAAAAATAGCAGGAGCTGTAGCTGGGCCAGGAACCACAAGGAAGGAAACAAAAGCAATAACAAGCACCGAGGGACAGGAAGTGCAGGCTTAAATAGACCGAGGGCGGGAGCTAGCTGAGTCTGGCCAGGTTACGATAGGCTCTCCCACTCCTAAGCCTGCCAGCCTGAATGGTGGAAGCAGGAGTCAGTCTCAGGGATGTATTCTCAGGTGCTGAATGATTAGTTCTGGGAGTTAACCCCGCAGTGCCTGGCAGATCCTTTACAGTACCCCCCCTTTTATGAGGGGCCACCGGACCCTTTCTAAGTGGACCTGGCTTACTGGGGAAACGCAGGTGGAACCTCCTGACCAATACCCCAGCGTGAACATCCCGGGCGGGTACCCAAGTCCTCTCCTCGGGCCCGTATCCTCTCCAATGGACCAGGTACTGGAGGGAGCCTTGGACCATCTTGCTGTCCACAATCCTGGCCACCTCGAATTCCACCCCCTCCGAGGTGAGGATGGGAACAGGAGGTCTCCTCGAGGGAGCCAAGGACGGGGAGCAGCATTTGAGGAGGGAGGCATGAAACACGTCGTGTATCCGAAAAGACGGGGGTAACTCCAGCCGGAAGGAGACAGGATTGAGGACCTCAATGACCTTATACGGCCCAATAAACCGGGGAGCAAACTTCTTGGACGGAACCTTGAGACGCAAGTTCCTAGACGACAACCACACCAGATCCCCGACCATAAACAGGGGGTTAGCAGAACGTTTTTTATCAGCCTGAGTTTTTTGTACGCTCTGGGACACCTCTAGGTTTTTCTGAACCTGGGCCCAGACTGTGCACAGTTCCCGATGAACGACCTCTACCTCAGGATTGTTGGAACTACCAGGTGAAACGGAGGAGAACCGTGGATTAAACCCAAAATTACAAAAAAAAGGAGAGACCCCAGACGAGTTACTGACCCGGTTATTAAGGGAAAATTCGGCGAGGGGAATGAAAGAGACCCAATCAAATTGACAGTCAGAGACAAAACACCTTAAGTATTGTTCTAGAGACTGATTCGTCCTCTCCGTTTGGCCATTGGTTTCAGGATGGAAGGCAGAGGAGAAGGACAGATCAATCCCCAACTTCATACAGAAGGCTCTCCAAAACAATGAAACAAATTGTACCCCTCTGTCCGAAACAATATTGACAGGGACCCCATGGAGACGCAGGATGTGTTTGACAAACAAGGTAGCCAACGTTTTGGCGTTGGGTAGTTTCTTGAGGGGCACAAAGTGGCACATCTTACTGAAGCGGTCCACCACCACCCACACCACCGACTTGCCTTGGGATGGAGGCAAATCGGTGATAAAATCCATGGAGATATGTGTCCAAGGTCTCTGGGGAATGGGCAACGAACGCAGTAAGCCCGCTGGTCGGGACCTGGGAGTCTTGGACCTAGCACAAACCTCACAAGCGGCGACGTAGGCCTTAACGTCTTTAGGCAACCCAGGCCACCAATAATTTCTGGTAATGAGGTGTTTGGTACCCAGGATGCCTGGATGGCCAGATAGTGCGGAGTCATGATTTTCCCTAAGTACCCTTAGCCGGAATTGCAGGGGAACAAACAGCTTGTTCTCAGGAAGGTTCCCGGGAGCTGCACCTTGATCAGCAGCAATTTCAGAGACTAAATCAGAATCGATCGAGGAAATGATTATACCTGGAGGCAAAATACAAGCAGGATCTTCCTCCGAAGGAGGGCTGGCCATGAAGCTACGCGACAGTGCATCAGCCTTAATATTTTTAGACCCAGCCCTATAGGTAACCAAAAAATTGAATCTGGTAAAAAATAACGCCCATCGAGCTTGTCTCGGGTTTAGCCTCCGGGCAGATTCTAGGAACACCAGATTCTTGTGGTCGGTAAGGACCGTTACCTGGTGCCTAGCCCCCTCCAGGAAGTGGCGCCACTCTTCAAATGCCCATTTAATGGCTAAGAGTTCGCGGTTGCCAATATCATAGTTACTTTCAGTTGGCGAAAACTTCCTGGAGAAGTAGGCACAGGGGCGGAGATGGGTGAGGGACCTGGTACCCTGGGACAACACAGCCCCCACTCCCACCTCAGATGCGTCAACTTCCACGATAAATGGCTCCATTTGGTTGGGCTGAACCAGCACCGGGGCCGAGACAAAGCACTTCTTAAGGACCTCAAAAGCCTGGACAGCCTCAGGAGGCCAGTGGAGGAGATCAGCACCTTTGCGAGTGAGGTCCGTAAGGGGCTTAGCGATGACCGAGAAGTTAGCAATAAATCTCCTGTAATAATTAGCAAACCCCAAAAAACACTGTAACGCCTTCAGGGAGGCAGGTTGGACCCATTCCGCCACAGCCTGAACCTTGGCGGGGTCCATGCGGAATTCATGAGGAGTGAGGATTTGACCCAAAAATGGAATCTCCTGTACCCCAAACACACATTTTTCGGTTTTGGCAAACAGTTTATTTTCCCGAAGGACCTGGAGCACCTTCCTGACATGCTCCACGTGGGAGGACCAGTCCTTGGAAAACACCAGTATGTCATCAAGGTACACTACCAGAAAAATCCCCAGGTAATTTCTCAAAATCTCATTTATGAAATTCTGGAAGACCGCAGGGGCATTACACAACCCAAAGGGCATGACTAGGTATTCGAAATGGCCTTCGGGCGTGTTAAACGCAGTCTTCCACTCATCCCCCTCTTTGATGCGAATAAGGTTATACGCCCCCCGTAGATCCAATTTAGAAAACCATTGGGCCCCCTGAACCTGATTAAAGAGATCAGGAATCAAAGGAAGGGGATACTGGTTCCTTACCGTGACCTTATTCAGGCTACGGTAGTCAATGCATGGCCTAAGACCACCATCCTTCTTCCCCACGAAGAAGAAGCCAGCACCTACCGGAGAAGAAGAGGGACGAATGTAACCCTTGGCCAGGGATTCCTGGATATACACTCTCATAGCTTCACGTTCGGGACAAGAAAGATTAAATATCCTACCCTTAGGAAGCTTAGCTCCTGGTACCAATTCGATAGCGCAATCGTATTCTCTATGAGGAGGTAACACTTCGGAGGCCTCCCTAGAGAAAACATCAGCGAAGTCCTGAACAAACTCGGGTAGCGTATTCGCCTCCTTAGGGGGAGAAATATAATTAACAGAAAAACATGACGTACAACATTCATTACCCCATTTGGTTAGCTCCCCAGTATTCCAGTCAAACGTAGGATTATGCAACTGCAACCAGGGAAGACCTAGCACCAAATCGTACGATAATCCCTGCATCAACAGTACAGAGCATTGCTCCAAATGCATGGAGCCAACAAGGAGTTCAAAAACAGGGGTATGCTGTGTAAAATAACCATTAGCAAGAGGAGTGGCGTCGATACCCACTACCGGGACAGGTTTAGGCAAATCAATAAGAGGCATAGCAAGGGACATAGCAAATTCCACAGACATGATATTAGTAGAGGACCCTGAATCCACGAAAGCACTGCCGGTAGCAGACCTACCACCAAAAGAGACCTGAAAGGGAAGCAAGATCTTAGTACGTTTCATATTTACGGGAAATACCTGTGCGCCCAAGTGACCTCCCCGATGATCACTTAGACGCGGAAGTTCTCTGGCTGCAACCTTACGCTTAGGACAGTTGTTCACTTGATGCTTGTCGTCCCCACAGTAGAAGCAGAGACCATTCTTCCTGCGGAATTCTCTACGTTGTTGGGGGGACACGGAGGCCCCGAGTTGCATAGGTATCTCTGAATCTTTCGGGGAGGAACGAAGCAACGGAGCTTCGGGAGGCATCATGGGGGAGTCGGAGGAGAAAACACATAAACGTTCACGTTGTCGTTCCCTGAGACGTCGGTCAAGTCGTATCGCTAAAGCCATAACCTGGTCTAGGGAGTCAGAAGAGGGATAGCTAACTAGCAGGTCTTTCAGGGCATTCGACAGACCCAACCTAAACTGGCACCTTAAGGCAGGGTCATTCCACCGAGAAGCTACGCACCACTTCCGAAAGTCAGAGCAATACTCCTCAACAGGTCTCTTACCCTGACTTAAGGTCACCAGCTGACTCTCGGCAAAGGCAGTCCTGTCAGTCTCGTCATAAATAAGTCCGAGAGCAGAAAAGAAACAATCAACGGAGGAAAGTTCAGGGGCGTCAGGAGCCAAGGAGAAGGCCCACTCTTGGGGCCCTTCCTGGAGCCGGGACATAATTATACCCACCCGCTGGCTCTCAGAACCTGAGGAATGAGGCTTTAAACGAAAGTAAAGCCTACAACTCTCCCGAAAGGAGAGAAAAGTCCTCCGGTCCCCTGAGAACCGGTCGGGCAACTTGAGGTGGGGTTCAAGAGGTGCGGTGCGGGGAACTACCAGGGTAGCATCAGGCTGGTTGACCCTCTGAGCCAGGGCCTGGACCTGTAGGGAGAGACCCTGCATTTGCTGAGCCAGGGTCTCACGGGGATCCATAGTGGTGTCAGGGACCAGGGGTAGACTAGGTATGGGCTTGTTATTATGTAACGGCAGGGGGTAGGGAGACTGACAAGTGAGCCCTAATCTACCCGCCACTCTGTCCCTGCCTACTTGCAACGACCCGCCCTAGGCGACGGGGTACAACTGGGCGGCGGTCCCTGCGCTCAGTAAGTGCACGACAAACACGACAAACATACAAGGAACACAAGCAAGGAAAAGGGGCCGTTGCCCACGGCAACACCGTGAGCAACCAGAGTGGTGAACGAGCCGAGTCAAGCCAGGAGTGTGCGAGGTACAAAACGAAAAGCAGAAGAGTAGTCGGTAAGCCAGGGTCGGTATGGAGCAGGATCAAAAATAGCAGGAGCTGTAGCTGGGCCAGGAACCACAAGGAAGGAAACAAAAGCAATAACAAGCACCGAGGGACAGGAAGTGCAGGCTTAAATAGACCGAGGGCGGGAGCTAGCTGAGTCTGGCCAGGTTACGATAGGCTCTCCCACTCCTAAGCCTGCCAGCCTGAATGGTGGAAGCAGGAGTCAGTCTCAGGGATGTATTCTCAGGTGCTGAATGATTAGTTCTGGGAGTTAACCCCGCAGTGCCTGGCAGATCCTTTACAGAGCGTGTGTCAGGTGACCTAGACGCAGTGCAGCCACAACGTTCTTGCCGTTATCAGAGACAACATTGCCCAGTGTGAGTTTCAGAGGAAACAGCCAGCATGCGATTTCCTCCTTGATGCACAGCAGCAGCTCCTGCCCTGTGTGACTTTTCTCGCCCAGGCTCAGCAGGTGTAAGACAGCGTTGTGGCGCTTCACCTTGCACCTATGAAAAGAGGAGGGAGGAGGAGTGGAAGATACGCTGTGTCCTGTCGGGGACGGGAAGACCTCCAAGGAGGAAGGCAAGGAGGAGGAGGAGGAGTAGGAGGAGGAGGATGGTAGGCGCCTGGTGTCCGGAGTTGAACCAGAAAGATACAAGCGTGGAGGTGGTAATGCCTGGCATTGCTGCGGTGGTGCATCGGACTGCAAAATATTGACCCAGTGGGCCGTGAAAGACATGCACTGTCCCTGCCCATAGTTGCTGCTCCACGTGTCGACGGTGGCATGTACCCTGCTGCACACGGAGAATTGCAAGGACTGGCACACCTTTTCCTCCACATGCTTGTGCAAGGCAGGGACAGCTGTTTTGGAGAAGTAATGTCGGCTAGGTATTCGCCACCTAGGCTGAGCGCACGCCATCAATTGCTTGAAGCCGGCGGAGTCGACCAGGTGGTACGGCAGCGACTGCACCACCAACAACTTAGCCAGGTGTGAATTAAGCTGCACGACAAGTGGATGACTGGGTATATATTGTTGCTTATTGGACAACGATTCTGTAATGGATAACTGACGGGACGTAGGAGGAGCACTAGATGACAGTGATGATGATGATGACAACGACATGGTGGATAAGGCCTGGCTACTACTTAGATGACAGGGACTCAGAGCAGCAGCAGCAGCTGCAGAGGGGTCTACATTAGATGTACATGATGATGGTGGGGCATGTCGATTGTCCCACATGGCCTTGTGATGCCGCTCCATGTGTTTACGTAGAGCGGTAGTTCCTACATTGCTGCCCTGCCCATGCCTTACTTTCTGCTTGCAGATACGGCACTGTGCCATGTTTTCGTCCTCCGGGAAGGTACAGAAAAATTGCCACACGGCAGAGTACCGTAAAGAGGTAGTACCACCACCACCACTACCACCCGAGCTTGCCCCTTGTCTGGCAGGCTTTTTTCGGGAGCGTACACCAGCATCAGTGTCGCCGTCACCGGCTCCTGAGCTGACCCTACCGCTGCAACGTTTTGCAGATTGACTTCTGCCCCTACCTCGGCTTGGCTGTTTATCACGGCCAGTGCCGCCACTACTACCCTCCTCCTCTGACGCCGTCATCACCTCGTCACCTGGTTCCCACGTCCTGTCTAAAACAACATCATCATCATAGTCTTCCTCATCATCCCCGCCACTTCTGTCACTGTGTTGTGAATGTGATGTGACATCATGGCGGGCTCCATGCCCCCCCTCATTACTGCGTCTGCCACCACGGCTACCACCACCAACACCCCCACTACCGCAGCTATGCGTCTCGGACACCGCTTCCACCTCCACCACCGCCGCAACACACTCCGTTGGCTGACTCGCGGAAAACAAATCATCATCATCACTATGTTGTTCAGTATCTTCCTTCGCACCCGAGGAGATGTCTCTTAGGACTCTCAGGAAAGATGGCTTCCCGCTAGGAAGGGGGAGCGAAGACATAGATGATGGAATGGAAACGCTAGAAATACCTATATTACTACTGTCACTGTGCCAAGGAACTGTAGAGGATCTGGAATCCAACGAAACCTGGCTTGAAGCCAGATCGTCAGAGTCTTGCTGCTGAGATGACCGCGAGCCAGCCAACCAGTCCACAATGGCCGTATTGTCTAAAGTAACCCGCCCACCGGAGGAGATGGACAAGTCTGGCTTGCTGATACTGCTACTACTACCAGCAGGCACATGGCTGCTGCTACTAGTGGAACTGGGCACATGTCTTGTGCCACAAATGCTGGTACTGGGTCTGGCACCAACAGATCCAACATTTGGACTGGAAGAGGAGACGGCATGGGTGTTTTTTCCTCTACCCCGTCCTTTCACAACCTTTTTTTTACCAGACATTTCACTGCTGTAGTGCAGCAAGTTGAATCAAAACCTGGGGGATGAGCCCCTTCTAAAAGCGTATTCACACACTGGCTTGGCAAATGGCAATGAATGAGAATTTCTATCAGCCACGCCGCGGTGCACTCAGGGAATGCTGGGCCTTGTAGTACTACTACTACTACTACAAAGGCTGCCTGTATTGCAAGTTGTATTGTTATTTGTTTGTTATGTTAACGGCCGGGGATGAGCCCCTTCTAAAAGCGTATTCACACACTGACACTGGCTTGGCAAATGGCAATGAATGAAAATTTCTATCAGCCACGCCGCAGTGCACTCAGGGAATGCTGGGCCTTGTAGTACTACTACCACTACTACAAAGGCTGCCTGTATTGCAAGTTGTATTGTTATTTGTTTGTTATGTTAACGGCCGGGGATGAGCCCCTTCTAAAAGCGTATTCACACACTGACACTGGCTTGACAAATGGCAATGAATGAGAATTTCTATCAGCTACCCCGCAGTGCACTCAGGGAATGCTGGGCCTTGTAGTACTACTACCACTACTACAAAGGCTGCCTGTATTGCAAGTTGTATTGTTATTTGTTTGTAATGTTAACGGCCGGGGATGAGCCCCTTCTAAAAGCGTATTCACACACTGACACTGGCTTTGCAAATGGCAATGAATGAGAATTTCTATCAGCCACGCCGCAGTGCACTCAGGGAATGCTGGGCCTTATAGTACTACTACTACAAAGGCTGCCTGTATTGCAAGTTGTATTGTTATTTGTTTGTTATGTTAACGGCCGGGGATGAGCCCCTTCTAAAAGCGTATTCACACACTGACACTGGCTTGGCAAATGGCAATGAATGAGAATTTCTATCAGCCACGCCGCAGTGCACTCAGGGAATGCTGGGCCTTGTAGTACTACTACAAAGGCTGCCTGTATTGCAAGTTGTATTGTTATTTGTTTGTTATGTTAACGGCCGGGGATGAGCCCCTTCTAAAAGAGTATTCACACACTGACACTGGCTTGGCAAATGGCAATGAATGAGAATTTCTATCAGCCACGCCGCAGTGCACTCAGGGAATGCTGGGCCTTATAGTACTACTACTACTACAAAGGCTGCCTGTATTGCAAGTTGTATTGTTATTTGTTTGTTATGTTAACAGCCGGGGATGAGCCCCTTCTAAAAGCGTATTCACACACTGACACTGGCTTGGCAAATGGCAATGAATGAGAATTTCTATCAGCCACGCCGCAGTGCACTCAGGGAATGCTGGGCCTTGTAGTACTACTACAAAGGTTGCCTGTATTGCAAGTTGTATTGTTATTTGTTTGTTATGTTAACGGCTGGGGATGAGCCCCTTCTAAAAGCGTATTCACACACTGACACTGGCTTGGCAAATGGCAATGAATGAGAATTTCTATCAGCCACGCCGCAGTGCACTGAGGGAATGCTGGGCCTTGTAGTACTACTACTACAAAGGCTGCCTGTATTGCAAGTTGTATTGTTATTTGTTTGTTATGTTAACGGCCGAGGATGAGCCCCTTCTAAAAGCGTATTCACACACTGACACTGGCTTGGCAAATGGCAATGAATGAGAATTTCTATCAGCCATGCCGCAGTGCACTCAGGGAATGCTGGGCCTTGTAGTACTACTACCACTACTACAAAGGCTGCCTATATTGTAAGTTGTATTGTTATTTGTTTGTTATGTTAACGGCCGGGGATGAGCCCCTTCTAAAAGCGTATTCACACACTGACACTGGCTTGGCAAATGGCAATGAATGAGAATTTCTATCAGCCACGCCGCAGTGCACTCAGGGAATGCTGGGCCTTGTAGTACTACTACTACAAAGGCTGCCTGTATTGCAAGTTGTATTGTTATTTGTTTGTTATGTTAACGGCTGGGGATGAGCCCCTTCTAAAAGCGTATTCACACTGACACTGGCTTGGCAAATGGCAATGAATGAGAATTTATATCAGCCACTGTGCACTGACTCAGGGAATGCTGGGCGTTGTAGTACTACAAAGCCTGCCTGTATTGCAAGTTGGATGCAACGGGGATGAGCCCCTTATAAAAGCGTATTCACACACTGGCTGAGTAGTGAGTAGTGGATGAGCCCCTTCGATTGCTGGATTCCTGCCTTTTAGATTCCTAAAGCTTTCCCTTACTGCACAGAGATGCTATAACTACAGCTCCTGTCTGTAAAATGGCCGCTGAGCTCCGTGCATAGACTTTTATTGCAGGCTTGAGCCCGCCCCTATGCTGCCTCCCGATTGGCTGGGAGAGCCGTTTGCAAGGCATTATGGGGTAGCTTGATGTCAGGTGATCTTGTGAAATCCTCCATTTTAGGGTATGTTCACACGGCCTATTTACGGACGTAATTCGGGCGTTTTTGCCCCGAATTACGTCTGAAAATAGCGCCTCAATAGCGCTGACAAACATCTGCCCATTGAAAGCAATGGGCAGACGTTTGTCTGTTCACACGAGGCGTATATTTACGCGCCGCTGTCAAATGACGGCGCGTAAATAGACGCCCGCGTCAAAGAAGTGACCTGTCACTTCTTTGGCCTTAATTGGAGCCGTTATTCGTTGACTTCAATGAATAGCAGCGCTAATTACAGCCGTAATGGACGCGGCGTTCAAGCGCCATGCCGGTACGGCTGAAATTACGGGGATGTTTTCAGGCTGAAACATCCCCGTAATTTCAGCCGTTACGGACGCCCTCGTGTGAACATACCCTTTGATGTAACATGTGGCAGGCGCCAAAATGTAGCCGGGTTCGGTCAAAACGGGTTCGGCCGAACCCGGTGAAGTTCGGATTCGCTGCGAACCGAACTTTTCCGGAAGTTCGGACCGAAACCGGGTTCGGTTGTCCCGGTTCGCTCATCTCTACTCTCAACATTTTGTCAGTGACTTTAGGGGTTTCCTATCGCTGGAGTTCTCGAGCAGAGCATCAGCTGATGCTCTGCCTGGGCACTCCAGCACTGCTGCCAACTTCACTGTCACATTCCATATATGGACAGTGACGTCAGGAGCAGTGCTGGAGTCCCCGAGCAGAGCATGAGCTCATGCTCTGCTCGGGAACTCCAGGGATAGGAAACCCCTGAATTCACTGATAAAATGTCGGGAGCAGTGCTGGAGTCCCGAGCAAAACGCTAGCTGTTGCTCTGCTCGGGGACTGCAGCAATAGCAAATGTGACAGCCCCTTGCAGTCATGTGATTGATAACACGCTGACAGGAACAGCACAGGAAGCAAGCCCTCAGTCACGTGGGTCCGTGTCGGCGCGTCACCAATATTAGAAAAGCTACAGGACTTCCGGGAACAATTCTCCAGGTTTGAACTGCACAATTTACTACCGAATTTAAAATTAAAGTACATTTGTAAGTAGATTATATAGGTAAATCCTGGCTCAAATTACCAAAATGAATATTATTAACAATGAGTATTTTTCAAGCTGGAGCAGGCAAAAAGTCAGGTGAAATCCAAATTCCTAGAAATAAAACAAAAGTAAATCAAGTTTTTCACCGCTCGAACAGCACTGAGAAACACAGTCCAACTGGACTGTGTTTCTCAGTGCTGTTCGAGCGGTGAAAAACTTGATTTACATTTGTAAGTGACATCTTTTTACATGGAAATATTAATGCAATGCAATTTTTGACCCCCAGATAACCACTTTAAAAAAAAGGCTAGATATTTACTTTCTGATTAATGGCGTTATAACTAATCTAGCAATATAAGACGTGTAATTGATAGAGAAAGGTTGAGCTTGATTGACTTATCATATTTTTCGGACTATAACACGCACCTGACTATAAGACGCACCCAGGTTTTAGAGAACAGAAAATAGGAAAAATTTTTATTTTACTTCTTTTATAAAGAAAAAACTATTGGTTAAAAAAAATAGTTTGTTCAGTTTCACCACATTCTGAGAGCCATAACTTATATTTTTCCATTGTTTGAGCGCTGTGAGGGCTTAGTTTTTGCGGGACGAGCTGTAGTTTTTATTAGCACAATTTTTTTGGTACATTTGATTTTTTTTATCACTTTTTATCTCATTCTTATTAGCGCTATGGTGACCAAATGACAACGATTCTGGGGTTTTAAATTATTATTTTTTTATGCCGTTCACTGTGTGAGTCAAATAATGCCATATTGTAACCATTAGAGCAGCGTGTCAGAAGCTGACACCTGCAGTGTATGGAGCAGGTACGGCGCGTGAGCCCGCTCCATACATCATCCCCTCCCCGCTCCATGCACATCGCGGGTCTAGAAGGGGTTAAGTAAGGAGCGGTTAGGGGGCCCGGCGCTGCCGACTATAAGACTAGGGGACTTGACTTAAATTTCCTGATTACTTCAATAATACACTGCATTTCTTCTGTTCCTGTTACCAGTGGCGGATTATCATATGGGCGGTTTGGGCGGCCGCCCGGGGCCCGAGGCTCCCAGGGAGCCCATGGCAGCCCAAACCGCACATCATCTTATAAACCTATTCAGCGCGCTAGCGCTGCTAACTGCCGAAGATGGGGAGGAGCAGGGAATTGGCCGGGATAGGGGTATGACGATTACAAATAAAAGGTCTATTTTAGGGTAAAACTATGATATTACCAAAAAAAATAGCTGAAACGTAAAAAAGCATATTTTTTTACTATTATTTTCAAACTTTATAAATAAAAATTCTAAAATAGCAAAAAAAGGTGTGTATAAAAACGATAAAAAACGAAACCTGCATTGTCTACGGAAAAAAACGTCGCAAAAATCACGTTGTTTTTATTTTTTTTTAATAAAAATGTGTGTTTGGTGCAACTTTGTAATTATGTTTTATTAAAACATATTTTCACTTTTTGAGATACAGCTGCTTTGTATCCTGTATCCGTCAGGTCAGCAGGACTGACGGGATCAGTGAAACGGGCCCTGTGCTAAATTATAATCTTAGATGTGATAGATTTGAGGTGGATCCTGCGTGTCACTGATCCTGTCAGATACAAAGCAGCTGTATCTCAAAAAGTAAAAATATTTTTTAATAAAATCAATCACACTGATACACACACATACTAATATATATATAATATAACGTTTTTAAATGTGTACATAACCTTGTGGCACTATATACAAGGGGGAGCGCTGTGAGGCACTATATACAAGGGGGAGCGCTGTGTGGCACTATATACAAGGGGGAGCGCTGTGTGGCACTATATACAAGGGGGAGCGCTGTGTGACACTATATACAAGGGGGAGCGCTGTGTGGCACTATATACAAAGGGGGAGGGCTGTGTGGCACTATATACAAGGGGGGGCTGTGTAGTGCTATCCACAGTGGTATGTGTGTGGCACTCTTTATAGGGGGGGCTTTTTGGTGCTATTTACAAGAGGGGGAGGGCTGTGTGGCGCTCTCAACAGGGGGGCTGTATGGCACTATCTATAGGGGGCTGTGTGTAACGCTCTCTACGTGGGGGATGTATGATATATAGAGGGGGCTGTGTATGGCGATATCTATGGGGGTGTGTAATATCTACAGGGGCTGTGTGTGGCACTATGTACAGGGGGCTGTGTGTATGTGCTGTTTTACAGTGTGTGGTATTATTATATTCAGGCGCGCAGTGTTTGGTGCTATTATATTTAGGGGTACAGTATGTGGCACCATGATAACTTTATTTTCGTTTATAGGTGTGGAAATGTTGGAAAAGTGAGGAGACGTCTGAGTGGCAAATTCTGCAGAAATGAGTCATGGCCGGGAGAAGTCGTCATGAGCGCTGGACCGGATGGAGAAGAAAAGAGGAAAAAAACTACTAGAATCTGAGACGTCGTCACCTGTGAGTCACTATATTTATAGAGAATCTGTCACCTCTCCTGACATGTTTATTTTAGGAATCCTTGTATTTCACAAAAAGTCTTTCTGCAGTCCAGGACTGATAGACAATTCCCCTTGTCAGGAGGACGTGTCCCTGCACAGTGTGATACTGTCAGTATGTAGGGACACCGCGCTGTGACAAGGGAAATCGTAACACTGTTAATGCTTGCCCAAAAAGGTAGTGTTAAAAATAGTTACGGCGCGGCAGGGCGGCGGTGAGGAAGGGGGGCCCAAGTTTGGGTAACAGCCCAGGGCCCATGGTCTACTTAATCCGCCACTGCCTGTTACTGACAGGAAACTTATTAGGCTTTGCCATAGCGCACCAATAGGGTGATAGAGGGTACCCCTTCCCAGTGTCTAACCACTTGGATGCCGTGGTCGATATTCTAACTTCCCATCATGGCCATTGCATCGTTATGCCGGCTGTCAGAGTTGGCACCCACTGAGGATGGTGTGGGCATAGCTCCTGTACACGCGCCATCATGATGACATAATAGTCATTACCCGCTCGCCATGACTAATACATCATGGGGCGAGAAGTGGTTAAAAGGGTTTTTTCATGAAGACAACCACTGTTCATATGCCCTACTAGGTGTAGAGGGGAATCCTTCTCTCGGAAACCCCATCTGTGGAGCGTCACTCTATAATAGCTCTGTAGTGGCCACTGCAGGAGCATGTATGGCTGCAGCTTCCCTCAAAAAAATTAGCAGCAGGATAAGACAATTCCTTAAAGTTTTTTAATGAAAACAGTAGAATTATACATACAGAGTCCCTACTTGCTGACATAGATTCCAAAGCTTCTGACTGATGCAGTCATAGAATATATTACTATGCATATGTCAATCCGGGTTCCAAGATCTGTATTGTTTATGAAATGCTGATATATTAACCCCTTCCCTCTTTAGCCACTTTTGACCTTCCTGACAGAGCCTCATTTTTCAAATCTGACATGTTTCGCTTTATGTGGTAATAACGTCGAAATGCTTTCACCTATCCAAGCGATTCTGAGATTGTTTTCTCGTGACACGTTGGACTTTATGTTACTGGTAAAATTTGCTCGATATGTTCAGTATTTAATTGTGAAAAACACCAAATTTTAGCGAAAAATTTCAAAAATTTGTATTTTTCTCAATTTAAATGTATCTGCTTGTAAGACAGGCAGTTATACCACACAAAATTGTTGCTAATTAACATTCTTCCTATGTCTACTTTAGATTGGCATAGTTTTTTGAACATCCTTTTATTTTTCTAGGACGTTACAAGGCTTAGAACTTTAGCACCAATTTCTCACATTTTCAAGAAAATTTCAAAAGGCTATTTTTGCAGGGGCCAGTTCAGTTGTGAAGTGGCTTTTGAGGGCCTTATATATTATAAACCCCCAATAAGTCACCCCATTTTAAAAACGGCACTCCTCAAAGTATTCAAACAGCATTAAGAAAGTTTCTTAACCCTTTAGACGTTTCACAGGAATTAAAGCAATGTAGAGGTGAAATTTACAAATGTCGTTTTGTTTTTTTTACAGAAATTCATATTTTTATTTTTTTTGGGGTAACACAGAAAGTTTTACCAGAAAAATCGAACTCAATATTGATTACCCAGATTCTGCAGTTTTTATAAATATCCCACGTGTGGCCCTAGTGTGCTACTGGACTGAAGCACAGTCCTCAGAAGCAAAGGAGCACCTAGTGGATTTTGGGGCCTTATTTTTATTAGAATATATTTTAGGCACCATGTCAGGTTTGAAGGGCTCTTGCGGTGCCAAAACAGTGGAAATCCCCCAAAAGTGACCCCATTTGGGAAACTACACACCTAAAGTAAATTATATAAGGGTATAGTGAACATTTTGACCGTACAGGTTTTTTTACAGAAATTATTGGAAGAATGCAGTGAAAATGAAAATCTAAATTTTTTCAAAGAAAATGTAGGATTAGCGATTTTTTTCTCTCATTTCCACAAGGGCTAAAGGAGAAAAAACACTGCAAAATTTGTAAAGCAAATTCTCCAGAGTAAAACAATACCCCACATGTGGTCATAAACGGCTGTTTGGACACAGGGCAGGGCTTAGAAGGGAAAGAGCGCTATTTGGCTTTTGGAGTTCAAATTTAGCAGGAATGGTTTGCGGAGGCCATGTCACATTTGCAAAGCCCCTGAGGAGACAAAACAGCGGAACCCCCCACAAGTGACCCCATTGAGGAAATTATCTAGGGGTATAGTGAGCATTTTGACCCCACAGGTTTTTTGCAGAAATTCTTGAAATTAGGCCGTGAAAATTAAAATCTACATTTTTTTTCAAAGAAAATGTAGGTTTAGCTAGTTTTTTCTCATTTCCACAAAAACTAAAGGAGAAAAAGCACCACAAAATTTGTAAAGCAGTTTCTCCCGAGTAAAACAATACCCCACATGTGGTCATAAATGGCTGTTTGGACACACGGCAGGGCTTAGAATGTATGGAGCACTATTTGGCTTTTGGAGTTCAAATTTAGCAGGAATGGTTTGCGGAGAACATGTCACATTTACAAAGCCCCTGAGGGGACAAAACAGTGGAAACCCCCCACAAGTGACCCCATTTTGGAAACTAAACCCATTGAGGATATTATATAAGGGTATAGTGAGCGTTTTGACCGCACAGGTTTTTTGCAGAAATTATTGGAAGTAGGCCCTGAAAATAAAAATCTACATTTTTTCAAAGAAAATGTAGGTTTAGCTAGTTTTTTCTCATTTCCACAAAGACTAAAGGAGAAAAAGCACTGCAAAATGTGTAAAGCAGTTTCTCCCAAGTAAACAATACCCCACATGTGGTCATAAACGGCTGTTTGGACACACGGCAGGGCTTAGAAGGGATGGAGCGCTATTTGGCTTTTGGAGTTCAAATTTAGCAGGAATGGTTTGCGGAGGCCATGTCACAATTACAAAGCACCTGAGAGGACAAAACAGTGGAAACCCCCCACAAGTGACCCCATTTGGGAAACTATACCCATTGAGGAAATTACCTAAGGGTATAGTGAGCGTTTTGACCCCACAGGTTTTTTGCAGAAATTATTGGAAGTAGGCCCTGAAAATAAAAATCTACATTTTTTCAAAGAAAATGTAGGTTTAGCTAATTTTTTCTCATTTCCACACGGACTAAAGGGGGAAAAAGCACCGCAAAATTTGTAAAGAAATTTCTCCAGAGTAAAACAATACCCCAGATGTGGTAATAAACGGCTGTTTGGACACACGGCAAGTCTTGGAAGGGAAAGAGTGCTATTTGGCTTTTTTGAGATCACATTTAGCAGGAATGGTTTGCGGAGGCCATGTCGCATTTGCAAAGCCCCTGAGGGGACAAAACAATGAAAACACCCAAGAAGTGACTCCATTTAGGAAACTACACCCCTTGAGGAATTAATCTAGGGGTGTAGTGAGCATTTTGACCCCACAGGTGTTTCATAGAATTTATTAGAATTGGGCAGTGAAAATAAAAACAATCCTTTTTCTTCAATAAGACGTAGCTTTAGCTCAAAATCATTTTGTCAACAAATAAAGGAAAAAAAGAAACCCAACATTTGTAAAGCAATTTCTCCCGAGTACGGCAATACCCCACATATGGTCATAAACTGCTGTTTGAGCACACGGCAGGGCTCAGAAGGGAGGGACGCCATTTGGAGTGCAGATTTTGCTGGATTGGTTTCTGGCCGCCTGTGGGAACAAAACAGTGGAAAACCCCCAGAAGTGACCACATTTTGGAAACTACACCCCTCAATGCATTCACCTAGGGGTGTAGTCAGCATGTTAACCCTGCAGGTGTTTTGTAAAAATTTGTAAATGGGATTTTTTCCATAGATATGCCAATATGTGGTGCCCAGCTTGTTCCACCATAACGAGACAGCTCTCTAATTATTATACGGGATTTCCAGGTTTTAGAAACACCCTACAAGTGACCCTAATCCTTTGCCTGGATTTTGCGTGGTAGTAGACCTTTTTGAGTATTGCTGGTGTTTCCGTTTATAATGTGGGGGTACATGTAAGCTGGGCAGAGTATATCAGAGGTATAGTCAGGTGGTATAATAATGGGGTAAAAAAACAATAAAATGATCCATAGCTTTGTGTTACGCTGTGAAGCAATCCTTTCTGCACAGGCCAGTTTTACACTGATATATAGCGTCCTTTCTTATGCCCCTTTTGGTCCACACTCCGCACCTTTGCAGTTTGAGGAATTTTGCTGGGAAGTGTTGTCCTGGTATAATACGGGCACCATCGCTTCCAGCAGATAAGCAGATATGTTTGGACCCTCCCCTTCCTGGTTCCCTAATTTTAGGGCATTGATAAATCGCCTCTTGAAAAAGAAGAAATGTTCCCCTTGGGCTGCACAACTGCATATTTTTTATTTCCTGACTTATTGGAGCCTTAACCAAATTTATTTTTTCATAGACGTAGTGGTATGAGGCCTTTTTTTTTTGTGGGACGAGCTGTAGTTTTTAATGTTACTATTTTGGGGTACATGCGACTTTTTGATCACCTTTTATCCTTTTTTTGGGAGGCCAGATAAAAAAAAAACGCAATTCTGACATAGTTTTTTTATACAGCGTTCACCATGCGTTATAAATTACATGTTACCTTTATTCTGCGGGTCAGTCCGATTCAGGCGATACATATTTTATAGCACTTTTTTATGTTTTACAACGTTTTGCACAATAAAATTACTTTTGTAAAAAGAATGTATTTTTTCTGTCACCAAGTTGTGAGAACCATAACTTTTTAACTTTTTCGTCGACGGAGCTGTATGAGGGCTTGTTTTTTGTGAGTCAAGCTATATTTTTTATAGATTCCATTTTTGGATACGTGCGACTTTTTGATCACTTTTTTATTCCAATATTTGTAGTGCAAAGTGACCAAAAAACAGAAACTCTGGTATAGTTTTTTATGGTTTTTTTTACGCTGTTCACCGCATGCAATAAATAATATAATATTTTTATACCTCAGGTCGTTACGGTCGCGGCGATACCAAATACGAATGGTTTATTATTTTTTTTCAATAATAAAGGACTTGATAAGGGAACAGGGCGATTGTGTTTTATTTTATTACTTGAAACTTTTATTATGTTTTTAAACTTATTTTTTTCACTTCTTTTTACACTTTTTTCAAGTCCCACTAGAGGACTTGAAGGTCCAACTGTCAGATTTTTTTTTTCTAATGCATTGCGCTACCTATGTAGTGCAATGTATTAGATCTGTCAGTTATTCACTGACAGCAAGGCGATTAGGCTTCGCCTCCCAGCAGGGCCTAATCGGCTTCTGTAATGGCAGAGCTGGATTGTGTCTCCTGGTGCCATAGCAGCAGTCGCCAGTCCTGATTGCCTGTCAGGGCTGGCGATCTGCTAGCAACCGCTAAGATGCAGCGATCGCTTTCGATCGCTTCATTGAAGGGGTTAATGGCAGGGATCGGAGCTAGCTCCGGTTCCTGCCGTTACAGGTGGATGTCAGCTGTAACTTACAGCTGACTTCCGCTACTGATGACGCCGGACCAGCTCCTGAGCCGGCGCCATGTTGCCGGCGGCTACGGAAGCCGTTCAGGCTCCGCCTCTGGGCTGGGGCTGGAAGTTTTCCGTGCTAGGCAGACCGGGAGGCCAGTATTAGGCCTCCGGTCGCCATTGCAGCCACCGGAACCCCGGCAATTTCATTGCTGGAGTTCCAATGAGCTGCAAACACCTTAAATGCAGCGATCGCGTTTGAGCGCTGCTTTAAAGGGGTTAATGGCGGGGATCAAAGTTAATTTCGGTCCCCGCCATTACAGCCGGATGTCAGCTGTAAGATACCACTGACATCCGGCGATGATGGCACCGGCTCAGCTTCTGAGCCGGTGCCAAGCATTTGGCGTATGGATACGGCAAAATGCGGGAAGCACTAGCTTTCCATGGCGTACCCATACGTCAAATGTCGGGAAGGGGTTAAGGATCTTGGTTAAAAACATGACCTTATATGGTCTAAAATCCCTGCAGTAGAAAATTATTCCAAAAAGTTATTTTTGCTCATTTTGCCTAAATATACAAAAATAACTAATGATTGGTTTACCCCTGTAGATATCCGCATGTCATCCTATATTATATGAGAAAAAGAGTTGGACTCATTTGATTCTTGTGAATATACCCTTATTTTAAAAACAATTGTCAAGCTATTTCTTCTAAATTTTAATGTATGTATAGCTAAGAATTTTACTGGATGCTCATATTGATTTTTTCCATTTTTATAGTCATGGAGTAGTCAATTTGTTTAAGAAACATTGCTTTTTGAAAAAGCTACAAAAGCTGCTAAAGTCTGGAATAAATAAATATTTTATTTTAAATCAGGAAATGAGCCCAATCTCTAAGTTTGGTTTGTATTATATTCCAGCTCCTCCCAAAATAAAAACAATACAAAAAAGTTTATGCCACTTTTTCCTGACCTTGACCTTGAGATACATCACATAAAAATCGATTACAACTTAGTTTCTTGTTATTTCCACAAATAGAAATAGTAAATAAACTTGCATTTTTATAACTGTTTTGGGACATCTCACATTAAATATGAAAAACTGATATTGAAGAGGTGAAAGCGTAGGCTGCTCAAACATTGTTTGTTTCCACTTGGTTTTATTATTATATTTTTTTATACGTTTTGTATTTAGTCTTCACTTTTTTTTTTAGCAATGAGTAAATTTTTATTTTTTATTTTATTTGCATGAAAGAGGAAACATTTAATGAATTGACCTTATTATATTTGTTTCATTTTTGGGGAAAAACAACAATAATGTGATTACTAATCCCTTTTAATTGTTTATATCACATTCTAGGTACGGACATCATTAATTACAATGTTTACTCACCATCCAAAAAAGGATTTGTTTATCAATCATGAAACTATAAAAAGAAATCAGATTTGGCTGCACAATATCCATTAACATTCACCAAATAATTCTATTTTTTTACTTCAGTATTTTCTTAATTTTTCATAACGTCTTCGTTAGAGGAAAAGTGCAAGAGGCATTAAAACACAAAGTAAAAGCATTGCACGCAGTTAAATAGGGCAATACAATGCCCAAACATACCAAAATTAAATGATGAGTGAGGGAAAAGGGGAAGACAAAAAATACAAAAAAATTAAAAACATGAAAGGGATGGGGGGAAGGAAAAATAAACAGCAAAATAAACATCATAATAATCACAATTAAAGAACTGGTCATGAGTGTCTAGGAGAGAAAGAAAGAGAGCCCATACCCAGAGAATCCCCATGTCAGGTTAACGGTTTTCACGTGGCTGTGGATAGAGAGACTTTCACGGGGTCTGCAGAGGATGGTGTGTACACACTTTATCACCAAGAGATTTGACATAGAGTGAAACCAGGAAGCTCAGTCTAAGGGGACTCCAGGTATTCACCCTTTAAAGCTATTGCATTATTTATAGACTCCTTGACCTCCTGTCAGTTGCATAAGTATTGAGCATGAGAGAGATTGGCTGCTAGAACTTCTGAGAAGGTTGGAACTGGTAGAGGGATTTTTGGATGTTGGGCATAAAACAAGAAAAAAAGGTGATGACTGTGTGGAATTCCCTGTGTGGTTATTATAGGCAAATTCTACCCAATGAAGGAGACAAGTCCAGTCAACTAGAAGAGGGAACACAAAATTACCGAGAAAGTTTTCCAGAACCTGCTTGATTTGTTCGACTTTTCCATTAGATTGAGGGTGGTAGAAGGAAGAAAAGTCCAACTTAACTTGAAGCTACTTCCAGAGTCATCTCCAGAGCTTTGAAGTAATTGCTCTCATCTATTGGACACAATATGCTTAGGGAGTCCAGCCGACACGCCCCCCCCCCATATGCCCGGTGGCGCCGCTAGCAGCCGTTATGGCTGATATAGCAGTAGCGCCGCTACTACGGGGCCCGCTCCACCAATCCTCCAATAAGTATGGGCCAGGCGACACGGGCCTTCTCATGCCCATAGGCGTCGCTAGCACTGGAGGGGGCCCCGGTGCTAGCGACCACCAAATACATGCATTAGCGCTGAATCGCCGGGAATGCTCCTGATAAAATTACTTGCCCCGCCAATCAGCGCTTTTCAACGATGCTAGTGGCGCGATTACGTCATTGCACTCCTTCCGTGCTTGAAAGGTGCTGATTGACGTGGCAAATCATTCAACCCCGCCAATCAGCGTCATTGAACAACGCGTAGTTCAGCTCCAGCAGACCTGCTCAGAAGAGAGCAGATCTGCAGTGCCATCGGACTGCGCGGGAACGAGATCATGTATGTAAAGTTTTTTGTTTTTTTTTCTAATAAAACTGTGAGTGGCATTATCTATAGTGGGGGCTCTATCTACAGGGGGGGTTATCTATATGTGAGCCACTATATAGGGGGGTCTATATGTGGGGATGTGGGGCACTATCTACAGGGGGGTCTATATGTGGGGATGTGGGCCACTATATACAGGGGGGTCTATATGTGGGCCACTATATACAGGGGTGGTCTATATGTGGGCCACTATATACAGGGGGTCTATATGTGGGGATTTGGGCCACTATCTACAGGGGGTCTATATGTGGGGATGTGGGCCACTATATACAGGGTGGTCTATATGTGGGCCACTATATACAGGGGTGGTCTATACGTGGGCCACTATCTACAGGGGGGTCTATATGTGGGGCACTATATAAAGGGGAGCTATATGTGAGACACTATATACAGGGATGGGCTATATGTAGATCACTATCTATAGGGGAGATATATTTTTAGGGCCATTTCTATAGGGGTGGGCTATATGTGGGACACTATACAGGGGTTCGTTACCTGTGGGGCACTAGCTACAGGATGGCTATATGTAGGGCACTGTCTACAGAGGTGGGCTATATGTGGGACACTATATACAGGGGGAGCTATATGTGAGACTATCTACAGAGGTGGGCTATACGTGGAGCACTATCTATAGGGGAAGCTATATTTAGGGCAGCACGATGGCTCAGTGGTTAGCACTATTGCCTTGCAGCTCTGGAGTCCATATGTGGCCACTATCTACAGAGGGCTGTTTGTGGGACACTATCTACAGGGGGCTATGGGGGCACTATCTACAGGGGGCACGGTGTGTGTGTGTGTGTGTGTGTGTGTGTGTGTGTGTGGGACACAGTGTATGGTACTATTATACTCAGGGACACAGTGTATGGCGCTATTATAGTTAGTGGTGCAGTGTATGGTGCTTTATTATATTTAGAGGTATTGAGAAATGTTTTAAAAGTGAGAAGCTGAAGACATCTGAGCGGAAAACTGCAGAAATGGGTCGTGGCCAGAAGAAATCTATCATAGAGTTCTGGACCGGTAGGAGAAGAAAAGAACTAGAATCTGAGACGTCACCGGTGAGTCACTTAATGTAAATGTTTATTCTGCCACTAATCAGTACTACTCACTGTAATCTAATCACTGGTCACTAATCAGTGTAGTCACTGTATGATCTGCAGTGAGATGATGGGTGGTATGATTTTGGTTCTGGGATGTATATATGTACTGAGCTTTGTTCTGGTGCTGTATATATGTACTGAGCTTTGTTCTGGTGCTGTATATATGTACTGAGCTTGGTTCTGGGGATGTATTTATGTACTGAGCTTAACTCTAGTGCTGTATTTATGAACTGAGGTTGGTTTTGGTGCTGTATATATGTACTGAGCTTTGTTCTGGGAATATATTTATGTACTGAGCTTGGTTCTAGTGCTGTATTTATGTACTGAGCTTGGTTCTGGAGCTGTATTTATGTACTGAGGTTGGTTCTGGTGCTGTATCTATGTATGGGCTTGGTTCTAGTGATGTATTTATGTAATGAGCATTGTTCTAATGCTGTATATATGTACTGAGCTTGGTTCTGGTGCCGTATATATGTCAGAGCTTGGTTCTGGATCTATAATTATATAGGATATATTTATAATAACAAAATTGCAGGGCAGATGGAATTGTTCTCAATTCATTGTATATTTATTGGGAATCTGTCAGGTAGTTTTAACCCCTTGAACCGCCACCATGCGATAATACACGACCTGACAATATTTCCAAACATTCCCTTGTATATTTTTTTCAGATGCTGCAAAATATTTAAAATCCACTTTTAAAACGGCACACACTATATGCTAATTACTCATTAAAGGATCATGGGGCGGTGCCGCTATCCTAAAGTCACATAGTCCTGCCTCCATACCCACCTTTCCATGTTTGAGTGACATCTCCCTGGCTGAATACAACTTTCTCGGATGAGCGATTGCCTTGTGGCACTATACACAAGTGGGGGCTGTGTGGCACTATACACAAAGGGGGGGCTGTGTGGCACTGTACACAAGGGGGAGCTGTGTGGCACTCTATCTACAGGGGGTTAAGTGCGGCACGATCTACTAAGGGGGGCTGTGCTGCTCTATCTACTAAGGGGGGCTGTGTGGCACTATATACAGTGGGAGCTGTATAGCGCTATATACAGTGGGGGCTTTATGGCAATATCTATAAGGGGAGGAGGGGGCGCTATCTACAAATGGGGTATGACACTGTCTATAGGCGAGGCCATATAGCACTGTCTACAGGGGGGTTGTATGGCACATTCTACAGGGGGCACTATTTATAAGGGGGGCTGATTTTGGCACCCCGGGAGGCCCCGGTCAAGGGTTTGCTATGGGGCCCAGTCTTACCTAGTTACGCCCCTGCCCTAGGCATTGGAGTTTCCCGGTCTCACATTACGATTATTAAGACAGTACGATTTATCGTCACAGTACAGACATAGGTCATTGTTCCGTCTTCTTATATGTTCTTCAGCAGAGAGCTTAATTCTTTCTGCATGGGCTCATCTGAACAAGTAGCGGTGAAAACAAGACGTGGTTTCTGAATAGTAGGTGCCAACCGGGGTACCCAATGGACACGTTCCGTATGTCATTGCCGCTCCCAAAAGTGGAAATCTATGTGATTAACCAAGGAAATCAAATCGTTTAGTGTAGCAGGTAGATCCCGACCTGCCAGTTCATTCTTGATTCTGCATCCCAGACCTTCCCAAAATGCAGTGACCTGAACTTCATTGTTCCACTGTAACTCCGTCGCTAATGTGCGGAACTGGATGGCATATTGTCCTACTGTAGAGATGCCTTGGCAGGGTTTGAGTAGTGACAAAGCTGCAGATGATGCCTGACCAGGTTCTTCAAACAGCTTTTTAAAAGTTGTAAGAAACGCTTGGATGTCAAACATGTTCCTTTCGTATAATAGTGATACCCAGGCCAGCGCCTCACCAGATAGTAGATACAAGATGTAGGCTACCTTGGTCTGGTCAAAAGCAAATTGATGCGCCATTTCCTCAAAATGTATCGTACATTAATTTAGGAATTCTCTTGAGTCGATCTACATAGCTAGAGGGAGTCGGTAGATACAATTTAGGACTAAAGGCAACAGATTGAGGTGATGGTGGTTGCGCCACAGGAGCAGCTGGAGTGGATAAAGCATTTAAACGTGAGGAAACATTTTGTAATATTTGATACACTTGATCCTGGCAGACACATTGCCTGGATAATTCTTGGGCCAGGTCAGAAACTACAGGCAGGATTACGTCAACGGGGTCGATGGCCTGAGCAAATTGTCACGTGGCCTGTGGATAGAGAAGCTGTCACGAGACCTGCAGAGGATGGTGTGAACCCAAGGGATTTGATGTAGAGCTAAACCAGGGAGCGCAGTCTAAGGGGACCCCAGGTATTTTTCCTCTAACCCCTATACAGGTATCTGGACTTTGCTGCTGGGGAATTCCAGGCCTCTACCACCAGAATAATCTCCATTGGTGACTGCAGATGTAAACAGGCATAGTATTAAATCGGCAGACAGTATGCCGGGTCAGGTATAGCAGAGTTCAGGGCACGCGGAAAACGGGCTTTCATAGTTGATCGAGCAAAAGGTCAGAAAAGACGGCAAAGGTTCAACACAGGTCACTAACAAGGGGTCAGGGCGGGCAGCAGACAAGGATAGTCAAAGGTACAGGCAGAGTCAAAGATAGGAAATTCAAATGATCAGCAGAATATTACTAGCTAGCTAGGAGGAACTAAATTGCTCAGGCAAGGACTAAACCAGGGAGAGGTCCCTTTATATCCTTGAAAAGCTGGGTGGGTATTTAGGCACGCACTGGGCCTTTAAGGGTAGGATGGTCAGCGCGCACTAGGAAGTGCATAAGGAGAGCGGCGGGGATGGAGATCGTGACCAGCCCGGAGGGATGGAAGAATGCGGCGCCGCTGGCCAGGAGGCAGAGGACGCAGTGGCGGATTAAGTAGACCATAGGCCCTGGGCTATTACCCAAACTTGGGCCTTGCTTCTCCACCGCCGCCCTGCCATGCCGTAACTATTGTTAACACTACCTTTTTGTGCTAGCACTAACAAATGGGTGTTACGATTCTCCTTGTCAAAGGGCCATGTCCCTACTTACTGACAGTCTCCAACCATCACTGAGAGTATCACACTGTGCAGGAACACATCCCCAGACAAGGGGAATTGTCTATCAGTCCTGGACTGCACAAAGACTTTTTATGAAATACAAGGATTTCCTATCATAAACATGTCAGGAGAGGTGACAGATTCTCTATAAATCTAGTGACTCACAGGTGATGACTTCTCAGATTCTAGTAGTTTTTTTTCCTCTTTTCTAATCCATCTGGTCCAGAGTTCATGACGACTTCTCTCGGTCATGACCCATTTCTGCAGAATTTGCCACTCAGATGTGTTCGGCTCCTCACTTTTCCAACATTTCCACACCTATAAACGAAGATAAAATTATTATGGTGCCACATATTGTGCCCCTAAATATAATAGCACCATACACTGTGCCCCTGAATAAAATAGTACCAAACACTGTGCCCCTAAATATAATAATACCATAAACTGTACAGGAAAACAAGGAAAAAATCCAGCGCCAAAACGATGAAAAAGTCTTTAAAAATGAAACTCAGTTCCAATTTTATTTAGAAAAGTATTTAAAAATGAGAACAATTTTCCAACATGATTAAGGACGCTGTGGTCATCTGAAACGCGTAGGCAGCATGCATACTCTCAATCCACCCTTTCACTTGGAAAATTGTTCTCATTTTTAAATACTTTTCTAAATAAAATTGGAACTGAGTTTCCTTTTTAAAGACTATTTCATTGTTTTGGCGCTGGATTTTTTCCTTCTTTTCCTGTTTGTTCCCCACACCGTGTGCCGACACTGAGATCCGGTCGCAGCTAGCAGCAAGAATCTGCTAAAAGGTGAGCTGGAGGATTCCTCCCACAAATATTTTTTCTACCATAAACTGTACCCCTGAATATAGTTCTGTCAAATACTGTAGAGTAATGCACCACATACACAGTGCCCCCTGTACATAGTGCAACACACAGCCCCCTGTAGATAGCGTCACACACAGCCCCTGTAGATATCATACATCCTCCCTATAGCTAGCACCACACACATCCCCCTGTAGAAAGCATCACACACAGCCCCTATAGAGAGTGCCACACACAGCCCCTATAGATAGTGCCACACCGCACCACCTGTAGAGAGCGCCACACACATATCCCTGTGAATAGCACTACACACAGACCCCTATAGATAGTACCAACCAGCCCTCCCCCTCTTGTAAATAGTGCCACACAGCCCCCCTTGAAAATAGTGCCACATAGCCCCCCTTGAATATAGTGCCACACACATACCCCTGTGGATAGCACCACACGCAGCCCCCTGTAGATAGTGCCACACAACCCTCCCCCTCTTGTAAATAGTGCCACACAACCCCCCTTGAATATAGTGCCACACAGCCCCTCCTTGAATATAGTGCCACACAGCCCCCCTTGAATATAGTGCCACACAGCCCCCCTTGAATATAGTGCCACACAGCCCCCCTTGAATATAGTGCCACACAGCCCCCCTTGAATATAGTGCCACACATCCCCCCTTGAATATAGTGCCACACACCCCACTGTGTGGGATGTGTGGCACTATATTCAAGGGGGGCTGTGTGGCACTATATTCAAGAGGGGGCTGTGTGGCACTATTTTCAAGGGGGGGCTGTGTGGCACTATATTCAACCCCGCTTATATATAGGGCCACACAGCGCTCCCCCTTGTATATAGGGCCACACAGCCCTCCCCCTTATATATAGTGCCACACCCCCCCTGTAGATAGCGTCACACACAGCCCCTGTAGATATCACACATCCCCCTATAGCTAGCACCACACACATCCCCCTGTAGAGAGCGTCACACACAGCCCCCTATAGATAGCGCCACACAGCCCCCTGTACAGAGCGCCAAACACAGCCCCTATAGATAGTGACGCACCGCCCTACTTGTAGAGAGCGCCACACACATACCCCTGTGGATAGCACCACACACAGCTCCCTGTAGATAGCGCCACACAACCCTCCCCCTCTTGTAAATAGTGCCACACAGCCCCCCTTGAATATAGTGTCATACAACCCTCTCTTGAATATAGTGCCACACAGCCCCCCTTGAATATAGTGCCACACATCCCCCCTTGTATATAGTGCCACACATTCCCCCTCCCTTGTATATTGTGCCACATAGACCCCCTCCCTTCGTCCCAAGTATATAGTGCCACACAGCACTCCCCCCTTATATATAGTCCACACAGCGCTCCCCCGCTTGTATATAGGGCCACACAGCGCTCCCCCTTGTATATAGTGCCACTCAGCCCCCTCCCTTTGCCCCTAGTATATAGTGCCACACAGCGCTTCACCTTGTATATAGTCCCAAACAGCGCTCACCCGCTTGTATATAAGGCCACACAGCTCCCCCTTGTATATAGTGCCACACAGCGCTCCCCCTTGTACGTAGGGCCACACAGCGTTCCCCCTTGTAGATAGGGCTACACAGCGCTCCCCCTTATATATAATGCCACACAGCGCTATCCCCTCTAAAAAAAATATTTATATTGTGCTTACCTTCCCGCAACGGGCCGGACGCATGCGCAGACCGTCGTGATGTCATCACGTCGGCCTGTGCAGGGAGTCTTCCTAGCGCCTTATAGGCTGCAGGCCTAATGTGTCCTGCAGCCTATAGCATTTATTTGTATCTGCGTCCTGGGGACTCAGATACAAGTGAATGTGGCTGTCGCTAGCACCGGGGCCCCCTCCGGTGCTAGTGATGCCATCGGGCATGAGGGGGCCTTGCGGATCTGGTGGCCATGGGCCCCATGGGAGCTTTGGGCCCCGGGCGGCCGCCCGTACCGCCCTAATGAAGATTCGCTACTGAGAGGACGCCATGTATTGGTAAGTATACGGTGGCCGTTACAACCGTCTCCCTCCAGATATAACACCCAGGAAGAGTCCCGCAGTTGTGACCATATAGCCTTATACTGAGGAACTTTGTCTTCTAAGGTCGCTACAAAATGTTGAAAACCTCGAATAGCTCTAAATTTTAAAGTGTTATTTTTAATTGGGGATTAATTGCAACTTACAGCAATAGTCCACCTAGCAGTGGAGAGAAAATTAGTTAGCAGCTGTTTTTTTAGAGACCTATGTAATCGGGACGTTAAGTAACGCTGACCAAGGAGACAAGCTGATTTGCAGATTCAGTTTAGCCCAAATCCACCTCTTCTCGAGTCTGAGCCACTAGGCTAGCAGGCCCATATTTGCCACTATGCAATAGGGGTGCATTGCCTAGGGCGTCCAGTAAGGGGTGGCGGCTGCAGAAGTGTTTTTTTTTTCTCCCCTAAAAAAACAAAACAAAACTGTGACCTGACTGACTGGCAGTCAGGTCACTCTGGGGAGGAGGGGGGAGTGGGTGGGGTTTTGAGTCACGAGGCAGAGCATCTACTAGCGCTCTGCACTGGGACTCTGTTGCTGTGGAAGCTCCTGACATCACTGTGCATATATGGATAGTGATGTCAGGAGTTTCTTATTGCTAGAGTCCCCGTGCAGAGCATCAGATAGCGCTCTGCCTGGGGACTCCAGCAGTATTGCTGACATCACTGTCCACTATTAGTGCTCTTCCTAAGGATTCCGACTTTGAGGAAGCCCCTGACATCACTGTCCATATATGTACAATGACATCAGGAGCTTTCCCTGTACCGGAGTCCCGGGTCACAGCTTTTACTAGCGCTCTGCCTGGGGACTCCAGTACCGCTCCTGACATCACTGTCCCTATATGGACAGTCCAAGGAGAAGAGGCAGCACTCCAAAGTGGAAATATAAAATATCCTAAAAGTATCCAATGTAATCAAAGTTGAATACTCAAGTTATCAATTCCAAATAGCATCAGGAAAGAAAGCCAAGAGGATAGAGTCGTCCCCGTAGACATAGAAACGCTTGTGCATAGAGACTACTGCAAGCGAAGCAGGTCAAAAAGGAGTTGAAAGAACGGGCTAGTTCCACTGAGGGCAACAGCACCTGGGAGACCCAGGAGGGATCTGAAGGAATAGCCGTAATGGGTTTGTAATGTTGCGATGATGTAATTATCAATTAGTAAACTTAGTAGAATTAGTGGGGGACAGTATCTGTATCTGTATTTAGACTTTTCCTTTTTTTTAAACATATTGCAATATGAAGGGTTTGTTTGTTTCCATTTACTACGTTCTGACGTCACAGCAGTTAGTCTTTCTGCCAGTTTTTTCTGTCTTTGAACCTGCTTGTATATGATTTGTGAGTATATAAGGTGTGTTTTTATTTCTGTATGTCTAATGGCCTGAGGAAGATGTTGGTGATGAAACGCATATTAAAGTACACCGCAAGGAGACAGCAACTAATAGTTTCCTTGAATGGAACAGTTGTCACCCTTATCCCCTTAAACGAGGAATTCCCAGAGGCCAATTTATGAGAGTACGCCGGAATTGTAGTTCAATGGACGATTTTGAATCACAGGCACATGACCTCACAAACAGATTGAAGGAGAGAGGCTTCCCTAAGGGGGTAATTAGAAAGGCCTATGAGGGAGCGAGGGATGCCGATAGGCAGAGTCTTTTAGTCCCTAGACAACGCAAAGAAGAAAGGGTCACCAGGCTCATAGGTACTTTTGACTCCAAACAATCTGAGATCATGGAAATACTCAAGAGGTACTGGCGTATTCTAGGTGCCGATGCGGACCTGGCGGATCAGATAACACAATGGCCTTCAGTCACGTTCCGTAGAGGAAAAAACATTAGGGACAGAGTGATGCAGAGTTGTTTTGACCCTTTAATCCATAAGGGTACTTGGTTGGACAGGCAGATACCAGGCACACACAGATGTGGTAGTTGTAGAGCCTGTGATTTTATCCAAACGGGAAAAAAATGTAAAAGTGTTACCACCAATTTTGAGTATGACATCCGAGATTTTGTGAACTGCAAAACGGCTGGGGTGGTCTATTTAATTACATGTCCGTTCCCACTGAACTATGTGGGCAAAACGATACGGCAGTTTCGGCGCCGGATTAGGGAACATGTTGGAGACGTTACAAATTTAAGAGACACTTCCATATCAAAACATGTACATGCAAAACATCAAGGCAGGGCAGAATGTTTGAAATTTCAGGCAATTGAGTTGGTACGTCCTCCTAAACGGGGAGGAGATTGGGATAACATCATTTTGCGCAAAGAGGCCCAATGTATTTACAGACTGGCTTGCGTACATCCTGAAGGTTTAAACGAGCAAACAAATTACACCTGTTTTATTTAAACTCATATAAAGTCATAAGGCTTTGTGGGTCCCATGAGTGGGGCTATGGCAATCCAATCCTAGTCCAAACATAGTTACTTGCAATATACCATTTAAAAGTAACAGGCATGACAATTTAGTCCAGAAGTGGTTCAAATGTTCTAATTGTGGCTGACATTAACATCGTCTTTCCATTCGTACAGTATATATTTCCAGGGTAGGTGATTCTATCATGGTAGTCCAATTGCGGTCCTAAGCTGATCCGCAATATGTATCCAATCCAACATTGTTATACTCCATCCTTTTATAGTAGGAGGCTCTGTGCGGCAAGCAGATACTTTTACAGCCTCTCATTCGGTCTGCACACTCTGTGGTGTTTACACTGTGGCTTCCGGGTATGTCAGCTGACGGCCGGGAGTCACATGGTTTAGCGTCACGGATGTGGTGGGTTAGTATGATTGGCTGGCTTGAAGTATGCCGCCGAGGCCGGGGGGAGGAGTATTGAGTTTATAGTTACTCTCAGTCCCGTAGTGAAGCATGCCGCTGACATCTATGCGTGCATGCTTCCGTGTTGTGCAGTAGAATACCTGCTGCTGAAGAAAATATCGCTGGCATCCTGGCCATACTGACAGACCCCTGATGATAAGTATAGAAACGCGTAGGGTCGGGTGAAGTGAAGGAATTTTGCGTAGGGGGCAGTGGTATTGTTGTGCATCTGTGCATTGGGAGATTCAGGCGCGGTAAACGCAGGCTCCTGTGTGTACGAGGGTCTAAACCACTGCTACACCAATGTTCAAACGCTGATTCCACAATTTGTTATCTTTGTTATATACCCAGTCATTTAGGGTTCGCAAATGAACTAGGATTTGGAGTATTTTGTTTAATACGTTTTTAAACACACGGTTGGGCTTTTCACAGTGGTGATTGTACCCCTGTTTTTAGATAGCTATGAATTAAAGTTATATATTTTACTCATTATCACTTCAGTGAATTTCCTGATGAAACGCGTAGCCTTATGCATTGCTGATAAACCTGTTATTATATACATCTTTTTCGAGGATCTTCCCCTGATGTTTGCAGCACTGTATGTGGTTCAGTTTCCTATTTCTATTTGTGAGGTGAATGAGGCCTAATCTGGTTACTAGCAATCATTCACCAAATTTTGAAAGCAGGTGAATGACAGCTAATAACTCTTAGTGCAGGGACTCCTTTGTGTGTGTATTGTTTGTTAAGGAGTCCACGTGCTAGGTCTTTTTAGGTCTTCTCAGGTGATCCTGCGCCCCTTACAAGCATCAGCAAACTAGGCAGTGACAGCTCTAAGCTGTCCTTGGTTAGTTTACATCACGTGGTGTCTGGTTACCTCAGTTCATTGTCCTACTGTTAAAAGTAGGCCAATGAACTGAGGTAACCTGGGACCACGTGATGTAAACTAACCAATTACAGCTTGGAGCTGTCACTGCTTAGTTAACCGTCATGGAGGACATTGCATCTCTAGCGCTGGACCCAGGAAAGGTAAGTATAATAATTTTTTGCTGTATTTTGTTTTTTCTTCCACATGGTGGAAAGTATTAAAAATGAAATAAAATTAAATAATAATTTGACATGTTTTCCTATGTTGGCCACCAGAGGGAGCACTTCCCAGAATTACAGAAAGGTGAATAAGGCAAAGCAACCTGACTCACAGCTGCTGTAAATGTGGGAGGGAATCTCACCCCCCCCTCCTACAAGCCAGGAAAATGGCAGCTGGCAGAAGCTATAGGGCATACCAAAAGGCTAAGGGTGTGTTCACACGCTTACTAAACAAAGGGAAAACAGCTCCTGATTTGCAGCCATTTTTTAATCAAACTCGCGTTTTTGGTGGCATTTTTTAAGGCCGTTTCTGGAGCTGTTTTTCTATAGAGTCAATGGAAAACGGCTCCAAAAAACGTCCCAAGAAGTGATATGCATTTCCTTTTGGCGGGCATCTTTTTACATGCCGTTTTTGGAAAACGGCCGTGTAAAAAACGCCCCGTCGGAACAGAACGCCGTATTTCCCATTGAAACCAATGGGCAGATTGTAGGCATTCTGCTTTAGATTTTTCAGCCGTTTTTGGGGACATTTACAGCCCAAAAAATGGCTGAAAACACTGCGTGTGAACATACCCTTAAAATAATGAAAGTGAAGTGAATGACTTTTCAGTTGACAGGTTCACACCGCGTGTATTTGACATGTTTTTTTGCGCATTTTACGTCCCAAAAACGGCATCAAAACGCTTGATTACGCTTGATTTTGCATGTTTGGGGGGGGGGGGATTTGTGTGTGTGTTCTTCAAAACAGCTGATAAGTGGCTATGAAGGATAAGCGGCGCCCGTGCATACTCCGCTGCACAAAAATAGGACACAGCTCTGCTGCGCACACTACACACACAGTTCTTCTGCACACAGACACACACACTCAGCACTGCTACATGCAGACACACACTCAGCTCTGCTGCACACACACACACATACACACACTCAGCACTGCTACACACACACACACACACACACACACACACACACTCGGCACTGCTACATACAGACACACATTCAGCTCTGCTGCACACAGACACATACAACTTTGCTGCGCAAGCGCACACACACAGCTCTGCTACACACAGACACACACACACACACACACACACACACACACACACACTCAGCACTGCTACATACAGACACACACTCAGCTCTGCTGCACACAGACACACACAGCTCTCATGCGCGAGCGCGCACACACTCAGCACTTCTACATAATGACACACACTCAGCTCTGCTGCACACAGACACACACAGCTCTCCTGCGCGAGCACACACACACTCAACACTACTACATACAGACACACACACACTCAGCTCTGCTGCACACACACACACACACACACACACTCAGCACTGCTACATACAGACACACACTCAGCTCTGCTGCACAAACATATACACACACACTCAGAATTGCTACACACACACTCAGCACTGCTACATACAGACACACACACACACACACACACACACACACAGTTACAGCAGGTGTGGGGGGGGGCTGCCGGGTGGGGGTCATTGGGGTGGGGCTCCAGGGGGGTGCCGGGGGGGTCACGAGAGCGGGGGTCTGTGCGAGAGAGAGACACACAGACAGAGACACACACACCTTACCTGCAGTGCAGCCGGTCTTCATAATGGCGCATGACTCTGCTGGGTGGCTCTGAACTGCGTCTGCACAGTACAGAGCCAGATAGCAGAAGCAATGAACGGCTCCCGTTCATTGTGTCCTATGCATTGTGCTGCCGTATTCCATCTGTGTATGTGTCATTAAGAGACACATACACAGATGAAATAAAACATGGAGCCCCCATTAAAGTAAGGAAGTGTTAATAAGAAAAAAATTAAATAAAGTCAATATAATATTTTATTTAATAAAAACATAAATTAATTTAAAAAAAAGAATCATGACACTGTCCCTTTAACATTATTTTTTACTGGATCATGGCCGGCTCTTCCAAGTACCCCCGGTGACGGTGGGTACCGGGGTAATAATGGGGGGTTACTATTAGTCTTTTCACCGGCTAAGACGCGGCAGATAGCGGCCATTACTAAGGCAGTGGTTAAAAAGTTAAAATGATACAGATTTTTTTTAAAATATTTTATTGAAATAAAAAACCCTCACACAACCCTTGCCAACTATTTTTTTAAGAATAAAAAAAAATACTGTCATCGAAGTAGTCTTCGAATCCGACATAGTCCAACAGCCGAACCTGTGAAAATACACAAACACAAAAACAAAAATGAGTAACACATATAAAAGCAAAGCAATTATTAAACATACCTTTCCTGGGTTCAGCGCTGGAGCTCCAATTTCAGTGGGCTACACTTGTCCTGTAACTTTGGGAGTTATAGGGGGTGTCAGCACTAAAAGCGCCAAGGGCAGCATCAACTCTAAATACGGCCCTATGGACAATACCACCAAATGCGACACAATGTTTATACTTCACCGCAGCTGCAGAACCATAAATTAGAGTGAGAGGGAAATATTTTCGCCAGTCGTACGGGAGTTAGGTACCATCTAGTTAAGAGTTTGTATGATATTTCTTTAACGTTGTATAAGCGGGGGACAAGTGTGGACATTATGCCATATCTGCAGCCCATACTAAGGAATTTAATTATTGCAGCCTTAACAAGCCTTAACAAGTATATTGGGGAAAACACCCAAAAACATATATACAATACCTATAAAAAGTAGGATGAAGAAATGGTAAAAATAATAGGATGAAGAAATGGGATGGACAGTACCATTCATCTAAGGGCCTGTTCACACCCGCAGTGGCTTACGTTTTGGATTTTCGTTTATCTGTTCCGTCAGAGGAAGAGATAAATGCAAAGCGAAACAGAAAGCATCGCTTCTGTTTGCATCACCATTGATTTCAATAGTATTTTTTTTCACTTGTTTTCCGTTTGCTTCCGTTCCGCTAGGTTTCTGTTTTTTTTTACGAAAACAATATCGTGGTCGGGAGCACTATTCACTTCCGTGAAGAAAATAAAACGGAAACCTAACAGAATGGAGGCAAACGGAGATTAACTGAAACAAAAAATATGCCGTTGACATCAATGGTGATGCTTTCCGTTTGGTTTTTGTTCATCTGTTCCTTTGACAAAACAGATGAACGGAAATCCTAAATGGAAGCCATTACTGATGTGAACAGGCCCTAAGAGACACTCTGGCAGCCCAATTTCCAATATATTTAAGACTTTATACATTAACATTTATTGGATACTTTCCCATGTTAGGCTATGTTCACACGCTTAGCAAAATACGTCTGAAAATCCGGAGCTGTTTTCAAGCAGAAAACAGCTCCTGATTTTCAGACATATTTGTAACAACTCGCGTTTTTCACAGCGTATTTTACGGACGTTATTGGAGCTGTTTTTCAATGGAGTCAATGAAAAACGCCTCCAAAAACGTCCCAAGAAGTGACATGCACTTCCTTATCACGGGAGTCTTTTTACGCGCTGTATTTTGACAGCCACGCGTAAAATTAAGCCTCGTGGGAACAGAACACCGTAAATCCCATTACAAGCAATGGGCAGATGATTGGAGGCGTAATGGTGCCGTTTTTTCAGGCGTAATTCGAGGTGTAAACGGCCCGAATTACGTCTGAAACCACTGCGTATGAACATATCCTAAGACTAGATAATAATAATAATAGCAATAAGAAATATTACATAATAGTAAAATCAGAACGTATTCTTCTTTCAATGAGGCCTCATTTACACGAGCGTATTATACGCGCGTGCGACGCGCGTGCTTTTCACGCGTGTCGTACGCACCTATAACAGTCTATGGGGCTGTTTAGACGATGCGTGAATTTTGCGCAGCGTGAGTGCGTTGCGTAAAACTCACGACATGTTCTATATTCTTGCGTTTTTCACGCAACACGCACCCATTGACTTCAATGGGTGCGTGAAAACAACGCATGCCACACTGACGGTCCTGCGTTGCATGCGCGAAAATCACGCAAGAGCTGTCAAAAGGATGAATGTAAACAGAAAAGCACCACGTGCTTTTCTGGTTACAAACATCCAAACGGAGTGTCAAATTAGAGATGAGCGCACCGAACTTCACTGGGTTCGGCCGAACTCGTTTTAACCGAACCCGGCAAAAAATGTTCGGGTACGCGACGTCAGGAGACAGTCACTGCCCACGGTGCTGAAAGACTTAAACTGTTTCAGCACCATGGACAGTGACTTTCGATCACAATATACATATACGTGTAAACAAAAAAAGAAGTTCTGACTTACCGATAACTCCCGGCTTCTTCCTCCAGTCCGACCTCCCGGGATGACAATTCAGGCCAAGTGACATCTGCAGCCAATCACAGGCCAAGCACAGGCTGCAGCCAATCACAGGCCAAGCACAGGCTGCAGCCAATCACAGGCTGCAGCGGTCTCATGGCCTGCCGCGTCATCCTGGGAGGTGGGGCCGGATGACAAGAGAGGGACGCGTCACCAAGGCAACGGCCGGGAGACCGGACTGGAGGAAGCAGGCAGTTCATGGTAAGTGTGAACGTCTTTTTTTATTCACAGGTTGGTGTAGATTGTGATCGGCATTCACTGTCGAGGGTGCTGAAAGAGTTACTGCCGATCAGTTAGCTCTTTCAGCACCTTGGACAGTGACGGGCGTCGACTACCTCATCTCTATGATGGCGGCTGCGCGAAAATCACGCAGCCGCGCATCATACACGGATGACACACGGAGCTGTCAATTGCCTTTTGCGCACGCAAAACGCAGCGTTTTTTTGCGTGCGCAAAACGCACACGCTCGTGTAAATGAGGCCTAATACATATTTGACACCATCTTGAAAAAATTTAATAAAAAAAATATCCATTATATAACATTTTGCTCTTTATTTCGCTCTCATTGTCACCCATCATTGTTCTTTATTGCACTGTCGAACTTAGAAAACCCTTTGTATTGCAGTCATAAGACATGAAGGTTGAAGTGCTTTGTTTTTCTGCATTTCCTTGCTTCTACATACCTTTAAAATGGAAAATTACTTATAACATTAAAAAATAATTGTTCACCAAATCATGTATATCAAAAATGAAGCAGAGTTTACTGATTTTTAAGACAAGTCTCATGCATCATGCCAGGGGAATATATTAGGTTTGTTGACCTTACCCCAAAAGAATCATAGGGATAATCAAGCCAAGAACCCCGTGACCATAATTAAGCTTCCAGGAACACTCTAAAACGAATCCGATTTTAACCCCTTCCCTCTGCATGCATTCTGGTCTGGGCCTTGATAATCAAGCAGTTGTTTGCGTTTTTCCATCGTCGCTTTCAAAGAGCTAAAACTTTTTTATACTTTAGTGGACTAGCTGTATGAGGCCTTATTTTTTGTAGGATGAGTTGTATTTTTCACTGGCACCATTTTGGGGTGCATATAATTTTTTTATTAAATTTTATTAATTTTTGGGGGGGAATAAAAATAAACCAGCAATTCTGCCATTGTTCTATGAATTTTAAATTTACACCGTTCACCATGCTACGTAAATAACAGGCTAACTTTATTCTATGCGTCGGTACGATTTTGGCAATACCACATATGTAGAGGTTTTTTATGTTCTACTACTTTTGAACAACAACAACGACACTTTTGATCTAAAATTATTTTCTTTGGCATCGCCGCTTTTCAAGAGCCATAATTTTTTTATTTTTTCATCGATGAGGCCATATGGGGCTTGTTTTTTGCGGGACTAGACGTAGTTGTCATTTTGGGGTACATGAGACTTATTGATTAACTTTTATTATTCTTTTTGGGGGGGCAATGGAAAATATAGCAATAGCGCGCATGCTATGCTGCTTCTGTAGCTACCATTCACTACTATGGGAGTTACAGAAACAGCATAGCTCAGTGAGCTGCGCTGTTTTCTTCTTCATGGTAGGAAATCACATGCTACAGCCGCAACACTAAGCGGTAGAATGGGGTTTTAGAGATAGGTGCAGGCCCCAGAGACCCACATCTGTCTGAGATTTATGACATATCCTGTGGATATGTCATAAATGTCCCTGATGGGAAAACCCCTTTAAGGTGGCATAGGAGCAAAGAGTCTTCTTCACAAAATCAATTTTAGGTTCCCATGAGAATTTAACTGGTTCCCGACCGCTGGGTGTGTTTTTACGGCCAGCGGTCAGGGTCCTTAAAACCCGAGCCATAGACTCTTTACGGCTCGGGTTTTAACTTGCTGCCCGAGCGATCGGGCAGCTGAATGTCGGGTCTCCAGCTGTCAGTGACTGCCGGGGACCCTGAGGAGAGGATAGAAGCAGCTTTCGCTGCTTCTGTCTTCTCTGATCACTTGTACACAGCGCTCAATGAACGCTGTGTATAGGAATAGAGGCAGCAGCAGCGGCGCTGTCTCTATTCCTCCCGGTGTTCATGTGACTGGTCACATGATCGCTGGGTACCGTTAGTGGCAGACTGCTGCTGGGTCTTACTAGACCCAGCACAGCCCTATTAGTGACAATCGTCACTATGAGAGGGCTGATTTCCCCTGTAACTGGGGCTGCTGTGCAGCCCCAGTTACAGTGGAAAAACATGGTGTAAAAGAAAGAAAAAAAATATATAAAGTTCCCCAAAGGTCTTTTTTGACCTTTGAGGAACAGACCATAGTAATAAAAAAATAGTAAAGTAAGGTGCAAAAAAAAATTAATAATAAATACACATAAAATACCCACCCCCAAAAAAAACTTCCCCCCCGCCAATCATTGTTATAACGCTAGCGCTGACCCAATTACCCTAATATAGACATGTAATATATTAAAATTTACGGTAGACAATGACGATCACAAATAAAAGGTCTATTTTAGGGTAAAACTATGATATTACCAAAAAAAAATAAATAGCTGAAACGTAACTATTATTTTCAAACTTTAAGAATAGAAATTCTAAAATAGCAAAAAGGATGTGTATAAAAGCAATAAAAAAAAGAAACCTGCATTGTCTGCGGAAAAAAATATCGCAAAAATCACGTAGTTAGCCCAATAAATAAAAAAGTTATAGCCATTTAACTAACACGTGCTAAAAAGGGCTAAACGGTGTCTGGTCCTGAAGGCTTAAAATAGCCCGTTCCTGAACTGGTTAAAGTTGGCTTTATCTTAATCTCTTTTTCAGGCATCATCTGTAAAGTGAGCGATTTTCATCAATGGCAATTGTGCACTAAGAAATTCACCCTAGCAACTTCTCTAAAACTCTCTACTGTTATTTAGTATTTACAAGAATAGTATACAGCAATATCTTATTCTTAACTATGTGGCATGTAGTAGTTAGAAATCACAACCATTTATTAAAGCAATACTCCGCACAAAATTGGTATACTGTGTTATGGCTACTGCAGAGCCTGAATAGTGTGGTACATGACCCAGAGGTTTACAGAACACCAAAGAGAAAAGTCATGCACCACCCATTCCAGTCTTGTATTAAGTATATTATATTAGCCCACATTTACTAAGACTGGCGAATATTATACTGATCTTAGTAAAGGAGACAATTGGTGTGATTTTTGCCAAATTTAAAGAAATCCGCACACCTCTTAATAAATGTGGTGCACTTTCCACTGTCTGAAAGACAGCAAAATAAAAAAGGAGGCAAAAATAGAAGGTTAAATGGAAACTCTGCTGGCTCCTTTTGAGTTTTATTAGAGCCTTTGCACCATATCAAAACAAAACAAACTAATACAAGATTTAGACTATATTTTTCATATATTCTTTAAATTAGTAATTCATTTTATTCTATTATGTACACGAGTACTTAGAGACTGACCCTTTGTCCGATACTTCTTGCTAACTTCTTGCAAATATCAGTAGGGGACAGAGGGAAGGGAGCATGATTGCTGGATCTGACTACACAGGGTTTGTTTGTAGTCTGTAACCATGGAGATGCATTGGTTTGCATAGCTGAAATATATATTTTAGATTTATTGGAGAAATACAAATATAGTTTCAAAGATGAACATAACTGAAAAAAACCCATGGCTGATGTGCTCTGAAACTGATCAATGAATATTTTAGAAAGTTAGAGAATTTTACAATAAATAAAAACAAGTGTTTGTATTAAAACATGTAACTTGTGGCAGTCCTTAGTTCAAAATATATTAGAAAACATTTTCTTCTGTTGGATAGTGTTGATGTTTTCAAACTATACACTAATCATAAACCTCGAGGAAATGACAAATGGGGTTGTAAATCGTGGTGACATATAGTATGCTTGGATAATGCTGCCTCACAGGGGTGTAGTTGCTCAGATGTTAAAGGTAAAGGTTTCACAAAATGACAAGTCACTCTCCCATAACAAAGCTTCCCAAATGTTGGCAAACCTGTCCATCTGTGTACATATGTACGTATATAGTATATACATATAGAGAATTTTCCCAAATGCTTTATTCGCTATTTATTTAACCAGAAGGATGCTAAGGGAATAAAACAAAGCTTTCCCTAAAGAAATACATCAGTCACATGTGTCACTCTGTGACACTACAAATCACCAAAGGCATTTGGTAAACTTTAACTGCTGTCACATCTGTAAAGGTTACATAGTCTGCTGAAATACAAATCGATTACAGTACAGAAATGTGCAATAAACCATCTCATTTAACTCTTGTGTTGCCTGTACTTTGCTTTTTCTGTAACGCTTACATTATTTTAAATTATTATTTTAAGCATGATTTTTATTCCTTCCAAATATGTATTATATAATATTATATCTATTATATGTCACCATCTGTGGGCATGTGGACCCACTGGGCCGTACCGCCATAGCGGGATAGCAGCTGACCAAACAATGTACCAAGTAAAGTCTATAGCTCGAGCAAGGGTACCTGTGGTAGTACAGACAGTAGTGGTGGCTAGGCTCTGATGGGACCTTGGCAGCAGACACCAGGCGTGGTGTGACACAACACAACTCCAAATCTTTTAAGGCACAGGAACAAGGTAGAACGGGATACAGGATACATGTAGCAGGAACGGGAACACTGGGAACAGGAAAACACTAAGGGACCATTTGCTAGACTGACACAGGAAAACACAACAACGCTCAGACAATGAGTGAAGGGGCAGGGACCTTCTTATAGTCCAGGGTGATTAAACAATTCTAGACATGCTTGTGCGCTGGCCCTATAAGGCCAGGGACTGAGCTCACGCGGGCACCCTAGTGGTCACTGCAGGCCAGGACGGTCGCATGTGCTGGCATCTCTGGGAGGAAGGCGTCAGAAGGATGAGAGGAGTCTGCGGTCAGCGGCTGTGGACGTTACATTATATATAATATACTAAGACATAATCTTAATTGACATACTACTAGACATTTCTACTCTTGCTACTAGATATATTACAGGGACTATTTAACATCTAAAATGCAGAAGCTACCAAAGTGGAATCACAAGGTTCAATCTAAAGCTTAAAAAATGAAATAGGGTTTATGCCTGTTTTTAAAATCAATCAGAAAGAGTTCACCACCCACTAAAAAGTTACATTGGTTACCCGAAAAGAAGTGACAGACACCGACATGAACTGTACACAACATGTTAAACCACATAAAAGCATAATCTGAATATAATTGATTGATCTATAAGCCAGTAATATCTATCTATCTATCTATCTATCTATCTATCTATCTATCTATCTATCTATCTATCTATCTATCTATCTATCTATCTATCTATCTATCTATCTATCTATCTATCTATCTATCTATCTATCTATCTATCATTTTTTATCTAATCCACTAGTAATTGTATACCATGGGAACCTTTGTCCCTTGCATGGAGGAATGAGACTTGGGATAGACAGAGTAGATGGCTGCCTAGAGCGTCAGTGAAGGGGGGGGGGCCCCGATATATGGATTAAAAAAAAAGTATGACTTTAAGTTTCTGTATACAACCTATTGGATAGTGTATACAAGCTTCTATCATGTTTATCTTAATGAAAAGAGAGTTGGGGTGTGTGGCTTCTACTGATTTCCCTGCCTGGGGCACCAAAACAGCTTGTCCTGCACCTGCTAACATGCAGTCTAGTAGTTAAGGGAGGGAAAGACGTATACACTCTATTCTGTTCAAAGGATCGCTTCTCCTAAACGGGGGACATGTCGATATTGGTTAATATACGGATTTTACTGCTCATACCCATTTGACTAATAGATGATAGAGAAGTTGTTGCGTTAGTACCTCGGGGGTGATATCAGGGGTAGAAGATTCAGAAAGTTATAGCCAGGCAGTGAGGAGACACAGCCACTCCTTCTGTAGCACGTTCCTTCTGTAACCAGGGTCGGGCAATGCTTGGCGGCAGGGGGTGGACACCGGATTGCAGGAGGGAAGACGTCTGATAGCGGTGACTTCACACAGAGTTTGCATGGATGAAATAACTGAATTGTGGCAGTAGTCGAATTACAGAGTTGTTTTATATCAGGTATGCTATTAGATTGGCGTAAGTTGTTTGAAAGGTTATTGTCCATTAAAATAAATTTTTGGATCTTAAATCATTAAACTTTTATATTTACATATATACCGTATTTTTCGGACTATGAGACACATTTTTTAGCAAAAATAAATCCTGCTAAAAAGTCCCTGCGTCTTATAGTCGGCAGTCAAGTGACCCGGCAGCACCAGGCCCCCTGACCGCTACTTACTTAACCCCTTCCCGACCCACAATGTTTTACAGCTGACACACTGCTCTAACGGCCAGGAACAGCGATGGCGCTGTTCCTGGCCGCTTAACTAGTTAAATGCCACGGTCAATAGCGACATTTATAGAAGTGAATGGGAGTTACGGAAATGGCGTTGCACCGAGAGCTATGCTGTTTCTGGAACTCGGTAGCTATGAAAACGGTAACGGAAACAGCGTAACTTGCTGAACTATGCTATTTCTGGAACTCCCATAGAACTGAATAGTGGTTATGGAAACAGAGTAGCATGCTACGCTGCTTCTGTAACTGCCATTCACTACTATGGGAGTTACGAAAACAGCGTAGCTCAGCGAGTTATGCTGTTTCTGTAACTCATCCACGTATTGTACCACCGATCTAATGATCGCTGGTTCAAGTCCCCTATGGGAACTAATAAAATGTGTAAACAAAAAAAAAGGAGGAGTGTAAAGTGTAAAAAAATATTAAAAGTAAAACAAAAAGCCCTTTTCCCATTTTTCCGCAAGCACAATGTAAAAATAAAAAAATTTGGTATCGCTGTTTCCGTAATTTGACTCGCACGGAGAACGGTGTTAAAAAAAACGAATTTAATACCCCAGAATCTTTGTTTTTTGGTCACCATAGCGCTAAAAAGAATTAACTAAAAAGTGATAAAAAAAATCGTATGTACCAAAAAATGCTGCTAATAAAAACTATCATGTGGTAGGCTTAGATACAAGGCCATCAGACAGTATCAGACATGGAGTGATCCTGTCTGCTGGGCCCTGTGTCTAAGCCTAACAGATGGTAGGCTTAGATACATGGCCCATGTGTGATCCTGTCTGATGGGCCCTGTATCTATGCCTACCGTCTGCTGGGGTCCTGTATCTAAGCCTGCCTTGTGGTATGCTTAGATACATGGTCTAACAGACAGTATCACACATGAGCCCTGTATCTAAGCCTACCACCTGTCTTAGTAATGTTATTTTTGTGTGTTTGTGTTTTTTTTACTGGTTTGGTTGTTGAACTACATCAGATTTGAGGACTACTTCGATGACGGCTTTTTTTATTTTCAATAAAATGGTTAATGTGGGTTGTGTGGGGGTTTTCTATTTTAATAAAATATATTTTTTCTATGTCTCTGTATTTTCTTTTAAACTTCATTACTAGCGCCCTAGTAATGACTGCTGGCTGATTGACAGCGTCCATTATTACCGCGGTACCCACCGCCACCTGTAGTGAAGATCGGATACTGGGACGGCCTCAGGCTGGTATTATTAGGCTGGGAAAGGCCAAAAACAGTGGCTCTTTCCACCCTGGTAATGCTAGCCTGCTGCTATGTTGTATCTGGCTAGTTATCAAAAATGGGGGGGACCGCACATCGTTTTATTTTTTTTTAAATGGAATAAATATCGTGTGCCCCCCCCCCCAATTTTTCATAACTAACCAGATATACTTGTTGCACTAATATATGGCATTCAGTGAGTTTCACACAATGGGCACTCGCTGTGTGAAAAATCATGCATGTGTAAATAGCCCATTGATATCAATGGGTCCATGTGCTGTACGATGTTTCAATGCACAGCACACAGACGACAATCACGCTCCTCTGAATGAGCCCTAAGTCTATCTTGTCTGATACTGTCTGCTGGGGCCATGTATCTAAGCCTATCGAGTATGATACTGTCTGCCGAGAGAATGCATCCAATTCTATCCAGCAGTGTAGCCATAGGAGCCTTAGTCTTATAGATATGCGAACTCTGATATGTATGTAAAAATGTATTTCATTTTTTTTGGGGTGGAGGGGGTGTATATATATATTTGTATCGGTGCTCGTGCCCCTGATCTTTTAAGACCCTAGCAACGCCCCTAGGCCTGGGGTTTGGTGCCTCCCCAACCCAAAACCTCCATTTTCTACTTATATGGCTGATAGCTGCAAGGAATGTAAAATGCAATGCTGTTTTCCATGTAAGTATTATATATTTGTGTTATTTATATGGCACCAACATATTCCATTGCGCTGTACAGAAGTTGCCCTCGCTCACTGTCCCCAGTAGGGCTGACAATCTAATTACACAATCTGTATATTTTTGCAGTGTAGGAGAAAATGAGTACCCGAAGAATAACCCACGCAATCACATGGAAAACATTCAAATTCCATGCAAATTGGTTGAATTTGAACTTAGGAACCCAGTGCTGCAAGGCAACTGTGCGAGCCATTATGCTGCTAACATATAGATGAGTGATGTATTGATAACTTGGCAATACACTTGGGAAACTGACTGGGGATTGGGCTAAAGGATACTATCTGATTGAGTAGAGATTAAAAAGTAACCATGCCAAAGCGCGTTTTGTCTGTATCACTGGTGATTTCCCATGTCCTTGACGAGCTTCAGAAACAAGACTGAACTTCCAGGTGCACAAGGGAGCTTTAAACAACTCTACATGAGCCGAATAAGTGACATGCACCCAGGGCCGGCCTTAGGATAGATGGCGCCCCGTGCAAAATTATCTTTCGGCGCCCCACCCCATCATATAAAAATGCCCCATAAAAAAATATACTGCCCCCACACAGTATAATGCCCCTTTAGTGCCCCCCATACAGTATAATAATATTTAATAATATAATATATTATAACCCCTTCAAGGACACAGTATTTTGTCCTCTAATTGTGCCCACACAGTATTATGCCCCCTAAGTGCCACACACATTATTTTGCACCATATAGTGCCCCTACACAGTATAATGTCCGCTTAGTGGCCCCCACACAGTATAATTCCCCCTCCCCTGGCTGACACACACAGCCCTCCCTGCAGATAGTGCCTCCCTGTAGACAGTGCCATAATCCCCCACCTGCCCCTTGTAGACAGTGCTATACAGCCCGCACCTCCGCCTTGTAGACAGTGCCATACAGACCCCTCATATCCCCCTTGTAGACAGTGCCATACAGCCGCCCACCTCCCTTGTAGACAGTGCCATACACCCCCCCACTTCCTTCATGTAGACAGTGCCATACAGCCCCACACCTCCCCCTTGTACACAAATTAATATAATAATACAATGCCTAAATATTGCCTCTATGACTATATAAAACCACCTTACTGACTAGATAACACGCCATACACTGACTGAATAATACCACCCTACACTGAATAATATCACCATACTGTGACTAGATAATACCACCAAACACTGAATAATACCACCATACACTGAATAATACCACCAAACACGGAATAATACCACCATACACTGAATAATACCACCATACTGTGACTAGATAATACCACCAAACACTGAATAATACCACCATACACTGAATAATACCACCAAACACTGAATAATACCACCATACACTGAATAATACCACCATACTGTGACTAGATAATACCACCAAACACTGAATAATACCACCATACACTGAATAATACCACCATACTGTGACTATATAATACCACCAAACACTGAATAATACCACCAAACACTGGATAATACCACCAAACACTGAATAATACCACCATACACTGGATAATACCACCAAACACTGAATAATACCACCATACACTGGATAATACCACCAAACACTGAATAATACCACCATACACTGGATAATACCACCAAACACTGAATAATACCACCATACACTGGTGGTATTATCTAGTCACAATGTGATATTATTCAGTATATGGTGGTATTATGCAGTGTAGGGTGGTATTATTCAATCACAGTATGGTGGTATTATTCAGTGTATGGTGGTATTATCCAGTGTTTGGTGGTATTATTCAGTCACAGTATGGGGGTATTATTCAGTGTATGGTGGTATTATTCAGTGTTTGATGGTATTATCTAGTCACAGTTTGGTGGTATTATCTAGTCACAGTATGGTGGTATTATTCAGTGTTTGGTGATATTATTCAGTGTTTGGTGGTATTATCTAGTCACAGTAAAGTGGTATTATTCAGTGTATGGTGGTATTATTCAGTGTATAGTGGTATTATCCAGTATTTGGTGGTATTATTCAGTGTTTGGTGGTATTATCTAGTCACAGTATGGTGATATTATTCAGTATTTGGTGGTATTATTCAGTGTTTGGTATTATTCAGTCACAGTATGGTGGTATTATTCAGTGTATGGTGATATTATCCAGTGTTTGGTGGTATTATTCAGTGTTTGGTGGTATTATCTTGTCACAGTATGGTGGTGTTATTCAGTGTTTGGTGGTATTCAGTGTTTGGTGGTATTATCTAGTCACAGTATGGTGGTATTATTCAGTGTTTGGTGATATTATTCAGTGTTTGGTGGTATTATCTAGTCACAGTATGGTGGTATTATTCAGTGTTTGGTGGTATTATTCAGTGTATGGTGGTATTATCCAGTGTTTGGTGGTATTATTCAGTGTTTGGTGGTATTATCTAGTCACAGTATGGTGGTATTATTCAGTATTTGGTGTATTATTCAGTGTTAGGTGGTATTATTCATTCACAGTATGGTGGTATTATTCAGTATATGGTGATATTATCCAGTGTTTGGTGGTATTATTCAGTGTTTGGTGGTATTATTCAGTGTTTGGTGGTATTATCCAGTCACAGTATGGTGGTATTATTCAGTGTTTGGTGGTATTATCCAGTCACAGTATGGTGGTATTATTCAAACACTGAATAACACCACCATACAATGACTAGCTAACACTATGGGAAGAAAAAAGTTGTGTGCAACCTTGCGAACATTTAAAAATGTCTGATAGGGAAACATTAAAATTGATGCGCATGTCGTCCTAATGCTAAAATTCTAGCCTTATAGCCAAGTCGTCATCCCTCACACACAAGCAAACTATAACTAAGCCCTGATCCACTACATATTCTGATGCAATTTTCACAAAATTAAATGAAGCTGCAATATGACTGCAACATGTGATTATACTCTTAGGGTAGGAATACACATAGCTTAAACACTGCGGATCTGCAGCCGGTCAATTTATGCTGTGGAATCGCTGCTCTTGTATTGTAGTAGTTACCCATTGAATTCAATGGGAGGTAGAAATGCTGCGATTCCGCCGAGAAAATCTCAAATGAGAAAAAAAAAAGCTTATTCTTACTCCCGGCCGTAGTCATAGTGATGACGATTCATCCCATGTGACTGCTGCAGCCAATCAAAGCCTGCAGCGGTCACATGGACTACAGCGTCATCCCAGGAGGGACTGCGCTCAGAAGGGAATACACATCGCCATGACTATGGCCGGGAGTATTATCTTTTTTTATTTTTATTTCTGCAGTCTTTCCGCAGCGGACATGCCGCCCGAAAAACTGCACCAAAATTTGGTGCGTTTTTTTTTCATGTGGAATTCTCTGCGGTTTCCAGAATACTCTGTGTAGTTTGTGTAGTTTTTTGCAGTATATCCGCCCTCTGCGTTCCTACCCCAATAATAAAGTTGCTCTCCTCCAAAAAAAAATTATCTCTACAGAATCGTTTCACCCCCATGCATAAGGCTGGGTTCACACGATCTATTTTCAGACGTAAACGAGGCGTATTATGCCTCGTTTTACGGCTGAAAATAGGGCTACAATACGTCGGCAAACATCTGCCTATTCATTTGAATGGGTTTTCCGACGTATTGTGCAGACGACCTGTAATTTACGCGTCGTCGTTTGACAGCTGTCAAACGACGACGCGTAAATTGACTGCCTCGGCAAAGAAGTGCAGGGCACTTCTTTGCAACGTAATTTGAGCCGTTCTTCATTGAACTCAATGAAGAGCAGCTCAAGATATACGAGCGTCACAGACGCCTCGTATATTACGAGGAGGAGCATTTACGGCTGAAACGACGCAGCTGTTTTCTTCTGAAAACAGGCTGTCATTTCAGCCGTAAAAGCCAGCTAGCGTGTGAACATACCCTCACATTTGCAGCCAACTTCCTATCATTTATAATAAGCTCCTACACAACAAAATAAACTATACAGAAGTCCCCCTCCCCACAAAATAGATTTGTGAAGAATCCCCCCAAACTCCTATAGCATTTAGACAATGTACCCTCCCCCACAAAATCAACGTCCCCTCCCCCCACAAATTCGATCTATAAAGAATTCCCACACACAAAGCACCTATAAACAAGTCTCCCCTCCCCCACAATATCGATCTATGCAAAAAAAAAACACATCCTTTTCCACATGATTTGTAGCTCCCTCTTTCCTCCTCCCTCACACAGCACATACATGAACATGGATGACACTAAAGCTGCTGCTCTTACCAGAGTCCTGAGCTCCGTGGAGGAGTCTTCACTGTAGCAGCAGCAGGAGAGTGCTGAGTCTGTGTGGCTGTGCAGTACAGGCTGTGCTGATTGGTGGAGCAGACAGAGGCCCCTGCTGCTCCACCAATCAGCGCTCACTTCACAATGCAAAGGAGAGGAAGGACCATTTCTCCTCTCTGATGTGCGGCCTGTACGTGAACCCCCTTCCCCGTCCCCTTTTTACTTAGTCCGGCGGGGAGCAAGGAAGGAGGTTGTAAAAAAATAACTAATTTGGCTCCTCCCCCCCAAGGAGCCGAAACACAAGCAGGGGAAGGGAGCCAGCGCAGCGCCCCCTTCCACCTGCTGGAGTGATGCGCTGTTAGGGATCTGCCAGGTACTTCATCTAGGTATACTCCTGGGATTAATCAATCCACACCTGAGGCCAGACCTGTTCGACTGACACCATCTCCCACCAACCAGGGTGGCAGGCTCAGGAGTGGGAGAGCCTATCGCGGCCTGGTCTGTCGGAGTTAGCTCCGCCCCCTGTCCTTTATTACCTGCCCTGTTCTCTCCCTCAGTGCTTGTAATTCTTTTGGATTCCTGGCCCCACTGCTGCTTGCTCCAGCCTGCTTCTGCCGTGCTTCTGCCTTGCTGCAGTTCTGCTTGACCTGCCTTGCTTTGCCCCTGGCTTGCTTCTGTCTCCTTGCCCGCTTGGGTGTACTCACTTCGTCCTGGTCCTGACTGTCCGTTCGCCGCTCCGTTTCCTCGTGGCGTTCCGTGGCTACTGCCCCTTCCCTTGCATGTTCCCTGTTTGTTTTCCTGTGCACTTAGACAGCGTAGGGACCGCCGCCCAGTTGTACCTCGTCGCCTAGGGCGGGTCGTTGCAAGTAGGCAGGGACAGGGCGGTGGGTAGATTAGGGCTCACTTTCCCTTCACCTCCTTCCGGCCATTACATAATTACAAGCCCTTACCTAGTCTACCATTTCTCCTACGCTGACGCTATCATGGACCCCCTTGAGACCCTGGCCCAGCAGATGCAGGGCCTCTCCCTACAGGTCCAGGCCCTGGCCCAAAGGGTCAATCAGGGTGACGCTGCTTTAGTAGTACCCCTCACCTCACCTCTAGAACCCGACCTCAAGTTACCTGACCGGTTCTCAGGGGACCGTAAGACGTTTCTCTCCTTCCGGGAGAGTTGCAGACTGTATTTCCGCCTAAAGCCCCACTCCTCAGGTTCCGAGAACCAGCGGGTGGGTATCATCATATCCCGACTCCAGGAAGGGCCCCAAGAGTGGGCCTTCTCCTTGGCTCCTGACGCCCCTGAACTTTCCTCTGTTGATCGTTTTTTCTCTGCCCTCGGACTCATTTACGACGAGACAGACAGGACTGCCTTAGCCGAGAGTCAGCTGGTGACCTTACGTCAGGGTAGGAGACCGGTTGAGGAATACTGTTCTGATTTTAGGAAGTGGTGCGTAGCTTCTCAGTGGAACGATCCGGCCCTAAGGTGCCAGTTTAGGTTAGGATTATCTGACGCCCTGAAGGATCTGCTGGTTAGCTACCCCTCGTCTGACTCCCTTGACCAGGTTATGGCCCTAGCAGTACGACTTGACCGACGTCTCAGGGAACGTCAGCTAGAACGCTTCAGTGTGCTCCCCTCTGACTTTTCTGCGATCCCCCCCGAGGTCCCGTCCCCTCGCCCCTCCACGGAGGACTCGGAGGTACCTATGCAACTCGGGGCCTCCATGTCCCCTCGACAACGTAGGGAGTTTCGCAGAATGAATGGTCTCTGCTTCTACTGTGGGGACGACAAGCATCTTCTGAACACCTGTCCCAGGCGCAAGAATAAGAAGCCGGAAAACTTCCGCGCCTAAGTGATCATCGGGGAGGTCACTTGGGCGCACAGGTATTTCCCGTTAATGTGAAACGCAATAAAATTTTGCTTCCCTTTCAGGTCTCGTTTGCTGGCCGGGCTGCCACGGGCAGTGCTTTCGTGGATTCAGGGTCATCTGCTAATATCATGTCTGCGGATTTTGCTATGTCTCTAAAGATGCCTTGTATTGATTTACCTTATCCTATCCCTGTAGTAGGAATCGACTCAACTCCCCTTGCTAATGGTTATTTTACTCAGCATACTCCTGTTTTTGAACTCCTGGTTGGCTCCATGCATTTGGAGCAGTGCTCTGTACTGGTGATGCAGGGATTATCGTCTGATCTGGTTTTAGGCCTTCCCTGGTTGCAATTGCATAATCCCACATTTGATTGGAATACTGGGGATCTCACCAAATGGGGTAATGAATGTCTTATGTCATGTCTTTCCGTTAACTCTATTTCTCCCCGGGAGGAGGTAAACACGCTTCCTGAGTTTGTTCAGGACTTCGCCGATGTGTTTTCTAAGGAGGCCTCTGAGGTGTTGCCCCCCCATAGAGATTACGATTGCGCTATCGATTTGGTGCCTGGTGCCAAGCTTCCTAAGGGTAGGATATTTAATCTTTCATGTCCTGAACGTGAAGCGATGAGGGTGTATATCCAAGAATGCCTGGCCAAGGGTTTCATTCGCCCCTCGACTTCTCCTGTAGGTGCTGGCTTCTTCTTCGTGGGGAAGAAGGATGGTGGTCTTAGGCCGTGCATTGATTATCATAACCTGAATAAGGTCACCGTAAGGAACCAGTACCCACTTCCTTTGATTCCGGATCTTTTTAATCAGGTTCAGGGAGCCCAATGGTTTTCTAAGTTCGATCTACGGGGGGCATATAACCTTATCCGCATCAAAGAGGGGGATGAGTGGAAAACTGCGTTCAACACACCCGAGGGTCATTTCGAATACCTGGTCATGCCCTTTGGGTTGTGTAATGCCCCTGCTGTCTTCCAGAATTTTATTAATGAAATCCTGAGAGAGTACCTGGGTAATTTTCTTGTTGTGTACCTTGATGACATACTGGTGTTTTCCAAGGACTGGTCCTCCCACGTGGAGCATGTCAGGAAGGTGCTCCAGGTCCTTCGGGAGAATAATCTGTTTGCTAAGACTGAAAAATGTGTCTTTGGGGTACAGGAGATACCATTTTTAGGGCAAATCCTCACTCCTCATGAATTCCGCATGGACCCTGCCAAGGTTCAAGCTGTGGCGGAATGGGTCCAACCTGCCTCCCTTAAGGCGTTACAGTGTTTTTTAGGGTTCGCCAACTATTACAGGAGATTTATCGCCAACTTCTCGGTCGTCGCTAAGCCTCTTACGGACCTTACCCGCAAGGGTGCCGATGTCCTCTATTGGCCCCCTGAGGCCCTCCAGGCCTTTGAGACTCTCAAGAAGTGCTTTATCTCGGCCCCCGTGCTGATTCAGCCCAACCAAGAGGAGCCATTTATTGTGGAGGTTGACGCTTCCGAGGTGGGAGTGGGGGCCGTCTTGTCCCAGGGTACCAGCTCCCTCACCCATCTCCGCCCCTGTGCTTACTTCTCTAGGAAGTTTTCGCCCACGGAGAGTAACTACGATATTGGCAACCGCGAACTTCTAGCCATTAAATGGGCTTTTGAGGAGTGGCGGCACTTCCTGGAGGGGGCCAGACACCAGGTAACGGTCCTTACGGATCACAAGAATCTGGTTTTCCTAGAATCGGCCCGGAGGCTTAATCCTAGACAAGCTCGGTGGGCACTATTCTTTACCAGATTTAATTTCTTGGTTACCTATAGGGCTGGGTCCAAGAATATTAAGGCTGACGCTCTGTCACGTAGTTTCATGGCCAATCCTCCTTCCGAGAAGGATCCTGCTTGTATTTTACCCCCTGGTATAATCGTCTCTGCCACGGATTCTGATTTAGCTTCTGATATCGCGGCTGATCAGGGTGCAGATCCCGGGAACGTCCCTGGGGACAAACTGTTTGTTCCCCTGCAATACCGGCTGAGGGTACTCAGGGAAAACCATGACTCCGCTCTATCTGGTCATCCTGGCATCTTGGGCACCAAACACCTCATTACCAGAAACTATTGGTGGCCTGGGTTGCCTAAAGATGTTAGGGCTTACGTCGCCGCTTGTGAGGTTTGCGCTAGGTCCAAAACCCCTAGGTCCCGACCTGCGGGCCTACTACGTTCCTTGCCCATTCCCCAGAGACCTTGGACCCATATCTCCATGGATTTTATCACCGATTTGCCTCCATCTCAGGGCAAGTCGGTGGTGTGGGTGGTAGTCGACCGCTTCAGCAAGATGTGCCACTTTGTGCCCCTTAAGAAGCTACCTAACGCCAAGACGTTAGCTTCTTTGTTTGTGAAACACATCCTGCGTCTCCATGGGGCCCCAGTCAATATCGTTTCTGACAGAGGGGTACAATTTGTTTCCTTATTTTGGAGAGCTTTTTGTAAAAAGTTGGAGATTGATCTGTCCTTCTCCTCCGCCTTCCATCCCGAAACTAATGGCCAAACAGAAAGGACCAACCAATCCCTGGAACAATATTTAAGGTGCTTCATCTCTGACTGTCAATTCGATTGGGTCTCATTCCTTCCCCTTGCTGAATTTTCCCTGAATAACCGGGTCAGTAACTCGTCAGGGGTCTCCCCGTTTTTCTGTAATTTCGGGTTTAACCCAAGGTTCTCCTCCGTCTCCCCTGGTTGTTCCAATAATCCTGAGGTAGAGGAGGTTCATCGGGAACTGTGCACTGTCTGGGCCCAGGTTCAGAAGAACCTAGAGGCGTCCCAGAGCGCACAAAAGATTCAGGCGGATAGTAGACGTTCTGCTAACCCCCGGTTTGTCGTCGGGGATTTGGTCTGGTTGTCGTCCAGGAACTTGCGCCTTAAGGTCCCGTCCAGGAAGTTTGCTCCCCGATTTATTGGACCTTATAAGATCATTGAAGTCCTCAACCCTGTATCCTTCCGTCTGGAGCTCCCCCCATCCTTTCGCATACATGACGTCTTCCATGCCTCCCTCCTTAAACGCTGCTCCCCGTCCTGGTCCCCCTCGAGGATACCTCCTGTTCCCGTTCTCACCCCTGAGGGGGTGGAATTCGAGGTGGCCAAGATTATGGACAGTAGGATGGTCCAGGGCTCCCTCCAGTACCTGGTCCATTGGAGAGGATACGGGCCGGAGGAGAGGACTTGGGTACCTGCCCGTGATGTTCACGCTGGGGTATTGATCAGGAGGTTCCACCTCCTCTTCCCCACTAAACCGGGTCCCCTTAGTAAGGGTCCGGTGGCCCCTCATAAAAGGGGGAGTACTGTTAGGGATCTGCCAGGTACTTCATCTAGCTATACTCCTGGGATTAATCAATCCACACCTGAGGCCAGACCTGTTCGACTGACACCATCTCCCACCAACCAGGGTGGCAGGCTCAGGAGTGGAAGAGCCTATCGCGGCCTGGTCTGTCGGAGTTAGCTCCGCCCCCTGCCCTTTATTACCTGCCCTGTGCTCTCCCTCAGTGCTTGTAATTCTTTTGGATTCCTGGCCCCACTGCTGCTTGCTCCAGCCTGCTTCTGCCGTGCTTCTGCCTTGCTGCAGTTCTGCTTGACCTGCTTTGCTTTGCCCCTGGCTTGCTTCTGTCTCCGTGCCCGCTCGGGTGTACTCACTTCGTCCTGGTCCTGACTGTTCGTTCGCCGCCCCGTTTCCTCGTGGCGTTCCGTGGCTACTGCCCCTTCCCTTGCGTGTTCCCTGTTTGTCTTCCTGTGCACTTAGCCAGCGTAGGGACCGCCGCCCAGTTGTACCTCGTCGCCTAGGGCGGGTCGTTGCAAGTAGGCAGGGACAGGGCGGTGGGTAGATTAGGGCTCACTTTCCCTTCACCTCCTTCCTGCCATTACATAGTCGTCCAGGAACTTGCGCCTTAAGGTCCCGTCCAGGAAGTTTGCTCCCCGATTTATTGGACCTTATAAGATCATTGAAGTCCTCAACCCTGTATCCTTCCGCCTGGAGCTGCCCCCATCCTTTCGCATACATGACGTCTTCCATGCCTCCCTCCTTAAACGCTGCTCCCCGTCCTGGTCCCCCTCGAGGATACCTCCTGTTCCCGTTCTCACCCCTGAGGGGGTGGAATTCGAGGTGGCCAAGATTATGGACAGTAGGATGGTCCAGGGCTCCCTCCAGTACCTGGTCCATTGGAGAGGATACGGGCCGGAGGAGAGGACTTGGGTACCTGCCCGTGATGTTCACGCTGGGGTATTGATCAGGAGGTTCCACCTTCTCTTCCCCACTAAACCGGGTCCCCTTAGTAAGGGTCCGGTGGCCCCTCATAAAAGGGGGAGTACTGTTAGGGATCTGCCAGGTACTTCATCTAGGTATACTCCTGGGATTAATCAATCCACACCTGAGGCCAGACCTGTTCGACTGACACCATCTCCCACCAACCAGGGTGGCAGGCTCAGGAGTGGGAGAGCCTATCGCGGCCTGGTCTGTCGGAGTTAGCTCCGCCCCCTGTCCTTTATTACCTGCCCTGTTCTCTCCCTCAGTGCTTGTAATTCTTTTGGATTCCTGGCCCCACTGCTGCTTGCTCCAGCCTGCTTCTGCCGTGCTTCTGCCTTGCTGCAGTTCTGCTTGACCTGCCTTGCTTTGCCCCTGGCTTGCTTCTGTCTCCTTGCCCGCTTGGGTGTACTCACTTCGTCCTGGTCCTGACTGTCCGTTCGCCGCTCCGTTTCCTCGTGGCGTTCCGTGGCTACTGCCCCTTCCCTTGCATGTTCCCTGTTTGTTTTCCTGTGCACTTAGACAGCGTAGGGACCGCCGCCCAGTTGTACCTCGTCGCCTAGGGAGGGTCGTTGCAAGTAGGCAGGGACAGGGCGGTGGGTAGATTAGGGCTCACTTTCCCTTCACCTCCTTCCGGCCATTACATGAGCCCTGTGCAATGGCACAGGTCGCACACCCCTATGGCTGGCCCTGCATACACCTAATTCATGAACTCAGTCCGTGCGCTGTTCCCTGACGCAGTAATAGTTGAGCCTTTACATATTTGATGGTGGCAGAGTTACTATCATAATAGAAGGTGATGTCTCTGACTTCTATATCAAGATACAGAGTAGCTGACTGTTTTATTATACACACACAGAAATAATATATTTTATTCTCATTCTGTTCCCAATTCTCCCCCCTTCCCCCATTAATTGAACTCTGCCGAGTATAAGGCATCAAAAGGCATCTTAAGCGCAATAAGCATGGGTCTATCTTATTTGTAGTTAAATATATATTAAGAAACTTCTTCCTACTAAAGCTATATCATATCTCAGTCATATTTAATATCTTGCTTGATGTGTACTGAATTCTACTTTTTACACATAAAAATTACCAAAAGTCCATAAATATGTATCTCTCCTTACTAAATCTATGCCTGTGTTAGGTGGAACTAAACTAAGGCCTGTGAATAAGTTCAAACTCAAAAGCTGTTATTGATGTAGCTGCTACTGGTAGTAGATTTTCCATCCTATACTATTAATTCCAGTCCTACAGAAAGACAAGAAGAAAAATATCCCCCTCAAAATGCAATCTCATAAGCAATAACAAATTCAGCTATAATAACAAAAAGATAAAGAACAAAATCGAAGTTACATGCAACATTTCTTTAACAATAAGATTAATTCAGATATAAAATATCATGTTTATAATTTGTCTGGATCTAAACCTTGTGAGTACGTTGGCCTATGATTTATGGCTACATATTGTTCAATTAATTGTAGGCTTGTGATCAGAAAAACACATTTTACTGATTCTTAAGATAATATCTGCTGTCAATATTCTATTTGTTTTAAGTTACATTAATGATGGCTGTATGTGATTTCATTGTGCTGCCATTTATTAACGTAAAATGTGTCTAAAAGTCGTAACATTTTACAATACATATACACTGCTGAATCCTGATAAGCAAACCCTGAGCACTACAAGCACTTATTAAATATCAGGAGCATCATGATATACCGTATTTTTCGGACTATAAGTTGCACCTGACCATAAGACGCACCCAGGTTTTAGACAACAGAAAATAGGAAAAAAATTATTTGTTAAAAAATAATTTATTCTGTTTCACCACATTCTGAGAGCCAAAACTTTTTTTAGATTTTCTTATTGATTGAGCGGTGTGAGGGCTTATTTTGTTGCGGAACAAATAATTTTATTTTTTACATTGTGCTTGGGGAAAAATGGGAAAAGGTTTTTTTTTTACACTCCTAAAAATGTATCTAACTTTTTTTTTACACATTTTATTAGTTCCCCTAGGGGACTTGAACCAGCGGCCGCTTGGTTACATGTGGAGTTACTGAACGTGCGTAACTACACTGTTTCCCTAACTCCCATAGTAGTGAATGGCAGTTATGGAAGCAGCGTAGCATGAGAGCTACGCTGTTTCCGTAACTACTGTTCAGTTCTATGGGAGTTACAGAAACAGCGTAGCTCAGCGAGTTACGCTGTTCAGTAACTCCACATGTAATCAAGTGGCCGGGAGAGCACAGAAAGCTAGAACGGGGTTTAGGGGGCTCCATTCTAGAGACAGGTGGGGGTCCCAGAGGTGGGACCCGCATCTAACTGACATTTATGACATATCTTGTGGATATGCCATAAATGTCCTTCATAGAAAAACCCCTATAAATGCTGCGATCGCTATTGACCGCAGGATTTAACTAGTTAAAGGGGTTTGCCATAAAATACATGTATCCCCTATCTACAGAATAGTGGCTACATGTGAGATCGCTTGGGGTCCGACCGCTGGGACCCCCAGCGATAAGGAAAACAGTTGAGCGAAAGTCACCCAGAGCGCTACATAAGAAGCCTGGACTTCCGGGGTCTGTGTCCAGAGATCAATGGAGAGCCGCTCGCGCATGCGCAGAAGTATCCCATTTATCTCTATGAAGCTGCCGAACACAGAACGCGGAAATCAAAGTTTCTCATGCAGCGCTCTTGGTAACTTTCCGTCCCCGTCCTCCTTATCGATCACACATGTATCCCTATCCTGTGGATAGGGTATACATGTGTTTTATGGCACAAGCCCTTTAAACCTCCAGGAACAGCGAAATTGCTGCTCCTGGCCGTTATAGCAGCGTGACAGAAGCTGACACCTGCAGTGTATGGAGCGGGCTCAGTGTGTGAGCCCGCTCCATACATCACCGCCCCCCTGCTTCATGATGTGCCGACACGTCATGGGTCGGGAAGGGGTTAAGTAATGAAGCGGTCATGGCGCCCGGCGATGCCGGGTCCCTTGACTGCGGACTATAAGACGCAGGGACTTTTTAGCAAGATTTATTCTTGCTAAAAACTGCGTCTTATAGTCCGAAAAATACGGTAGCTGTATTTACTGTGATACATGCTAATGAGCTCAAACGTTTATGTCTGAAAAATAGCTACAAATCTAGTAGAAATTGTTAAATGTTTCTTTTTGTTTTACAAATAAAATATTTAGAGATATACACCCACCGATCAACTGTTTTGAAGCTGCTTCCCCCTCATTTCTACGTGCTCATTGTGAATCTTCGACACGCATTTAGCGGCGATTCACAGGTATTGTAGCCTTTTCTCTCATTCACTTCTTAAGGATCGCTGCGAAATGCGTGTCGAAGATTCACAGTGAGCAAGAAGAAATTAAGGGGAAGCAGCGCTCGTACGAGCGCTGCACCACCTTAAAAACAGCTGTTCAGTGGGGGTCCCAGGAGTTGAACCCTGACCAGTCAGCTATTGATGGGGATAGGCCATCTATTGTTACTGGCTGGAAAACCCCTTTAATCACCATTTCTCTTATAGGACGAAAAGGTGATTCAGTAAAGACACTCAGTATGAACCTTTTCCTTACTATAATACAGCTACTGCTATGCTTGCAGGGGATAACAGTCATTACATTGCTCATGACTCCATATTGAATGCTAGACAACCAAAAGTGAGTGGATAAGTCTATGTGGAATTGTGGAACTTCCCATAATGTGACAAAAACATAGTCAGGAGAAGGAAATAAAGTTCATCAATCACCATCAGATGCCTGAGAACCCTAAGATATTGGTTATGTGCCCATGTGACTTTATAGACAAATTATAGTCATCAGTCATTTGGCAACTGTATTGCATAAGCTCACCATACACAGTGCATTGTGTATGTATTACATAATAACGTAACATGTAAAGCTGAAAAAAGAGACAAGTCCATTCAGTTCAGCCTATTCTCTGGCAATGTTGATCCAGAGAAAACCTTCATGAGGCAAAAGAAAATTTTCCTCATCTTAGGGGAAAATGCCTTGTGACTCCAATATGGCAATCAAAATAAATCCCTGGATTAACAACCCATCTACAGTAAACATAATTTGTATAGTATTACACTCCGCAAAGGCATCCAGGCCCCTTTGAACCGTGACAACTTCCTCTGGCAAAGCGTTTCATAGTCGCACTGCTCTTACAGTGAAGAATCTGCTTCTGTGTTTGTGTAGAAACCTTTTTTTCTCTATACGTAGAGGATGTTTTATAGTTACAGTCCTGGGTAAAAATAGATCATGAGACAGATCTCTGTATTGACCTTGGATATATTTAGTCATAGTTGTTAGCTCACCCTTTTTTTTTGTAATGTACACCCCAGTTTTGATTATCTTTCTGGATACTGCAGTCCATATTTTCGATGCATCCCATGATCTTATTTGCTTTGGCAGCAGCTGTCTGACACTGGTGGCTGCAGTTAAGGTTTACTCTCAACTAATATTCCTAAATTGTTTTTCACGTCAGTTTGACATTGTTGCTAATAAGGAAGTATAAGAATAAGGCAGTCGCAGATTACGCCAAATAAGCCAGACACCATAGTGCAGCATGCATCGCTATTTTGTCAGGGAAATTGGTGGAAACCCGACAAAACCCAATAAAGTCAATGGGTTCTGTCAGAAGTCGTTGGTGCCTGTCATGTGACGACTATGTTTCCTTCATTATTTTTGATTTTTCTGTTCCTATGTGAACATAGCCTTAGATTGCACATACAAGTTTTCACAGCAGGGCAAGTGGAGAAGGGTGGGAGTTTTTCATTCCTTGCAGCCCTGTCTTATGGAAAATGGGAACATTTTTGATTATTAAAGATATATATTATTTGTGTTCGTTTATATTGGATAAAATTATATTTTATAGAAGCATAACATATATTGAAACATAACTTCAGTTTTAAGTTATATCAGATTTATCTTTCTGTGATCACAGTGGTCTTTGGTCGCTAACCTGAAATTAAATATCTGAAATAGTAAACTTTACCAAATGGAATGTGTCGGTCTGATGAGAGTGTGCTTTAAAAATCATTGGTCCCACAACTATGTTTGCTCACTGCTTGTCATTCCGAAATCTCTTTCTAGCAGATTATTTAAGCGCTACAATATTTATCTACAATAGCATACTTTCTTCTCCATTTCTTAAAAAATATTGAAATCTATAAAATAGTAGTTACAGTTCTGTGTGTTGAACAATTTTGTTTCATACTGTTCTGTGTTTGATGTGGATTTCCATTCTACTTTAGAATTGAAGATTGATTCTATTTCAAATGTATTCTATATTAAAGGCATATATTTAGTTCATTATTTTAGTAACAGAATCTTAGAGCCACAAGGTAAAACATACTTGTCAGAAAATTTATTAAAGGACAAAAGTATTTTTTATTTTTTCTTGTTGCAAGTTTCAATGTAAATAAAAATGTCATACATTTTTTAAAATGACAGTCCACAAAATCAAATGAAAAATTAATCAAGCTGTGGTTCTAATTCTTGTCTTGGAGTTCTTAGAGCTGCTACATTGGGGTTTGTATCTCAACACATTTTTGCCTGTGACCCCTACGATGTAACACCACCAACGAATGATAGAGGGCTAAGTACAGGTTTATATTCATCAGCCTACATGCCATTCCATGTAAAGAATAGAAATCATCTATCATAAAAACTACACGGAAAACCAGCTAGTAAACATATAGCAAGTCTTTATTAGTCATAAATGTTCAATTAAAAGTTACCGCATAAAAGATATGTATTAGACACACAAGATGAATCCCCCCACACACACACTTTGGTCCTTACGCCCTATATTGGCCAATTCGGGTATCATTGCACAAAAATGCATTAGGTAATTTAAACAACTCTACTCTGAATAGCAGCGTGAACAAAACCAAATATCATGAATGAAGGCATACAGATCAAGAGTAAGGAGATCCAACCCCTACAGGTGTTCCAGGGTCGCCATCAGGAAATTATGGGCCCCATACAGCCAAGGAGTTTGGGCCCCCCCCCCCTCATTACCGGGGGGGGGGGTGTACAATTAAATGTGGCAACAGGGGTAAAACGCAAACTGGCAGGGGCTCTGTGGAGTGAAAGGATGGAGACAGTAGATGCGCAGGGGTTTTGTCAGGGTGCTACAGGTAGAGACTAGGTGGCAGTACTCTATGAGGGGGCCAAGAGGGTTGGGGAAATAAATAGTGGGAGGATCAGGAGAGAGATGCAAAATGACATTGGCTCTGTGGAGGAGCAGGGGAAAGACAGTAGGTGTTTATGGGCTCTGTGGGAGTGTAGGAGGGGGCAATATAAAAAAAATAATTGAACTGAAGCTGCTGTCTATACACAGCATAATCACTCACCAAGTTGCAGTTCTGGCTGATGCTTCTCGCACCTGCAGGCTTTTCGATATTCCTCCGTCGCTGCATGCCTGGACCAAGTCTCCGTGTTTCCCTCACATGCGGCACCCTCGTCACCTGCATAGTTTCAACACCAGATGCCAAAATCAATACAGACCTTTGGCCAGACTCCTCTTAAAGGGGTTCTCCAGTCCCTGGAAATTGATGGTCTATTCTCAGGATAGGCCATCAAAGTCTGATTGGTCGGGGTCCGACTCAAGACAGCTCCGCTAATAGCTGTTTTGAAGGGTCCACAGTGCTTGTACGAGTGCTGCTTCCCCTCCATTCATTGTCTGCTAGTACTGTGAATTGCAGACACACTTGTAGTGCCGGTTCACAGTATTACAGCCTTCTCCCATTGAAATGAATATGAGAAGACTGTAATACTGTAATGAGGTCTCTAACTACATATGGACAGTGACTTCCTCTGGGAGTGTAGTCTCCGGCCAGAGCGTTGCGAATGTTCTGGGCGGGGTTGCCGGTGGTGGTGCTATCTACACGGGGGGGGGGGTGCTACCTACACGGGGGGGGGGGGGTGCTATCTACAGGGGGGGTGCTATCTACCTATTTTCCTTGTAATTAATGCAGATGGCAAGCGGGCCCGTTTTGTGTTTTACATTTTTGGCCGGGCCACTGACGGCAGTACCGCCAGTACTGCCCTGATGGCTGCTCTGCATGTTTCGCACGTAGCTTCTTCTGAGGGCCATGGCCTTGAAGTTTTTCAGATTGATCAATTACATGCCTCAGTCAGAAGTCAGGAGGACTTTAGGGAAGTGCAGTCTTTTCTGTTTCACTATGTCTCGGTTGCATGGCAATGTCCCAGACACCAATATGTCAGTACCTGGGTTTCAACTGCTGAGAGCTAACAGAGATGTGCAATCAAGTGGTAAAAAAGGAAAGTGGTTTGGTGTGGTACATTAATACAAAATTGTGTCATCGAGGGCATGTGACTGTGCGAGTGCGTCACTGCTGTCACACTGTGGAGATTCTAGCAGTGACCCTGCGCCCTTACTTTATACCGCTTGAATTTTAAGCGGTTATGGTGGTTATTGTTTATATCCCACCTTTGGCATATAGCGTGTTCGTCTGTGAGGTCTTGGCTAACTTTGTGGTGGTCCCCCAAACAAAATATCCAAATTGTTTATATATGTATTTCAGGGGTCTTTATGTGGCTTGTGATTCTATATTACCGAAATTTAAGCAGTAGATAAAATGCACAACTAGAGGGGAGAAAGCATTGGATCTTTTGTATGCCAGTGTAGAAATTTTGTATATGTCAGTGGCTATGCCGCCCCAGGGGTGATCAGATCATAATCTTATGTTGTCACGCCCTGTATATAGACTTGTGGTATTAAGACTGAAAGTGTTCAGTGGTCAGTAAAGAACTAAAGGATGTATTAAATAGGAAAAAGCAGGCATTTAGACTGCAAGATAAGAAATTGATCAAGGATATTTAGAGGGAACTGAAGGTGAAATTGAGAGATGGTAAGGAAGCAAACAGAAAGAAATTAAAGAGGAAACTGCAAAGGAATAATACCAGAGAGGTGTGGAAGGGCATGAAAAAAAATCACGGCATTGAAATCTAGGCAGGAAATTGAGACAGGGCTAATGAGTTGAATGTGTTTTTCAACAGAATCAATGACAATGGTCAGGTGTCAGGAACGGCACAGATGGGTCAAATAGTTTCCTCTTGTTATGTGTCGCTATTGCCCACCAAACCAATGGAGGCAGATGAGGTGACAGCACTACTTGTGGCCCTTGCAGTCTTGAGGGGGTGTGCTGTATATGTAGGCAAGTTGTTGGCTTACTTGTTTAACAAGAGCATGGTTATACTGCGGTCTGCAAGGTTATGAAAGACCTTGTGGTTAATCCGGGTCCCTAAAAGTTGTACTCCAGGGGACTTGAATGATTACCATCCTGTGGCACTTATATCTCATATAATGAAAGTATTTGAGTGGCTGGTGTTTACGTATTAGACATCCGTGATTGGTCAGTATCTGGACCCCTTGCAATTAGCATATGGAGGAGGATGCTGTAATCTATCAGTAGGTGTACTCCCATTTAGTGGGTCAAGGAAATTCTGTAAGGATCACTTTTTTTAACTTTTCCACCGGGTTCAATACTATTCGAAATGGCTTGTTGAAAGACAAGCTAATGAGATTGGGGTTGATGACCAGACGGTGATCTGAGTGCATAATTTTTACCATATGTACCTCAGACTTCCGAAAAAGATTTTCAAGGAAGCAGCACTCAAAAAATAGAAATATACAAGGTGTATATAAGGAGCAGAAGCTCATTAACCATCGAAAGTAATTAACAATATAAATCTTAAAAATACAGTACAATATCCATATATATTACACTTGATCAATTATAGCATGGATAAGCATAAAGTGCAAAGTGAATCAAATAGTGTATAGTCATATTATTCGTCAGAAAAATTGCAGAACATTTAAAATATAATAAACACATATATAATTGTAACCATGTGTTTCCCTTATTACCAAAATTAAAAACATGTTGGCATTCACCCATATACTTGAAATGCTGGATACTGCATACTAAAATTTTGGTAAGCAACAACGTCCATGCCCTCTAAAGCTCCGTCTATTGGACTGAGCATACCATGTGACCGTAAGCTGTTGGAATGCAAATGTTAGCGCAAGACTTCGTATATATCTCGTACATGCTCAGAGAGCCAAAAGTAATTGCTGAGTTAAGACAGTGCTTGCGCATGTCTCACATACATTATGGAGTCTAAAACCACCATCATTGTTAAGGGTATTCCAAAGGTCGCAATATAGCATCTCCTATAAAAAGAGGGTGACATTGATCTGCTGTATAACTCGTCTTCTCGTCATTTGCAAAAGTACTCGTATGATTCCGAGGTGGTTGGGTGAATCGCTAACAGGGATAATCATGACTACAGAGAACTGGTGGATAAATTTAGTGCTTGGTTCAAGGAGAACTGCCTAGTTTTGAATATTGGTAAAACAAGAGAAATAGTAATTGATTATAGTAGGAGGCGGCAAACAATTCATCCTTGTTGGCAATATTTTTGACCCTGAGAAACTGACTATAGGGAAGGGACCTTATCATCTGTTGTCTTAACAAATAAGTTGGTTATCAAAGCCTGATCAGCAAGACCTGTTTTCACATCTATGGAGTGTATTACTTCCCAGGGGTAAACTACCATATATCTCACATCTGGATCTATATTTTTGAGAAAAGAACAGCATTCTTCTAGTGGTGGGATACATAGATGTGCTCCTCCTCCATTATGCTTATAAAAATATTTGTGCAAGTAGGTGCAACATTGACGCCCATAGCAGTACCCCGCAATTGCATATAAAATTCTTCTTCAATAAAGAACATAATTGCATGCAAGTACAATTTCCAAAAGTGTAATAAAAAATTCACGACTTTCCATCAAAAAGACAGATGTCAATTTTTTTTTAGAAATTGCTGGCATCCCCCTGTTGGGATTTATAGGGGTGTTCAGACTCACCACGTCAAATGATACCAAGTATATTTTGCCCACTTGTCTCAAATATACCTCTTGTAACATAAGGACAAAATCAGCTGCATCCTGTATGTACGATAGAGTATCTTTGGCAAAGGATCTCAAAGCTTTATCAAGAAAAATGGCTATACGACTCAAGACCCAATCAGACCCAGATAGTATCGGACGTCCAGGAGGGTTATTAAAAGATTTGTGTACTTTGGGAAGTATGTATATGACTGGTATTAGCCAGACATCCAATCATCAAAAATGTATGGAGATCTACAACAATCAGATCTATAGCCTTAGCCCCATGTACGGTATATTTGATTTTTCTAGCAATATCAAGTTTAGGATCATTGGTTATCTGTCCTCTCATTTACATCGTATCTTCCCCACATACGTACTTTTATCCATGACGTCGACCACCCCTCCTTTGTCGGCAGGTTTATTGACAAGGTCTTTGTCATGGATAAATTCTGTAAGCGCCAGGGTCTCCTCTATTGTTGTATTAGGATGCTTAAATCTTTTAACATTTTGGCCTTCTTTTAGATTGTTGATATCGTTTATCACTGTCAAAATGAAAGCTTCAATTGCAAGGACATTTGTAGGGGGCAAAAAATTACTCCTGTTAAATAGATTAAATTGTTGCAACCTTAATTCTGAACAAACCATCTTATTAGTCACATAGTGATCAGAAAACCAAGTTTGAAATCTTTAATGTTGGACTATATGCTTATTTCAAACTGTTTGTATTAATTGATTGGAATTATGAGATTGCACGATATGCTCTATTTAAACTGTGTTGTGCATACCATTTAACTGCTTGAGAAAGGCCCATAATGGGGGCTGAAACGTATTACCATGGGTGAATAATGCGTTACTTTTTCACTTATCACATATCGATTATAGGATCTCAACTGAGGTTCTGAGGCTTGCACCTGCCACATTTTTTTCCATCTTTCTTTGTATAGTGCTTGTATTTTTGTATCTATCTATCTATCTATCTATCTATCTATCTATCTATCTATCTATCTATCTATCTATCTATCTATCTATCTATCTATCTATCTATCTATCTATCTATCTATCTATCTATCTATCTATCTATTTTATCTATTGTTCAGTCCCAATCTCCTTGTAAGCATCTGTCAGCTGTCAGCTCTCTGCTCCACCATTCCACCATTGACCATCTGCGCAGGCTGACGCGATGCAGTCATCGCGCCTGCTTGTGCAGGGTTGCAAATTTCACTTGTCAAAAAGGCCCTGAAGAGTGAGCTGCTCCATTCATTGTGGGAATGGGGCTCAATGAGTTTCGCTTTTATTTTTATTTTAAGGGGAACTATTTCTGTGTAGGGTGACATTATATTGTGTGGGAACACTAAGGGGGTATTACTTCTGTGTGGGAGGCACTAAGGGGGCATCACTACTGTGTTAGGGGTACTAATAGGGCATCACTACTGTAAAGGGGGCACTAAGGGGGGCATCATTGCTGTGTGGGGAGGGCACTACTCTATGGGGGGCACTAATAGGGAATCACTACTGTGTGGAGGGCACTAAGGGGATACAAATACTCTGTGAGGGCCACTAATGGGGCCTCAATACTATGAGAGTGTCACTAAGGGGGCATAACTACTGTGAAGGGGCTCCAGGAGGTCATCATTACTGTGAGGGAGAAAAAAGGGGGCATCATTTCTATGTGGCGGCACTAAGGGGACATTCTTATGTGGGGGCACCAAGGGGGCATCCTTACTGTGTTGTGGGCACTAATGGGGCATAACTGTTGTGAAGGGGCACTAAGGGGACATCCTTACTGTGTAAGAAGTACTAAGGGGGATCATTACTGTGAGGGGCACTAAGAAGGCATCATTTCTATGTGGGGGCATGAGGAGGGCAGCCTACTGTGTGTGGGGTTGGATGGAGAGAATTACTCCAATCAGAGAAGCCGTCACCTGTGAGTCACTGCATTCAATTGGACTTTATTCATTGCACTGTATTCACAGCATGATTATACTCTGTACAGTGCCAGTGTAGAACTAACATGTGACCACTGTATAAGCACTGTATTGTGAAAGGTCTCTGTAGAGGGCTAGGGTAGAACTTGTATGTGACCACTGTATGAACACTGTATGGTGATATTATTGGTTGTATTGGTGTTTGTGGATTTCCAGGCCCCACAATGTATTAAATTTCATCTTTCTAAAAGCTTGCTATTGTCTTACAGCTATTTATTACAATTATCTGAGGGAGAGAGTATCTAAATACATAAAAGGCAAGATCAAAAACACATGTACAGTTTTAGTAAACGTTTTCTAGCAATCTTTTCATCATCATTAATGCATTTATACCTAGAATTTGAAGGAAAGTAGAATATCTAATAGCGCTAACAGTACCAATGTACTGTGGTACACATTTTCACTTGTGGACAATTAAATCAGTCACACAGAACAAAAAGCAAGTACCCATATTTTTCAGACTATAAAACACACCTGATTATAGGACGAACCCAGGTTTAAGCAGCGGGAAAAAGGGGCATGACACCATGACACTGTACAGACACAGCTCTGCAACACGCACAGTATACACACACACACACACACACACACACATACACAGGACTGTTGTACACACAGTAGATATACATACAGCTCTACAGTACAAACATTATAGACACACAGCACTGCTGCATGAACATTACATATACATGTATATGGAGTGGATATACAAAGTCTACACATCCCTGTTAAAATGCCAGGTTTTTGTCATGTCAAAAAATAAATACAAGATTAATAATTTCAGAACTTTTGCCACCGTTAATATGACCCATAATCTGTACAATTCCATTGAAAAACAAACTGAAATCATTTAGAGGGGAAAAATAAAAATAACAAAACTACAATAATGTGGTTGCATAAGTGTGAACACCCTCTTATAATTGGGGATGTGGTTGTGTTCAGAATTAGCCAATCACATTTAAAGAGGCTCTGTCACCACATTATAAGTGTCCTATATCTTACATATTGTGATAGGCGCTGTAATGTAGATCACAGCAGTGGTTTTTATTTCTAAAAGCGATCATATGACCTATTTGAGATTTATGCTAATGACTTTCTTAATAGACAACTGGGCGTGTTTTTACTTTTTGACCAAGTGGGCGTTGTAAAGAAGGGTATGACGCTGACCAATCAGCGTCATACACTTCTCTACATTCATGTACTTACACACAGCGTGATCTTGCGAGATCACGCTTGCTGTCACTTACTCACACATTAACTTTACTGAAGTGTCTTGAGAGTGAATAGACATCGCCTCCAGCCAGGAAGCGATGTTTACTCACAATCCCGACACTTCGGTAACGTTTGTGTGGGACTTAATGACAGCACAGAGTGATCTCGATGTGTCAAAATTGATAGTTTATCAAAATAAAAAAGACTGCTGTGATCTACATTACAGCGCCTATGACATTATGTAGGAGATAGGGCACTTTTAATGTGGTGACAGAGCCTCTTTAAACTCATGTTAAATAATAGTCAGTACACAGCTGCCATTATTTAAAGTGATTCTGAGTAACCCCATATAAAGTTCAGCTGTTCTATTATCCTGACATTTTCTTTATTGCATGTGACCGCAAAAGCCATGGTCCGTAGAGCTCACAACACATCAAAGGGATCTGATTGTTGAAAGGCAACAGTCAGGAGAAGAGTACCAAAGAATTCCCAAGGCATTAGATACACCATGGAACACAGTGAAGACAGTCATTAAGAAGTGGATTACAGTGACATTACCAAGTACTGGACGTCCCTCAAAACTTCATGGAAAGACAAGAGGAAAATTGCCAAAAGCATGTGGGAAAACGTGTTATGGTCCGAAGAGACCAAGGTTAAAATTTTTGGCCAGAATTCCAAAAGGTATGTTTGTCACAAAGCTAACACTACACATCACCAAAAGAACATCGCACTCAGTGGCGTAACTACCACAGTAGCAGCAGTAGCAGCTGCTACGGGGCCCGGGGCATGGGGGGGCCCGTGTCGCCTTGACAGTCAGGCACATTACATTATGTGCCAGGCATGGAGGCACGGGCCCCCTAATGCCTACTAGTAGCATCCCGTCCCTAACGTTACACTAGGCATCCGGGGGGGGGCCCGGTGACAGCCGTGGGGGGGGGGGGTCCGGGGGCCCGGTGATATTCACTGTGCACTCCACTGATAGTCCGACTCCTCCTCCACACACAGTGGAATAGGACGGCGATACGTGGTAGGAGGAGCGCTAAGGCATTGGAGAGGACAGGGGGCGGAGCTAAACGAATGGCGCGAGACATCGGGCGGAGGACAGTACAGTCAGGAGCCAGGACTGCCGGAGTACTTGCATCCCATATGATGGGCGGAGGACTCAGGACTGCCGGAGAACTAGCATCCCATAGGACGGGCGGAGGACAATCAGAGGACGGATGGAGGACGTGCAGACTGCAGAGGACAGGTACATAAAATAAAAAAGTTCATGGGAGAAGGGAAAAGTTTTTAGGTAGAAAAATCTGCCTCATAATTCCTTCCGGAATTTTGAGGCATATTTTGAACACTTCCCACGTTTTTCGTTGCGTTTTTTTGTGACGTTTTTCGGCCATCGGGCCGTGGACAGAAAAACGCAGCAAAAAATGCATGGGAGGCGTCGGCGTCTTTTTCCCGCGAGCAGTAAAACTGGCTCGCGGGAAAAAGAAGCGACATGCCCTATCTTCGGGCGTTAACACCTCTGACCTCCCATTGACTTCAATGGGAGGCAGAGAAAGCGTATTTCGCGGTGTTTTATGTCCGGCGGCGCTCAATGGCCGCGGGCAAAAATCGGCGTGCAGGGAGAGGAAAATCTGCCTCAAACTTCCAAACGGAATTTTGAGGCAGATATTCTTCCTGCAAAAAACTCAGTGTGAACATAGCCTAACGCTTCTTTTACCCGCAGGCGTTTTTTACTGCTCGCAGGAAAAATTTCATGGTTTTCAATGGGTGGCACTTTCCCCCTAACACCTATACTGAAGCCTTAAGGTCCTGTTCACACAGATTTTTTTGCAGACAGAAAAATCAGCCTAAAAATTCCTTCTGTAATTTTGAGTCAGATTTTCACATGCCTGCACGCCGTTTGCCGTATTTTTTGCTGCGTTTTTTGGAGGCGGACATTGAGCGCCGCAGGCAAATTTCTCTGCCTCTTATTGTCAATGGGAGGTCAGAGACGTAAACGCACGGAGATAGGGGCAAGTCGCTTGTTCCCGTGAGCGGTTTTAGCTCGCTCGCTGGAAAAGACACATCCGTTTCCATCTGTTTTTTTACACGTTTTTCCGCGTCAAAAAGCATGCTGAAAAACTCAGTGAATTCCCCCTCAGGGTATGTTCACACACACTAATTACGGACGTAATACGGCCTTTTTTGCCCCGAATTACGTCCGAAAAAAGCGCCTCAATAGCGTTGACAAACATCTGCCCATTGAAAGCAAAGGGCTGACGTTTGTCTGTTCACACGAGGCGTATATTTACGCGCCACTGTCAAATGACGGCGTGTAAATAGACGCCCGCGTCAAAGAAGTGACCTGCCACTTCTTGGGGCGTAATTGGAGCCGTTATTCATTGACTCCAATGAATAGCAGCGCCAATTACGCCCGTAATGGACGCGGCGTTCAAGCGCCTGCACATGCCGGTACGGCTGAAATTACGGGGATGTTTCTTCCTGAAAACATCCCCGTAATTTCAGCCGTTACGGACGCTGCCGTGTGAACATACCCTAACACATATACTGATGCCTGCCTGGCCCTGCCCTCTGCCAAGTTATATAACTTCAAACTTCACACACATTACATTAAAGAAAGGGGTCCTCTGGGCATTTTATATTGATGGCCCATCCTTAGGATAGACCATCAATATCAGATCAGTGGGGGGTCCGTGATTGATGGGACCATAGCGTTCGTCTGACTTTTCCCAGTTAACAAGCACAACACCGTACACACACGGGGCGACTGTGCCTGGGATCGCATTCAAGTGAACGGGACTGAGCTGCAATCCCAGGCGCAGCTGCTACCAATGTGTACGGCGCTGTGCCTGGTAAACACTGAAGAGGCCAAGGCGACGAGTTCTACGGCCCCTCCAAAAAAGCTGATCGGCGGGTGTTCTGGGAGTTGGACCCCCGCCGATCTAATATTGATAACCTATCATAAAGATAGACCATCAATAAGAAATGTCCAGAGGACCCCTTTAACACCCTAATGACATGCCACGTAAATGTACGTATAGCAGCCATCATGGGGAAGTATGGAACGGGCTGAGCGCACCCATACTCAGCAGGTCTCAGCTGTATATTGCAGCCCAGGGTCGCAGTGTAGCTATAGAGGTCGCAGTAGTCACAATTGCGACCTGGCCCCGAAGGCAGTGGACCCGTAGAACTGATAAGTGTTCATTGTCGGGAAGGCGGGAGTTGTGGCGCCGTTGGTTACCGGGAGGGGGGGGCCCCAGTCAAAAGTTTGCTATGGGGCCCAGTCTTCCCTAGTTACGCCCCTGATCGCACTCACAGTGAAGCATTGTGGAGGCAGCATTATGCTTTGGGGCTGTTTTTCTGCAGCTGGAACTGGGGCTTTAGTCAAGGTGGAGGGCATTATGAACTGTTCCAAATATCAGTCCATATTGGCACAAAACTTGCAGGCCTCTGCTAAAAAGCTGAAGGTGAAGAGGAATTTTACCTTTCTGAATGACAACGAGCCCAAGCATACCTCAAAATCAACAAAATAATGGCTTCACCAGAAGATGATCAAAGTTTTGGAATGACCCAGCAAGAGTCCTGACCTGAATCCCATTGAAAATCTGTGGGGTGACCTGAAGAGGGCTGTACACACGAGATACCCTCGCAATCTGACAGATTTGCAGCGCTTTTGCAAGGAACAGTGGGCAACAATTGCCAAGTCAAGATGTGCCATGCTGATAGGCTTCTACCCAAAAAGACTGAATGCTGTCATAAAGTCAAAGGGTAATTCAACAAAGTATTAGTTTATGGGTTCTGAAACCACATTATTTTTGTTCTTTATTTTTATTTTTCCACCTTAACCCCTTAGTGACTAAGCCTGTTTTGGCCTTCAGGACCAGCCCCATTTTTGCCAATCTGACATGTGTCACTTTATGTGGTAATAACTCCAGAATGCTTTTACCTATCCAAGCGATTCTGGGATTGTTTTCTCGTGATATGTTGTACTTTATGATACTGAAAAAATTTTGTCATTAAATTCAATATTTATTTGTAAGAAACGCCAAAATTTAGAGAAAATTAGCAAAAATTAGCATTTTTCTAAATTTTAATGTATTTACTTGTAAAACAGATAGTAATACCACACAAAATACATACTAGTTTATATTTCCCATATGTCTACTTTATGTTTGCGTCGTTTTTTGAACATTCTTTTATTTTTCTACTACGTTACAAGGCTTAGAACTTTAGCAGCAATTTCTCATATTTTCAAGAAAATTTCAAAAGGCTATTTTTTCAGGGACCAGTTCAGTTCTGAAATGGCTTTGAGGGCCTTATGTATTAAAAAGTCACCATAAATCACCCCATTTTGAAAACTGCACCCATCAAAGTATTCAAAACAGCATTCACAAAGTATTTTAGCCCTTTAGGCGTTTCACAGGAATTAAAGCAAAGTAGAGGTGAAATTTACAAATTTCATTTTTTTTCTTCAAAAATTCATTTGTAATAAATTTTTTCTGTACCACAGAAGGTTTTACCCAAGAAATGCAACTCAAGATTTATTGCCCAGATTCTGCAGTTTTTAGAAATACCCCACATGTGGCCCTAGCGCGGTTATGGACTGAAACACAGGCCTCCGAAGCAAAGGAGCACCTAGTGGATTTTGGGCCTCTATTTTATTAGAATATATTTTAGGTACCATGTCAGGTGTGAGGAGGCCTTGTGCTGCCAAAACAGTGGAAACACCCCAAAAGTGACCCCATTTTGGAAACTATACCCCTCAAGGAATTTATCTATGGGTATAGTTAGCATTTTGAACCCACAGTTTTTTTGCTAAATTTATTTGAATTAGTATGTGAAGGTGAAAATCTACTTTTTTTGTGAAAAAATTAGGAAATTTTAAATTTTTACAAGGAATAAAGTAGAAAAAACACCCCAACATATGTAAAGCAATGTCTTCCGATTATAGCAATACCCCATATGTGGTAATAAATTGCTGTTTGGACCCACAGCAGGCCTCAGAAGAGAAGGAGCACCATTTGGATTTTGGATTTCTGATTTTGCTGGAATAGTTTTCAGTGCCGTGTCGCGTTTGCAATGCACTGGAGGGAAGAAAACCGTGGAAACCCCCCAATAGTGACCCCATTTTGGAAACGATACCCCTCAAGGAATTTATCTATGGGTATAGTTAGCATTTTGAACCCACAGTTTTTTTGCTAAATTTATTTGAATTAGTATGTGAAGATGAAAATCTACTTTTTTTCTGAAAAAAGGTAGCCATTTTTAATTTTTACAAGGAATAAAGGAGAAAAAGCGCCCCAACATTTGTAAAACAATTTCTCCTGATTACGTAAATACCCCATATGTGGTAATAAACTACTGTTTGGACCCACACCGGGGCTTAGAAGGGAAGGAGCGCTATTTGGCTTTTGGAGCTCAAATTTAGCTGGAATGTTTTTGGGTGTCATGTCGAATTTGCCCCTGAGAGACTGAAACAGTGGAAGCCCCCCAAAAGTAACCCCATTTGGGAAACTACACCACTTAAGGAATCTATCTAGGGGTATAGTGAGCATTTAGGCCCCACACGTCTTTTGCAGAATTTATTAGAATTAGGCCGTGAAAATTAATATCAACATTATTTCCACTAAAATGTTGAATTTTTTCAATTTCACAAAGGATAAACGAGAAAATGCACCCCAACGTTTGTAAAGCAATTTCTCCCGAGTACGGCAATACCCCACATGTGGTCATAAATGTTTTTTCATTAGAAAGTAATTAACCCTTTACGAACTGATTCATGTTTTGCTTTTTCGTTTTTCCTCTCCGCTTTCCAAGAGCCACTACTTTTTTATTTTTCTGTCAATAGAGCGGTGTGGGGGCTTATTTTTTGCGGGACGAGTTGTCGTTTTTATTGGTACCATTTTTTGGTACGATGCCATATCGGTGGACATAAACGGCTGTTTGGGCACGCTGTAGGGCTCAGAAGGGAGGGACGCCATTTCGCTTTTGGAGCGCATATTTTGCTTGGTAGTAGCTCTGGCGTTTTGCTGGTATTTCAGTTTATAATGTTGGGGCACATGTAGGCTGGGCAGAGTACATCAGGGGCATAATAAGAGGGTATAATAATGGGGTAAATAAATAATAATCCACAGATATGTGGCCGGTGTCGCACTGATAAATGGTGCCCGATCTTATCCACTTTTGGAACACTCTGCACATTTTGCATCGCCATAATCTGGGAGCCGGAACTTTTTTTATTTTTTCACCACCGGAGCCGTGTGAGGGCTTATTTGTTGCGGGAAAATCTGTAATTTTCATTGGTACCATTTTGGGGTACATGCGATTTTGTTGATCACTTTTTATTCAATTTTTCGGCAAGCAAGGTGACCAAAAACCATCAATTCTGACAATGATTTTTATTTATTTTTGACAGCGTTTACCCTGGGCTATAAATGACTATTATACTTTATTCTGCGGGTCGGTACGATTACGGCGATACCATTTGTATATACGTTTTTTTATGTTTTGCAGCGTTTGCGCAATAAAATAACTTATTTAGAAAATAATGTATTTTCTGTGTCACCATATTCTGAGAGCCATAACTTTTTTATTTTTCAGTCAAAAAAGCTGTGTAAGGGCTTGTTTTTTGCAGGACGGGATGTAGTTTGTATCGGTACAATTTTGGCGTACATGCGACTTTTTGATCACTTTTTATTACATATTTTGTGAGGGGTGGTGACCAAAAAATAGTGATTCTGGCATTGTTTTTCGTTTATTTTTTTTGCGGCGTTCACTGTGCGGGAAAAATAATATTATATTTTTATAGTTGGGGTCGTTACGAACGCGGTGATACCAAATATGTGTACTTTTTTTTTACGTGCTCATTTTTTTTCCTATAATGAAAGACTTATTATAGGAAAAAAAGCAGTTCTTGTTTATATCACTTCTAACTTTTATTTTTACACTTTTTTTAAAACATTTTTATTCTTTTTTTTACTTTTTTCACTTGTCCCACTAGGGGACACTTAGACTTGCAGCTCTGATCGCTGCTGGAATGCATTACACTACACACGTAGTGTAATGCATTTCAACTGTCATTGTGACGTGACAGTCACACTGACAGGAAGCCTACGACGACCACCCTCGGGGTGGTCCTCATAGGCTTCTGTACATGGCAACCCGGAAGCCATTGTCTGGCGTCCGGTTGCCATGGGTACCATCGCCAGCCCCCGTGATTTCACATGGGGGCTGCCGATCGGCACTAAAGACCTTAATTGTGGCGTTCAAAATCGAGCGCCGCAATTAAGGGGTTAACTGCCGATATCAGCGGCGACAGGCCGCTGATCGGCAACGGGGAGAGCAGGGCTGACACCCTGCACAGTTAACCGCCGCTGCGGTGTAGCGCCGCGCGGCGGTTAACTGTCAAAGCAATGACGTAACTGTACGTCAAGGTGCGCGAACTTACTGCTCACCATGACGTACAGTTACGTCATGGTGCGTTAAGGGGTTAAAAGATTTCAGTTTGTTTTTCAATAAAACTGTACAGATTATAGGTGACAAAGGTGGACAATGTTCTGAAATGATTCATCTTGGACTGATTTTGTAACGTGCCAAAAACCTGGCATTTTAACATGTGGGGTGTAGACTTTTTATATCCACTTTATATATAATGCTTCTAAAGTGCCTTGTCACACAGCATAATGCCCCATAGTGCCCCCATAAAGTATAATGCTCCGTAGTACCGCCTAACATTATAATGCCCCATAGCTGCCCCATACAGTATAATTCCCACATAGTTTACCCATACAGTATAATGCCCCCATAGCTGCCCACACACAGTATAATGCCCCATAGCTGCCCCCCACAGTATAATGCCCCATACGTGCCCCTATACAGTATAATTCCCTCTTAGCTGCCCCCCACACAGTATAATGTCCCCATAGTGTCTAATAAAAAAAAGAAAAAATTAACACTTACCTAGCCCTGTTCCCACGACGAGTGGAGGAGATCTCTCTGCTCCTCCAGTCTGTGCTATGAGTGTCTCTGCGCAGACAACTGCAATGTGACAGAGACATACGACTGGCCACCCAGGACAGCGGGGCACCACACACATTCCGGGACTGTCCCGCTGGATCCGGGATGGTTGGGAGGTATGTCTCCATGACAAAGCTGAGCGCTATGGGTACATTGCGTCATTCAGCTTCTCCTGCTGCCCTGCACTGATCCTACAGATTAGTGCTGGGTAAGGCGAGAGCAAACCCCTGACTTAGGACTGTAAGACACAGGGACTTTTCAGCAAGATTTTTTCTTGCTAAAAAGTGCGTCTTATAGTCTGAAATTACAGTATATTGATAATTTGCTAAAACTCACTTCAGATTTTGTGGTATAGACTTATTTGGCTCTTTCCTTTTACACTCCACACCGACCCTATCTGGCAGCAAAAACATAAACAAGGCCTGCCAGAGCTTGCTCCTAATGTCTACTGTATCTGCCTGCCAGAGAGTAGCCCCCTAGCTGTCAGAGTATTCCCCTATACACACTAAATCCTACAGGAGTGACTTTATGAATACACAAAAAGACTCTTACAGCAAGTGAGGGGCTAGATGCATTGAAAGTATAGCATACTACCCAGGTAACAAGAAAGGGCAACTCCTATATATATATTTATACACTGGAGAATAAAGGAGCATAACAGCCAAGAGTAAAAATAAAAATCTTTATTAAACATATAGAAACATACACAAGGGATATTAAAAAGGTACAAAACAGGACAGGAGGACTCTATATAGTTCCAATGTAACACAGCTGAGAGACTCCCTATAGTATATAAAGGATGATATAGAGTCGATCTAGGAGATAGATGGACAATCTAAGTGGTAAACATAATAGTCTGCACCAGAGACCATACCATGGTGTGTGTACAATCAGTACATATAAGTATACTGGCATGGAATAAAGTGCTGATAAAAAGGAGTGACTTTATGTACAGTGTACCCTCCATGAGAATGACCCCATTCAATATGTAGCTACCGGTGCCCTATTAAACAGTGCAGATGCCAGAGAGTGGCCCATATACAGTACTGCTGCCACAAAATGTCCCCATAAACAGCACATATATCAGTGAGTGGCCCCCATTTCTAATCACAGTCTGCCAGCTCCCCTACATTGCTTCTACCTGGGTCCTAAAGTTCTACCTGATAGAACATACTGTTCACTCTGTCATTTCAGAACTTCTAATAAAAGGTGTCGAACAGCATGTCCTATCCTAGCAACCAGCACCTGCGGCACGTATACTTCTATCCCTCAGCTACACTCCTGGCCCCCCTTCCACCATTACACCGTTTAACACTGCAAGGAAGAAATGTCTCAATCCAGTGGTGGGTTTAAAGGGAAATATTTTCCACTTTATTGAAGATTAGTTTAAAAATTGTAGCGAGCACAGAGGGTTGGATGCATAGAACCTATGCGTTTCAAACGATTCGCTCACTCTTATTCATGGAATGAGTTTCACACTATCTATAGAGGTTCCCTGCTGGGGCTTGCTTATGGTTTTGTTTAGTTGGGTGCCCCTTCTATGAAGTCCATTGCACTCATATGGCATATGAATAGAGTTTTGCCTGAGTGGGCAACCAAAAAAGTATAACCCGAAGAAAATGAATGTACATAAATAATTACACCAAAGAAATTGCTTTTATCATTTTGTACTTGTATTAATAACTTTTTACAACGTATTATTTCTTCTCAGTTTTCAGCTGCTAGCTTTACAAGATTCTGTAGTTTCTGAAAGTTCTGACACATGAAAACGCAAGTATCAGACTATAAAAATGGCTGGACTCTAAGGAGCAGCTTTTTTACATTTTGTTTGTGTGTTATAATGCAACAATAAAATTCCTTCTAAAAAAGAAAGTTGTTGCTATGGATTAAAAGAAAACTTTCTAACTGTGTACTCTAGTAATTTTAACAGTACTTTAGGAAAAACATTTCCCCCTTTAAAAGAACTTTTAAAGGCCTGAATTACATGCAATATTTCTGAAAGAACCTAGGCAATTTCAGGGTTGGAATGACATGTAGCTTTTCTGCAGAACCCTACAACCTTCTGTTTGCCCTGAGGCATGTAGTGCCAAATAACACTGAAAACACTAAAAATGATTGACACCCTATTACTTATCATTTTGTAAATAGCTTTGTAAGTGGCGTTTTAGAAGCCATGATTTGGCAACATTAAAGGTCTTAAAAAAGAATTGCTCTTTTCAGTGGTCATTATTTCCAGTGTGCCTCTGTTTACAAGTGCTTTATAGTAAGCACTTAGAATTTTCTCTATACAAAAACATGAACTGTGTTTATTGTGTTATTCCATATAGCCTTAGTGTTAGAAAATATTTTTGAGTTGTTCTAAAGTTTTTTTTCTGTGATGTATGCTTATATAAAAGTACTTTGCTATTGTTTTTTTTAAAACCATAATTCAGTATAATGTAATGTCCTCAATAGTTGGAAAGGAATATTTATGTAGAAGTTTACTAAGCTGACATTTTAATTCTAATTTAATTTTCTTTTTCTAATATGCCTATGAACCCTAGGCTTTTCCTGAAATGTAGATTTTTTTGCAGGTATACTATACCAGTTCTTACAGCTATAGTGGAATAAATGTGGCGACTTTAGCAGAAAGAATCCATTGACATACATATATGGATTTTAAATCCTTTAATTGCAGGAGGAAAAATTAATTGTCGTGTATTAAAAGAGGCATGGACTCGCGGGACAGAGATGTAATATTGCCACTTTACAAAGCATTAGTGAGGCCCCATCTAGAATATGCAGTTCAGTTCTGGGCTCCAGTTCATAGAAAGGATGCCCTGGAGTTGGAAAAAATACAAAGAAGAGCAACGAAGCGAATAAGGGGCATGGAGAATTTAAGTTATGAGGAAAGATTGAAAGAATTAAACCTATTTAGCCTTGAAAAAAGACGACTAAGGGGGGACATGATTAACTTATATAAATATATTAATGGCACATACAAAAAATATGGTGAAATCCTGTTCCTTGTAAAACCCCCTCAAAAAACAAGGGGGCACTCCCTCCGTCTGGAGAAAAAAAGGTTCAAGCTGCAGAGGCGACAAGGCTTCTTTACAGTAAGAACGGTGAATTTATGGAATAGCCTACCGCAGGAGCTGGTCACAGCAGGGACAGTAGATGGCTTTAAAAAAGGGTTAGATAATTTCCTAGAACAAAAAAATATTAGCTCCTATGTGTAGAAATTTTTCCTTCCCTTTTCCCTTCCCTTGGTTGGACTTGATGGACATGTGTCTTTTTTCAGCCGTACTAACTATGTAACTATGTATGTAACTATGTAATATGTGGACTTCTTTATCATAGATTTATGAAGGAAGGTATCATCAGCTTCCATCCATGTGATCAGGAGGAGATTAATTTAGTGGAGCATAGTGACACAGATCCCAAGCAGAGTCTGTTTTTTTCATAGCAAATAATGTTGATGTCTTACAAAAATTGTATTATTTAAACCCTTCTGTTAGCAGCTACTTTTGGCTGTGTGGACGCAGTGACTTTTTTCATTTTTTCATCACTGCTTTCCGAGGGCCATAACTTTTTGTTTTTTTTTACCAGTTTTGCACAATAAAAACACTTTAAAAAAATAAATAAAAATCATTAGTTTTCGTGTCGCCACATTTTGAGAGCCAAGCGGTTTACCTTTGACAGAGCTGTATGTAGATTTTTCAATGGCATAATTTTGGGGTACATTGGGACTTATTAATGATTTCTTCTTAACTTTTTTGGGGGGAGACTCTTTTTTAAAAAAGGAATTCCGCCATTGTTTTTTTATGTCGTTTGCCACGTGGATTAATTAACATGTTAATTCTTTATTTTTGCGACCAAAAAGGTACATTTTACAGGAAGAGAAAGAATACAAAATCACAGCGACATAAGAAAATGAATGTGATATACAGTTCACAACATTTATGCCACTTTGGTGAGGCAGGGGTGCTTAACAATTAGACGATAAAATATCATAAAAATAGCATGTGTAGCAAATACACTTTAATGTACTACACAAAATAATAGTGCAAGAGTGTGGACAACGAAAGAGAAGGGGGGGGAGGGAGGCGGAAGGCAGGGGGGGTTTGTAACTCCAGATAACTATAGGTAGAAGTGGGAGCAGAAATCACATCATAAAATATGGTGATCCATAGCAGTGCGAAAGAGGCTTAAGCATTAGGGTCAGCAAGGCTATAGTGTCAGAGAATATCCCTGTAGGAGACTGATTCTTGAAATACGATCCATTGAGCCCATGTTTGACAGAATTTGTCATGAGAATTATTGAGAGAGGATATTAGAAACCGAGAGGGATAGAGTGGTAGGAGAGGTTTGCTTCCATTTCAGGGGGATACAATAACGTGCTGCCATCACTAGGAAGTGGAGCAGTGAACACTTGCAAATTTCGGCAGGAATATCACAGTGGTGGAGAAGGAAGAGAGCCGGACCCAAGGTTATTTGACCCTTTCAGGACCAAGGGTCATCGATGCCTGAATGACCAGGCCTAAATTTAAAGTTTTGGCATAGATTCTTTTACACAGTTATACATTTTGAACTATGCTGGATAATTTATTTGTTTTAGAGTTTTTCAGCTAACTAAGGCTCTGTTCACATCTACGTCAGAGGTTCCGTTTGGGGCCTCAGTCGCTGATATGGCAGGGTTTACCAGAGAAAATAGCGCAGCATGCTGCACTATTGTGTCCAGTAAAAACACCACAACAGAAAAGCCAACAGAACCTAGTAAAGTCAATGGGTGCCATCGGCAACCGGCAGTATCCGTTGGTTCCGTTATTCCCTTGTTCCGCTCCTGTAACGGAGCCAAACAACAGAATGACACAATGCAGGTGTGAACATAGCCTTAGCTACTATGCCTGACTGTCTATTCTAACACTAAAAGGCACAGGGAATACAAAGTATATACTTTCTATATACTTTGTAAATGTGTGTGTGTGTGTGTTTATTTATATATATATATATATATATATATATATATATATATATATGTATATGTGTGTGTATATATACACATATATATATAAATAAATATAATACACTTTTCTCTTGTCTTCTCTCAATCAGTCTCCTTCTCTCTGAAACACAGTGACAGAGTGAAGGAAGCTGAGAGGAGAGGACAAGCGTGAAAAGTTGGTTTAACGAAGTACAGTAAAAAATAGTGTAGTACCGTGTTAGCCAGAAACAATATGCAATGTTAATGTAATGACAGGGATAGGGAAACAGACAAGTGAGCCCTAATCTACCCGCCACTCAGTCCCTGCCTACTTGCAACGACCCGCCCTAGGCGACGAGCTACAACTGGGCGACGGTCCCTACACTCAATAAGTGCACGACAGACAAGGAAACACAGAACAAAGGGAAACGGGGCAGTTGCCCACGGCAACACCGAGAGCAACAAGAGTAGTAAACGAGCCGAGTCAAACCAGGAGAGTACGAGGTGCCAAACGTAGAGCAGGAGAGTAGTCAACAAGCCGAGTCAAACCAGGAGTGAACGAGGTACCAAACGCAGAGCAGAAGAGTAGTCAGTAAGCCAGGGTCAATACGAAGCAGGGACAAGTAGTTCAAGAAGCTGCAGAAGGGCCAGGAAACCAACAGAGAGGAATCACAAGCAAGGAGGAACAGGAAAGGCAGGTATAAATAGACAGAGGGCGGGAGCTAGCTCCGTCTGGCCAGGCCGTGACAGGCTCTCCCACTCCCAAGCCCGCCATCCTGAGTGGTGGAAGATGGTGTCAGTCTCACAGACATAGAAGCAGGTGCAGACTGACTACCCATGGGCGTGGACACAGAAGCCGTGCCTGGCAGATCCTTAACCGTTAAATACCTTTGTGTCAAAAAAGACAAAAGTATAGAAGGTATGATACCTTTATTGGCTAACCATAAAAGTTCTATATGGAACTATATAGAACTTTTATGGTTAGCCAATAAAGGCATCATACCATCTATACTTTTGTCTTTTGTGACACAAAGGTATTTAACATTGCAAAAAATTTGCTTACAAACAAACTTTTCAGAGATCACCATGATTTGTTTAATCATGATAATAACATGCTCAGAAGCCAAACCAATTGGTTCGGCTATCAGTGAGCAGGTTGCTAGGGAGCTAGGGACACTCACACCATCGGCATCAGAGCACTCTCCTCAGTGCTATGTCGGTAGAAGCAGAGGACTGTAGATTCACGCCCTGGCTGCACGGGGTATATGCGGCTAGGACATGAATCTACAGATTAGCGGCGTGAAGGGGTTAAGTGTCCATGACTTCGCTGATCACCCACTTGACCCCTTCCCAGTATGAGGCTAAAAGGTTTCAGGACCTGAAAGTATGGAGGAGGGTACCATTTTCATGCCGCATCTCCAGCAAAGGGGGGATGCATTAGGGAACATGGTATGTAAATGTTTTGCTACTCTGTACTAGCGAGATAGAAATGTATAACTAGCGTCCTGATAGCGAGAGCTAATAGATGTCTTGTAAGCCAAGTTGAGGATGCATGTTTGTAATGAGGGAGAGAAAGATATGTTCAAATCTGATTCCCATTGTGTGAGATAATTAGGAGGGGGTATATTGGGTGGGGGGTTTTCAGAAGCGTGTAGATCGTAGACAGGGTATGGCGAATCGTGCAGGATCTGGAGCATAGTTCCTCCAGTGGTGTCTTATCATTTTTATAGGCAGAAGGAGGCGAGATAGAAGAACAGAAATGTTTAAGCTGGAGGGTTCTCCATAGTCCCAGAGGTTTAGGGCCTGATAAACGGGATAGATAAGAGGGAGAGAGACAGTCTGAGGCAGAGGTGAAATGGGAAGCCCTAAATTTACAAGCGATTGACCACGATCGGAAGATTGGATCTTCTAAGCCTGATAAGAAGAGGGGGTTACCCAAGATAGGGTACATGGGGGACTGGGATGGGAGTAGAGATGTGCTCATTAGGGAGGACGAGCAACATGAGAATATTGGGCCAATGGTGGGATGTTGGAGTAAAGATTTAATTTGGTCCGGCTCTAGCCAGGGGGCGGCAGAAAGGGGAATACAGGTGAAACTTTGTTCCAGAGTTATCCAGGGTTTGGTAGATGAATGCCTGCACCAATAGACAATCCGTGAAAGGTGTGATGCAATGTAGTAGGATCTAATGTCTGGGAGGGCTAAACCACCGGTTTCTCTGGGTCTACACAAGAGTGTGTGTTTAAGTCTGGGCGGTTTGCCTGCCCAGATGTATGAGATTTGGAGGGAGTTAATCATTTTAAAAAATGAAGTTGGTTTTGCAATTGAGAGGGCCTGTAACAGATACAGGATTCTTGGAAATACATTCATTTTAAAAATGGTGCAGAGACCCATCCACATGAATGTACCTTTCGACCATCTACTACAGTCTGTCTGGATGTCTGCGATGAGAGGAGGGAAGTTTAGTTTGAAGAGATCTTTCAGGTCAGGATCTTAACCCCAAGGCATTTAAGGGCTGATGTGTTCCATTTAAAGCTGAATGCGTGTTCTAAGTAGGTATTAAGTGGAAAAGAAGGGAGATGTTCATAACCTCCGACTTAGAGAAATTCGTTTTAACATTAGAAAGTTGGGAGAAGAGTTGAAATTCATGCATTTGATTTGGGAGGGATATGGAAGGGCTGGACAGAAAAAATAAAAGGTCATCAGCGTATGCCGCAACTTTATCTTCTCTCGTGCCTGTTTTAAGGCCCGTAAGTTACAACATTAGGATTTGTTCTGACACGTCGAAGGAAAGGTTCCATAGACAGGATAAAGATTAAAGGGGATAAGGGGCAGCCCTGTATTGTTCCGTTATGTATTGGAAATTCCTCAGAGAGGATGCTGTTCACTCGGACCCTTGCAGAGGGGTGGAAATACAGGGACAGCACCCAACACATCATGTGTGTCTTGAGACCAAGTTGGAGCAGGGTCTCTTCCATGAAAATCCAGTTAACCCTGTCAGAGGCCTTTTCAGTATCATACAGTAACATAAGTGGAGTGCAAGATGTTTTAGCCCTATGAATGAGATTTATAGTCTTTGTGGTATTGTCACGTGCTTCTCTTCCCAACATAAACCCGGCCTGGTCCGAGTGAACGACATCCCAAAACAAGGGTGGCAGGCGTTCGGAAAGATTTTTTGCAAAGAGTTTTGTGTCTACATTAAGGAGGAATATAGGTATGTAGCTGGTGCATTGGGAGAGGTCTGTGCCGGGTTTAGGAATCACAACTGAGAGAATCAGGGGGTAAGGTCAAGAAGGAGGATAGGGAATTCCAGGAGGTAAGAAGGTGTGGGAACAGCGTATTGAGGATTTTTTTTATAAAATGGGAGTGTAAGGCCGTCAGGGCTTGGGGCTTTGCCCATTCGGGAACGTTTAATGTCAAAGGTCAGTTCTTATTCTGAGATTGGGGCTTCTAGTGTAGTAACATTGTATTCTGAAAGAGCAGAGAGGCCAGAGCCCGCTATATAAGATCTGATCCACGAGCGAAAGTCACTAGAGAGTATAGACGGGTTATTAGAGGCTGTGTTATATAAGGTGGCATAATAATCGTGAAAGGCTGCTGCTGTTTCTAATGGAAGGGGGGCTTGCGGGCGGGAGGGTGTGGATATAAATGGGATGCAGGTATCGGATTGCTGAATACACAGAGACCCGGCGAGGAATTTGCTACATTTATTACCGTACTCGTAGAAATGGCAGTTGCATTTTGAGAGGGTAGCTTTGGCTTTGGACATCAGTAGGGCCCTAAGGTCTTCTCGTTTTTAGAGTAAGGAGATTTTACGTTCAGGGTCAAGGGAATGTTTATGTGAAAGTTCTAGAGTTTTAACCTCTGATAAGAGGGTAGTGATGGTGGAGCGTTCCTTCTTTAGGCGTGTTCCATGTTTGATTAGACTCCACGTATAACGCATTTGTGTGACTCCCACGTAAAGCAGGGTTTGGTGTCCCCTGTGGTGTTTAATGAGAAGTATTCATCAAGAGGGTGTTGAATGTTGGCAGACACTGCAGTGTCGTTGAGGAGGGAGGAATTACATTTCCATTGTGGTTGATGCGGGATCGGGGAGCGGTGTGAGAGGACAATCTTGACAAGCACATGGTCTGAAAAAGTAATCATGTCAATGTCAATTAGTTTGAGGGAGTGGAGGTCTTGGTTTAAGAAAAAAGAGGTTGAGTCTAGAGTATGTGTCGTGTCCTGGAGAGTAGAACAAAAAGTCCCTGTCAGAAGGGTGTAGTAAGCATCAAGTGTCTATGAAGTGGTGAAAGGTTCGCCTAATACGTCAAAGTTGAGAGAGTGAGAGGGCAGAAGCTCCAGTCGAGGCATCTAGGGCAGGATCTAATGTTGAAGTCTCCGCCAAGACTATGGTACCCTCCCCAAACTCCTCAAGGGCTTTGAGAAAATTAACAAGAGCCGTACCTTTGGCAATATTAGGTAGGTATAACAAGGCATAAGTTTGGGAGTGGATAGAGCCCTTGAGCAACAGCATTCGTCTATCCCCATCACTGCGAGTGTCAAGGAATTCCCAGGGAAGGAATCGGGATATAAGGATACTAGTCCCTCTGGATTTCGGGTCAGGGGTGTGACTATGGTAGGTGTGTGGGAATCATAAATTAGAAAGCTTGAAAGGTTTTTGTTCATATAAATGGGTTTCCTGAAGGAAAGCAATGTGAATGTGTTTACCTTTTAGGAGATTCAAGAGGATTGAGCGCTTCTCAGGACTATCAAGGCCCTTGACGTTAAGTGAGTTAGTACAGCAAAAAGGTGAGGGGATGGCGGCGCTCCTCCAAGACTATTATGAGGTGGTGAAGTGTAGATAACTTGACGTTAAGTGACCCCGCTACCAGATCCGTCTTAACTTGCCACGACATACCTGTGTGTATGTGGAGCACAAAAAAAAGGAAGAGAGATTGGCGGGGCGGGGGGATTGGGAAAGGAATGGAGGAGAGAAAAGAGTTAAGGGAAAGGCAGAGTGAGAGAGTGGGAGAGCAATGTAGGGGCTCAGGGGCCGACTCCTCAGTGAAAAAATGTTAACTCTTTTATACGGGTCTTTACGATTGTCGAGATGCCACATTTTTTAATACTTTTTCAGTAAGACCACTTTTTATAGAAGCATTTTTATTTTTTTACTGTGAATACTTTTTGTTTGAACTTTATATAAACTTTGTTTAAAGGGACACTCTGGCCAAAACGAAACTTTCCCATATGTACTATTATGGTATTCCATGTGTCAGTCTCTCACGTGTTATTTTTCTTGCTGCTTCTATCTCTATATATTAGACTGGGATGGTTGCTTAGCAGCAGTGTGAATCAGGCTCTGTGACACGCTTTCTCTACTTGAGTCTATGGAGATCTATGTGTCACCCATCACAGGCTTCAGCATTTCCTGTACCACACTAGTTTTGCACAGCAGGACGACAGAAATTTCTATCATCAGCTCCCACTGATACTTAGACAGGTTCCTGACACACAGGTATAATGTAGAAGAATATAGTGCTGCCTCCCTGTCTGTATACTTATGGTATCTCAGGTTATTTAGGAGAATATAGAGAAAATGATATGCAAAGTGTCCCTCAGCATGCAGAATTGGTATTGTCATGCCTGTGCAGTATGTGGACCCACTAGGCTGCTCCGCCGCAGTGTAGAAGCAGCTGGCCAAAAAAGAGTCAATAACAGTCTCTCGGATAAGAGTACCTGGGGAGATTATCTGGCAGATACTCGAAGTAGCAGACACATGGCACAGATGATGTTTGGCGTGGCAGACATCACTAGACGTGGCAGATGACACCAGATGTGGCAGACGACACCAGACGTGGCAGATGATACCAGACGTGGCAGATGACACCAGACGTGGCAGATGAGGCACATACGACTCCAACACAGGCTTAAGCTCAGGAACAAACACAGCAACAGGATACAGGATATGGGAAGCAGGATACGGGAACACTGGGAGCAGGATATAACTAAGGGACCATTTGCATAGACGAACACAAGAATACAAACAATGCTCAGGCAAGGAGAGGAAGAGCGGAGCTCTTTTTAAAGTCCAGGGTGTTACTGGGTTGATTGGCAAACTTAAGACAGGTGCATGCGCTGGCCCTTTAAGTCCGGAAGTGAGTGTGCGAGCACACCCTACAGGACACAGGAGAGCACTGCAGCCGTATGTGCTGATGTCTCTGAGGTGGGAGACACCACAGGAAGATACAGTCCTGCAGTCGGGGCAATCAGTAAGTGGGACGCGCCGGCTGTCAGTGACCGTGGGCATAACAGGTTTGGTCTTTAGCTGGTCTTTGATGCTGTGCTGAAGCATCATGGGATTGATAGAAAAAGCAGAGAGGAAGAGAAAGCTGGGGAAATGTAAGAATCAAGATGGAGGCTTTTTTAAAGCACAGACACGGCAGCAGTTCAAAAAGTAAGTACAGTATACATAAAAGAAGTGTAGAGTGTGGTATACAGCCAGGTGGGGAATGCAGACATGGAAAGTTGTGCTTCCACTAGAGGGCTTCTTTAACTATTTTTAAATCCGACTAGGGTACTTTAAAATGCGATCTTCCCTTTACTTCCATAATGCTTTGATTTACTCAGTATATCAATGCATTATTTGTTAGGTCCCTGGTTGCCATGGCATCCCATTGGCGCATTGCAGGGCACCAAAGAATGACAGAGGGAGCTCCCTCTATAGCAACTTAAATACCGCGGTTGCCATTGACTTTAGCATCTTAGGGTATAATTGTCAGGGATCACAGTTACTTGCGGATGGTGCGGAAACAGCTCATGTTCCCCTGCCATCCATTCAGTGTACCATTGCGTCTTATTGCGGTAAGACCGCAATTAGGACATAATTTTATGCCCATTTGCGCAAGCGGGTTAAACAAATAGTTATAGAGTACCATTTTAATGGTTTTCTAGCTTTTCTCAGCAATTGTGTGTTTAATATGATATAGATGTAGTTATTGTCAATAATTTTTGGGGTCTAAAATGTTCAAAGAGGAACTATATTGTTTTTAATTGAGAAAGTCTTTATTTGCAGTCCGTCACAAGGAACCAAGCATACAATGAGATGCAGTACAGACCATGAAGCGCTACACACAAAAATCACAGTAAAAACAGTATATTAATGTTAATATTAATGCTCTGTCCATCCGTTCACTTTGGCTCCCATATCTCCTTAGCTTTGATTTGTCAACACAGCCTCAGGATGCAGAGAGCTCCCTTCCTTCTGTCTGTGTGTCTGTGATGTAATGAAGGGATGAAGGGAATGGCTACATGGTTCAGTTCTTTAGCATTGCTCGTTTCTTCCATGAGGAAGAGGGATGCTTGCAGACTAGACCGAGTGCTACTGTCATCCATGATAGAGAAGTGGTTGGCTTAGCTAATGAGTTGAGCCACACAGCCAGCCCCTTCATCACGTCACTGAAACACGTAGAGGCGGGGGGGGGGGGGGGCTCCATGTATCCTGAGGCTGTGTCGACATGTCACAGCTAAGAAAGCTTCACTTCCAGGACCACATGACAGGGCATGGAAATCTGGATATCTCCGCAGCTTTGGAAATAAAAGTATATTTGAAAATGTCCTCATTTAACATTTGCTAAACAATAGGAATAGAAACATTTTATGGCATTGGACAACCCCTATAAATTATATGTCAACGATAAAAATAATGTCACTTTCCGGGCAATTTTTCCTATTTTAATGGGATGGTTAGGAGGTTAAAGAGCCTTGAAGCATGACTCTGGATATTAGCCAAACCAGAAACACCCATTTGTATATTGCACTGTTTCGAGTTGATGCTTTTTGTTGTTTCAAACTTATAGATTGCAGGCACTGCTTGCAACTAGAAAAGAAGGTCGGTCAACAGTACTCCATTACTTTAGCATAGCCCAGTTTTATATTTACTGTCCTCTTCATTGCTTAACAGTTCTAACAGTATCAGTAATTTTGAGCAATTTTCTTTGTGAGGAATAAACAGAATTATTTTACTGCTAATGTGTCACAATTTATAGTCATTAACAGTAACTTTTTGACTGCATCATGTTTAACATTATTTAATTTCCTGAACTAAGGGAAGAAAATAAACCATGCAAGATAAGGTGAAAAAAATATTCACTCTGCAATTTCTTGACATATTTTCTTCTACTGTTGCTTTGATAAATATGTTGACGTTATGTCCAGCCCTTGGTTCTCTCATTTTATAATCATCAATTTGTTGCTGATTATTGCTATATTCCACAATACTGTAATTTAATATGCTCAGAAGTCAGGTATGAGAGTCATAGAAACTATTTGCCATTATATTACATTTAGATACAGGAAAATGTCCCTACTGTATGTGCTCTACCTTTCTTTCTCTGTATGTTGGACTAACCAGCTGTTGGAATTGACTTTCTCAATGCAAAAGGCTATACTTCAATGTTATACTTCAAAGCATTTCTAGCAAAGAATCAATAATTGTGAGGTCACGGTCAGTCATACAGTTCAAGTTATAGAAAGATTACAACAAAGGCCAGACTAATTCAAAAGCTGGGTCATACCAATCCTGTGTATTTGATGCTTGTTTTTGAGAAGTAAAAAGTTATGATTTTGGAATACATGCGATATTGTGTATGGGTTATAATGAGAGCTTTTGTATATATATATATATATATATATAAATACCAGCATAGAACGTAGTAACGGCACCAGGACTTCAAGACGGATGAAAAACAGGGTGGATTTATTCACCTCAAGGAATAACAGCAACGTTTCGGTTCAACAGGAACCTTTCTCAAGCCATCACAAATTAACAATGGTGTCAAGTATAAATAGGGGGAGCATACATTATACAGCAATCAAGCCAATAAAAGTACAACTCCCATAAAATTCATGTGAATAAAAGTTTCACAACACACTGAACACAATGTTGCAAAAGTGTATATCTTTTCTCTGGAAAGCGCCAAACATAGGCAATGTGTCAAATATAACAATAGTGTACATACGCCATAAAAAGCGACAATAAGGGCAATTAGGATGATTGGGAAGGAGGCAGGGGCCAATTATAATTAAGTGAAGGTCAATAAACTTACAGTTAGTAGTTTACTAGTAGTGTCCACATAGCCAGCGTGTACAGTCCGCGCGTTTCAACTGCGCATGCTCCAAGATGGCGTCCAGACCGGATGTTCAATCCGGTGGAACGCATCAAACAGAGCGGTCGTGACAGCGCATGCGCGGAAATGGAACTTGCGTTCCAATCTCACTGCGCATGCGCCAGTCTCGAGACAAATCAAGATATTTATATAAATAGCATAAACATATAATTATAGCGATAGGGCTGAATCCAATAGTTTAGATAGGGAATGGATACATCCTCCACCGGAACTGATGGATTTTGCAATCTAATGCCCATAATCCACATAGCAGACCGTCTATCCAAACCCACATACATTATGAGACCTCAATTTATAAGAGCGATCAAATGCAAAGACCATATAATGTGACTATGGTCACTTTGGGAGCAATTACAAGGACTCATGACATTGCAAGACATCCTAAATAGAGATGTGAAGTGTCCCACAAAAGGGGACAATCATATTCCATACATATGCGCCACATATATTAAATATACCAAAATTAGTCTGCTATTTGGTGGTTCAAATGGAGAATGAAATTGAGGTTATAGATAAACTATAATTAAATCAGGCCTGTAGTTCAATGTTACAAAAGGACAAAACACACAATATGTCACTGTATTGCTATGGTCTATGTGGAACAATACATAAAAAAGTATCAAGTTGAACAATTCAAATGAAGAATCAACGATCCCCACGCAAAAAGCCTCTGCTACCTTCCATCATCCTTCACAGTGCTTGTAAGAAAATTGTGTACCTAAAAGTGAAAGAATGAACAAAAAGTTATTCCTAAATATACAAAGAATATACAAATAGTAAAAAAAATCACATATAAATACAGAGTCAAAATAAGACTCCACGTATTTTTATATACATGTACCACAAACTACACCAAAGAGAACATAGACCGTACAAAAACATCCCCTCAGGTTCCCGGGCAAGTTACCCCCCAATACATTAGATGTGTGGGCCATAAGGATATTCTATATTTAGGCCCTTTGGGGACATGGTCTCTAACCTGTAAATCCACTCCAGCTCTTTTCTTTTGAGAGCCAACCCCCTATCACCCCCACGTCTCAACTGAGGCACAAAATCAATGATTCTGAATCTCAATTGTGACACCGTGTGATTTTCAACAAAATGTCTTGAAACTGGCAAATCCTGCCTCTTTGTTTTGATATTTGATTAATGGTTTCTCAACCTGAGGCGCAATTCCGTTGTAGTTTCACCAACATAGTGTAAACCACAAGGACAGCTTAGAAGGTAAATAACAAAAGAAGATTGACATGTAAAGAAACCTTTAATCTGTATTAATCTACCCGTTTGAGGATGATTAAAAGAACCACCCTTGATCATACTATCACATATATTGCACCCCAGACAGGGGTAGCAGCCATTTTTGGGAGGTACCAAGATTGCAAAATCCATCAGTTCCGGTGGATGATGTATCCATTCCCTATCTAAACTGTTGGATTCAGCCCTATCGCTATAATTATATGTTTATGCTATTTATATAAATATCATGATTTGTCTCGAGACTGGCGCATGCGCAGTGAGATTGGAACGCAAGTTCCGTTTCCGCGCATGCGCAGTCACGACCGCTCTGTTTGATGCGTTCCACCGGATTGAACATCCGGTCTGGACGCCATCTTGGAGCATGCGCAGTTGAAGCGCGCGGACTGTACACGCTGTCTATGTGGACACTACTAGTAAACTACTAACTGTAAGTTTATTGACCTTCACTTAATTATAATTGGCCCCTGCCTCCTTCCCAATCATCCTAATTGCCCTTATTGTCACTTTTTATGGCGTATGTACACTATTGTTATAGACCCATAATGGCATATAGGAGAGGCAAATCAATTAAAAATATGGTTGTCAAAGCGGATATCGGCTCTAGCCGTAGGAGTCAGATGTTCTTGGTACCTCCCAAAAATGGCTGCTACCCCTGTCTGGGATGCAATATATGTGATAGTATGATCAAGGGTGGTTCTTTTAATCATCCTCAAACGGGTAGATTAATACAGATTAAAGGTTTCTTTACATGTCAATCTTCTTTTGTGATTTACCTTCTAAGCTGTCTTTGTGGTTTACACTATGTTGGTGAAACTACAACGGAATTGCGCCTCAGGTTTAGAAACCATAAATCAAATATCAAAACAAAGAGGCAGGATTTGCCAGTTTCAAGACATTTTGTTGAAAAAAATCACACGGTGTCACAATTGAGATTCAGAATCATTGATTCTGTGCCTCAGTTGAGACGTGGGGGTGATAGGGGGTTGGCTCTCAAAAGAAAAGAGCTGGAGTGGATTTACAGGTTAGAGACCATGTCCCCAAAGGGCCTAAATATAGAATATCCTTATGGCCCACACATCTAATGTATTGGGGGGTAACTTGCCCGGGAACCTGAGGGGATGTTTTTGTACGGTCTATGTTCTCTTTGGTGTAGTTTGTGGTACATGTATATAAAAATATGTGGAGTCTTATTTTGACTCTGTATTTATATGTGATTTTTTTAACTATTTGTATATTCTTTGTGTATTTAGGAATAACTGTTTGTTCATTCTTTCACTTTTAGGTACACAATTTTCTTACAAGCACTGTGAAGGATGATGGAAGGTAGCAGAGGCTTTTTGCGTGGGGATCGTTGATTCTTCATTTGAATTGTTCAACTTGATACTTTTTTATGTATTGTTCCACATAGACCATAGCAATACAGTGACATATTGTGTGTTTTGTCCTTTTGTAACATTGAACTACAGGCCTGATTTAATTATAGTTTATCCATAACCTCAATTTCATTCTCCATTTGAACCACCAAATAGCAGACTAATTTTGCTATATTTAATATATGTGGCGCATATGTATGGAATATGATTGTCCCCTTTTGTGGGACACTTCACATCTCTATTTAGGATGTCTTGCAATGTCATGAGTCCTTGTAATTGCTCCCAAAGTGACCATAGTCACATTATATGGTCTTTGCATTTGATCGCTCTTATAAATTGAGGTCTCATAATGTATGTGGGTTTGGATAGACGGTCTGCTATGTGGATTATGGGTTATTAGATTGCAAAATCCATCAGTTCCGGTGGAGGATGTATCCATTCCCTATCTAAACTGTTGGATTCAGCCCTATCGCTATAATTATAGGTTTATGCTATTTATATAAATATCTTGATTTGTCTCGAGACTGGCGCATGCGCAGTGAGATTGGAGCGCAAGTTCCGGTTCCGCGCATGCACAGTCACGACCGCTCTGTTTGATGCGTTCCACCGGATTGAACATCCGGTGTGGACGCCATCTTGGAGCATGCGCAGTTGAAGCGCGCGGACTGTACACGCTGGCTATGTGGACACTACTAGTAAACTACTAACTGTAAGTTTATTGACCTTCACTTAATTATAATTGGCCCCTGCCTCCTTCCCAATCATCCTAATTGCCCTTATTGTCGCTTTTTATGGCGTATGTACACTATTGTTATATTTGACACATTGCCTATGTTTGGCGCTTTACAGAGAAAAGATATACACTTTTGCAACATTGTGTTCAGTGTTTTGTGAAACTTTTATTCGTGTTTTATTCACATGAATTTAATGGGAATTGTACTTCTATTGGCTTGATTGCTGTATAATGTATGCTCCCCCTATTTATACTTGACACCATTGTTAATTTGTGATGGCTTGAGAAAGGTTCCTGTTGAACCGAAACGTTGCTGTTATTCCTTGAGGTGAATAAATCCACCCTGTTTTTCATCCGTCTTGAAGTCCTGGTGCCGTTACTACGTTCTATGCTGGTATTTATCTAAAAAGAAGGGGAATTGATTCATCCCCTGGTGACGAGCACATGGCCTGATTTTCTTGATGTGTGGAGTGCTGTGTTTCTTTGCCTTTGAATTGTATATATATATATATATATATATATATATATATATATATATATTGTAAAGGATCTGCCAGGCACAGCTTCGGGGTTAACTCCCATAATTAATCAGTCAGCACCTGAATCTACATCCCTGAGACTGACTCCACTAAGGCTGGCAGGCTTAGGAGTGGGAGAGCCTATCGCAACCTGGCCAGACTCAGCTAGCTCCCGCCCTCGGTCTATTTAAGCCTGCCCTTCCAGTCCCTCGGTGCTTGTGATTCTTTCCGTGTTTCCGGGCCCAGCTACAGCTCCTTCTATTTTGATCCTGCTCCATACAGACCCTGGCTTACTGACTACTCTTCTGCTCTTCGTTTGGTACCTCGCACACTCCTGGCTTGACTCGGCTCGTTCACCACTCTGGTTGCTCACGGTGTTGCCGTGGGCAACTGCCCCTTTCCCTTGCTTGTATTCCCTTGTATGTTTGTCGTGTTTGTCGTGCACTTACTGAGCGCAGGGACCGCCGCCCAGTTGTACCCCGTCGCCTAGGGCGGGTCGTTGCAAGTAGGCAGGGACAGAGTGGCGGGTAGACTAGGGCTCACTTGTCCGTTTCCCTACCCCCCGTCATTACATAATCACAAGCCCATACCTAGTCTACCCTGGTCCCTGACACCACTATGGACCCCCGTGAGACCCTGGCTCAGCAAATGCAGGGTCTCTCCCTACAGGTCCAGGCCCTGGCTCAGAGGGTCAACCAGCCTGATGCTACCTTGGTAGTTCCCCTCACCTCACTTCTTGAACCCCACCTCAAGTTGCCCGACCGGTTCTCAGGGGACCGGAGGGCTTTTCTCTCCTTTCGGGAGAGTTGTAGGCTTTACTTTCTTTTAAAGACTCTCAGGTTCTGAGAGCCAGCGGGTGGGTATAATTATGTCCCGGCTCCAGGAAGGGCCCCAAGAGTGGGCCTTCTCCTTGGCTCCTGATGCCCCTGAACTTTCCTCCGTTGATTGTTTCTTTTCTGCTCTCGGACTTATTTATGACGAGACTGACAGGACTGCTTTTGCCGAGAGTCAGCTGGTGACCTTACGTCAGGGTAAGAGACCTGTTGAGGAGTATTGTTCTGACTTTAGGAAGTGGTGCGTTGCTTCTCGGTGGAATGACCCTGCCTTAAGGTGCCAGTTTAGGTTGGGTCTGTCGAATGCCCTGAAAGACCTGCTAGTTAGCTATCCCTCTTATGACTCCCTAGACCAGGTTATGGCTTTAGCGGTACGACTTGACCGACGTCTCAGGGAACGACAACGTGAACGCTTATGTGTTTTCTCCTCCGACTCCCCCATGATGCCTCCCGAGGTTCCGTTGCTTTGTTCCTCCCCAAAAGACTCAGAGGTACCTATGCAACTCGGGGCCTCCGTGTCCCCCCAACAACGTAGAGAATTCCGCAGGAAGAATGGTCTCTGCTTCTACTGTGGGGATGACAAGCATCAAGTGAACAACTGTCCTAAGCGTAAGAATGCAGCCAGAGAACTTCCGCGCCTAAGTGATCATCGGGGAGGTCACTTGGGCGCACAGGTATTTCCCGTAAATAGGAAACGTACTAAGATCTTGCTTCCCTTTCAGGTCTCTTTTGGTGGTAGGTCTGCTACCGGCAGTGCCTTCGTGGATTCAGGGTCCTCTACTAATATCATGTCTGTGGAATTTGCTATGTCTCTTGCTATGCCTCTGATTGATTTGCCTAAACCTGTCCCGGTAGTGGGTATCGACTCCACTCCTCTTGCTAATGGTTATTTTACACAGCATACCCCTGTGTTTGAACTCCTTGTTGGCTCCATGCATTTGGAGCAGTGCTCTGTACTGTTGATGCAGGGATTATCGTACGATTTGGTTCTAGGCCTTCCCTGGTTGCAGTTGCATAATCCCACGTTTGACTGGAGTACTGGGGAGCTAACCAAATGGGGTAATGAATGTTTTACGTCATGTTTTTCTGTTAATTCTATTTCTCCCCCTGAGGAGGCGAACACGCTACCCGAGTTTGTTCAGGACTTCGCTGATGTTTTCTCTAAGGAGGCCTCCGAAGTGTTACCTCTTCATAGAGAATATGATTGCGCTATCGAATTGGTACCAGGAACTAAGCTTCCTAAGGGTAGGATATTTAATCTTTCTTGTCCCGAACGTGAAGCCATGAGAGAGTATATCCAGGAATGCCTGGCCAAGGGTTACATTCGTCCCTCTACTTCTCCGGTAGGTGCTGGCTTCTTCTTCGTAGGGAAGAAGGATGGTGGTCTTAGGCCATGCATTGACTGCCGTAGCCTGAATAAGGTCACGGTAAGGAACCAGTATCCCCTTCCTTTGATTCCTGATCTCTTCAATCAGGTTCAGGGGGCCCAATGGTTCTCTAAGTTGGATCTACGGGGGGCGTATAACCTTATCCGCATCAAAGAGGGGGATGAGTGGAAGACTGCATTTAACACGCCTGAAGGCCATTTCGAATACCTCGTCATGCCCTTTGGGTTGTGTAATGCCCCTGCGGTCTTCCAGAATTTCATAAATGAGATTTTGAGAAATTACCTGGGGATATTTCTTGTAGTGTACCTTGATGACATACTGGTGTTTTCCAAGGACTGGTCCTCCCACATTGAGCATGTCAGGAAGGTGCTCCAGGTCCTTCGGGAAAAAAAACTGTTTGCCAAACCGAAAAATGTGTCTTTGGGGTACAGGAAATAAATTTTTTGGGTCAAATCCTCACTCCTCATGAATTCCGCATGGACCCCGCCAAGGTTCAGGCTGTGGCGGAATGGGTCCAACCTGCCTCCCTGAAGGCGTTACAGTGTTTTTTGGGGTTCGCTAATTATTACAGGAGATTTATTGCTAACTTCTCGGTCATCGCTAAGCCTCTTATGGACCTCACTCGCAAAGGAGCTGATCTCCTCCACTGGCCTCCTGAGGCTGTCCAGGCTTTTGAGGTCCTTAAGAAGTGCTTTATCTCGGCCCCGGTGCTGGTTCAGCCCAACCAAATGGAGCCATTTATCGTGGAAGTTGACGCATCTGAGGTGGGAGTGGGGGCTGTCTTGTCCCAGGGTACCAGGTCCCTCACCCATCTCCGCCCCTGTGCCTACTTCTGCAGGAAGTTTTCGCCAACTGAGAGTAACTATGATATTGGCAACCGTGAACTCTTAGCCATTAAATGGGCATTTGAAGAGTGGCGCCACTTCCTGGAGGGGGCTAGGCACCAGGTAACGGTCCTTACCGACCACAAGAATCTGGTTTTCCTAGAATCTGCCCGGAGGCTAAACCCGAGACAAGCTCGATGGGCGTTATTTTTTACCAGATTTAATTTTTTGGTTACCTATAGGGCTGGGTCTAAAAATATTAAGGCTGATGCACTGTCGCGTAGCTTCATGGCCAGCACTCCTTCGGAGGAAGATCCTGCTTGTATTTTGCCTCCAGGTATAATCATTTCCTCGATCGATTCTGATTTAGTCTCTGAAATTGCTGCTGATCAAGGTTCAGCTCCCGGGAACCTTCCTGAGAACAAGCTGTTTGTTCCCCTGCAATTCCGGCTAAGGGTACTTAGGGAAAATCATGACTCCGCACTATCTGGTCATCCAGGCATCCTGGGTACCAAACACCTCATTACTAGAAACTATTGGTGGCCTGGGTTGCCTAAAGACGTTAAGGCCTACGTCGCCGCTTGTGAGGTTTGTGCTAGGTCCAAGACTCCCAGGTCACGACCAGCGGGCTTACTGCGTTCGTTGCCCATTCCCCAGAGACCTTGGACACATATCTCCATGGATTTTATCACCGATTTGCCTCCATCCCAAGGCAAGTCGGTGGTGTGGGTGGTAGTAGACCGCTTCAGTAAGATGTGCCACTTTGTGCCCCTCAAGAAACTACCCAACGCCAAGACGTTGGCTACCTTGTTTGTCAAACACATCCTGCGTCTCCATGGGGTTCCTGTCAATATTGTTTCGGACAGAGGGGTACAATTTGTTTCATTGTTTTGGAGAGCCTTCTGTATGAAGTTGGAGATTGATCTGTCCTTCTCCTCTGCCTTCCATCCTGAAACCAATGGCCAAACTGAGAGGACTAATCAATCTCTAGAACAATATTTAAGGTGTTTTGTCTCTGACTGTCAATATGATTGGGTCTCATTCATTCCCCTCGCCGAATTTTCCCTTAATAACCGGGTCAGTAACTCGTCAGGGGTCTCCCCCTTTTTCTGTAATTTTGGGTTTAATCCACGGTTCTCCTCCGTTTCACCTGGTAGTTCCAACAATCCCGAGGTAGAGGTCGTTCATCGGGAACTGTGCACAGTCTGGGCCCAGGTTCAGAAGAACCTAGAGGCATCCCAGAGCGTACAAAAAACTCAGGCTGATAGAAAACGTTCTGCTAACCCCCTGTTTATGGTCGGGGATCTGGTGTGGTTGTCGTCTAGGAACTTGCGTCTCAAGGTTCCGTCCAAGAAGTTTGCTCCCCGGTTTATTGGGCCATATAAGCTCATTGAGGTCCTCAATCCTGTCTCCTTCCGGCTGGAGTTACCCCCGTCTTTTCGTATACACTACGTGTTTCATGCCTCCCTCCTTAAACGCTGCTCCCCGTCCTTGGCTCCCTCGAGGAGACCTCCTGTTCCCGTCCTCACCCCTGAGGGGGTGGAATTCAAGGTGGCCAAGATTGTGGACAGCAAGATGGTCCAAGGCTCCCTCCAGTACCTGGTCCATTGGAGAGGATACGGGCCCGAGGAGAGGACTTGGGTACCCGCCCGGGATGTTCACGCTGGGGTATTGGTCACGAGGTTCCACCTGCGTTTCCCCAGTAAGCCAGGTCCACTTAGAAAGGGTCCGGTGGCCCCTCATAAAAGGGGGGGTACTGTAAAGGATCTGCCAGGCACAGCTTCGGGGTTAACTCCCATAATTAATCAGTCAGCACCTGAATCTACATCCCTGAGACTGACTCCAGCTTCCACCACTCAGGCTGGCAGGCTTAGGAGTGGGAGAGCCTATCGCAACCTGGCCAGACTCAGCTAGCTCCCGCCCTCGGTCTATTTAAGCCTGCCCTTCCTGTCCCTCGGTGCTTGTGATTCTTTTCGTGTGGTTTCCTGGCCCCGCTACAGCTCCTTCTATTTTGATCCTGCTCCATACAGACCCTGGCTTACTGGCTACTCTTCTGCTCTTCGTTTGGTACCTCGCACACTCCTGGCTTGACTCGGCTTGTTCACCACTCTGGTTGCTCACGGTGTTGCCGTGGGCAACTGCCCCTTTCCCTTGCTTGTATTCCCTTGTATCTTTTTCGTGTTTGTCGTGCACTTACTGAGCGCAGGGACCGCCGCCCAGTTGTACCCCGTCGCCTAGGGCGGGTCGTTGCAAGTAGGCAGGGACAGAGTGGCGGGTAGACTAGGGCTCACTTGTCCGTTTCCCTACCCCCCGTCATTACATATATATATATATATATATATATATATATATATATATACAGTGAAGGAAATAAGTATTTGATCCCTTGCTGATTTTGTAAGTTTGCCCACTGTCAAAGACATGAACAGTCTAGAATTTTTAGGCTAGGTTAATTTTACCAGTGAGAGATAGATTTTATTTAAAAAAAACAGAAAATCACATTGTCAAAATTATATAGATTTATTTGCATTGTGCACAGAGAAATAAGTATTTGATCCCGTACCAACCATTAAGAGTTCAGCCTCCTCCAGACCAGTTACACGCTCCAAATCAACTTGGTGCCTGCATTAAAGACAGCTGTCTTAAATGGTCACCTGTATAATAGACTCTTGTCCACAGACTCAATTAATCAGTCTGACTCTAACCTCTACAACATGGGCAAGACCAAAGAGCTTTCTAAGGATGTCAGGGACAAGATCATAGACCTGCACAAGGCTGGAATGGGCTACAAAACCATAAGTAAGACGCTGGGTGAGAAGGAGACAACTGTTGGTGCAATAGTAAGAAAATGGAAGACATACAAAATGACTGTCAATTGACATCGATCCGTGGCTCCATGCAAAATCTCACCTCGTGGGGTATCCTTGATCCTGAGGAAGGTGAGAGCTAAGCCAAAAACTACACGGAGGGAACTTGTTAATGATCTCAAGGCAGCTGGGACCACAGTCACCAAGAAAACCATTGGTAACACATTACGCCGTAATGGATTAAAATCCTGCAGTGCCCGCAAGGTGCCCCTGCTCAAGAAGGCACATGTACAGGCCCGTCTGAAGTTTGCAAATGAACATCTGGATGATTCTGAGAGTGATTGGGAGAAGGTGCTGTGGTCAGATGAGACTAAAATTGAGCTCTTTGGCATTAACTCAACTCGCCATGTTTGGAGGAAGAGAAATGCTGCCTATGACCCAAAGAACACCATCCCCACTGTCAAGCATAGAGGTGGAAACATTATGTTTTGGGGGTGTTTCTCTGCTAAGGGCACAGGACTACTTCACCGCATCAATGGGAGAATGGATGGAGCCATGTACCGTCAAATCCTGAGTGACAACCTCCTTCCCTCCACCAAGACATTAAAAATGGCTCGTGGCTGGGTCTTCCAGCACGACAATGACCCGAAGCATACAGCCAAGGCAACAAAGGAGTGGCTCAAAAAGAAGCACATTAATGTCATGGAGTGGCCTAGCCAGTCTCCAGACCTTAATCCCATCGAAAACTTATGGAGGGAGCTTAAAATCCGAGTTGCCAAGCGACAGCCTCGAAATCTTAATGATTTACAGATGATCTGCAAAGAGGAGTGGGCCAAAATTCCATCTAACATGTGTGCAAACCTCATCATCAACTACAAAAAACGTCTGACTGCTGTGCTTGCCAACAAGGGTTTTGCCACCAAGTATTAAGTCTTGTTTGCCAAAGGGATCAAATACTTATTTCTCTGTGCACAATGCAAATAAATCTATATAATTTTGACTATGTGATTTTCTTTTTTTTTTTTTATATAATCTATCTCTCACTGGTAAAATTAATCTAGCCTAAAAATTCTAGACTGTTAATTTCTTTGACAGTGGGCAAACTTACAAAATCAGCAAGGGATCAAATACTTATTTCCTTCACTGTATATATATATATATATATATATATATATATATATATATATATATATATATATATATATATACAGTGAAGGAAATAAGTATTTGATCCCTTGCTGATTTTGTAAGTTTGCCCACTGTCAAAGACATGAACAGTCTAGAATTTTTAGGCTAGGTTAATTTTACCAGTGAGAGATAGATTTTATTTAAAAAAAAACTGAAAATCACATTGTCAAAATTATATAGATTTATTTGCATTGTGCACAGAGAAATAAGTATTTGATCCCGTACCAACCATTAAGAGTTCAGCCTCCTCCAGACCAGTTACACGCTCCAAATCAACTTGGTGCCTGCATTAAAGACAGCTGTCTTAAATGGTCACCTGTATAATAGACTCTTGTCCACAGACTCAATTAATCAGTCTGACTCTAACCTCTACAACATGGGCAAGACCAAAGAGCTTTCTAAGGATGTCAGGGACAAGATCATAGACCTGCACAAGCCTGGAATGGGCTACAAAACCATAAGTAAGACGCTGGGTGAGAAGGAGACAACTGTTGGTGCAATAGTAAGAAAATGGAAGACATACAAAATGACTGTCAATCGACATCGATCTGGGGCTCCATGCAAAATCTCACCTCGTGGGGTATCCTTGATCCTGAGGAAGGTGAGAGCTCAGTCGAAAACTACACAGGGGGAACTTGTTAATGATCTCAAGGCAGCTGGGACCACAGTCACCAAGAAAACCATTGGTAATACATTAAGCCGTAATGGATTAAAATCCTGCAGTGCCCGCAAGGTGCCCCTGCTCAAGAAGGCACATGTACAGGCCCGTCTGAAGTTTGCAAATGAACATCTGGATGATTCTCAGAGTGATTGGGAGAAGGTGCTGTGGTCAGATGAGACTAAAATTTAGCTCTTTGGCATTAACTCTACTCGCCGTGTTTGGAGGAAGAGAAATGCTGCCTATGACCCAAAGAACACCGTCCCCACTGTCAAGCATGGAGGTGGAAACATTATGTTTTGGGGGTGTTTCTCTGCTAAGGGCACAGGACTACTTCACCGCATCAATGGGAGAATGGATGGAGCCATGTACCGCCAAATCCTGAGTGACAACCTCCTTCCCTCCACCAGGATATTAAAAATGGCTCGTGGCTGGGTCTTCCAGCATGACAATGACCCAAAACATACAGCCAAGGCAACAAAGGAGTGGCTCAAAAAGAAGCACGTTAAGGTCATGGAGTGGCCTAGCCAGTCTCCAGACCTTAATCCCATCGAAAACTTATGGAGGGAGCTGAAGATCCGAGTTGCCAAGCGACATCCTCGAAATCTTAATGATTTACAGATGATCTGCAAAGAGGAGTGGGCCAAAATTCCTTCTAACATGTGTGCAAACCTCATCATCAACTACAAAAAAACGTCTGACTGCTCTGCTTGCCAACAAGGGTTTTGCCACCAAGTATTAAGTCTTGTTTGCCAAAGGGATCAAATACTTATTTCTCTGTGCACAATGCAAATAAATCTATATAATTTTGACAATGTGATTTTCTGTTTTTTTTTAAATATAATCTATCTCTCACTGGTAAAATTAACCTAGCCTAAAAATTCTAGACTGTTCATGTCTTTGAGAGTGGGCAAACGTACAAAATCAGCAAGGGATTAAGTACTTATTTCCTTCACTGTATATATATATATATATATATATATATATATATATATATATATATATATATATACAATTCAAAGGCAAAGAAACACAGCACTCCACACATTAAGAAAATCAGGCCATGTGCTCGTCACCAGGGGATGAATCAATTCCCCTTCGTTTTAGATAAATACCAGCATAGAACGTAGTAACGGCACCAGGACTTCAAGATATATATATATATATATATATATATATATATATATATATATATAGTTGGTGGATCTGAAAAATAAAGAATAGTAAAGATAGTGAATCCGCTGGAGTTACCTGGATTTCTGAATTAATTACTAATAAAATCTGGTCTGTATGTTATTTAACCCCTTCCCGCGATTCGGCGTGACTGTACGCCCGAAGTCAAAGTGATTTCCCGCAGTAGGGCATACAGTTACGCCCAAGCTTTAAACAGTTGCCGAGCAGGACTCGCGGCACAGGACCAATCAGAGTGGTCCCGTGACGGCATGAGCTGTGATTGGCCAGTCAGTACTGACAGGCAAATCACAGCGCAGGAGACTTGTTTTGCCGGCATCTCCGGCTCTGACAAGCTCATTTCTGTCAGAGAGCTTGTCAGAGTCGGATGCCAGTGAGAGGACAGTGAGAGGAAAGTGAAAGATTGTTAAAAAAAAAAAACAGCGATCTGCCCCTGTTGTGCCCACTGTGCCTACTGATCAGTGATCACCCCCTTTGGTGCCCACTGGTTATAAAATATATAATTATATAATTATATAATTTCACTCACCCACAGTGTCCTTCTGCCATGTTATCTGTGCCCAGCTATCACCTGTCGCAGTACCTGGTCGCCATCACCCTGCTGTGTCCCTAGGTTGCCCACTGCCCGAGTTCCCGGTTAGGTAGCAATGCCACATCTCATTTAGTTTTCCCTCTGGTAGGTAGGGTACGCCTACTCTTTAAATACAGCAGGGTCGCTAGTCTGTTCTCATTCCGCAGTTGAGAGAAGCGCTGTTTATTTTTTGTTAAAAAAAAGTTTTTTAAAAAAGTAAAAAAAAAAAAAAATTACAAAAATGTTTTGTTAGTTAGTTAGTAGCTGAACTAAGTTATGGCCAAAAGAGTCTTCACAGCTGAGAAAGCTTATGAAATGCTGTGTTCTGATACGGACAGCGCAAGTGAAAATGAAGCACAGTTTGTCCAGCAGACCAACAATTTATCTCCCAGAACCCCGACTCTTTTTATGGGAGAGGCTAAAATTGGACCCCCACAAACACAGTGGAATTGCAGAAGTTTTGGAGCTTATTTTTAAGTTTTGGTCTCATAAAAAAGCCCAGTATTAGAGACTATTGGTCCCCTGATATTTTATATAATAACCCCCTTTACCGCACAGTAATGACAAGGATGCGATTCGAAGCCATCGTAAAGTTCCTGCATTACAATGACAATAGTCACTGCCCACCCCCACAGGACCCAAATTTTGATAGGCTGTATAAAATAAGACCATTGATTGCCCACTACTCCCAAAGTTTTTCCCAAGTTTATACCCCCCAACAAAATATTTCGGTGGATGAGTCATTGGTAAGCTTCAAGGGTAGAGTGCACTTCAGGCAGTATCTACCTAATAAAAGAGCCGGGTACGGCATAAAACTGTACAAACTCTGTGTAAGTGCCACCGGTTACACCTACTCTTTTAGGGTTTATGAGGGGAAAGACTCCCATATAGATCACCCAGAATGCCCACCCTTCCTAGGAATTAGTGGAAAGATCGTATGGGATCTTATCCATCCTTTACTTGGCAAAGGATATCATCTTTATCTGGACTACTTTTACAACAGTGTCCCATTGCTAAACGTTCTGTCATCCAGATCCACATTGGCGTGCGAAACAATCCGCAGAAATCAGAAGGGCCTCCCCCAAAACTTTGCTGTGCCAGATCCTAAAATTAGGAGAGAGCTGTCTGCAGCGACGATCTGCTCCTCCTGAAGTATAAGGATAAAAGGGACGTCCTTATACTGACCAGCATTCATGACAGCAGAGGCAGCCTTGTCCCTGTACGTGCATCCACCACCCAATTTCCCACACCATATTGTGTACAGGAGTACAACAAATATTTGGGTAGCGTTGACCTGTCTGACCAGGTCATAAAACCATACAGCGCCATGCGCAAGACCAAGGTATGGTATAAAAAGCTGTCTGTGCATCTTACAGAGATGGCTTTATACAACACCTTTATCTTCTGCAGATATGCCAGCAGTGGGGATACGTTCCTGCAATTTCAGGAAAAGGTCATCAAGTCCCTGATATTTGATGACCAGGTAGGAGAGGGCAGTTTATTTGGTTCTTCCATCAGCAGGATAATTCCTGGCCAGCATTTCCCCACAGAAATCCCCCTACTGAAAAAAACTGAAGCCCACAAAAAAATGCTGTGTGTGCGCCAAGCGAGGCATTCGTAAGGACACCACATACCATTGTGAGACGTGTCCCATAAATCCCGGCCTGTGCATGAAACAATGTTTCAAAATATACCATACCTCCTTGGATTTTTAATTTATTTATTCTTCTTTCACCTTTTCTGTCTCCCATATTGGCCATGACCAATTATCAATCTTTTTTACTGACCAGCCCCATTTAAAATTTGATCATTTAAAATTTGTAAAAAAAACTCCTAAAACAAAACTAAAAATTCTCACTATACCAAGGACCCGAGGGAGTGTCTGTCTCATCCAGGTTGCAAATCTGGGTGAGAGGAATAAATCCAGATGAGATTGGTTGTCTCAGCAAATCTTTTTTTGCTGAGGCCTTTGATTTATTTTTTGGGCTGGATTTTATGGAATGGTGGGTAGGTTGGTAGTGGGACCTGCCATTCCCTCTCCATTGCAGGTTTTCCAGGTTGCCCTCCTTAGTTACTAAAATTAAAGTATTTCTTATTATGCCCCTAGATTAATACCTAGAGGGTTGTCACTTCACAATTAAAAAATTCTCACTGTACCCCTAGATGAATACCTTGGAAGGTGTTACATTACAATCTAAATCTTCTCACTATACTGATAGATTAATTCTTTGAGGGGTTTAGTTTCCTAAATGGGGTCACTTTTCTGGGTTTCTAATGTTTTGACACCCCAGAGCCTCTGTTTTCATGACACAGGGCAGTAAATGCCATCGTAGTAGGCCTCAGATGTTGCATGGTGCTCTTTACCTTCTGAGCCCTGCCATGTGCTCAAACAACAGTTTATCTCCACAAATGGGGTATTGCTGTATGCAGGAGAAATTTCCTAACAAACAAACATACCACTTGAAAAACATCCTTGAGGGGTGTAGTTTCCCAAATGGAGTAACTTTTGGGGGGTTTCCACTGCACTGGTACCTTTACAAATGCGACATGGTGCAGAGAAATCAATCCAGCACTCCAAAAGCTAAATGGCGTGCCTTCTTTCCGAGTCCTGCCGCTTGCCCAAACAGCAGTTTATGACCACGTGTTTGGTATTTCCGTACTCTGGAGAAGTTGCTTTACAAATGTTGGGGGGCTTTTCCTCATTTATTTGTTGAAAAAATGAAAAATGTTGAGGTAAAGCTACATCTTTTTGGAAAATAATGTAATTTTTCATTTTCACTGCCCAATTCTAATGGAATCTATGAAACACCTGTGGGGTCAAAATCCTCACTACACCCCTAGATGAATTCCTCAAGGGGTGTAGTTTCCCAAATTGAGTCACTTTTGGGCGGTTTCCACTGTACTGGTACCTTAGGAGCTTTACAAATGCGACATGGTGCAGAGAAATCAATCCAGCAAAATCAGCGCTCCAAAAGCTAAATGGCGTGCCTTCCCTTCCGAGTCCTGCCGCTTGCCCAAACAGCAGTTTATGACCACATGTTTGGTATTTCCGTACTCTGGAGAAGTTGCTTTACAAATGTTGGGGGGCTTTTCCTCATTTATTTGTTGAAAAAATGAAAAATGTTGAGGTAAAGCTACATCTTTTTGGAAAATAATGTAATTTTTCATTTTCACTGCCCAATTCTAATGAAGTCTATGAAACACCTGTGCGGTAAAAATGCTCACTACACCCCTAGATGAATACCTATAGGGGTGTAGTTTCCCAAATGGAGTCACTTTTGGGGGGTTTCTACTGTACTGGTACTTTAGGAGCTTTACAAATGCGACATGGTGCAGAGAAATCAATCCAGCAAAATCAGCGCTCCAAAAGCTAAATGGCGTACCTTCCCTTCCGAGTCCTGCCTCTTGCCCAAACAGCAGTTTATGACCACATGTTTGGTATTTCCGTACTCTGGAGAAGTTGCTTTACAAACGTTGGCGTGCTTTTCCTCATTTATTTGTTGAAAAAATTTAACATTTTGAGGTAAAGCTACATTTTATTGGAAAATAATGTAATTTTTCATTTTCACTGCCCAATTCTAATGAAATCTATGAATCACCTGTGAGGTCAAAATCCTCACTACACCTCTAGATGAATTCCTCAAGGGGTGTAGCTTCCCAAATGGAGTCACTTTTTGGGGGTTTCCACTGTACTGGTACCTTAGGAGCTTTACAAATGCGACATGGTGCAGAGAAATCAATCCAGCAAAATCAGCGTTCCAAAAGCTAAATGGTGTGCCTTCCCTTCCGAGTCCTGCCGCTTGCCCAAACAGCAGTTTATGACCACATGTTTGGTATTTCCGTACTCTGGAGAAGTTTCTTTACAAATGTTGGGGGGCTTTTACTCATTTATTTGTTGAAAAAATGAAAAATGTTGAGGTAAAGCTACATCTTTTTGGAAAATAATGTAATTTTTCATTTTCACTGCCCAATTCTAATGAAGTCTATGAAACACCTGTGGGGTCAAAATGCTCACTACACCCCTAGATGAATACCTATAGGGGTGTAGTTTCCCAAATGGAGTCACTTTTGGGGGGTTTCTACTGTACTGGTACTTTAGGAGCTTTACAAATGCGACATGGTGCAGAGAAATCAATCCAGCAAAATCAGCGCTCCAAAAGCTAAATGGCGTGCCTTCCCTTCCGAGTCCTGCCTCTTGCCCAAACAGCAGTTTATGACCACATGTTTGGTATTTCCGTACTCTGGAGAAGTTGCTTTACAAATGTTGGGGTGCTTTTCCTCATTTATTTGTTGAAAAAAATTAACATTTTGAGGTAAAGCTACATTTTATTGGAAAATAATGTAATTTTTCATTTTCACTGCCCAATTCTAATGAAATCTATGAAACACCTGTGGGGTCAAAATCCTCACTACACCCCTAGATGAATTCCTCAAGGGGTGTAGTTTCCCAAATGGAGTCACTTTTTTGGGGTTTCCACTGTACTGGTACCTTAGGAGCTTTACAAATGCGACATGGTGCAGAGAAATCAATGCAGCAAAATCAGCGCTCCAAAAGCTAAATGGCGTGCCTTCCCTTCCGAGTCCTGCCGCTTGCCCAAACAGCAGTTTATGACCACATGTTTGGTATTTCCGTACTCTGGAGAAGTTGCTTTACAAATGTTGGGGTGCTTTTCCTCATTTATTTGTTGAAAAAAATTAACATTTTGAGGTAAAGCTACATTTTATTGGAAAATAATGTAATTTTTCATTTTCACTGCCCAATTCTAATGAAATCTATGAAACACCTGTGGGGTCAAAATGCTCACTACACCCCTAGATGAATACCTATAGGGGTGTAGTTTCCCAAATGGAGTCACTTTTGGGGGGTTTCTACTGTACTGGTACTTTAGGAGCTTTACAAATGCGACATGGTGCAGAGAAATCAATCCAGCAAAATCAGCGCTCCAAAAGCTAAATGGCGTGCCTTCCCTTCCGAGTCCTGCCTCTTGCCCAAACAGCAGTTTATGACCACATGTTTGGTATTTCCGTACTCTGGAGAAGTTGCTTTACAAATGTTGGGGTGCTTTTCCTCATTTATTTGTTGAAAAAATTTAACATTTTGAGGTAAAGCTACATTTTTGTTTGGAAAATAATGTAATTTTTCATTTTCACTGCCCAATTCTAATGAAATCTATGAATCACCTGTGAGGTCAAAATCCTCACTACACCTCTAGATGAATTCCTCAAGGGGTGTAGCTTCCCAAATGGAGTCACTTTTTGGGGGTTTCCACTGTACTGGTACCTTAGGAGCTTTACAGATGCGACATGGTGCAGAGAAATCAATCCAGCAAAATCAGCGTTCCAAAAGCTAAATGGTGTGCCTTCCCTTCCGAGTCCTGCCGCTTGCCCAAACAGCAGTTTATGACCACATGTTTGGTATTTCCGTACTCTGGAGAAATTTCTTTACAAATGTTGGGGGGCTTTTCCTCATTTATTTGTTGAAAAAATGAAAAATGTTGAGGTAAAGCTACATCTTTTTGGAAAATAATGTAATTTTTCATTTTCACTGCCCAATTCTAATGAAGTCTATGAAACACCTGTGGGGTCAAAATGCTCACTACACCCCTAGATGAATACCTATAGGGGTGTAGTTTCCCAAATGGAGTCACTTTTGGGGGGTTTCTACTGTACTGGTACTTTAGGAGCTTTACAAATGCGACATGGTGCAGAGAAATCAATCCAGCAAAATCAGCGCTCCAAAAGCTAAATGGCGTGCCTTCCCTTCCGAGTCCTGCCTCTTGCCCAAACAGCAGTTTATGACCACATGTTTGGTATTTCCGTACTCTGGAGAAGTTGCTTTACAAATGTTGGGGTGCTTTTCCTCATTTATTTGTTGAAAAAAATTAACATTTTGAGGTAAAGCTACATTTTATTGGAAAATAATGTAATTTTTCATTTTCACTGCCCAATTCTAATGAAATCTATGAAACACCTGTGGGGTCAAAATCCTCACTACACCCCTAGATGAATTCCTCAAGGGGTGTAGTTTCCCAAATGGAGTCACTTTTTGGGGGTTTCCACTGTACTGGTACCTTAGGAGCTTTACAAATGCGACATGGTGCAGAGAAATCAATCCAGCAAAATCAGCGCTCCAAAAGCTAAATGGCGTGCCTTCCCTTCCGAGTCCTGCCGCTTGCCCAAACAGCAGTTTATGACCACATGTTTGGTATTTCCGTACTCTGGAGAAGTTGCTTTACAAATGTTGGGGTGCTTTTCCTCATTTATTTGTTGAAAAAAATGTACAATTTTGAGGTGAAGCTACATCTTATTGGAAAATAATGTAATTTTTCATTTTCACTGCCCAATTCTAATGAAATCTATGAAATACCTGTGCGGTCAAAATTCTCACTACTCCCCTAGATGAATTCCTCAAGGGGTGTAGTTCTAAAATGGGGTATTTTGTGAGGTGTTTTCTTTGTTTTGGCACCACAAGACCTCTTCTAACCTGACATGGTGCCTGAAATATAATCTAAGAAAAGGAAGGCCCTAAAATCCACTAGGTGCTCCTTTGCTTCTGAGGCCTGTGTTTCAGTCCATTAGCACACTAGGGCCACATGTGGGATATTTCTAAAAACTGCAGAATCAGGGCAATAAATATTCAGTTGTATGTCTCTGGTAAAACATTCAGTATTACAGGAAAAATTTATTCAAATTGAGTTTCTACAAAAAACAAATGAAATTCGCACATTTTCCTTCCACTTTGCTTTAATTCCTGTGAAACGCTTAAAGGATTAAAAAAACTTTCTGAATGCTGTTTTGAATACTTTGATGGTTACAGTTTTTAAAGTGGGATGATTTGTGGGGGTTTCTAATATATAAGGCCCTCAAAGCCACTTCCCAACTGAACTGTTCCCTAAAAAAATGGGCTTCTGAATTTTTCTTGAAAATGTGAGAAATTGCTACTAAACTTATAAGCCTTGTAACGTCTTAGAAAAATAAAAGGATATTCAAAAAACAATGCCAATCTAACGTATACATATGGGAAATGTTAGCTAGTACCTATTTTTCGTGGTATAACTATCTGTCTTACAAGCAGATACATTTGAATTTAGAAAATTTTTTGCACATTTTCTCAAAATTTTGGTGTTTTTCACACAAAAATATTGAATATATCGACCAAATTTTTTCACTAACATAAAGTACAATATGTCACGAGAAAATAATCTCAGAATCGCTTGGATAGATAAAAGCATTCCCGAGTTATTACCACATATACTAACATACCTCAGATTTAAAAATGAGGCTCTGTCATTTGGTCCAAAGGTGGCTACGTCTTTAAGGGGTTAAGTCTAGCAAAGCAAATCAATTCTATCCAAATTGAAAGCGGTCTGAATTACCAAAAAGCTTCTGATTCTGCAAAATTTTTAACTTTTGGGGTTTACAGAGCTCAAATTGCAATTCCGAACCTTAATAATAAAAGACTATATGGCGCCTGCTTGGCTTCACCAAGCAACTCCTTTGCCACTGCTTAGCATTATGTTTTCAAACAGTTTTTATTGAGAATGTCAACAAATCATGAGAAAATCATAAACTTTGCAGTTTCACAAACTAATTTTTGTCTTTGTGATAATAAACATACATGAATATTAGCTAGTATACATAGACAATACAACAATACAAGAAGAAAATAAGGACAATATGAAAAATAATGAAAAGTAAAATAAAACTGTCATGTGGTAATAACTATAAAACCCTAAGAGTTTATGAATAAGGCATTACCTACAGATGATCTAGCATATTTCATTATCTGGAGGGAGTAAAAAACAATTCTAAAAGAAATCTAGCTAGGAAGATCTAGATCTATCCAAATAAGTCGACCAAGGAGACTAAATATATAAAAATTTAGATCTAGTCTACCGGTCCCAATGTAATAATTCCTCAAACCTGCGAGTTTCTTGTACCTTCAGTTCCCACTCCTTAATAGAAGGGGGCACAGTAGACTTCCAAAGCAATGGAATCAACAATTTAGCCGCTGTGAGTAAAATTGTGGCTAAATCATGTCACTTGGGAGTAAAGGAGTTAGATGGTAACAACAAGAGAATCACCTGTGGAGATAAAGGAATTGTGGAACAAATAGCATTTATCGTATTAATGACCTTCATCCAATACCCTTGTATCAAAGGACACTGCCACCAAATGTGAAGTAGAGTACCCCTATCTAGAGAACATCTCCAACATTTATCTGATATCTCAGAGTTGACCATATTCAACCAGACTGCAGTCTTATACCACCGGAATACAAGTTTGTAAGAATTTTCCTTAATTTTAATGCATTGTGAGAAACCCTGTGAATGTTTCAAGATAGTTTGTTGTTCCACTTCTGTGAAAGTAGTGTGTAGATCTTGTTCCCACCTAGAGAGTAGATCTAATTTCCCTTCTCTCTCACCTATCAACAGTAACTCATATGTTCTAGCAAGTGCACCTTTTTGAGATACAGTGCAATTTAATTGACACTCAAATGAAGTCAAAGTTTGTGAAGTGGCATATTGTGATTTGTACTTATTGCATACAGATTGAAAATCTTGTTCTTGAATAAAATCCCACAAAAGAAGACCTGTAGTCCTAAATAATAAAGAAGCCGAGACCTGAGAATCAGTATCAAAAAATGTGGAGACTGTCGTGTTGCTAAGATGTCTCCAAAAGGAAGTTGCAAGAATTCTCTTGGGATTAACAAGACAAGGCAAAAGATTTAAAGGCAAAAGTGGATAATTGTCAGGTACGAGGGAGTTGTGTACGTTAACCTCTTGCCACACCCTTATAATACCATTCAGTAAAATTCTGGAACATTAGAATTCAGAGAAAGGGATCTCAATCCCCATATAAATAGTTGGTCAGATAACATGAGAAGCTCCCTTTCCAATTCTATGTATAGAGTAGACTGAGATTTGCTATTCAGAGATTTCCATCTGTTTAAATTATTTGCTATGTAATAAGTAAAGAAATCTGGTACTCCCAAACCTCCAAGGTGCGATTTCTGAATGAGTACCCGATATTTCAGACGTGGCGTTGCATTGTTCCACAAAAATTCAGTAAACAATTTCCTAACTCTATCAAAAAACATTCTAGGTAGCCATATAGGAAGTGTCTGTATCAAATATAGAAGTTTAGGGACTATAAAAGTTTTTAAAAGATTTTTGCGTCCCATCCAGGACAAATATGGTACTTTAAGTTCTTTTAATTGGGTCTGTATAGACAAGAGTAAAGGTACATAATTACAAGCATATAAATGTGCAGGATCTTTGGTAATTTGAATACCCAAGTACGTCAAACTGCTATCTGGCCATTTAAACAAAGAATTCACCTTGAGAGGATTAATAACAGAATCAGGAGTGGAAATATTTAATATCTCTGACTTTCCAAAATTGACCTTAAGATTGGAAAGCTCCCCAAAAGAATGAAACAAACCTGTAAGATGAGGAATTAAAGTTACTGGATTTGTAGTTAATATTAACAAGTCATCAGCAAAAGCTGCTGTGGTGTGCGTGTAAGAACCAACCTTAATACCGTGTACCTGAGGATCTTGTCGTATCCTTTGAATTAAAGTCTCCATTACAAGAATGAACAAAGAGGGCAATAAAGGGCAACACTGACGGGTACCATTATTAATGTTGAAAGATTTGGAGAGGGCCCCGTTAACCCTAATTCTCGCACTTGGGTCCTTATATAATGAGAATATCGCTTAAATAAACATGTGAGGGACACCAAATTTCTGTAAAGTGGCTTCTAGATATGTCCAACTGACTCTATCAAAAGCCTTCTCGGCGTCCGTGCCAAGAAGGACCAGTGGGATCTTATGTAGTTTAGCATATTCAATGAATCTAAGAATTCTACAAGTGCTATCTTTACAACGTCTATTTCGAATAAAACCAGTTTGTTCCCCTCCTATAATCTTGGGAAGCAGAGGTTCTAATCAAGCTGCTAAAGCCTTAGCCAACCACTTTATATCTGTATTCAAGAGTGAAATGGGTCTGTAACTACTACAACATGTAGGATCTTTCCCTTCCTTAGGTTATATTGTTTTATGAGCTTCTAAATGCCTGTTGTGGGAGATTATCACCTCTGAGCAGGGAGTTACAAAGTGCAGTGAAATGAGGAAGTAACGTGGACTTTAACTTTTTATAATATTCTACTGAAAAGCCATCCGGGCCAGGACTCTTCCCAGAATGAATGGTCCATAAAACTTTCTCTAATTCCAGTTCTGTAAATGGACATGTAAGTGTGTCAAGATCATCCCTATCTATTTTTGGAAGGTCAATGGCATGTAGGAAGCGAGAGATAAATGAAATCTAATTTGTAACTTGTGGGGCAGACAATGAAGAGTACTGTAAATTATATAAGTTATGATAAAAGGCAGAAAAGCTTCTGCAATGTGAGTAGTGTCTGAGACCACTCCACCATCAGCGTTTTTATTCTCCGGGATAAAAGTCTTTGCTTGTTGTTTGCGAACTAATGCCGTCATCATTTTATTACCCTTATCGACATGAGCATATTGCTTATATTTTGAAATTTGGATAAGTTGGGCAGATTTCTGCAGCACATTCAGACCCCTCACATTATGTGACACAATATGAACCCATTAGTGACCGCCCCATAGTGTTTTTACGGCGGCCTCTAACAGGCTTTATTCCGATGCATAGGCCTTTTTATGGCGCTGCATCGGAATAAATAACAGAAAACAGAGTAGGAAGCCGTTAAATGTCCCTGCTCTCAGCTACCAGAGGTAGCTGATGGCTGGGGGCATCCCTGCTCTAACGGGTGAGATCGATATCAGTATCGATCTCACCCGTTTAACCCCTCAGTTGCGGCGCTCAATAGCGAGTGCCGCATCTGAGTTGTTTTGGAGAGGGGGAGGGAGCTCCCTCTCTCTCCCACCGGCACCCGGCGATAAGATCGCCGAGTGTCTGCATCTCCGATGGCAGCCGGGGGCCTTATAAAGGCTCCCAGGTCTGCCTGTAGTGTATGCCTGCTAGGCCATGCCAGGGGCATGGCCTAGCAGATGCCTGTCCGTTTTACACGGACAGGCATAATACACCGCAATACAGAAGTATTGCAGTGTATTATAAATGCGATCGGACAATCGCATAGTGAAGTCCCCTAGTGGGACTAGTGAAAGAGTAAAAAAAAAGTTGAACAAAGTTTTTTTTAAAAAATTGTGAAAAAACAAAACAAAACACTTTTTCCCCTTACAAACTGCTTTATTATTAAAAAACAAAATAAAGTAAAAAAGTTACACATATTTGGTATCGCCGTGTCCATAACAACCCCAACTATAAAGTTATTACATTTAACCCGCACGGTGAACGTCGTAAAAAATAAAATAAAAAACAATGCAAAAATTGCTGTTTTTTTTAAATCCTGCCTTAAAAAGTGATCAAAAAGTCGCATCTACTCCAAAATGGTACCAATAAAAACTACAAGTCATCCCACAAAAAAAAAGCCCTCTTACAACTGCATTGGCGAAAAAATAGAACAGTTATGGCTCTTCAAATATGGAGACACAAAAACAAATAATTAAAAAAAAAAAGTGTTTTTACTGTATAAAAGTAGTAAAACATACAAAATCTATATAAATTTGGTATCATTGCAATCGCAACAACCCACTGAAAAAAATTATTGTGCTATTTATACCACACGGTAAACGGTGTAAATTTAGGACGCAAAAAAATTGTGGTGAAATTGCAGTTTTTTTTCTATCCCCTCCCAAAAAAAAGTTAATAAAATGTAATCAATAAATTCTATGTACCCCAAAATGGTGCTATTAAAAATTACAACTTGTCCCGCAAAAAAGAAGACCTTATACAGCTATGTCGATGCAAAAATTAAAAAGTTTCAGCTCTTTGAATGAGACGATGAAAAAACGTAAAAAATAGCTTGGTCATTAAGGTCTTAAATAGGATGGTCATTAAGGGGTCAAGATCACCCATCTCTCATAAGAACCAACCATAATAGCAGCTTATTCCACATGACATAACAGATAAAACATAAAACTACTAGAATTGTAAATAACCCTGCTTCAGATAAGAATAGAACAATAACTGTGAAGGAGGGTGCAGTTTCAATAGCCAGAATAACAATTCACCTTAAATAAGGGAGAAGTATATAGGCAAGAAAAGAGGTGGGGGGTCACTAGAGAACACATGATATTGACCTCAAGGCACGACAACCCAAACCCAACCCAAGTAGCTTATTATATCTCTATTGTAAAACAAATAGGATACTTCTGAGTGCAGCTATAATACAATATACAGACATATGTGAGAACCAAGAAACAATCAGTAGTCAACTTAGAACATTTTAGGTATGACTATAAATCTCCCTAATCCCCATACAGGAGTGTGTAAAACGGGAAATAACTCATCAGCTAAGATAAGGAGATACACAAAGTCATATTTACTATAAAACAACCAACAGCCTCAGGTCGAATCCACTCTTTGATTCTTGGAGGTGTGTTTCTTTCCTCTCGGCGAGCGATGACCAGACACCATGGTCCAGGGTTCCGCCTCACGTAAAGTAGGTATCCTAGGTGCATGAGCTAAAGGAAGCCAAGATGTAATGTCCATAGGTTGTAAACCAAGGAAATCCTGGGCAGCACGAAGATCTTCTGGTTTCCTAATCACGATTTCTTTATCATGTTTAATAATCGCCACTCCAAAAGGATACAGCCAAGAAAACTGAATATTGTTAACTCTCAAAGCATCTAATAACGGCTTCAATATGCGACGTTTAGCAAGGGTTGAAGACGCCAAAACGTGGAATAAAAGTATAGAAGTTCCTTCATATTGTACACCATCTGATGTCCGTGCCGTTTTTAGAAGTGCTGCTGTATCTACATAGCTGAGTAATCCACAAATTAGATCTCTGGGTGGATCCTGTGAACGTGGTTTAGCCCTCAAGGCACGATGTATACGTTCAATGCGAATCAAAGCAGCTCTTTCTTCTCCCAATACAGAGATAAAAATCTCCTGGGCAACTTTAGGCAAAGCCTCATGGGCTATGGATTCCGGTAGGCTGCGAATCCTGATATTCTTGGGCCGACTTCTGTTTTCCTGATCCTCACCTTGCAACAAAGCCATATTAATGTGGTCATATTGTATATGAAAAGTCTCTTGAATCGCCTCTCCAAATAGTGTGGACGACTCTAACATGTCAACCCTGTCCCCTATATGACGTAGGTCAGCTTTTATATCTACCAAGTCCTTGGCTAAGGGGTGCAGGGCTTTAAAGAGGACTCTCTTGATGAATCCTGTAGACACAGGGGCATAAGCATACTCACCCCTTGCATCATAGCGGTTTCCCGGGCTGCCGGCATCAGAGTCTTCTGCAGCCGCATGGCTGCCCACCGAGTCCAGCGACATCTTGGATGCTCGCGTCGGAGAGGGATCCAGATTCCTCCACAGCAATTTGTCCAGGTCAGCTTGATTTTTCCACTGTTTGTGCCTGTATGTTCTTTGCTCTTCTTTTGTGGTCCTCATCATCCTGGCGTGTCCTATCCCTCTATTAACTCTGGTAAGTCTGGTTGAAGCGGGAGCTCTGTATTAAGCCACCTTCTCCGCTCCTAGTCAAGCTCTGCCCCCTGCTTAGTATTATGGTTATAATGTAAGCCACGGCCACTCATCAGTTGCTGCTGCCGAGCAGTGGGAAAGCAGAGTGTGTAAGAATGGACCTTGCTATTTAAATTGGCACTACTTTTACTAAAGCATTATAATGCATTAAGAGCTTACAAATGCATTTTCAGCATTTGTTTCACATAACATGAAGACCCTAAGGCCCCATGCACACGACCGTACATTTGCGTCCGCATACTATCTGTAATTGCGGAGCTGCAATTGTGGATAGTATAGGGCACATTATATCCTATGGGCTAATGCACACAGTTGAAATGGAAACTTGTCTATTTATTGCTGCATTAAACTGGGCTTGAAGATATTGTGCTGTGAGGAGCCGATCACACAAACAGTTGACACAAAAACTTGTCATCTGATTTTGCAGTGACCTTTACTAGGCTACAGGCCACATTCTACCTGCAGCCTATCAGGTACAGGGACAGGATGCCTGCGCTTGCCGGCGCAATGATGTCACCTGATCACGCCAGCCTACGCAACGATCCCGTCGGCGTTAAGGATGCTATGGAGAAGTTCCGTCCATCATGAGAATATCATTTTTTTTGTTTTATTGGTTTGGGGACACTGTCTACAAGTGGTAGTTGGGAGGCGCTATCTACATGGGGTAAGTGGACCGCTATCTACAAGTGGGGGCTGTATGGCACTATCTACAAGGGGGCGGTGGGGCACTCTATCTACAAGAGGGGGCTGTATGGCACTATCTACAAGGGGGAGGTGAGGGGTGCTATCTACAAGGGTGGCTGTATGGCACTATCTGCAAAGGGGAAGTGGGGGCTGCATGGCACTATGTACAAGGGGGAGGTGGGACCACTCTATACAGGGGCAGCTGTATGGCACTGTCTACAAGGGGGAGGTGGGGGCACTATCTACAGTGGGGCTGTATGGCACTTTCTACAAGGGGAAGGGGTCACTATCTACAGGGGAGTTGCATGGCAATATCTACAAGTGGGAGGGGGCACTATCTACAGGGGGGTGGCACTATCTACAAGGCGAATAAAACTATCTACAGAGGAGGCTGTATAGCACTATCTACAGAGGGGCTGTATGGCACAATCTACAGGGGTGCTGTATGGCACAATCTACAGGGGGGTGTATGGCACAATCTACAGGGGGCACTATCTACAAGGGGGGGCTATGTGTGGCACGGAGGGGGGCAGTCAAAAGTTTGCTATGGGGCCCAGTGTTTCCTAGTTATGCCCCTGCTTGCTGATGCAGTATAACTACCTTGTGTCTTGTTGATGTGCTCAGTCTTGCCATGGTGGACCTGTGACATGAAACTGTCTTCTACAACCTCACCTTTGTAGCGGAGTTTGGCTGTTCCTCATCCAGTTTTAAGCCTCCAACACAGATATTTCAGTTAATGAATGTGTTTCAATCTACATATGAAAATGATGATCATTATGACCTGTTTAGTATAATTGGTTAATAATACACCTGACTATAACCATACAAAATCCATGGCTTTGTGCAAGTGTACCTAAAAGAATTGATGCTATTTTGAAGGCAAAGTGTGGTCACACCAAATATTGATTAGATTTCTCTCCTGTTCTTTCACTTTGTAGTTTGTAGCCTCTGGAGCAGACATGTCTCCAACGCTGGAGCCTCTTTCTCGTGGTCTTGTAGAATGAAGGAAAACTGGGAAAAAAATTCTCCTTGCACCGGGCACTCTGGTGTGAATAGTTAACTGATTCCACAGAGTCATGGATAGTAGTTAAAAGGATTTATTGGAGAACATGTATAAAAAACAACAAAAAAGGGGTTGCTGCTACACGTTTCAACCTCGTACTGAGGTCTTCGTCAGGCGATTAAAATTTCAAACAAACATCATCTTAAATAACCATGTCATGTGGTTCACACTCGGGTCAAACTATCAAGGTTAGAGTTCGTTGTTGGAGTTTCGTTGGAGGTATTTTTTTGAGTATAGGAATACTGAACTGGCTAAATATTTATAAAGATATATATTTTCGGTTTGTGCCTCTCATTTCCTTTATAATATAATATTATATGAGTTTTTATTATGGTGTGATACCCATATTTTGTGTTGCAATAGATTGTTGAATGATTTTTTTGGTCTGCATCGCTATTGGGAATGCATCTATCACTAATCTTGCTGGTTCACCTTCATAGATTTTGCATTGCCAAAAGCACAGCTCTATCATTTGGCGGTATGCTGAGACAGGTATTCTCAAATAAGATTTCTATCTCTGGTTTCTTAATTTATCTCTACAGATTACTCTTATTGAATGTACCCTCTTTTGAGGATCTATTCAGTGGATATTACTATATAATTTTCTTTGGAAAACAGGATTTGTATCGCTGAAGGTTTATGTATCAACCTATATTTTATTTTCCTTTGAAGTATTCATAGATTCAGATTTCTTATTTTCTCTTTAAATGCTTCTGTTCTTATCTTCTATTGTTTAAGGAGCTTGATATTAGTTTCCTTTATTTTACTGTATTGGTTTAAACAGAATCTATTTTCTCGTTGAGTCCGTTTGGACACAGAGATTCGAATTTAAAAATCCAAAAGGATTCACGGTTGTTTAAGGTAGAAATTCTATTATGCATTTTTGAATCTATTTGTTCAACTGGAGACATTTTTATGTTTTTAAAATTTTATTTGTGATTTTGTAACAAATGCCTTGATAGGCTGTGTTTTAAGAATCCTTTTTTTGGCGTTAAAACGGTGACTATTGAGCCTACATCTTAATGTCTGTGTGGTTCTCCCGATGTACTGTAATCCACATTCACATTCAATAATGTATATTACATGATCAGTGTCACAATTCATAAAGGTGTCGATTTGAAATATTTATTTTGTTATATTGGACATAACCTTTTTTTCTCCTGCATTTATGCTTTGACAGCATAAGCAGTTTCTTTTCCCACATCTAAAAATGCCTGTGGGTTTCGGGAGGAGGGTAGAGATGGAGATGGAGGTTTTTGTCCTCAATCTGCTAGGTGCCAATATATTTTTAATCGTTCTCCCACGAAGGAATATTATGCCTGGTTTAGCGGGAATGATCTTATTCATAATTGGGTCACTTTGAAGAATGCTCCAATGCTTATGTAGAGAACCTCGGATGGTGTTGTGATCATGATTATAAATTGTTATAAAATTACTGGAATAATCCTTCATCTGGACTTCTTTAGTATGTTTTGACTGATCCTTTTCTATGAGACATATTTCTTGGGAAGTCGCTAGGTTTTTCTGATATGCGTATTTAATGAGGTTTGATGGATAACCTTTGAATCTTAGAGAATTTTTGATTGATCTCTGTATATTTCTGTTGATGAGCAATTTTTTCTTATTCTTCTATATTGGCTGTGTGGAATAGTTGTTGTCCATCTCTTATAGTGTGTACTTTTGAAATTCAGGAAACAGTTTTTATCTACTAATTGATATTGATTTGATAATTGCTAAAACAAAAACTATTAACACTTCTATTTTTTTTTAAAGCATTCTTACTTTGCAGCATTTTTCCACAACTGCCTAAAACTTTTGCACTGTACTGTACTGTATATTTAAAGTATAGTTTGTAACAGTCATGGGGATATCAAATATGTGGGTGTTTTCTGTATTTTCTCAAATAAAATATTTAATTTCTAAAAATGTGATTTATTTATTTAAAAAAAAAAGAATTGTCCCATTTACAGACTTCAATTTTTGCATGACTAATTGACCATACTGCAACTATTCCTTAATTGCCATTTATAAGAGAAAGCCATGTGGACCATTGTGAGGTCCTGGCCTGTCTCCATGTTGGCACTGGCCCGGCGCCTAAGTCAATTACAACGCTACAAGGAGCTTCCCTCCCTTGTAGAGTATTGCATGCTGAAGAGGTTGACTTCAGTGATTGGAGCTTTCTGAGTTTTGCAGAGTGTTACAGCCCTGCCTCCATCACAGATCTTGCAAGTACACTGGCAATACTCGTGAGATCATTATGACAAAAATGTACGTCATGATTGAGTTACTGACAGCCGCCCATGATGTACATATTTGGTATAGTTCGGGAAGGGGTCAGGACAACTATATTAAAGTCTTCATAACAGATAACATCGCAGGATAAGCATGTTATTTATCTAAGTTACTTCAAGGTCGTAACTATAGGGGGTGTAGAATTTGTAGTTGCACACAGGTACTGGTCCTTGAGGGGGCCAAGTGACCTTTTTGCCGTGTGCCAGCAGTATCAATGGTACGCTTAAGTTGAGTGCCCTTAACGAGATTTTGCACTGAGGTGCAGGAGCTTTAAGTAACGGTCCTGAGTAACTTCATCTGAGTTATGTAATTGTTTATTACTGTGGTTCAAAGCACATTTTGTTGCATGTTTGTTTATTAATTTGTTTATTAATATGACTGTTACTTTTTAACTTACAACAAGAAATATATATAAGGAATAACTTTAAAAAATTAATATTAAAGAGGAGATGTCTCTTGATGTCATAAAACATCAGGGCTACCTTTTCAGTTCTGTATTTGTGTATGATTTGGTGAAGCCCGGTATGTTTTTCAGAAAACATTGAGGCACCTTGAGATTTCTAAACAGCCTTCCTTCAGTGACTACGTGAGGATTTATTTTACAACCTATTATTGAAAGAAGACTGCTGCACTCTTTTAAATCTTTCAGCTGGTTTATCATTGTCAGTTGTGAGTTTTTCACTGGAAAAAAGTCTTAAATTTGTAGTTAGGAAATTGTTATTTGCGGTGAGTGTCAGTCATGATTCATTTTTGAATTCTTGTGAGCGATGCTTTTAGTTTCTCATTTTAATCTTCTACTGGACCTGCCTGAGTACAGCGGCAGGTCCTGTACTGTTTTATAATCTTTCTTAGAAAGGGATAAAACAGAATTTGATAAAACATCCACGAGAAATATCTGGAAATTGTAAATATAACTACTCTACAGTTGGTTTGTTTGTAACATTTTGAAATGGGCGCAGAGTTCTACTTCAAAGTGACTGGTGCACACTAGGCAAGCTATGTGGTACAGGTTAGCCCCTGAGCCACTCGTAGCAGCACCGTGGAGACAGACCGTGAAGCCTTCAGTCACTTTGGCGCACCCGACTTGGTGGGAACTCTGCGTAGTCGAGATCTCCAACTCCGGTTTAGGACCTCTTTGGTTGTCGTGCCACTTGTAAAAATAAAATTTGTTAAAGCTGCAAACCCCCCTGCACACACACACACACACACACACACACACACACACACACACACACACACATAGACGCACACACACACACACACACACACACACACACACACACACACACACACACACACACACACTATTGTTACTTGTATCCAATTCTAGGACATACCTATTCCTATGGACGTAATCCCAGAGAGAGTGCATAGAAATTATGTGTACTTGAACATCATAGAAAATGTTGTATTTCGTGTTAACATTTTTAATTTTAATGTCCATACTATACTCTGTAGTTACCATGGAATCATTGTTCTTCTATACATTTATGCCACGATAGCTATAGGAGTAGAAGATTATTTAAATTTACATTTTGCGTGCCTTACAGAAGAATTGCCCCTTTTCTTGTCATAAATTATGCTATATATGAAGTCTATAGGGTCATCCACTCTGTGCTCAGAATTACATTTATTTACTTTTTCTACTGAAATGAACTTTGATGTTTTTGTTTTTTTCTGAAAAAGGCAGTTAAACTACAAAACTTCACTAAACAATGATGGCCACATTTTCTAAACTTGTTTTAACCTTTCTTTAAAATTACACATTTGAGGTAAAGCATACTCAAGGCCAAAAAGTGTTTCTTAACCTTTAAGTGCAATAACTATGTTCAGTCCAGGCTTTTCTTGCCTTCACTCTCTGGCACAACAAATAGCTGTTAGAGAGCTACAGTACCATTTTTGAGCTATATTGGCTCTCATGAGCTAATTTCTCACCCAGAGAATCCCCTTGCTCCTTCTTTCAGGTCTCCCTGGCAGTCCGTAACAGTGAGGGAATCCACCTGTTCTCACCATGCAGAGACATGCTTGATAGAAGTGAAACCATGTGAAATGATGGTAATCTACAATCAGTCACCAAATGTGTACTTGTATGTGTCCAACAGGGATGTGTCCGAAAAGCTTAACAGGCTTTTTTTTTGTTTCTTAGTTTTTTAAAATAAGCTTGAGTTGACTTTGTTCAACTAGAAACACACTTTAAGTCTTTAAATCTAATAGTAATCTAAAACCAGTTTAGTCTACAAACACAGTTAAAAGAATACATTTTCTCTGTAGTATTTGACATAAACTAGCAAACTAAATATCAAATTCCTTGTATTTCTTAGGGTGCCTTTACATGCTTTCATAATGCATATGATTCAGCAATTTCTCGCGTCAAGTGGTGACAGCGTGATCATCCTGTTCATAGATTTTAAAGATGGCAGCAGTCAGGTAATTTAGCTACATGACTTCCTCCCTAGGTGCCTGCTCTTCTGCACCAGTGCCGAATGATTTTATTGCATGCACAGATACAGAAGATTCTGCTGCCTGTATCTGCTCATACACTGAACGTCTTCAGCCATGGTTCAGCGTTGGCGCAGCAAAACAGGTAGTCGGGGAGGCAGTCATGTGGCCAAACCACCTTACCACCGCCATGTTTCAAATCTATGGATGGGATAATCTCGCTGTGTTTGTTTACTAGGCCTCATGCACACGACTGTATTTTTTACCACCCGTAAAAACGGCCGTTTATACGGCTCCATGGTCACCCGTATTCCACCCGTATTTCACCCGTTTTTACGGATCCTTAATAAAAAAGGTGGGGGCAGGAAATGAGGTAAAAATCATGACCAAAGTCCTCAAAAGAGTCACATCATCGCAGAAACGCCTTTCTTTGTGCCATTTGTACATTGTGAGAGCAGTGTGCAATTCCTGTGCTCAGATAGTTTGGATTATTGGCGTTTATTTCGCATAAAGGATGTCAGAGTCTCGTGTGGATGCTGCTCTGCTGTATTGGCTGATCTCGCGTCGATTTGGACAGCGACCTATGCTGGACAAGGAACCGTTGAGGAAGAAGAGGAGGTATTGGGTTCATCCCATTGTCTCCCAAAGGCCCAGGAAGGGACATTTCCATTGCCTTTACGATGATCTGAGGAAGCACCCGGAAAAGTTTCACAACTTCTGCCGCATGTCCATCGCTACCTTTGATCGTCTGTTGTCGGACCTCCGTCCTGGAATCACCTTAGAGGAAACCAACATGCGACGGTGCATCTCTCCAGAGGAAAGGCTCATCGTCACCCTCAGGTAAAACACATAATGTCCCCTGTGCTCAAAGTTAGTAGAAAGTTAGTAGAACCGTAAATGTCCCCTGTTCCCTTTCCCGTCATATCATGCATAACCGTAGTAGTTGTCCCCTGTGTGAAACTGATGCCCTGTTACCCTGTACCAGCAGTACTAATTTTTGGATGCCTTTCTTGACAGATTCCTGGCAACCGGCAACTCCTTTGCATCCCTGCATTTTGAGTTTTTGCTGAGGTGCTCAACAATTTCACAGATCGTCCGTCTGACCTGCCAAGTCATCTGGCAGCGTCTGAGAGCGGCGGTGATGCCACAGCCCAAGACAGAAGATTGACTACGGATTGCTGAGGGCTTCTATCAATCTGCACAGTTTCCCAACTGTGTGGGAGCGCTGGATGGGAAGCACATTCATGTGAAGAAGCCGCCTCACTCTGGGTCCATATATTACAATTATAAACAGTTTTTCTCGGTGTTGCTGTTGGCCTTGACTGACAGCAACTACCGGTTTGTAATTGTTGATATAGGGGCTTATGGGAGCTCCTCGGATGCTGGCATCTTCAGGGCTTCCCGAATGGGTGAACGTCTTCTCTCAAACCAGCTTGCCATTCCGGAACCAAGGCAACTACCTGGATGTTCCGGTCCACCAGCGCCATTTGTCATCGTGGCAGATGAAGGTTTTGGACTATCAAGCCATGTGTTGCGGCCATTTCCCCGCCGTGATCTTGATAACCGGAGGCACATTTTTAATTACCGGCTCACCTGTGCAAGACGGTATGTGGAATCTGCCTTCGCGATCCTGAGCAACAAATGGCGTATATTCCAGAGCCTCCTTCAATTGGATCCCCAGAATGTGATACTGGTTATCCATGCCAGCGTCATTCTGCACAATTTCTGCAGGATCCACGAATCAACACAAGACATTGACCTGGATGCTGTACCTGCAAATTCTTGCCTCAATGTGGATAACACCCTGCATGGAAGACCCGGAGCAGCAGGACTGTTGACGCGGGAATTTTATGCAGACTATTTTGTGTCCTCTGCTGGGGCGGTCCCTTGGCAGGTAGATGCAATCCATGGCACTAATTAGTTGAATTTGTTAAGTTATAATTTTTTGTTCCGGACTGTTTTCTTTAGTTAGTTTATCCTGGTTGGAGTTATTAGTTAGGGACTCGCAAGGCAATGAGGACCCTTGACGTGGGTTGCGAGCTTATGTATTTCTGACGCAATACCATTGTACGTTATGTAAGTTAGGGCACGCCCAGATGTGGCGGAATAGCTGTTGAATTCATTTGCAGCAGAAAAACACCACCATGTCTGGCCGTGCCCTTAATGGTAAAAGGAATTGTGTGCAGAAATACATACCAATACCTCATTACAATTATATGTTCACTTTATCAATAAATAAAAATGTAAACACAATGACAATGTTATTTTTGATTGTTGGTTTAAAATCACCCACGTTCACAATTATTAAACAAAAAAATCATAATCAATATGAAGTGTCATTTTCAAATCGACATACTACCTTCGTTACCATATATGTAAAATGTTTAATACATAATAACTATTAAAAAAAACACAACACAAAAATTTTAGTAGAAATTTTTTTATAAGTAAAATAAGCAGGAAATGCAAAACAACAACAATAAAAACTTTAACCCCTTCCCGACATTTGCCGTACATGTACGTCATGGAAAGCATTGACTTCCCGCAAAATGCCGTACATGTACGTCAAATGTTTGGCACCGGCTCAGAAGCTGAGTCGGTGCCATCATCACCGGATCTCAGCTGTATCTTACAGCTGACATCCGACTGTAACGGCAGGGACCGAAATTAGCTTCGATCCCCGCCATTAACCCCTTAAGTGCAGCGCTCAAACGCGATCGCTGCACTTAAGGTGTTTGCAGCTCATCGGAGCCCCAGCAATGAAATTGCCGGGGTTCCGGTGGCTGCAATGGCAACCGGAGGCCTAATACTGGCCTCCCGGTCTGCCTAGCACCGAAGTCGGTCAAGATCCGCCCGGCGGCGGAGCCTGATCGGCTTCCGTAGCTGCCGGCAAGATGGCGCCGGGTCAGGAGCTGATCCGGCGTCATCAGCGGTGGAAGTCAGCTGTACTGTACAGCTGACATCCACCTGTAACGGCAGGAACCGGAGCTAGCTCCGATCCCTGCCATTAACCCCTTCGATGCAGCAATCGAAAGCGATTGCTGCATCGTAGCGGTTACTAGCAGATCGCCAGCCCTGACAGGCAATCGGGACTAGCGACTGCTGTTATGGCAACAGGAGACACAATGGTCTCCTGCTCTGCCATTACGGAAGCCGATTTAGGCCCCGCCGGGAGGCGAAGCCTAATCGGCTTGCTGTCAGTGAATGACTGACAGATCTAATACATTGCACTACATAGGTAGTGCAATGTATTAGAAAAAAAAAATATCTGACCGTTGGACCTTCAAGTCCCCTAGTGGGACTTGAAGAAAAGTGTAAAAAAAGTGTAAAAAAAAGTGCAAAAAATAAAAGTTTGAAAACAATAAAAGTTTAAAGTAATCAAATAAAACACAATCCCCCTTTTACTCTTATCAAGTCCTTTATTATTGAAAAATAATAATAAACCATATGTATTTGGTATCGACCTGAGGTATTAAATATTGTATTATTTATTGCACGCGGTGAACAGCGTAAAAAAAACGTAAAAAACGTTACCAGAGTTTCTGTTTTTTAGTCACTTTGCCCTACAAATATTAGAATAAAAGGTGATCAAAAAGTCGCACGTATCCAAAAATGGTACCTATAAAAACTATAGCTCGTCCCGCAAAAAACAAGCCCTCATACAGCTCCGTCGACAAAAAAATTAAAACGTTATGGTTCTCACAACTTGGCGACAGAAAAAAAATACATTCTTTTTACAAAAGTAATTTTATTGTGAAAAAAGTTGTAAAACATAAAAAAGTGCTATAAATTAGGTATCGACGGAATCGTACTGACCCACAGAATAAAGTTAACATGTAATTTATAACGCATGGTGAACGCTGTATAAAAAAAACGAAAAAAGCTGTGCCAGAATTGCATTTTTTTGTTTTGCCTGGCATCCCAAAAAATAGGATAAAAGGTGATCAAAAAGTCACATGTACCCCAAAATGGTACCAATAATAACTACAGCTCGTCCCGCAACAAACCAGCCCTCATACCGCTACGTCTATGAAAAATAAAATTAGTTATGGCTCCAATAAGTCAGGAAATAAAAAAATATGCAGTTGTACCCGAGGGGAACATTTCTTCCGTTTGAATAGGCGATTTATCAAGGACCTAAAATTAGGGAACCAGGAAAGGGAGGGCCCAAACATATCCGCTGGAAGCGACGGTGCCCGTATTATACCAGGACAACACTTCCCAGCAAAATTCCTCAAACTACAAAGGTGCAGAGTGTGGACCAAAAGGGGGATAAGAAATTACACCATTTATCAGTGCGACACTGGCCTGTGCGGAAAGGATTGCTTCATAGCGTAACACACATCTATGGATTATTTTTTTTTTTTTCATACCACCTGACTATGCCCCTTATATACTCCGCCCCGCTTACATGTACCCCCACATTATAAAACACCAGCAATACTCAAACAAATTTAGTACCAAGCAAAATCCGCTCTCCAAAAGCCAAATGGTGCTCCCTCGGCTCTGAACCCGACAGCGTGCCCAAACAGCAGTTTCCTTCAACATATATGGCATCGTCATACCCGGGAGAACCCTTTTAACAATTTTTGGGGTGTGTGTCTCCAGCGTCATAAGCTTGGCATGACATATTTTCCACTGAATGGCATATCTAGGGAAAAATATAAATTTTTAATTTGCACCATCCGCAGTGCATTCATTTATGGAAAAGACCTGTGGGGTGAAAATGCTCACTACACCCCTTAATAAATGCCTTGAGGGGTGCAGTTTCCATAATGGGGTCACTTCTCAGGGGTTTCTTTTTATTATTTCACATCTGAGCCTCTGCAGTTGTGAACCAATACTTTGTAAATCGCCAAATTAGGCCTCCACTCCGCATGGTACTCTTCACTCCTGAGCCCTGTCATATGTCCAGGCAAAAGATTAGGGCCACATGTAGGGTGTTTCTAAAACCGGGAAACACCGCATAATAATTAGAGGGCTGTCTTGTTATGGTGGCACAAGCCGGGCACCACATATTGGCATATCTATGGAAGAAAATCCCATTTTCACTCTGCAACATCGAGTGAACACTAATTTCTACAAAACACCTGCAGGGTTAAAATGCTTACTACACCCCTTGGTAAATGCATTGAGGGGTGTCGTTTCCAAAATGGGGTCACTTCTGGGGGGTTTCCACTGTTTTGGGCCCACAGGCGCCCAGAAACCAATCCAGCAACATCTGCACTCCAAATGGCGGTCCTTTCCTTCTGAGCCCTGCCGTTTGCCCAAACAGCAGTTTATGACCACATATGGGGTATTGCCGTACTCGGGAGAAATTGCTTTACAAATTTTGGGTTCTTTTTTTCCTTTATTTGTTGAGAAAATGAAAAAATTTGCGCTAAAAAGGAAGAAAAAGGACTGTTTTTATTTTCACTGCCTAATTCTAATAAATTCTATGAAACATCTGTGGGGTCAAAATGCTTACTACACCCCTAGATTAATTCCTCAAGAGGTATAGTTTCCTAAATGGAGTCCCTTTTTGGGCGTTTTCATTGTTTTGCAAATGTGACCTGGCCTCCGCAAACCATTCCTGCTAAATGTGATCTCAAAAAGCCAAATAGTGCTCTTTCCCTTCTAAGCCCTGCCGTGTGTCCAAACAGCCGTTTATTACCACATGTGGGGTATTGTTTTACTCGGGAGAAATTGCTTTACAAATTTTGTGGTGCTTTTTCTCCTTCAGTCCTTCTGGAAATGAGAAAAAATTAGCTAAACCTAGATTTTTTTTGAAAAAATGTAGATTATTATTTTCAGGGCCTAATTTCAATATTTTCTGCAAAAAAACTGTGGGGTCAAATCGCTCACTATACCCCTAGATAATTTCCTCAATGGGTGTAGTCTCCAAAATGGGGTCACTTGTGAGGGGTTTCCACTGTTTTGTCCCCTCAGGGGCTTCGTAAATGTGACATGGCCTCCGCAAACCATTCCTGCTAAATGTGGACTCCAAAAGCCAAATGGCGCTCTTTCCCTTCTAAGCCCTGCCGTGTGTCCAAACAGCCATTTATTACCACATGTGGGGTATTGTTTTACTCGGGAGAAATTGCTTTACAAATGTTACGGTGCTTTTTCTCCTTCAGTCCTTGTGGAAATGAGAATAAATTAGCTAAACCTACATTTTCTTTGAAAAAATGTAGATTATCATTTTCACAGCCTACTTCCAATAATTTATGCAAAAAACCTGTGGGGTCAAAACGCTCACTATACCCCTAGATAATTTCCTCAATGGGTGTAGTTTCCGAAATGGGGTCACTTGTGGGGGGTTTCCACTGTTTTGTCCCCTCAGGGGCTTTGTAAATGTGTCATGGCCTCTCAAACCATTCCTGCTAAATTTGAGCTCCAAAAGCCAAACGGCGCTCTTTCCCTTCTAAGCCCTGCAGTGTGTCCAAATATCCATTTATTACCACATGTGGGGTAGTGTTTTACTCGGGAGAAATTGCTTTACAAATTGTGCGGTGCTTTTTCTCCTTTAGTCCTTGTGGAAATGAGAAAAAAAATCGCTAAACCTACATTTTCTTTGAAGAAATGTTGATTTTAATTTTCACGGCCTAATTCCAATAATTTTTGTAAAAAACCTGTGCGGTCAAAATGCTCACTACCCCCCTAGATAATTTCCTTGAGGTGTCTAGTTTCCCAGATGGGGTCACTTTTGGGGGATTTTTACTGTTTTGGCACCGCAAGAGCCCTTCAAACCTGACATGGTGCCTAAAATATATTCTAACAAAAATAAGGCCCCAAAATCCACTAGGTGCTCCTTTGCTTCTGAGGCAGGTGCTTCAGTCCAGTAGCACGCTACGGCCACATGTGGGATATTTCCTAAAACTGCAGAAACTGGGCAACAAATATTGAGTTGCATTTCTCTGGTAAAACCTTCTGTGTTATAAAAAAAATTGTATTAAAAATTTATTTCTGCAAAAAAATATGAAATTTGTAAATTTCACCTCTACATTGCTTTAATTCCTGTGAAATGTGTAAAGTGTTAAGACATTTTCTAAATGCTGTTTTGAATACTTTGAGGGGTGAAGTTTTTAAAATAGGGTGACTTTTTGGGGGTTTCTAATATATAAGGCCCTCAAAACCACTTCACAACTGAACTGGCCCCTGTAAAAATAGCCTTTTGAAATTTTCTTGAAAATGTGAGAAATTGCTGCTAAAGTTCTAAGCCTTGTGAGGTCATAGAAAAATAAAAGGATGTTCAAAAAACGATGCCAACATAAAGTAGACATATGGGGGATGTTAATTAGCAACAATTTTGTGTGTTATAACTGCCTGTCTTACAAGCAGATACATTTAAATTGCGAAAAATGCTAATTTTTGCAATTTTTCACTATATTTTAGTGTTTTTCACAATTAAATACTGAATGTATCGACCAAATTTTACCACTATCTTAAAGTCCAATGTGTCACGAGAAAACAATCTCAGAATTGCCCGGATAGGTGAAAGCATTTCGACGTTATTACCACATAAAGTGAAACTTGTCAGATTTGAAAAATGAGGCTCTGTCAGGAAGGTCAAAAGTGGCTAAAGAGGGAAGGGGTTAAATAAGCAGCAATTGCAAAACACCAACATTACAACTGTAAAATATAAACAAACTATAAACAAACAAAGTCATCATTTGAAGGCCCCGCCACGTTAGTGCATTGCTTTTCAGCCCCTTGCACTTGCTGGTAACCATATGGTCCTCCTGGAAACTGTCCGCTTGAAGTGCATGCTGGCCGATCCTGGATGAACTGTGGTTGAGAGGACGGCACATAACCACGATACGTTGATGCACATGGTGGCGGTGGGGGTGGACTGCTTAGAGCAGAATAATGCATGACATGCCTGTTCCGATGAAACTCTACTGCATTGCAGAGTTCCATCGGAGAAGGATTGTTCATGAAGGTTTCCATGACTGCAAGGATGGTGGTTTGGCAACGTAGGTGCCTTTCAGAGGGCATACTTTTCAGTTGTTGGGCCACCATTTTACCAAAAACGTCCTCTGAACTGTCCTGTGATGTCCTCTGCAGGTGTGCCAGTACCTCGGAGTCCATAGACGATAGTCCCTCCCCTTCCTGTCGTTTTCTTACTCTCCGACGTCGTGCTGGGGGCGATGCACTTTCCTCCTGTACAGGAGGATTTCCCTCGGGATTAGGGGTCCCGGACGGAGAATCCACCACTGGAACGTCTGATGCCTCCACTTCTTGCAGATTATCGGTAGTTCTATGTAAAAAAGAAAATTATTGAATCAGTACAATATAGATTGCTAAAATATTATGAAAGATGTTGTAAAGGACATATCCAAAACGACGTATAGAGCTATGCGATGTCCCACAGGTATCTGTGGGACATAGCATATCCCCATGCGTTACATGGAAACACAATCACGTGTCAGAATAACATGTCCCCTGCCAATATAGCAAGGTGTGACGGATGGGGCTATGCGATGTCACACAGGTATCTGTGGGACATACCATATCCCCATGCATTTACATTAAACAAAATAGCATGTGACATTTTGCATAATTGCATACTTACAGCCCAATGTCCATCACAGCTTTCAAGAACTGAAGTTGCTCGGTGAAGAGGTAGGGTCTTTTTTTAACTTGAGCATCGCCGCTGCGGCCTTTCGAGACGATCTCGCGACGAAACTGGTCTCGACACGTCCCCCATCGTGCCTTTGCATTAGACACTGTGGGAAAAAAAACAAAACAGAATTGGATTATACATTTGCATTAAGTGAGCATTTTCCGCGTGCACAAAACGCATGCTTTGACTGTTGTAGCAAGAATTATGCACGTCCCACGTAAGGGCTCCCGTGGGGTGCGCGTGATTTTCACGCACCCATTGACTTCAATGGGTGCGTGATGCGAAAAAAACGCCTAAAGATAGAACATGTAGTGAGTTTTATGCAGCGGACATACCCTGCGTGAAACTCACGGACTGTCTGCACTGCACTGCCCCATAGACTTGTATAGATCCGTGCCACCCGTGTGAAAACCACGCGGGCTGCACGGACGCAAATCACGTTTGTGTGAGGCCTCGTTTACACGAGCGTGATATACGTGCGTGCGACGCGGGTGCTTTGCACCTATATTAGTCTAGGGGGCAGTGCAGACAGTCCGTGAGTTTTGCTCAGCGAGTCCGCTGAGAAAAACTCACGACATGTCCTGTCTTTGGGCGCTGATTGCGCATCACGCACCCATTGAATTCAATGGGTGCGTGAAAACCACGCATGCCACACGTAAGCACTTCCGTGCGAACTGCGTGATTCGCGCAACAGCTGTCAAACTCTGAATGTAAACAGAAAAGCAACACGTGCTTTTCTGTTTACAAACATCCAAACGGAGTGTCATAATGATGGCGGGAGAAAATCTCACAGCCGCGCATTATACGCTGATGACACACGCAGCTGTTAAGTGCCTTTTTCGCACGAAAAAATAAGGTTTTTTTTAGTGCGCAAAACGCACACGCTCGTGTAAATCATCCGCCCCAATAAAACAGCGTGACTGCAACAACATTTGGGGGGAGGGGGTGGCAACTTACCTAGCTTGCGACGCTCCCTCACCGTGGCCGACTCCCATTCCTCGGGATGGAGCGACATCGCCACGTCATTCCATGCCTGCTCCTTAGCCACGTTGTCCTTGTACTCCTCCTCTCGTTTGTCCCATATCACGGGGTGGTCTTCTACCAAAGAAATGAGGCTCTCGACTTGCACTTTTGTGAATGCCATGTTTTTCTCTTGAACTCTGAAAACAAATGAGGGCTGTGGTAGGGGCGTAACTAGGAAAGACTGGGCCCCATAGCAAACTTTTGACTGGGGCCCCCCCTCCCCTGGGTGTCACACAACCCCAACCCCCTTGTAGATAGTGCCCTTATTACAGCCCCCCCCTGTAGATAACGCCATACAACCCCCCTGTAGATAACGCCATACAGTCCCCTCTGTAGATATCTACAAAGGGGGCTTTATGGCGTTATCTACAGGGGGGGCTGTATGGCGCTATCTACAGGGGGGCTGTATGGCGCTATCTACAGGGGGGCTGTATGGCGTTATCTACAGGGGGGCTGTATGGCGCTATCTACAGGGGGGCTGTATGGCGTTATCTACAGGGGGGCTGTATGGCGCTATCTACAGGGGGGCTGTATGGCGCTATCTACAGGGGGGCTGTATGGCGCTATCTACAGGGGGCTGTATGGCGTCATCTACAGGGGGGGTCTGTATGGCGTTCCCTACAGGGGGGTCTGTAGGGAACGCCATACAGCCCCCCCTGTAGGGAATGCCATACAGCCCCCCCTGTAGGGAATGCCATACAGCCCCCCCCCTGTAGGGAATGCCATACAGCCCCCCCTGTAGGGAATGCCATACAGCCCCCCCCCCTGTAGGGAACGCCATACAGGCCCCCCCCTGTAGGGAACGCCATACAGCCATACAGACCCCCCCCCTGTAGGGAACGCCACACAGCCATACAGACCCCCCCCCTGTAGGGAACGCCATACAGCCATACAGACCCCCCTCCCTGTAGGGAATGCCATACAGACCCCCCCCTGTAGGGAACGCCATACAGCCATACAGACCCCCCCCCCTGTAGGGAACGCCATACAGCCATACAGACCCCCCCCTGTAGGGAACGCCTTACAGCCCCCGTCCCCACATGTGTGATCGCTGGCAGCGATAAGGAGAACGGGGGACTGAAAATCCCCCCAAGTTCTCCATGACTCTCACCTCTGACTTTCCGCAGCTCAATAAAAATTAAAGGCGCGCTGGTCACACATGCGCACAAGCTCGACCGGCGCTCCATTCATTTCTACGGGGTTGCCGACACAGACCTCGGAAGTCAGATGTGAGAGTCATGGAGAACTTGGGGGGACTTTCAGTCCCCCGTTCTCCTTATCGCTGCCAGCGATCACACATGTATCCCCTATCCACAGGATAGGGGATACATGTCTTTTGTTTATGGCAGAGCGGGGAGATACCTCCCTGCTCTGCCATAGTGTTCAGTGTAGTCCCGGCGGTAGTTACGCCACTGGGCTGTGGCCTGCAGACCGGATAGTCCCCTGACCTCGCCTCGCCTCGCAACGCTCCCGTAATCACGGGTGAACACACGCAGCCACCCGTGATTACGGGAGCCCCATAGACTTCTATGGGCTGCCCGTGCCGTTATTACGGCCTGAAATAGGGCAGTTTCTATCTTTTTTAACGGCACGGGCACCTTCCCGTGAGAAAATGGGAAGGTACCCGTGGCCAACAGAAGTCTATGGGCCCGTTATTGCGGGTCGTAAATACGACCCGCAATAACGGGTGTTTTTACGGTCGTGTGCATGAGGCCTAAGCCCTTTCAGGGGGACCATGAAATGAAGCACAGGGGTGAGTGATAGTGGTATTCTGTGCGGCATTGATGCGGACAGTTGCGGAGGAAATCCGCCACGTGTGGGCATGCCCTTACAGGTGCTAGTGTCAGAACACACCAACTTAGGACGTTTTAGAAATTGCAGTAGAAAGTGGTTGTGCATGCTACTACATGGTTTTGCATGGCATCACCATTTTTAATAGTTAGGCCATGCACAGCGATTAGCTTATCTTACAATAATAGTTTTTTATTCTGCGATAGGGATTTCGACAATAATAAGTTGTCGCCTATAAGAATTTATATGTTTAGATGATCGTGAGTAGCGGTTCGAATTAGTCAAAAATGTATGCCTTATCGAAGTGTGTAAAGGCACCCTTATTCTCAGAATTTAGGAAAATTGAGTACACCTAGTATAAATGTCCAATATATAGATTTTTTTTTCGAGTAAAATATTCTGTATCTATAAATGACTGCTGTATTTTTTATATTGCATCAATAATTCCAATATATAGTTCAACCCTCCATGTATTTAGAGATGTTATTGAGCATGATAGCTCACTAATTGCACTGTATCTAGGCAACGTGTTCACTTTAACTCAACTGAAAATTAAAGGTTATTATGAATAACTTGCAGCATATTCTTTAGGGGATAGGGGAAGCTTGTATGATGACATTTTAGAGATATACTTTGTGCTCAACTTCTACATCCAGAACATCAGTAATAAGAAGGGCTGGATCCACGTTAATGAGTGGGCCTTGCTATTTATTTGGTGCTACTTTTACTAAAGCATTATAATGCATTACGAGCTTACAAGTGCATTTTCAGCATTTATTACACAATACGAAGACCCTAAGGCCCAATGCACACGACCGCACATTTGCGTCCGCATACTATCCCCAATTGCGGAGCTGCAATTGCGGATAATATAGGGCACATCATATCCTATAAGCTAATGCACGCAACCGTGGTTTCCACGGTCCGTGCATTGCCTGGAGCCTGGACCGCAAAAAAAATAGGACATGTCATTTAACAGGCCGCATTAAACTCAATTTACTCTTCTGTTTGCATGGTCCATGATTAAGGACGGTCCACGGATGACGACACTTCTCGGGCTGTCCGTGCCGTAATCACGGACCCCGCACATAGCTACGGTCATGTGCATGAGGCCTTACTTGTTTGGTTAAATGCTTATGGGTCTCCCATTTGGTCATCGGTGGAATTTCAATATAGAACTGTTGAAAAAGGATATGTTATGCTGCATGGCAGGGGAAAGAATATAGTCTGCCTATGACTTTTCAACTCCATTTGTTTTCTTTTACACTCTCTGTCAAAGTCATATTCTGTCTGTATGACAGGTTTTGTATGCTGAATGAAAATGAAAGACAAACAATGCATGGCCACACAATCTTATGCTTGAAATGATTTTATTACTTCTCAGCTCGAACAATGGAAATTAAAACCCATTTTGACTTTGTTTCAAAAGTCAAAGTAAAGAAAGCCAATTTCTATTCATAGCAACAGCATTTAAGGAAAAATGGATACACCTTCAGTGGCAAAATATGCATTAAAAATGTGTCTCGAAATGGTCCAAAAGGAAGCTTAAGACTAACAATGGGCTTTATCGCATGGAATGTTAATTCTACAGTTAAATGATTGAAATGCCATATAGAAGACGCTGAATTGTTCATTTGTTTTTCTTTCTTCTTCAAATTACAAATTAAATATATTCCGCACCATTTACAAGTTAATGTTGGGAGACTGCTCTATTTCCAAATACGGTTTAACTATTACAGGGAATGTATTTCTTTCTTAACAGTTATCCATAGAAATAAAAGCATAACACTACTTATTGAAATAGAAAGCTAGTTATTGAATGGAGTAAATCGATGCTTAGAATAGAATATTTTTTTAACATAAAGCGGGGATCATATCAGAACACTGCATGCTAAATTGTAAAAACACATGGTTATTTTAGTGGTTTGATAAGGAATGTATTTAATCTATGTCATCAACCTGAATAAACAACACAACCAAGAACTTTACGTGTTAACTGTAACAACTATGCTTATTAAAATAATGGGGTTATCATAGTTTCTCTGCCTAATAACACCACCTATGATCGCTGTGCACATTTACTAGAAACAATCTCTGTTTGTCATCCAAACTTTCCTTAACTTGCATCTCCCCTCTTGCCTGAAATTCCTCCAAAGGGCATAAGTACCTTAGAGGCAGCCCCTGTGGTAGCTTTAAGGCAAGTGGAGAGCGGTGTGGCAGGCCAAGTTAAACCTATGTCTTTGCTCCATGCATAATGTTACCTAGCAAGGAAGTAGAGAACAGTTCTCTTCTATAAAAGATAGTAAGGGTTGCAAACAACTGCCAAGTGTCGGATGGAGTGGTGTGAAGTACGAAACCACTGGACTCTGGAGAAGTGGAAACATGTTCTGTGGAGTAATGAATAACCCTTTTCTATCTGGCAGTCTGATGGATGAGTCTGGGTATGGTGAATGCCAGGAGAATGTTACCTGCCTGACTGCATGGTGCCAACTGTAAAGATTGGTGGAGGAGAGATAATGCTATGGGATTGTGTTTCAAGGTTTGGCCTAGGCCCCTACGTTCAAGTGTAGCAAAATCTTAATGGTTCAGAATACCAAGACATTTTGGACATTTATATGCTACTAACTTTGTGCAAACAGTTTGAGGAAGGCCCCAGTGCACAAAGCAAGGTCCATTTAGACATGGTTGGGTGAGTTTAGTGGGAAAGAACATGATTGGCCTGCACAGAGCCCTGACCCCAACCCCATCAAACACCTTTGGGATGAACTAGAACGGAGATTGTGAGCCAGGTCCTCTCCTTCATCATCATTCTCTGACCACACAAATGCTCTTTTGGATGAATGGGCAAAAATTCCCAAAGACACACTCCAAAATCTTGTAGAAAGCCTTTTCAGAAGAGTGGAAGCTAATACCGATTGCATTCCCTTTTTTCTTTTCTAAGACTGTCTAGTTTAGAAATCCCATTTTCATATACCCTATTAGGGAATTCTAGGTTAATAGAGAGGGGTCCTCTATTAAGGATTCTCATCTCTTGGCCTCAGTGGAGAGCAGTCACAAAAAGCATCTCTTGTTATGGAGGACCTCTCCTGCATTAAAAAGACAACCCATTACTTTGAATGGGCTCTGTGTAATGCTTAATTTTCCCTGTTTGCGGCGCTGCAGGGATATTAAAAACTTATGCCAGGGTTCCCCACAGATTACAGCTGTTTGCTGGGATTCCCAGCAGGGGAACACTTTGTTATCAGGAGAAAACTGAAGGTAGGATCCAACGAGATGTAATAACGTGGGGAAACTCGGTTTCCACTTTATTGGATCATGAACAATAAATCACGAACACAGGAACAGAATGTTATTGCAAGGTGGCTAAAAATGGCAGGTATAAAGCAGCCTACGCGTCTGTGCTCTTATTCATGGCTAGTTCTAGTGTCACTAGTATAATGCCCCCAAACAGTATAATACCCTTTTTAGTGTCCCCACACAGTATATTGCCCCACACACAGTATAATACCCCTCTAGTACTCCCACACAATATAATGCCCCTTTAGTGCCCCCCTACAGTATAATGTCCCCATAGCTGCCCCCACAGTATAATGCCCGCTTTAGTGCCCCACACACAGTATTATGCCCCCTTTAGTGCCCTCACACAGTATATTGCCCTCTTTAGTGCCCACCACACAGTATAATGCCTTCTTTAATGCCCTCACACAGCATAATGCCCTTTGAGTGCCCCCCACATAGTATAATGCCCCCATAGCTGCCACATACATTATAATGCCACCTTTACTGCCACATGCAGCAAAATATCCCTTTATGCCCCAACACACAGTATAAGGCCCCCTTTAGTGCCCCCCACACATTATATTGATCTCCTTAGTACCCACCACGGAGTATCATGCCCCCTTTAATGTCCTCACACAGTATAATGGTTTTTATTGCCCTCCTTCACAGTATAATGTCCCCTTTAGTGCCCCCACACAGTATAATGTCCCTCAAGTGTCCCCACAAAGTATAAATAATGCCTTGGATGCCCAGGGAGTGAGCGGCGGGTTGATTTTCATTTACCACTCACCACTAAATGCTCCTTCTCTGCCTCAGTCCCAGAGTCTTACATACATTGTATTGTAATGTCATGTGACACGTCACATATCAGTTTCAGTGCAGCACCAGAGGAGAGAAGAACCAACCGGGCCGGAAGGCAGCTCCAGAGTTGCCCGGCCCAGATGCTTAGACAAAGTGTGGCCCTGGGCAAAGTTAAGAGTGGGGCCCCAAAAGCTAAATTACTGTATCAATGCAGAAGGTGGTGTGCAGAGAAATGAATCACTAATTTCTAGCATCTCCAGAAGTGTTGCAAGCCGGAAAGCATATGTCCCCCCTCTCACAAAAAAATATCCATATACATGTACAGTTATTAAATCATACCCCTATATCAGATGAAATATTACCTGCATATTGTTACTGAACACAACTCACTATTATAAGACCAATATTACCAATAATAACAAAATATATAAGGTCCAAATAATACAGCCACACCATAACCACATAGTGACTAAATAATGCCCCCATACTGTTACTTAACTGGTTCCTGACCGCTGGCTGTGTTTTTACGGCCAGCGGTCAGGGTCCTTAACCCGTTAGTGACCGGCCCATCGTGTTTCTACGTCGGTCACTAACGGGCCTTATTCCGATGCCATAGACTTTTTACATCGCGGCATCGGAATAAGTAAACAGAGCAGGGAAATATCAAATCTCCCTGCTCTCAGCTGCCAGAGGCAGCTGAGGGCTGGGAGCGTCCCTGCTCTGCCGGGTGAGATCGATATTAGTATCGATCTCACCCGTATAACCCCTCAGATGCGGTGCACAATAGCGTGCACCGCATCTGAGTGGTTTTGGAGAGAGTGAGGGAGCTGCCTGGAGTGAATGCCTGCTAGATCATGCCGCAGGCATGACCTAGCAGATGCCTGTCCGTGTTAAACGGACAGGCAGTAATACACTGCAATACAGAAGTATTGCAGTGTATTACAATAGCGATCGGAGAATCGCATATTAAAGTCCCCTAGTGGGACTAGTAAAAAAGTGAAAAAAAAGTTTAATAAAGTTAATTTAAAAAAAAATGTGAGAAACAATTAAAAACCCAGGTTTTCCCCTTACAAAATGCTTTACTATTAAAAAAACAAAATAAAGTTAAAAAGTTACACATATTTGGTATCGCCGCGTCCGTAACGACCCCGACTATAAATCTATTACATTATTTAACCCGCACGGTGAACGCCGTAAAAAATGTAATAAAAAACGATGGAAAAATTGCTGTTTTCTGTGAATCCTGACTTTAAAAAAATGTGATAAAAAGTGATCAAAAAGTCGCATCTACTCCAAAATGGTACCAATAAAAACTACAAGTCTTCCCGCAAAAAAAAAGCCCTCATACAACCGCATCGGCGAAAAAATAAAAACGTTACGGCTCTTCAAATATGGAGACACAAAAACAAATAATTTAAAAAAAAATGTGTTTTTACTGTGTAAAAGTAGTAAAACATACAAAAACCAGGGGCGTAGCTATAGGGGTCGCAGCGGTTGCAGTTGCGACCGGGCCCCTAAGCCTGAGGGGCCCACGGGCCCCCCTCGCCACACTTAGTGTCTGTATCATTGCTTCTTAGATAAAATCGATCTTTACACAGTGCAGGTGCAGCAGCGTGTGTACTCCCCCTCCCTTCTTGTGCTCTGAGGCACTGGATTGGAGGAGACAGGGGAGGAGGAGCCTAGATACACATGCTGCCGCACGCTGTGTAAGGAGAAGCTCATGTCTCATCGCAGCTCGTTTCCCCCACATCGATGTGAGTGCAGGACGGGCGTTACTCATGCAGTTACATTGTCTTTAGTGTTTTTCCCTATACTGTGTTTGATCCTTGCTGTTTCTCTCTGTTCTTTCTATCCTGCAAATAGGGGACAGAGCGGGAGGATTCAGCAGTGAGAGCAGCACAGACAGGACACTGATAACAGAGGTTACTGAGGGTCATAATTCATTACAGGACAGCTCCAGCCTCCAGTTATGGAGAAGACACTGATAAGGGGGCTGTAGGTTACTGTGGGTCATGATTGCACATTAGGGAGGTCTGGAGCTGTGCTGTAATGTGAAGCACACAGCTCTGCTATGTCAGTGTCCATTGGAAACTATAGAAAATAAAGAGGCTGCTCCTAAAGGTTTATAAAGTTGTTTTTTTTTGCCAGAATCATAAATTACCACCTATCCTTAGGATAAGTGATCATTTTGTTTTCACTGGGACCCCCACCAATCATGAGAACTGGGGTTCCAAACCCCCCATTCCTCCTCACTGTAAGCAGGACATTGAATGGAGCAGTGATCGTGCATGCACTCTACTTGCTCCATTCAAAGCCTATGGGAATGACAGAAACAGCCGAGTACAGCGCTCGGCTGTTTACGTCATTGTCATAGACCGTGAATTGTGCAGCGGGCGTATGCTCAACAGCCGCTCCATTCAAGCTCCTCTTTACTGCAGGGGTTCAGTGAGGAGGATCTGAGAGTTTGGGACCCCTGGTCTCTCGATCGCCTCCAGCAATAAGAGAATGATCAGATATACTGTGGATAGGGGATAATTGATGATTCTGGGAAAACCTTTTTAAATATGTTGCAATTAATATTATTCATTTATATATAAATTATCAACTGCCCAGGTGGAATTTATCCTGTGTTGGAGGACTTAGGGGGCAGCAATCCCTTTGGGGGGGGGGGGCAAAAAAGTTGGTATTATGACTGTATAAGGCACAAAGGAGGGTATTACTGTGGGGCACAAAAAAGGCATTATGATTTTGTGGTGGGGGCACTATTACTTTGTAGGGAACAAAAGGGGGCACTAGTACAGTTTGGGGCACAAATGCGGCCACTATTAAGGTGGAGGGGGCACTAAGAGGGCTATTGGGGCTAGCAGCATAATTTGTAGTTTGTGTGAAGAGACAAGTTGTGGCTGGAAGAAATCATGCTGGTCTGGCCTGGATAGAGTAGAAAAGGGAAATTGGGATACAACTGTAGTGTATTAATTTTTCACTGTGTAGAGCTGGTATATGACCTTTATTTGGCGACTTCATTATTTAGGTATACTATCATACATAGAACTGCGCTGCTTTAAGCCTGCCGTGTTATAAAAGTTGTTTTATTCGTCTTTGATGTATATATTTTTGTTTTGAGGGGTTACTTTAGAGACCCAGTAATGCAGCTGAAAGTTAGAGAGAAGATGCGTAGGGGGGCCCAAACTGAAAGTTTGCACCTGGGCCCATGAGCCTTTAGCTACGCCCCTAACAAAAACTATACAAATTTGGTATCGTTGCAATCGTAACAACCCGCTGAATAAAGTTATTGTGTTATTTATATCACACGGTAAACGCTGTAGATTTAAGACGCGAAAAAGAGTGGTGAAATGTCAGCTTTTTTTCTATTTCCCCCCAAATAAAAGTTAATAAAAGTGAATCAATAAATAATAGGTCCCCCAAAATGGTGCTATTAAAAAATCCAACTTGCCCCGCAAAAAACAAGACCTTATACAGCTATGTCGACGCAAAAATAAAAAGGTTATAGCTCTTGGAATGCGACGATGGAAAAACTTGGTCATTAAGGTTTAAAATAGGCTGGTCATTAAGGGATTAAAACCTGTGCCATAGACTGTTTACGGCTCCGGTTTTAACTTGCTGCCCGAGCGATCGGGCAGCTGAATGTCGGGTCTCCGGCTCTCCGTGACTGCCGGGGACCCTGAGGAGAAGATATAAGCAGCTTTCGCTGCTTCTGTCTTCTCTGATCATTTGTACACAGCGCTCAATGAACGCTGTGTATATGAATAGCCCTATTAGTGACAATCGTCACCATGAGAGGGCTGATTTCCCCTGTAACTGTGGCTGCTGTGCAGCTCCAGTTACAGTGGAAAAGCATGATGTAAAAGAAAGAAAAAAAATATATAAAGTTCCCCAAAGGTCTTTTTTGACCTTTGAGGGACAGACCATAGTAATAAAAAAATAAAAGTAAAGTAAAGTGCAAAAAAAATTAATAATAAATACACATAAAATACCCACCCCAAAAAAAAATCAATGTTGTAACGCTAGCGCTGACCCAATTACCCTAATATAGACATGTAATATATTCAAATTTATGGTACACAATTACGATCACAAATAAAAGGTCTATTTTAGGGTAAAACTATGTTATTACAAAAAAAAAAAAAATAGCTGATGAGTAAAAAAGCTTATTTCTTTACTATTATTTTCAAACTTTACGAATAAAAATTCTAAAATAGCAAAAAGGATGTGTACAAAAACGATAAAAAAAGAAACCTTCATTGTCTATGGAAAAAACATTGCAAAAATTACGCCGTTAGCCCAACAAATAAAAACGTTATAGCCATTTAACTAACACGTGCTAAAAAGGGCTAAACGGTGTCTGGTCCTGAAGGCTCAAAGTAACCAGGTCCTGAACTGGTTAATAATAACGTCACACCATAACCACATAGTGACTGAATAATACCCCAATACTATTACTGAATAATACCGCCACACCATAACCACATAGTGACTGAATAATACCCTTATACAGTTACTGAATAAAAAACATTATACAAAGACCAATATTACCATCATATAGTGACCATATAGTGGTAAATGCCAGTTATACACAGGAGTTCTGCAGACGATATGAGTGAATACAGCACATTTATTTCCAGTGACTCACAGGTGATGTTTTCTCTGATTAGAGTCGTTCACTTTTCCTTTTTTTCTCCATCCGGCCCAGATCACTGTGACAACTTATTCCAGCCACGACTTGTTTCTGCAGAATTTGACAGACGGACATGTGGGTTTCTTACTATTCCAGCACCCTCCCCACCTATAGCCCATCCTCTAAACAAACTTGTAATCCACATTGCCCCAGATGGTAATAAGAGGGATCAGTATTACCGCCTGGGGCAATGTGGATTACACAATAAAAGTGCCCCTCATTAACCATGCCCCCTTTGTGCTCCCACACACTAATAATGCCCCCTTTGTGCCCCCTGTCTATAATGCCACTGCATCACCTGTAGAGAATGCCACACACACAGCCCCTTGTAGATAGTGCCACACACACACAGCCCCCTGTAGATAGCGCTACACTCACAGCCTTGTATAGATAACACCACACACATTGCCCACTGTAGATAGCGCCATACACACACACAGCCCACTGTAGATAGCGCCATACACACAGCCACCTCTAGATAGCGCCACACACGCATACCGCTGTGGATAGCGCAACACACAGCCTCCTCTTGTAGGTAGTGCCACACAGCCCTCCCCTCTATGGTGCCACCCAGCCCCCTCCTTTGTAGATAATGCCACACAGCCCCCCTTGTAGATAGTGCCACACAGCCCCCCTTGTAGATAGTGCCACACAGCCCCCCTTTGTAGATAGCGCCACACCCCCCTTGTAGATAGTGCCACACACCCGCCTTGTAGATAGTGCCATACAGCTCGTCCTAGTAGACAGTGCCACACAGCCCCATCTGTATAGTGCCATACAGCCCTCCCCCTAGTAAATAGTGCCACACACCCTCCCCACCTATAGCCCATCCTCTAAACAAACTCGTAATCCATATTGCCCCAGATGGTAATAATGATCCCTCAATGCTCGACACAATAAAAGTACCCCTCAGTAACTGTGCCCCCTTTGGGCCCCCGCACAGTAATAATGCCCACTTTGTGCCCCCTGTTGATAGTGCCACGGCGTCACCTGTAGAGAGTGCCATACACACAGCCTCCTGTAGATAGCGCCACACACAGCCCCCTGTAGATAGCACCACACATAGTCTCTTGGAGATAGTGCTAAACACAGAGCCCCCTGTAGATAGCGCTACACACAACCCACTATAGACAGCGCCACAAACACAGCCCTCTGTAGTTAGCGCTACATACATAGCCCCCTGTAGATAGCGCCACACACACACATACCCCTGTAAATAGCGCAACACACAGGCCCCCTCTTGTAGATAGTGCCACACAACCCTCCCCCTGTATAGTGCCACACAGCCCCCCTTGTAGATAGTGCCACGTCCCCCTTGTAGATAGTGTCATACAGCTCTCCCTAGTAGATAGTGCCACACAGCCCCCCTGTAAAGTGCCATACAGCCCTCTCCCCCTGTATAGTGCCACACAGCCCTCCTTCTGTGTCCCACACACACCATTGTAGATAGTGCCACACAGCTCTACTCCCTGTATAGTGCCACACAGCACCCGTTTAGATAGTGCCACACAGCAATCCCCCCAATTTAGATACATTGCCCCTCTTGTAGATAGTGCCACACAGCAATCCCCTGTTTTAGATACACAGCCCCCCTTGTAGATAGTGCCACAGAGCAATCACCCCGTTTTAGATACACAGCAACCCAAAACAAAATAAAAAAAGTGACTTTCCTAGCGAACGGAGCGCTCCACGGCCTCCAGACAGGACTCATGCTGCGGGCCCCGTAGCAGCTGCTATGGCTGTTATAGTGGGCAGGGGGCCCTGAGAGGATGGGGCCCTGTGCCATTGCCCAGTTTTCCCCCCCTAATGCCGACCCTGCCGGGCAATTCAGAAATGCAAGGGGAGGGGAGCCAGTGCAGCACCCCCTCCCTCTTGCTGAAGTGATGCGCCCTGTGTGATCGCACAGGTCGCATACCCCAAAGGCCGGCCCTTCCTAGGTCCTTGGGTCCTGACATTCACATTGATGTTACCTTGACACATACGACCTACTTAAACATTGTTGCAGACTACGTATACCATTTCATAGCAGCGTCATTCCCTAATGGCAGTGGCCTCTTTCAGCAGGATATTGTGCACTGCCATACTGCAAAAATTGTTCAGTTATGGTTTGTATAGATAGCGCCCACTGTAGATAGCGCCCCACACACACAGCCCACTGTAAATAGCGCCATACATGAAGCCCCCTCTAGAAAGCGCCACACACACATACACCTGTAGATGGCGCAAGTCCTCTTGAAGATAGTGCCAGACAGCCCTCCCCCTGTATAGTGCCACATAGCCCCCCTTTGTAGATAGTGCCACACTGCCCCCCTTTGTAGATAGTGCCACACCCCCCTTGTAGATAGTGCCACACACCCCACCTTGTAGATAGCGCCATACAGCTCCCCCTAGTAGATAGTGCCACACAGTCCCCCTCTGTATAGTGCCAAACAGCCCTCCCCTATATAGAGTCAAACAACCTCCTCTAGTAGATAGTGCCACACACCATCCCCGCCTATATCCCATCCTATAATCAAACTTATACTCCACATTGCACCAGATGGTAATAATGATCCCTCAGTGCTCAACACAATAAAAGGGCCCTCAGTAACTGTGCCCCCTTTGGGCCCCCACACAGTAATAATGCCCCCTTTGTGCCCCCTGTTGATAGTGCCACTGCGTCACCTGTAGGGAGCGCCACACACACAGCCCCCTGTAGATAGTGCCACACAAACAGCCTCGTGTAGATAGCGCCACACACACAGCCCACTGTAGATAGTGCTACACACACAGCTCCCTGTAGATAGCGCCACACACAGCCAACTGTAGATAGCGCTACACACACAGCCCACTGTAGATAGTGCTACACACACACAGCCCTCTGTAGTTAGCGCCACCTACAAAGCCCCCTGTAGATGGTGCCACACACACATAGCCCTGTAGATAGCGCAACACACAGTCCCCTCTTGTAGATAGTGCCACACAGCCCTCCCCCTGTATAGTGCCACACAGCCCCCCCCCTTGTAAATAGTGCCACACAGCCCCCCATTGTAGATAGTGCCACATTTCCCTTGTATATAGTGCCACACACCTCCTTGTAGAGCCACACAGCCCTCCCCCTGTATAGTGCCACACAGTCCCACCTGTATAGTGCCATACAGCCCTCTCCCCGTGTATAGTGCCACACAGCAATAAATGGGAAGAAGGAAGGAGGCTGGCACTGCCAAAACCGCACATCGGAATGGGAGTATAAAGGTATGGCTTACTTTCTATTTGGATGATTGCAGGTAAATTGCCACGGAGTTGCTCATCGAAAGTATAGCACAATCGGCTGGATATATTTGTAGAGGAATAATCGAGGCACTCACCGAAGCTGGCAAAACAATTTCTTTATTACAAAAAGATCTCGGTCAGGATGTGGAATTGCCTACGGCCGTTTCACGTGCGTACACGCTTTCTCAAGGCCTTGAGAAAGCGTGTACGCACGTGAAACGGCCGTAGGCAATTCCACATCCTGACCGAGATCTTTTTGTAATAAAGAAATTGTTTTGCCAGCTTCAGTGAGTGCCTCGATTATTCCTCTACAAATATAGTGCCACACAGCCCTGACAAAGAGTTCAAGGTGTTGACTCTGTCTTCAAAATCCTCAGATTTTAATCCAATTGAGCATTTGGGGGTTGTTCTTGAAAAATGTCTGACCGATGGAGGCCCCATCCCACAATTGACAGGACTTAAAGATTCTGCTAAACAACTTGCTGCCAGGTACCACAGGACACCTTAAAGAGGCTCTGTCACCAGATTTTGCAACCCATATCTGCTATTGCAGCAGATAGGCGCTGCAATGTAGATTACAGTAACGTTTTTATTTAAAAAAAACGAGCATTTTTGGCCAAGTTATGACCATTTTTGTAGTTATGCAAATGAGGCTTGCAAAAGTGCAAGTGGGTGTGTTTAAAAGTAAAAGTCCAAGTGGGCGTGTATTATGTGCGTACATCGGGGCGTTTTTACTACTTTTACTAGCTGGGCGTTCTGAAGAGAAGTATCATCCACTTCTCTTCAGAACGCCCAGCTTCTGCCAGATCACGCTGTGACGTCACTCACAGGTCCTGCATCGTGTCAGACGAGTGAGGACACATCGGCACCAGAGGTTACAGTTGATTCTGCAGCAGCATCAGCATTTGCAGGTAAGTAGCTACATCGACTTACCTGCTAACGCCGATGCTGCTGCAGAATCAACTGAAGCCTCTGGTGCCGATGTGTCCTCGCTCGTCTGACACGATGCAGGACCTGTGAGTGACGTCACAGCGTGATCTGGCAGAAGCTGGGCGTTCTGAAGAGAAGTGGATGATACTTCTCTTCAGAACGCCCAGCTAGTAAAAGTAGTAAAAACGCCCCGATGTACGCACATAATACACGCCCACTTGGACTTTTACTTTTAAACACACCCACTTGGACTTTTGCAAGCCTCATTTGCATAACTACAAAAATGGTCATAACTTGGCAAAAAATGCTCGTTTTTTAAAAATAAAAACGTTACTGTAATCTAAATTGCAGCGCCGATCTGCTGCAATAGCAGATAGGGGTTGCAAAATCTGGTGACAGAGCCTCTTTAAGAGGTCTTGTGGAGTCCAAGAATTGATGGCTCAGAGATGATTTGGCAGCAAGAGTAGGACCTAAACATTATTAGGCAGTTGGGTTTAATGTTATGGCTAAACAGTGTTTGATAAATACTGCAGCTATCAGACAGTGAATTTTGTTTAATGAATTGAAAAGAATTGAAAATGTATTTCAAAAGTTCAGCAAAAACACACATTTAAAATCTTATTACTTCATCTTATTAACCCCTTCCCTCTTTGGCCACTTTTGACCTTCCTGACAGAGCCTCATTTTTCAAATCTGACATGTTTCAATTTATGTGGTAATAACTCCGGAATGCTTTTACCTATCCAAGCGATTCTGAGATTGTTTTCTCGTGACACATTGGACTTTATGTTACTGGCAAAATTTGCCCGATACATTCAGTATTTATTGTGAAAAACACCAAAATTTAGCGAAAAATTGCAAAAATTAACATTTTTCTCAATTTAAATGCATCTGCTTGTAAGACAGGCAGTTATACCACACAAAAATGTTGCTAACTAACATCCCCCATATGTCTACTTTAGATTGGCATCGTTTTTTGATCATCATTTTATTTTTCTAGGACGTTACAAGGCTTAGAACTTTAGCAGCAATTTCTCACATTTTCAAGAAAATTTCAAAATGCTATTTTTACAGGGGCCAGTTCAGTTGTGAAGTGGCTTTGAGGTCCTTAGATATTAGAAACCGCCAATAAGTCACCCCATTTTAAAAACTGCACCCCTCAAAGTATTCAAAACAGCATTTAGAAAGTTTCTTAACCCTTTAGACATTGCGCAGGAACTAAGGCAAAGTAGAGGTGAAATTTACAAAGTTCATTATTTTTTTCCAGAAATTCATTTTGAATCCATTTTTTTTGTACCACAGAAGGTTTTACCCAAGAAATGCAACTCAATATTTATTGCCCAGGTTCTGCAGTTTTAGGAAATATCCCACATGTGGCCATAGCGTGCTACTGGACTGAAGCACCGGCCTCAGAAGCAAAGGAGCACCTAGTGGATTTTGGGCCTCCTTTTTATTAGAATATATTTTAGGCACCATGTCAGCTTTGAACAGGTCTAGTGGAACTAAAACAGTGGAAACCCCCCAAAAGTGACCCCATTTGGGAAACTACACCCCTCGAAGAATTTATCTAGGGGTGTAGCAAGCATTTTGACCAGCCAGTTTTTTTGCAAAAATTTTTGGAACTAGGTCATGAAAATGATAATCTACATTTTTTTCAAATAAAATGTAGGTTTAGCTAATTTTTTTTCATTTCCAAGAGAACTAAAGTAGAAAAAGCACCACAACATTTGTAGAGCAATTTCTCCCGAGTAAAACAATACCCCACATGTGGTAATAAACGGTTGTTTGGACACACGGCAGGGCTTAGAATGGAAAGTGCGCCATTTGGCTCTTGGAGCTCAAATTTAGCAGAAATGGTTTGTGGAGGCCATGTCACATTTGCAAAGCTCCTGAGGGGACAAAACAGTGGAAACCTCCAACAAGTGACCCCATTTTGGAAACTATACCCCTCGAGGAATTTATCTAGGGGTGTAGCAAGCATTTTGACCGGCCAGTTTTTTTGCAAAAATTTTTGGAACTAGGTCATGAAAATGATAATCTACATTTTTTCAAATAAAATGTAGGTTTAGCTAATTTTTTTTCATTTCCAAGAGAACTAAAGTAGAAAAAGCACCACAACATTTGTAGAGCAATTTCTCCCGAGTAAAACAATACCCCACATGTGGTAATAAACAGTTGTTTGGACACACGGCAGGGCTTAGAAGGGAAAGAGCGCCATTTGGCTCTTGGAGCTCAAATTTAGCAGGAATGGTTTGCGGAGGCCATGTCACATTTGCAAAGCCCCAGAGGTGACAAAACAGTGGAAACCCCCAACAAGTGACCCCATTTTGGAAACTATACCCTTTGAGGAAATTATCTAGGGTATAGTGAGCATTTTGACCCCACAGGTTTTTTGCAGAAATTTTTGCAAGTAGGCTGTGAAAATGAAAATCTACATTTTTTCAAATAAAATGTAGGTTTAGCTAATTTTTTTTCATTTCCACAAGGACTAAAGGAGAAAAAGCACCATAAAATTTGTAAAGAAATTTCTCCCGAGTAAAACAATACCCCACATGTGGTAATAAACGGCTGTTTGGACACACGGCGAGGCTGAGAAGGGAAAGTGCGCCATTTGGCTTTTGGAACTCAAATTTAGCAGGAATGGTTTGCGGAGGCCATGTCGAATTTGCAAAGCTCCTGAGGGGACAAAACAGTGGAAACCCCCAACAAGTGACCCCATTTTGGAAACTACACCCCATGAGGGAATTATCTAGGGGTAGAGTGAGCAGTTTTACCCCACAGGTTTTTTACAGAACTTATTGTAACTAGGCCGTAAAAATGAAAATCTACATTTTTTCAAAGAAAATGTAGGTTTAGGTATTTTTTTTTCATTTCCACAAGGACTGAAGGAGAAAAAGCACCACAACATTTGTAAAGCAACTTCTCCCGAGTAAAATAATACCCCACATGTGGTCACAAACATCTGTTTGGACACACGGTAGGGCTCAGAATGGAAGGAGCACCATTTGGATTTTGGAATGGTTTCTGGGTGTCATGTCATATTTGCTGAGCCCCTGTAGTACTAGTACAGTGGAAACACCCCAAAAGTGACACCATTTGGGAAACTGCACCCCCTGAGGAATCATCTAGGGGTATAGTGAAAATTTTGATCCCAAAGGTTTTTTGCTGAATTAATTAGAATTAAGCCATGAAAATGAAAAATATTTTTTTTTTCCAACAAGATGTAGTTTTAGATACACATTTTTCATTTTTACAAGGAATAAAGAAGAAAAAGCACCCCAACATTTGTAAAGTAATTTCTCCCGAGTACGGTAACACCCCATATGTGGTTATAATCGACTGTTTACATATATGGGAGCATTCAGAAGAAAAGGAGCGGTATTTATCTTTTGGAGCGTAGATTTTGCTGGAATGGTTTGCGGACGCCATGTTGCATTTGCAAAACCCCTGATGTACCAAACAAAAGTGACCCCGTTTTAGAAACTACACCCCTAAAGGCATTTATCAAGGGATGTAGTGACAATTTAGACTCCACAGGTGTTTTTCAGAAATGAATACGCAGTGGATGGTGCAAAGTGAAAATTGCAATTTCTCCACTGATCTGCCCATTCACCGCACAAGATGTTGTGCCCCTAGAGAATCTTACCCCATAAATTGTTAAGCGGGTTCTCCCGGGCATGGTAATGCCTTACTTGTGGCCATAAATTGCTGTTTGGGCACACTGTAGGGCTAAGAAGGGAAAGACCGCCATTTTGAGCATGGATTTTGCTTGGTAATAGTTCTGTTTGGGGTTTTGCTGGTATTTCAGCTTATAATGTGGTGGCATATGTAAGCTGGGCGGAGAACATCAGGGCATAATAGGAGGGTATAATCATGGGGTAAATAATACAATTCTCCATAGATGTGTGTTACACTGTGAAGCGATCCGTCACACTGATAAACGGTTTTCTTTCTTATCCCTCCTTTGTAACGCTCTGCACCTTTTGGGGACATTTTCTCCTTCGTAGTTTGGGAAATATTGCTGGGAAAGTTATGCGCTGATATAATACGGGCGCCCTCGCTTCCAGCGGATGTGCGATGTCCCTTCCCTTTCCTAGTTCCTAAATACTAGGGCCCTAAAACTGCAGGAATGTTCCCCTCCGGCCTGCGCATTGAGATGTTTTTTCATCACCGCATTACTAGTGCCGTAACTTTTTTATTTTTCAGTTGATTGAGCGGTGTGCGGGCTTGTTTTTTGCGAGACGGGCTGTAGATTTTATTGGTACCATTTTAGAACACATACCACTTTTTGATCACTTTTTATTTCATTTTTTGGTAAAGGAAATTACCAAAAACAAGCAATTCTGGAATAGTTTTTTATTGTTTTTTTTTCTCTGCATCCACAGTGCGCCCTAGATTACATGTTAGATTTATTCTGCGGGTCGATACGATTACGGCGATACCAAATTTATATACTTTTTTTTATGTATTGCGGCTTTTGCACAATAAAATCACTTTTTTTATAAAATCATTTGTTTTCTGTGTCGCCATATTGTAAGACCCATAACTTTATTATTTTTGCGTGCACAAAGCGGTGTCAGGGATTATTTTTTGCGGCACGGATTGGCGTTTTTTATTAGTACTATTTTGGAGTAAATGTGACTTTTTGATCACTTTTTATAGCATTTTTTGGAAAGAGATGTGACCTAAAAACAAAGATTCTGGCGCTGTTTTTCATGTTTTTTTTTTACCGCGTTCACCGTGCGGGATAAATTACATAATAGTTTTGTAGTTTGGGTCGTTACGGACGCGGCGATACCAATTATGTATAGTTTTTTTTATTTTTACGGTTTTTCCCATAATAAAATACTTACTATGGGAAAAAAGTCAGTTTAGCTTTATTTTTATTTGAAATGTGTGTGTTTTTATTGTTTTACCACATTTTTATTTACTTTTTTTTACTTTTTTTACTTGTCCCACTAGGGGACATGAGGGCCTGATGCCCCGATCGCTACTCTAATACACTGCACTACATACGTAGTGCAGTGTATTAGCGCTGTCAGTTATTCACTGACAGCAAGCCTATGAGGACTCGCCGCAGGCGGGTCCTCATCGGCTCCCGTACAAGGCAGACTCGGACGCCATTTTCTGGCGTCCGATTGCCACAGCAACCCAGCGATTGCATCACTGGGTTGCCGATCGGGTGAAAACCTATCAGATGCTGCGCTCTATTGAGCGCAGCATCTGAGGGGTTAATCTGCCGGATCGGAGAGTAGCTCCGGTCCTGGCAGTTACAGGAGGGTGCCAGCTGTATAATACAGCTGTCCCCCCGCAGTGATAGTGCCGGCTCTGCTCCTGAGCCCGCACCATCACTGCGCCGTATATATACGGCGCTTTGCGGGAACCACCTCCCGACAGCGCCGTATATATACGGCGTATGTCGGGAAGGGGTTAATCCATCATCATTTTACAAAGTAAACAAGAATGCAGCAATCATGTGACCACATCCCGGAACGAGATTGCAATTAGCAAGCTGATCATCTACAGTATCTATGTTCATTGAGCTATTAATATTACATACTGGGAATACTCCTTTAACAATGGAAAAAAGTAAACAAAAGAAAATAGGGCATTACTGTAAGTTATTGTAATGCAACATCCAACAATAAATCAAAAATATACATCAGGCAAAGTCCAGACTTTTTCATCCGATGTAATGCATAGCAATGTATGCCATTGTATAGGCCTACAGTGTGATAGGTTTTTCCGAACGCCCCGGGCAGAGTGCTTCCTCAAGCACTGTGCCCAAGGAAACGACTAAAATCAATGTCCATATATGGACAGTGATGTCAGGAGCTTTGCCATGACGGAGTCCTCGGAAAGAGAATCGGAAGTGCTCTGGCTGTGGACTCCAGACACCACCCGCACAGTGGCCCTATATCCCCCGCAACTGCAAAAACTTTAAAGCAGCTATCTCTGCCCGGGGTAAACTACGTCACTGGAGCTTCCCTGGGGTAGACCCAGTTATGTAACTGACTGTAAATGTCTTGCACCCTAAATGTAGGGCCAAAACACTATGCGAACTAGGCCTTAGACTTCTTCATTTTTAAATATGATATCACTTTTTTAGGAGGGTGCGAACATTGATAAAACATTTCCTAGGTATGTGTGGCATAGAAAAGGTTGGGAACCACTGTTCACACTATTATACTGATTTTAATAGTGTCTAATTAGGATTTATACTAGAGTATGTACTAGTAAGTACAGCTGATAACTCGGAGGTATATATGTCCATAACTATATATTATTTGTGACACATACTTATTCCATGTATTATATTTTCATATCCAACAGATCGAAACTTTGCAAACATTAAAAAAGCACTCCAGCAAAAAAAATTGCCTATATCAAAGTGCAGCATAGGCTGCTATTAAAGAACAATGTAGAGGCTCTTGTGCAAAACTTGTGTATATCTGTTTTAGTTGAGATGCCATTATGGGTTGTCTATCATCTTGGTTCCTTCTTCCCTTCTGATATGGTTCCCCACATGCAGACTACATTTCCCATGATGCTTCTGGCTTTGCAGCCATTATGGGTTGTCTACCATCGTGGTTCCTTCTCCTCTGATATGGCTCCCCTCATGCAGACTAGATTTCCCATGATGTTTCTGGCTTGGCAGAGGGGGCGTCTCATTACACTGCACTTGCTCTGCTTTGAGTCCTAACTAAGTACAGAAAGTGATAGATCAGTGAGATAGAACTTCTGTCCTCAGAGTCTCAGTGTATCCTAAATATATATATATATATATATATATATATATATATATATATATATATATATAAAAACTGTCTCTTTATTATTTGTTTGTCTCTTTATTATTCGTCACTCTACTTTCATCCTGGTATTATTACATGTATTTAATTAAAATTACTTTTGTTAGCATAGAAACTTTTGTAAAATGGTGTACAATTAAGGAAAGTGTCTATTTAAGCCTAATATTAGATTACCAGATGGTACCTCACAGTTTACAGTCATGTGAACTCAATAAAGTTTTTACATTTATTTTGACAATGATGCCATAAATAATCACCTCATGTGAAAATGTTACGATCTTGGAACATTTGAATTTAAATTTTACTAAGCTACATTTCTCTTTTTAATATGCATGGCACTGAATGCATGTGATCCAATTTAGAAGCTATTGTACAAGAGAGTAATAAAAAAAGCAAAAAACAAGCAATTCAATAAAGAATGTTTATCTGAGAGCATCGGTTACTGCTAAATCTGCCACAATATTTTATATGCACATTAGACACAAAGTAAAAAGATTTGATTAAAAAAAGAGAAAAAAACGCAAACATTTGGCTTTAAAAATGTTATACACGTAAACAAAATATGCATATAAAACTTCATGAAAGCCAGGCTAATATTTCAGATGACTTAGAAACCTGCAAGATATTTACAGTAGCCAAGCAACAAAAACAATGGGGTATGAATTAGTCTGTTTCTCTAATCTGAATGAGCCATAAAGCTGCTGTAAAACTGAAGAATGATTAGCACAACAACAAGATGCTCCGAGGTTTCTTGAGACATGTTGTTTAAGTCATTGTCATTCAAATAAAATAATAACCACAAGTGTATCTATAATTTCCCTATCTGTTCATACCATCTGTTTTATATTGTGAGCTCAGCTGACCAGGGCCCTTTTTTTTATTCTTCCATATATATCTCTACACTATTATATAATATACATGTGTTCTGTAAACAGGTAATAGTTTAGCAATAGGTGATTTGGTATGTGTATTTTTTTTTATTTGGAATAAAATGTTTAATTGGGTTTATAGTTTTTTCAGTAGAAATATAAGGAAAATGAAAAAAGTAAAAAAAAAGTAAAAAAGTCAACATGACCTGCGGTTATCACACCATAAGTACCACAACATTGATACTATGTTAAAAGTTAGGAATAAATGTCAAAAGATATGAGAAGTACATAATGTATATCAAATAATATGACCAATTACAGTCCAAGTAGCTCCTGCTATCTGAGTAGACATTAAATCGTTATGACAGAGCTAAAAGAAACAAACATATATAAAGGGAAAGGGGTGGGGGGGAGAGAAGAAAAAAAATATAGAAATTACGTATATATAATAAAAGAGGGAAAGGGGGAATGTTTATATGTTAAGTGGTATATCACTCACGTATCTAGAGAATGAGCTGGCAGAGAAATCAGGTCTGGGTATCCGTGAGACGAGTATATGCAGCAGAGTAGATGAAGTGGAGCTAGAGGGAACACGTTTTATCGACAACTTCAGATTTTCCCTCCCGAAAGTGGTCAGGTGTTTCATACGCATTATTTCGCTAACTCTAGAGAACCATTGAGGAATGATTGGTGGAGTAGAAGATTTCCAAAGAACAGGGATATGCCCTCACTGCATTCAAGAGATATCTCAAAAGCGAGAGTTTGTATTTGTGCAATGGGATGTCGCTGTGATGGAAGAGGAAGTGTCCTGGGTCATAAGGCAAGGTGCAACCAGTTACTTTCGACGTAATGGAATGAACCTCTTTCCAGATCGAGGAGAGAAGACTTCAAGACCAGAATACATGCAGAAAATTGCCATCCTCCACACCTCCAGCAAAGGGGGGAGATTGCAGGAAATATATTATGAAGTACTGTCAGCACTCTATACCAACAAAAAAGTATTTTGTAATTTGTTTAACCCCTTAGTGACTAAGCCTGTTTTGGCCTTAAGGACTAGGTCATTTTTTTCAAATCTGACATGTATCACTTAAAGTGGTAATAATTCTGAAATGCTTTTATTTTTTTCAAACGATTTTGAGATTGTTTTCTCGTGACACATTGGATTTTAAAGTTAGTGGTAAAATTTGGTTGACACATTCAGTGTTTATTTATGAAAAACACCAAAATTTGGTGAAAAATTGCAAACATTTCCTTTTTTTTAAATTTAAATGTATCTGCTTGTAAGAGAGATAGTAATGCCACACAAAATAGCTACTATTTCACATTTCCCATATGTCTACTTTATGTTTGCATCGTTTTTTGAACATCCTTTTATTTTTTAGGACGTTACAAGGCTTAGAACTTTAGCAGCAATTTCTCACATTTCCAAGAAAATTTAAAAAGCCTTATTTTAGGGACTGGTTCCGTTCTGAACTGGTTTGGAGGGCCTTATATACTATAAAACCCCTATAAATCACCCCATTTTAAAAACTGAACTGCTCAAAGTATTCAATACAGCATTTAGAAAGTTTCTTAACCATTTAGGCGTTTCACAAAAATTAAAGCAAATTAAAGGTGAAATTTACATTTTTTTCTGTAATACAGAAGGTCTTACCAGAGAAGCGCAACTCAATATTTATTGCCCAGATTCTGCAGTTTTTATAAATATCCCACATGTGGCCCTAGTGTGATAATGGACTGAAGCACAGGCCTCAGAAGCAAAGGAGCACCTAGAGGATTTTGGGGCCTTATTTTTAGAATATATTTTAGGCACCATGTCAGGTTTGAAGAGGTCTTGTGGGGCCAAAACAAAGAAAACACCCCAAAAAAGACGCCATTTGGCAAATTACACCCCTCAAGGAATATATCAAGTGGTATAGTAGATATTTTGACCCCACAGGTATTTTGCTGAATTTAGTGTAATTATGCTCTAAAAATTAAAATCGACGTTTTTTCTAATAAAATGTCGTTTTAGCTCAGATTTTTAAATTTTCAGAATAGATAAAGGAGAAAAAGAACCCCAACATTTGTAAATAAAACTTTTCCGAATACGGCAATACCCCCTATGTGGTAACAAACTGCCGTTTGGACCCATGGCAGAGCTCAAAACGGAAGGAGCACCATTTGGCTTTTGGAGCTCAAATTTTGCTTGATTGTTTTTCGGGTGCCATGTTTCATTTGCAAAGCCCATGAGAGGCCAAAACAGTGGAAACCCCCCAAAAGTGGCCCCATTTGGGAAACTACACCCCTCAAGGAATCTATCTAGGGGTATAGTGAGCATTTAGACCCCACAGGTCTTTTGCAGAATTTATTGGAATTAGGCCGTGAAAATTAAAATCTACATTTTGTTCCACTAAATTGTAGACTGTATTCATTTTCACGAGGGATACTGGAGAAAAAGCACCCCAACATTTGTAAAGCAATTTCTCCCGATTACGGCAATACCCAGCAAAGCTCTAAAGGGAAGGAGCGCTATTTGGCATGCATATTTTGCTGTATTGATTTTTGCCCACCCTGTACCAGTGTACAGTGGAAGCCCCAAGATGAGACCCCATTTTGGAAACTGCACCCCTCAAGGCATTTATCATTTGCCTGGACATATGACAGGGCTCAGAAGTGAAGAGCACCATGTGCATTTGAGGTCTATTTTGGTGATTTTCACAGCATTGGCCCACAATTGCAGGGCTCGGGAGTCAAAGAGTATAACAAACCCCAAAGTAGTGACCTCCATATTGGAAACTACATGCCTTAGGGCATTTTAAGGGGTGTAGTGAGCATTTTGACCCCACAGGTGATTCTACATTAGAAATTAGTACCCAGCGGATGGTGCAAGGTGAAAATTGCAATTTTCCGCTGATATGCTAATTTAGTGCACAATATGGTGAGCCCAGTTTGTTTTACTAAAGACAAATACCTCATACTGTTAAGTGGCTTTTCCCGGGTATGGCGATACACACTGTAGGGCTCAGAAGGGAGGGAGTGGCATTTGGCATTTCAGTTTATAATGTGGGGGCATATGTAATCTGTGCGGAGTACATTAGGGCATAATAAGAGGGTATAATAATGCGGTAAATAAATAATAACCCGCAGATGTGTGCCCAGTGTCGCACTGATAAATGGTGCCCAATCTTATCCGCTTTTGGAACACTCTGCATATTTTGCGTCGCCATATTCTGAGAGACAGAACTTCTTTATTTTTTCTCCACGGAAGCTGTGTGAGGGCTTATTTGTTGCGGGACAATCTGACAAGCACGGTGACCAAAAACCAGCAATTCTGATATTTTATTTTTTTACAGTGTTCACCATGCGCTATAAATGACAATTTTACTTTATTCTGCGGGTCGATACGATTACGGCGATACTATATGTACACTACCGTTTAAAAGTTTAGGGTCACTTAGAAATTTCCTTATTTTTGCAAGAAAAGCACAGTTTTTTTCAATGAAGATAACATTAAATTAATCAGTAATGCACTCTATACATTGTTAATGTGCTAAATTACTATTCTAGCTGCAAACGTCTCTTTTTTTTTTGAACAAAGGTTTTTATTGTGTTTTATATATAACAACATATATACATAAACATCACTTTTCAATAGAACATATAATGAGATACATCGGCATTTATCAAGAATCATCCTAGTTGCAAAATTGCATAATAGAAGTTAGACATTTTATTATGTATGCATTCACTGTATATTGCAGTTGTTTCATGTGATCCTAATTCTAGGACAATACTGTGTCGATCTCTGGGTTTGGGAGAAATAACTAGACAATTAACAAAAACATTGCACACACAATTGGTATTCGGCGCAGAAGTTCTATTTAGTATTGTACACTAATGGTATTCTGTGCCCATGATTTCCATTTTTCTTCTACTCTCTTCCCAAAAACACTGAATGAAAGTGTCTTCTCACAATTATATGTGTTGTTAAGAAGGGCAATTACTTCAGATATATGTGGAATTGTCTGGGTTTTCCAGTATCTTGTAAGAACTAGTTTGGCTGACAGCAATATATGACCTATTACGGCTCTTTGGCTCAAAGGGATCATATGTATATTCAGGAATAGTAATGTGAGTGTGGGTGATGGCACTAGCACCAATCCCGTAATTTCCGATATGAGATCATAAACCTTGATCCAATAGGCCCTATGTTAGGGATCTGCCAGGTACTTCATCTAGGTATACTCCTGGGATTAATCAATCCACACCTGAGGCCAGACCTGTTCGACTGACACCATCTCCCACCAACCAGGGTGGCAGGCTCAGGAGTGGGAGAGCCTATCGCGGCCTGGTCTGTCGGAGTTAGCTCCGCCCCCTGTCCTTTATTACCTGCCCTGTTCTCTCCCTCAGTGCTTGTAATTCTTTTGGATTCCTGGCCCCACTGCTGCTTGCTCCAGCCTGCTTCTGCCTTGCTGCAGTTCTGCTTGACCTGCTTTGCTTTGCCCCTGGCTTGCTTCTGTCTCCTTGCCCGCTTGGGTGTACTCACTTCGTCCTGGTCCTGACTGTCCGTTCGCCGCTCCGTTTCCTCGTGGCGTTCCGTGGCTACTGCCCCTTCCCTTGCATGTTCCCTGTTTGTTTTCCTGTGCACTTAGACAGCATAGGGACCGCCGCCCAGTTGTACCTCGTCGCCTAGGGCGAGTCGTTGCAAGTAGGCAGGGACAGGGCGGTGGGTAGATTAGGGCTCACTTTCCCTTCACCTCCTTCCGGCCATTACATAATTACAAGCCCTTACCTAGTCTACCATTTCTCCTACGCTGACGCTATCATGGACCCCCTTGAGACCCTGGCCCAGCAGATGCAGGGCCTCTCCCTACAGGTCCAGGCCCTGGCCCAAAGGGTCAATCAGGGTGACGCTGCTTTAGTAGTACCCCTCACCTCACCTCTAGAACCCGACCTCAAGTTACCTGACCGGTTCTCAGGGGACCGTAAGACGTTTCTCTCCTTCCGGGAGAGTTGCAGACTGTATTTCCGCCTAAAGCCCCACTCCTCAGGTTCCGAGAACCAGCGGGTGGGTATCATCATATCCCGACTCCAGGAAGGGCCCCAAGAGTGGGCCTTCTCCTTGGCTCCTGACGCCCCTGAACTTTCCTCTGTTGATCGTTTTTTCTCTGCCCTCGGACTCATTTACGACGAGACTGACAGGACTGCCTTAGCCGAGAGTCAGCTGGTGACCTTACGTCAGGGTAGGAGACCGGTTGAGGAATACTGTTCTGATTTTAGGAAGTGGTGCGTAGCTTCTCAGTGGAACGATCCGGCCCTAAGGTGCCAGTTTAGGTTAGGATTATCTGACGCCCTGAAGGATCTGCTGGTTAGCTACCCCTCGTCTGACTCCCTTGACCAGGTTATGGCCCTAGCAGTACGACTTGACCGACGTCTCAGGGAACGTCAGCTAGAACGCTTCAGTGTGCTCCCCTCTGACTTTTCTGCGATCCCCCCCGAGGTCCCGTCTCCTCGCCCCTCCACGGAGGACTCGGAGGTACCTATGCAACTCGGGGCCTCCATGTCCCCTCGACAACGTAGGGAGTTTCGCAGAATGAATGGTCTCTGCTTCTACTGTGGGGACGACAAGCATCTGCTGAACACCTGTCCCAGGCGCAAGAATAAGAAGCCGGAAAACTTCCGCGCCTAAGTGATCATCGGGGAGGTCACTTGGGCGCACAGGTATTTCCCGTTAATGTGAAACGCAATAAAATTTTGCTTCCCTTTCAGGTCTCGTTTGCTGGCCGGGCTGCCACTGGCAGTGCTTTCGTGGATTCAGGGTCATCTGCTAATATCATGTCTGCGGAATTTGCTATGTCTCTAAAGATGCCTTGTATTGATTTACCTTATCCTATCCCTGTAGTAGGAATCGACTCAACTCCCCTTGCTAATGGTTATTTTACTCAGCATACTCCTGTTTTTGAACTCCTTGTTGGCTCCATGCATTTGGAGCAGTGCTCTGTACTGGTGATGCAGGGATTATCGTCTGATCTGGTTTTAGGCCTTCCCTGGTTGCAGTTGCATAATCCCACGTTTGATTGGAATTCTGGGGATCTCACCAAATGGGGTAATGAATGTCTTATGTCATGTCTTTCTGTTAACTCTATTTCTCCCCGGGAGGAGGTAAACACGCTTCCTGAGTTTGTTCAGGACTTCGCCGATGTGTTTTCTAAGGAGGCCTCCGAGGTGTTGCCCCCCCATAGAGATTACGATTGCGCTATCGATTTGGTGCCTGGTGCCAAGCTTCCTAAGGGGAGGATATTTAATCTTTCATGTCCTGAACGTAAAGCTATGAGGGAATATATCCAAGAATGCCTGGCCAAGGGTTTCATTCGCCCCTCGACTTCTCCTGTAGGTGCTGGCTTCTTCTTCGTGGGGAAGAAGGATGGTGGTCTTAGGCCGTGCATTGATTATCGTAACCTGAATAAGGTCACCGTAAGGAACCAGTACCCACTTCCTTTGATTCCGGATCTTTTTAATCAGGTTCAGGGAGCCCAATGGTTTTCTAAGTTCGATCTACGGGGGGCATATAACCTTATCCGCATCAAAGAGGGGGATGAGTGGAAAACTGCGTTCAACACACCCGAGGGTCATTTCGAATACCTGGTCATGCCCTTTGGGTTGTGTAATGCCCCTGCTGTCTTCCAGAATTTTATTAATGAAATCCTGAGAGAGTACCTGGGTAATTTTCTTGTTGTGTACCTTGATGACATACTGGTGTTTTCCAAGGGCTGGTCCTCCCACGTGGAGCATGTCAGGAAGGTGCTCCAGGTCCTTCGGGAGAATAATCTGTTTGCTAAGACTGAAAAATGTGTCTTTGGGGTACAGGAGATACCATTTTTAGGGCAAATCCTCACTCCTCATGAATTCCGCATGGACCCTGCCAAGGTTCAGGCTGTGGCGGAATGGGTCCAACCTGCCTCCCTTAAGGCGTTACAGTGTTTTTTAGGGTTCGCCAACTATTACAGGAGATTTATTGCCAACTTCTCGGTCGTCGCTAAGCCTCTTACGGACCTTACCCGCAAGGGTGCTGATGTCCTCCATTGGCCCCCTGAGGCCGTCCAGGCCTTTGAGACCCTCAAGAAGTGCTTTATCTCGGCCCCCGTGCTGATTCAGCCCAACCAAGAGGAGCCATTTATTGTGGAGGTTGACGCTTCCGAGGTGGGAGTGGGGGCCGTCTTGTCCCAGGGTACCAGCTCCCTCACCCATCTCCGCCCCTGTGCTTACTTCTCTAGGAAGTTTTCGCCCACGGAGAGTAACTATGATATTGGCAACCGCGAACTTCTAGCCATTAAATGGGCTTTTGAGGAGTGGCGGCACTTCCTGGAGGGGGCCAGACACCAGGTAACGGTCCTTACGGATCACAAGAATCTGGTTTTCCTAGAATCGGCCCGGAGGCTTAATCCTAGACAAGCTCGGTGGGCACTATTCTTTACCAGATTTAATTTCTTGGTTACCTATAGGGCTGGGTCCAAGAATATTAAGGCTGATGCTCTGTCACGTAGTTTCATGGCCAATCCTCCTTCTGTGAAGGATCCTGCTTGTATTTTACCCCCTGGTATAATCGTCTCTGCCACGGATTCTGATTTAGCTTCTGATATCGCGGCTGATCAGGGTGCTGCTCCCGGGAACGTCCCTGGGGACAAACTGTTTGTTCCCCTGCAATACCGGCTGAGGGTACTCAGGGAAAACCATGACTCCGCTCTATCTGGTCATCCTGGCATCTTGGGCACCAAACACCTCATTACCAGAAACTATTGGTGGCCTGGGTTGCCTAAAGACGTTAGGGCTTACGTCGCCGCTTGTGAGGTTTGCGCTAGGTCCAAAACCCCTAGGTCCCGACCTGCGGGCCTACTACGTTCCTTGCCCATTCCCCAGAGACCTTGGACCCATATCTCCATGGATTTTATCACCGATTTGCCTCCATCTCAGGGCAAGTCGGTGGTGTGGGTGGTAGTCGACCGCTTCAGCAAGATGTGCCACTTTGTGCCCCTTAAGAAGCTACCTAACGCCAAGACGTTAGCTTCTTTGTTTGTGAAACACATCCTGCGTCTCCATGGGGCCCCAGTCAATATCGTTTCTGACAGAGGGGTACAATTTGTTTCCTTATTTTGGAGAGCTTTTTGTAAAAAGTTGGAGATTGATCTGTCCTTCTCCTCCGCCTTCCATCCCGAAACTAATGGCCAAACGGAAAGGACCAACCAATCCCTGGAACAATATTTAAGGTGTTTCATCTCTGACTGTCAATTCGATTGGGTCTCATTCCTTCCCCTTGCTGAATTTTCCTTGAATAACCGGGTCAGTAACTCGTCAGGGGTCTCCCCGTTTTTCTGTAATTTCGGGTTTAACCCAAGATTCTCCTCCGTCTCCCCTGGTTGTTCCAATAATCCTGAGGTAGAGGATGTTCATCGGGAACTGTGCACCGTCTGGGCCCAGGTTCAGAAGAACCTAGAGGCGTCCCAGAGCGCACAAAAGATTCAGGCGGATAGTAGACGTTCTGCTAACCCCCGGTTTGTCGTCGGGGATTTGGTCTGGTTGTCGTCCAGGAACTTGCGCCTTAAGGTCCCGTCCAGGAAGTTTGCTCCCCGATTTATTGGACCTTATAAGATCATTGAAGTCCTCAACCCTGTATCCTTCCGTCTGGAGCTCCCCCCATCATTTCGCATACATGACGTCTTCCATGCCTCCCTCCTTAAACGCTGCTCCCCGTCCTGGTCCTCCTCGAGGATACCTCCTGTTCCCGTTCTCACCCCTGAGGGGGTGGAATTCGAGGTGGCCAAGATTATGGACAGTAGGATGGTCCAGGGCTCCCTCCAGGACCTGGTCCATTGGAGAGGATACGGGCCGGAGGAGAGGACTTGGGTACCTGCCCGTGATGTTCACGCTGGGGTATTGATCAGGAGGTTCCACCTTCTCTTCCCCACTAAACCGGGTCCCCTTAGTAAGGGTCCGGTGGCCCCTCATAAAAGGGGGAGTACTGTTAGGGATCTGCCAGGTCATCTAGGTATACTCCTGGGATTAATCAATCCACACCTGAGGCCAGACCTGTTCGACTGACACCATCTCCCACCAACCAGGGTGGCAGGCTCAGGAGTGGGAGAGCCTATCGCGGCCTGGTCTGTCGGAGTTAGCTCCGCCCCCTGTCTTTTATTACCTGCCCTGTTCTCTCCCTCAGTGCTTGTAATTCTTTTGGATTCCTGGCCCCACTGCTGCTTGCTCCAGCCTGCTTCTGCCTTGCTGCAGTTCTGCTTGACCTGCTTTGCTTTGCCCCTGGCTTGCTTCTGTCTCCTTGCCCGCTTGGGTGTACTCACTTCGTCCTGGTCCTGACTGTCCGTTCGCCGCTCCGTTTCTTCGTGGCGTTCCGTGGCTACTGCCCCTTCCCTTGCATGTTCCCTGTTTGTTTTCCTGTGCACTTAGACAGCATAGGGACCGCCGCCCAGTTGTACCTCGTCGCCTAGGGCGAGTCGTTGCAAGTAGGCAGGGACAGGGCGGTGGGTAGATTAGGGCTCACTTTCCCTTCACCTCCTTCCGGCCATTACACCCTAACTTGAGGACATGACCATAGCGTGTGTAGCAGGGAGCCTACACGTCCACAGCCTCGCCAGCATAAAGCTGTGGTGTTGGGGAATATTCTACACAGTCTGTCTGGAGTATAGTACCATCTCAGGAGAGTTTTCATGGCAGCTTCATAATGTGAGGTACATTTAAAATTTTCTACAGTGTACGCAGTCGCTTTGCACCATGTTGTTTCTGCAAATGATTGCCCCAGTTCTTTTTCCCAAGCTAGTATGCATGGGGACTTAACAAAGTCTGATTTCTCTCCGATCAAGTCATAAATAGGCCTCAGCGTCTTGAAGGTTACGGACGGTATTTGAAAAATTGAGATGAGATCCCAGTTTAAATTAGTAGGTGAAATCTGCAGGCTGTCTAGGAAGTGCTTAACTCTCAGGTACGTGAAGCACTCTGTCTTAGGGATATGGAATTTATTGGATAGATCAGGGAAAGCTAGTATTTGCCCTTTATCATATAATTGTGTCACCAATGTAAGATTTCCCTGTTTCCATCTATGTAGGTCTAGATCCCTCACTATAAGCTCAAGGGCTTCCAGAGGAGCTAACGATGTTAGAGTGGAAGCATGGTTACTCAAGGAAGTGTGAAATTGGCACCACAAGTCTATCGAATTGCGCATAATAGGATGTAAATTCTCTGGAGTCGGAAGTCCCCATAGTGAGCTAATGAGAAGTGCTTTCAAGTTATGTTTGGGAGTAAGAGATGATTCGATGTGAACCCAATTCTTTTCCACATCTAACGTCCACCAATGTTTTAATGTAGATATATGTGTAGCAGTATAGTAATCTTTAAGTATCGGAAGGCCCAAGCCTCCTTTTCCCCTCTGTCTAGATAATGTTGATCTTGCGATCCTCGGTTGTTTGTCTTGCCACACAAATCTAGCTAACATAGATTGAAGACTTTTAAAGAAAGTGTTTGGCAATTTTACTGGAAGGGTTTTGTAGATATAGAGCAGTTTTGGGAGGGACATCATCTTGAAGGACGCAATGCGTCCAATCCACGAAATCTCCTGTGCCTTATAGACTTTAAGGTCTCCTTCTAGAGCCTGTAGGAGCGGTAGGTAATTGTGTTTATAAATCAGTGATATAGATTTGGTAATGGTAGTGCCTAAATATTTGATGCCAGTCTCTTGCCAATCCAAGGGGTATATGTTCTTAAGAGAGGCCAGATCGGTGTCAAGAAGTCTAATCGGGAGAGCTTGCGATTTTTTCTCATTTAATTTATAATTAGATAACTCTCCATATCTTCGTATAATCTCAAAAGCTGTTTTCAGCGAATTGCTGGGGTCAGTAATAGACAGGAGGATATCATCCGCATATAGTGAAATTAGATGCGTTTTCCCCCCTATGTTAATCCCTTGGATATCTGTGTTGTTACGGAGGGCCTGGGCTAAGGGTTCTATGGACAGAACAAAAATTAGGGGAGACAGAGGACAGCCCTGTCTGGTACCATTTTTAATGGAGAAACTATCTGATATAACTCCATTGGTAGACACTCTGGCAGAAGGGGTTGTGTATAGGTTGAGAATTGCTGTAAGAATGTTTCCTGCAAAGCCCATTTTTTCTAACACTTCAAACACAAATCTCCAATTTATACGATCAAACGCTTTTTCAGCGTCTAGCGTGACCAGTACGGACGGTATCTTTTTCCTGTCAGCATAGTCTACTAAATTTAGTACTCTTCTCGTATTATCAAAGGCCTGTCTTTGTTTCACAAATCCCACCTGGTCTGGATGAATTAGAGATGGAAGGATAGGTGCTAGTCTAGTCGCTAGGAGTTTCGCATATATTTTCAGATCCGAATTCAATAGGGAGATAGGTCTAAAATTTTGTGTGGTATCCGGGGATTTGTCTGGTTTTGGAATGGTAATGATTAATGCTGAGAGCATTTCTGGTGGAAAGGGAATACCTTGCATAGCTCTTTGGAAGATTTTGGTTAGATGGGGAAGCAAAATTGTGTTAAAAAGTTTAAAGTAGTCATTTGAAAGGCCATCTGGTCCAGGCGCTTTCCCGTTTGGTAGGGAGGTAATAATGTCAGCTATCTCTTGGTCTGAGATAGGCTCGTTGAGAGCTTCCAGTTGCTCACCCGTAAGAGAAGGTAAAGAAATGTGTTCCATGAATTTGCTAAAAAGAGTCTGAAAATTCTGAGTATGGGAGGAGTTGTCTGCTAAATTGTATAGGCCTGCATAGTAATCCTTAAACTTATTTGCTATAGCCCGGGGGTCTAAGATTTTTGTGGACGAGGCGGGATCTTTCAAATATGGGATCCTCGCTTTGCTATGTTGCACTTTAAGCCTATGAGCTAAGAGCTTACCCGCTTTGTTATTTTGGGAATAAAATGTGGCTTTGGTTTTTTTTAATGCTTTCTCGTAATCGAGTATCAAAAGGCCTTTCAGGCGGTTCCTAAGAATGGTTAGAGCTGAGGATTGGGCTTGGGAGGGTTTAGTTTTATTTAAAGCTTCCAAAGTTTGAATCTCTGTTAGTGTCTCAGATATTCTTTTTTCCCTTTGTTTCCTATCTCTGTGGCTTATTCTAATCAGAACCCCCCTTATAACTGCCTTATGTGCATTCCACATAATGTATGGGTCTTCTACTGATGACGCATTGAAATGGAAGTATTCGTTCAGTTCCCTCTCAATCTCTTTCCTATAAATGGAGTGCCCTAAGATGTAGGTGTTGTTTCTCCAAAGCCTATTAGTGTCTCCATTGAATTGCTCTTCGATGGCGAGAGTAATAGCCCCGTGATCTGACCATTTAATAAGTTCAATCGTGGACGTTTTAGCTTGGAATAGGAGGTGTCTATCTAGCAGAAACATGTCAATGCGGGAATACGAGCGGTGAACATTAGAAAAAAAAAGTGTAGTCTCTCTCTGACGCATGTTGAGCTCTCCAAACGTCGTACCACTCCTCCTTATGAAAGAAGGCGGAGAGGGTAGTAGAACGTGACCTGTTCACGTTAGTGGTATCCATATGATCATCTACAATATTAAAATCCCCGCTGAGTAATAATTTCCCCTGCTTCACCTTAGCTAAGATCCTGGAAATTTTATGTAGGAATCTCACCGATCCCGAATTCGGGGCATATAGATTCACTATTGTGTATTTAACATTATTCAGAGAACAGACTAGGATCAGAAACCTTCCTTTGACATCAACCGTTTCGGAGATCTTTTGAAACGCTATGGAATTACGGACAGCAATCATCACCCCCCTTCTCTTACGGGTGTCATGGGCCTGATAGATGTTGGGAAATAGTCGGTGTTTTAATCTATGGGCGTCCTTTCCAATAATATGCGTTTCTTGGGCGCATAACACATCTGAGTGCAGGGCCAGCGCTTCTTTCCAGAGGAAAGCGCGTTTTTGCGGACAATTCAGTCCTTTTACATTTAGTGAGGTAAAGTGTAGTACCATAATGATTCCTTATGATAAAAAAGCAATATACCAATTACACATTGTGTGAGCATATAACCTGGGAGCAAACATGAAAATAATAAGGAACAGAAAAACAAATACTCATCAAACAATAGACAAGCAGTTTCAGTAAGAAAATTGCACAAGTATGAATTATCCAACACCATTGTGTTGGTTTACCCGTGGGGTGAAAGTCCGGTCTGAAGCCGACTTAAAACCGAACGTGTCCGAAGAAGCACATCAAAATGCAGAGCCTTCAGGGTCTAGATTTTTTCCTTGAGGGAGCCATCATCCACTCCTTCTGTAAATGTTGGGGCTGAGGGACATCTTGGGGTCGTACATCCACTCGTATATTCCATTGACTCAGTAACTGCTTCCCGACTTCTACCGACTTTATCACATGAGTAGTGCCTTCTCTATTGATAAGGATTTTTACCGGAAAGCCCCATCTGTACAGAATCTTCGCATTCCTCAATGCTAGCGTTATCGGAGCAAGCAATCTGCGCTGCTTTAATGTAACTGCGGATAGGTCGGTAAATAATTTCACCGTGCGGAACGGGTCCGGCAGCACTTTGCATCGACGTGCTCCCTCCATTAGTTGTTCCTTGATGTGAAAAAAGTGAAGTCTAGCAATAACATCTCTTGGAATATTTTCTGCTAGGTGTTTTGGCTTCGGGAGCCTGTGGGCTCTGTCGATAGTTAAATCAGTGGAAGTACAAGATGGAATGAGGGACTTGATAAGATCTTTGAGATATTGTGATAAGTCCCCTTGCGTAATAGATTCAGGGATCCCCCTAAATTTCACATTGTTGCGACGGGATCTGTCTTCAATATCGGCCATTTTCGCTTTAAATTCCTCAAAATCATCAGCCAATGCATTGGTCAATGACGCTGTTGTGTGAAGAGGCATAATCCCCCATCTTTGTCTCGATATGTTGTACCCGATCCTCCAGATCACGAACTGAGGTCTGCAGCGGTAATAATACCTGAGTAAAGCCTGAGTGTATGGAGTTTCTGAGAATGAGAAGCATTTCTTTTAGTGTATGAGCTGATGCCGGGGAGTCAGAGGTGTATATATTCTCAAACAAGTCAGTACCTTCGTTATGTAAGGTAAGTGTGTGGTCCGAGGGATGAACCTCACTCACCCCTGTATCCGTAGCTGTTCTCCCCCGAACTGTCTGGGTGGTGAGGCTGCCTGAGGATGATCTCGGCGATGTTCTCATGCGGTCCTGGGGGGATTCCGCCATCTTAGTCTCCTCATCTCTGTTTCGCGCCTTTTCGCTCTGTCCCGCCAGTGCGCTTTGGGGACTCTTTGTACTAGAACTGCATGATATATCAGTTTCAGAATTTATCTGTACCTCATCTGGTTCCGGCGGATTTTTTTCAGATGCCTCTCTAAGTCCATGTGAACGGGGTTCGGAGCTCACCTCTCCGCCATCTCTGCTGCGGTCCCGTTCAAAATAGGATTCCAGACTTACTCCCGCCGCCTTTAACGATTTCTTTCCCCTCACCATGATGTAAGGTAAGTAAGATGGATACTTCGACCCGTTGATGAAAAGTTATTAGGGCTATTTGTCGCTTTTTAGTCGCTATGTGCCGGAGCTCGGTGATTATGCTGCCATTTCCGTCAGCTGCCAAGCCACGCCCCCAAACGTCTGTTTTTTAATGCAATATCTACATAGGTGTATAGAGGCCCATTTCCAGCAACCATCACTCCAGTGTTGTAATGGTACATTGTGTTTGCTAACTGTGTTAGAAGGCTAATGGATGATTAGAAAACACTTGAAAACCCTTGTGCAATTATGTTAGCACTGCTGTAAACAGTTTTGCTGTTTAGAGGAGCTATAAAACTGACCTTCCTTTGAGCTAGTTGAGAATCTGGACCATTACATTTGTGGGTTCGATTAAACTCTCAAAATGGCTAGAAAAGGAGAGCTTTCATGTGAAACTCGACAGTCTATTCTTGTTCTTAGAAATGAAGGCTATTCCATGCGAGAAATTGCCAAGAAACTGAAGATTTCCTACAACGGTGTGTACTACTCCCTTCAGAGGACAGCACAAACAGGCTCTAACCAGAGTAGAAAGAGAAGTGGGGGGCCCCGCTGCACAACTGAGCAACAAGACAAGTACATCTCTAGTTTGAGAAATAGACACCTCACAGGTCCTCAACTGGCAGCTTCATTAAATAGTATCCGCAAAACGCCAGTGTCAACGTCTACAGTGAAGAGGCGACTCCGGGATGCTGGCCTTCAGGGCAGAGTGACAAAGAAAAAGCCATATCTGAGACTGGCTAATAAAAGGAAAAGATTAACATGGGCAAAAGCACACAGACATTGGACAGACGAAGATTGGAAAAAAGTGTTATGGACAGACGAATCGAAGTTTGGGGTGTTTGGATCACACAGAAGAACATTTGTGAGACGCAGAACAACTGAAAAGATGCTGGAAGAGTGCCTGACGCCATCTGTCAAGCATGGTGGAGGTAATGTGATGGTCTGGGGTTGCTTTGGTGCTGGTAAAGTGGGATATTTGTACAAGGTAAAAGGGATTTTGAATAAGGAAGGCTATCACTCCATTTTGCAACACCATGCCATACCTTGTGGACAGCGCTTGATTGGAGCCAATTTCATCCTACAACAGGACAATGACCCAAGCACACCTCCAAATTATGCAAGAACTATTTAGGGAAGAAGCAGGCAGCTGGTATTCTATCTGTAATGGAGTGGCCAGTGCAGTCACCAGATCTCAACCCCATAGAGCTGTTGTGGGAGCTGCTTGACTGTATGGTACGCAAGAAGTGCCCATCAAGTCAATCCAACTTGTGGGAGGGGCTTCTGGAAGCATGGGGTCAAATTTCTCCCGATTACCTCAGCAAATTAACAGCTAGAATGCCAAAGGTCTGCAATGCTGTAATTGCTGCAAATGGAGCATTCTTTGACGAAAGCAAAGTTTGAAGGAGAAAATTATTATTTGAAATAAAAATCATTATTTCTAACCTTGTCAATGTCTTGACTATATTTTCTAGTCATTTTGCAACTCATTTGATAAATATAAGTGTGAGTTTTCATGGAAAACACAAAATTGTCTGGGTGACCCCAAACTTTTGAAAGGTAGTGTATATAGTTTTTATTTTATGTTTTACAGCGTTTGTACAAAAAAAAAAATCCCTCTTTTGAAAAATAATTTATTTTTTGTGTCCCCATATTCTGAGAACCATAACTTTTTTATTTTTCCGATGACAAGGCTGTGTAAGGACTTGTTTTTTGCGGGATGGGATGTAGTTTTTATTGGTACTATTTTGGGGTACGTGCGACTTTTTGATCACTTTTTATTCTATACTTTAGAAGGGATGGTGACCAAAAAAATAGCGATTCTGGCAGTGTTTTTTTTTTTTTTTTTTGTGGTGTTCACCGTGCGGGAAAAATAACATTATAGTATTATAGTTTGGGTTGTTACAAACGAGGTGATACCAGATATGTGTACTTTTTTAACGTTCTCATTTTTTTTCCTATAATAAAAGGCTTATTATAGGAAAAAACGTTGAACTTTTTTATAACTTTTTTTTGTCACACTAGACTTGAAGACCTGCACCTCTCATCTTTATTCTAATACATTGCACTACCCACGTAATGCAATGCATTAGAACTGTCACTGTCAGCGAGCCTATTAGGATCCGCCTCCGGGTGGGGCCTAATAGGCTTCCGTACGGGGCAGACCAGGAAGCCACTGTTGGCTTCCGTTTGCCATAGTAACGATCAGCATCCATGCGACCACATCACAGCGGTGCCAGTCTCCTGGAAACAACTAAGATGCAGCGATCGCTTTTGATCGCGGCATCTAAGGTGTTAATGACAGGGCGCGGAGCTAGCTCCGTTCCCTGCCATTACAGCAGGATGTCCGCTGTAACATACAGCTGACATCCTTCAGGCTTATGGCGCAGGCTCAGCTTCTGAGCCCGCCGCCATCTTTTATCTGCGGCCGGAAGCCTTTTAAGCCCTGCCATCGGGCGGGGCCTAACAGGCCGCCGTACTTGGCAGACTGGGGGCCATTGTTAGGCCTCCTATTGCCAACAGCCAATCGGCTAGCGTGGCTACCCGGCTCTTTTAGCCGGGTAACCATGCTGCAATACTGTGATTGGTCAGTCACTACTGACTAACCAATCACAGCGATCGCTGGCGGCGCCGCGCCGCGATTGTTCCCCCGACGAGTCACAGTGACTATCGGCTGTCTGTGACAGCCGATGTCACTGTTCTGTCACCATGTGTTTTGACATGGTGACAGAAAACCACCATGACGTAACTGTACTTCATGGTGCCTTAATGCAGGGCAAACCATGACGTACAGTTGCATCAAGGTGCGTTAAGGGGTTAATGATATCTAGAGGAAATAGTAAACAAAAAGAGTTGAGGCAGTACACCAAAGTAGTAAGTGAAAAAAGGGGATACGTTTATTCACACCACAGGCAACGTCAAGTGTGGGTTTAAATACCCTAGTCATACAGTGTTACAAAAGAATTGACATAAGTAAAAACATATAAATATAGTGAAAAGAATTAACAAAAAGTGATGGTGCAACCCATAATGCTGCCTGTTGCTCATAGAGGAAATTGTAGAGGAAATATTAGATTTATGTCGGTATGTGTATTTTTTATATAAATATTGTCTCTCCCCTTATAGAGAAGCTGATATTTTCAGTCATATGATGGTGGTCAACTGTGATTCAGTTGTGGTATGACTTTGTGTACCGTATTCTCTAGAAGATGAGGCTTTTTGGACAATAAATAATTATACTATACATATATATATATATATATGTATATATATAAAATGAGAAAAAGAGTAAAGCAGCACAGCAACAGCAGTGGGTGCAGGCCTCCTAGGTTGAGGCTAGGAACCCTTGTTAATGAAATCCAAAAAAATGAAGAGGCAGCACTCCAAGGGAATTGGTGAAAAAAAGTGGTGTGTTTATTCACCCCAGGCAGGCAACGTTTCGATTTGTCTCTATGGGATCTTTGTCAAGCCAAAGATCCCATAGAGACGGATCGAAACGTTGCCTGCCTGGGGTGAATAAAGACACCACTTTTTTTCACCAATTTCCTTGGAGTGCTGCCTCTTCATTTTTTTCATTTTTTTGGGATTTTATATATATATATATATATATATATATATATATATATATACATACAGCACAAGCTACAGTAAGATCCTTTTCAGCATTATTTTGTGGTCTGTTAAATCCTAATTCCATTTGCAAAACCACTTTTCTGTAATGTAATAAGAAAAAAAAAAATTCTGCCCTGCTGCTATACATTTATCCCTACGAATCCCCCTTAGGCTGGGTTCACACGTGGCGGAATTTCACTTAAATTCCGCTGCGGACGCTCCGCAGCGTTAATCCGCAGCGGAGCCGTTTGTCCATTGACTTACACTTTAATTTAGCAGTGTTCGTTTAGACGAGGCGTAAAATTCCGCTGCGGAGCATAGGCTGCGGAGCGGAATTTGGTGTCCGCAGCATGCTCTGTCTGTTGCGGAGCAGTGGCGGACTCATGGCGGAATTTCTCCATTGACTTCAATGGAGAGTCAAAATTCCGCAATGAAGTCCGCAGATCTTATGTGTGCTGCGGAGCGTATTGGTTTTACTACCATGACATTTCTTCATTCTGGCTGGACCTATGTATTTCTAGGTCTACAGCCAGACTGAGGAAGTCAATGGGGCTCCCGTAATGACGGGAGCGTTGCTAGGAGACGTCTGTAAATAGTCACTGTCCAGGGTGCTGAAAGAGTTAAGCGATCGGCAGTAACTGTTTCTGCACCCGGGACAGTGACTACCGATCTCAATATACATGTATCTGTAAAAAAATATATAAGTTCATACTTACCGAGAACTCCCTGCGTCTGTCTCCAGTCCGGCCTCCCAGGATGACGTTTCAGTCTAAGTGACGGCTGCAGCCAATCACAGGCCAAGCACAGGCTGCAGCGGTCACATGGACTGGCACGTCATCCAGGGAGGTCGGGCTGGATGCCGAAAGAGGGACGCGTCACCAAGACAACGGCCGGTAAGTATGAAAATCGTTTACTTTCACTAGGGAAAGTGCTGTCCCTTCTCTCTATCCTGCACTGATAGGGAGAAGGGAAGCACTTTTCCCGCAGTCCGCAGCAGCTAGTCCGCATCAATGTACTGCACATTTTGTGCAGATCCGCAGCAGAATCTGCAACGCAGATTCTGTGCGGCATTGATGCGGACAGTTGCGGAGGAAATCCGCCACGTGTGGTCATGCCCTAATGCATATTCTGATGCCCTCTTCTTGTGAGTTAATGTAGCATCTTTAGGCCTTAGTTAGACGATCGTGTAATACGTCCGTGCAACGCATATGATTTTCACGCGCGTCGCACGGACCTATGTTAGTCAATGGGGTCGTTCAGACAGTCCGTGATTTTCACGCAGCGTGTGTCCGCTGCGTAAAACTTACGACATGTCCTATATTTGTGCGTTTTTCGCGCATCACGCACTCATTGAAGTCAATGGGTGCGTGAAAATCACGCGCAGCACAAGGAAGCACTTCCGTGTGACGCGCGTGATTCGCGCAACAGCAGTAAAAAGTATGAATGTAAACAGAAAAGCACCACATGCTTTTCTGTTTCCAAACATAAAAACAGAGTGTCATAGTGATGGCGGCTGCGCGAAAATCACGCAGCCACGTATCATATGCTGCTGACACATGGAGCTGTTATGGACCTTTTGCGTGCACAAAATGCTGTGGTTTTTGTGCGCGCAAACGCACACGCTCGTGTGAATCCGGCCTTAGGCTCAATGCACACGATACGTATTACATGCGGATTTGCGTGCGACATATCCGCAGCGTAATACAATACCAGCATAGTCAATGAGATTCCAGGAAATCTCATGTACATGCTGCAGTATTTTTTGGGACCGAAATTAACCTGTAGTGCATATTTTAAAAAACGCCCGACGGGGCGTTTTTTTATGCCTCGTTTTCCAAAAACGGCACGTAAAAAGACGCCCGCGAAAAAGAAGTGCATGTCACTTCTTGGCACGTTTTTGGAGCCGTTTTTCATTGACTCTAAAGAAAAACAGCTCCAAAAACGGCCGTAAAAAACGCCGCAAAAAATGCGAGTCGCTTAAAAAACTTCTGAAAATCATGAGCTGTTTTCCCTTGGAAACAGCTCCGTATTTTCAGACATTTTTGATTTGGTGTGTGCACATACCCTTAATCTTGCGAATTGTAACTGCCTAGTGTTGTGGAAAATCGCACCAAAACATGCAGCATGAAAACACGTCGAAAAACGCATAAGAATATAAAAACTGCACCGAAAAATGCACTATTGCGAATTTCCTGCATTTTGCGGCGGGTTTTGGTTTATTTTCTACAGCAAAATACGCAACATGTGCATGTAGCCTTTGGCTACATGCACATCTTGCAGAATTTGGTACAAAAAATCCATATGAAAACCGCAGGTACACACAGGTAGTTCTGCAGGTAAAATCAACGCGTAATAGTTTTGTTTTTTTAATGCATTTTTAGGTGCAGTTTTTACATTTTGATGTGGAAATAGGTGCGTTTTTATGCTGTGGATTTTGGTGCGTTTTTTCTAAAACTAGTCAGATACAATTAGCAAGCGGAAACGCAAGATAAATTGACATACCTCAGATTTTAAAATATGCACTGCAGGTCAATTTACATGTAGAAAAACAACTCAACGTATAGATGAGATATCTTGAACTACTTTGCAGGTACTGTATTACGCTGCACGAAAATATGCCAGGCAAATCCGCACGTAATACACATCAGGTGCATTTGGCATTAAAGTTACCAAATATTTTTTGGGAGATTAAGGGCTCATGCACAAGCATTGCCTCTGTTATAAGGCATGTAATGCTACGTGCCATATTCATATGGAATCCATGAGGTGTCTGCAAAAAGTCTAAGGCTCAATGCACACGATGCGTATTATGTGCAGTTTTGCAACGTATATTTGCGTGCAGCAAATCCGTAACTTAATACAGTACCAGCAAAGTAAATGAGATTTTAGGAAATCTCATGTACACGCTGCGTTTTTTTTCTGCACGTAAATTGAACTGCGGTGCGCATATTACAATCCGCAGTATGTCAATATATCTTGCGTTTCCACTTGCGAATTGTATCTGTATAGTTGTGAGGAAAAACACACCAAAACCGCAGCATGAAAACGCACCAAAATGTAAAAAACACATTGAAAAACACACGATTAGGTGCTGTTTTTACCTGCGAATTTCCTGTGGCTTTGATGCGTATTTTCAAAAATACGCAACATGTACATATACAGTAGCCTACGGCTATATTCACACGACAGTGAAAAAAAAAAATGGACATTAAAAACTGATCAACTGTCAGTTTTTCATGGCCCTTTTGCATCAGTGTGTTTACAAATTTTCATCCATTTCCAGTCCGTCTGTCCGTTTTTAATGGCCGTTTCACATCCATTTTGCATCCGTTTTTCATGGCCGTTAAAAAAACTGATGAACTTCATTTGTCAGTCTTTTTTTGTCCCAACCCCCTGAAAACACCCAAAGGAAGGTCACATGTCCACCTAGACACTATTTACAGCCTCCCTGTATATGATACCACGCACCTCCTGTATATGATGCCACACACCTCCCTGTATATGATACCACACGCCTCCCTGTAGATGATGCCACACAGCCTCCCTGTAGATGATGCCACACAGCCTCCATGTAGATGATGCCACACAGCCTCCTTGTAGATGATGCCACACAGCCTCCTTGTAGATGATGCCACACAGCCTCCCTGTAGGTTATGCCACACAGCCTCCCTGTGGATGATGCCTCAAAGCCTCCCTGTATATGATGCCACACGCCTCCCTGTATATGATGCCACACGCCTCCCTGTATATGATGCCACACGCATCCCTGTATATGATGCCATGCAGCCTCCCTGTAGATGATGCCACACAGCCTCCCTGTAGATGATGCCACACAGCCTCCCTGTAGATGATGCCACACAGCCTCCCTGTAGATGATGCCACACAGCCTCCCTGTAGATGATGCCACACAGCCTCCCTGTAGATGATGCCACACAGCCTCCCTGTGGATGATGCCACAAAGCCTCCCTGTATATGATGCCACACGCCTCCCTGTATATGATGCCACACGCCTCCCTGTATATGATGCCACACGCATCCCTGTATATGATGCCACGCAGCCTCCATGTAGATGATGCCACACAGCCTCCCTGTAGATGATGCCACACAGCCTCCCTGTAGATGATGCTACACAGCCTCCCTGTAGATGATGCCACACAGCCTCCCTGTGGATGATGCCACAAAGCCTCCCTGTATATGATGCCACAAAGCCTCCCTGTATATGATGCCACACGCCTCACTGTATATGATGCCACACGCATCCCTGTAGATGATGCCACGCAGCCTCCCTGTAGATGATGCCACACAGCCTCCCTGTAGATGATGCCACACAGCCTTCCTGTAGATGATGCCACACAGCCTCCCTGTAGATGATGCCACACAGCCTCCCTGTAGATGATGCCACACAGCCTCCCTGTAGATGATGCCACGCAGCCTCCCTGTAGATGATGCCACACAGCCTCCGCGTAGATGATGCTACACAGCCTCCCTGTAGATGATGCCACACAGCCTCCCTGTAGATGATGCCACACAGCCCGACATGAATGCCCTACATACTCACCGATGCAGCGCTGTGTTCCTCAGGTATGGTCTCTTGTCTTCACGGGATCTGCGAAGGCGACGTGATGACACTCACCGATGCAGTGCCGTCTTCATGTGTGGTCTGTCGTCTTCACGGTATCCGCGAAGGCGGCGCGATGACGTCATCGTGTCACCTTCGCAGAACCCGTGAAGACTAGCGACCATACCTGAGGAAGACAGCGCTGCATCTGTAAGTATGTCATCGAGCCGCCGATAGCCAGCAAGGAAACAAGTAGTTCCCTTGCCAATCGCCATGTCACAGATCTGTTTTTAATGATTGTTACATGTATTGACAGCCGTTAAAAACTGTTCCATTGACTTCTATGGGGGCCGTCAGGCTGTGAAAACGGGCAAAAATAGGCCATGTCCTATTTTTTGAATACACCCATAGAACATCATTGTTCTGAAAACGGCCGTGTGACGGCCGATTTTCACTGTCGTGTGAATAAGTCCTAAGGCAGTTGTGTGCAGCTACATTCACACGACAGTGAAAACAAATGGCCATTAAAAACTGATCAACTGTCAGTTTTTCCATGTTCATTTTGCATCAGTGCGTCTCCAAATTTCCAGTCCGTCTGTCCGTTTTTAATGGCCGTTTGTCATCCGTATTTCATGGCATGGCACGGCAGTTAAAAAAAGGATGGATTTAATTTGTCAGGGTTTTTTTTGTCCCCATCCGCAGAAAACACCACAGTGCCCATGTAGAGAGTGCCGCAATGTCCCTGTAGATAGTGCCACAGTGCCCACTGTAGATAATACCCACATAGGACCAGCGCCCATCTAGTACCACAGTGCTCACTGTAGATAGTGCCCCGGTGCTCACTGTAGATAGTGCCAGTGCCCACATAGAGAGTGCCCGCTGTAGATAGTGCCAAAGTGAAGTGCCATAGTTCCCACATATAAAGTGCCGGTGCCCACATAGTGCAACTGTGCCAACTATAGATAGTGCCACAGTGCCCACATAGTACCACCGTGCCCACATATAACATGACACAGTGCCCACATATAAAGTGCCGGTGCCCACATAGTGCCACAGTGACAATTGTAGATAGTGCCACAGTGCCCACATATAAAGTGACAAAGTGCCCACAAACAATGTGCCAGAGCCCACATAGTGCCACATTGCCCATGTAGATAGTGCCAGTGACCCCTGTAGATAGTATTACACCTCGTATATAGTGCCACAGTGCCCATGTAGATAGCGCGAGTCCCCCTGTAAATAGCACCACCTCTATGTAGATAGCACCCACACAAACTGTAACTCCCTGTAGGAGCGGAATCCCTCTGGCTGGGGTTTCCGCTCATAGACTGAGCACCTTCCTCTAAGAGCGGAATCCCCTGCCGCCAGCAGCGCTCTGGCCGGGATTCCGCTCCAGGAGTAACCCCTTGACGTCGCTGTCCACATATGGACAAATCAAAGAAAAGAGGCAGCACTCCAAATGTCAAGCTTGACAAAGGCTCCATTGAGCAGGTGAAATGTTGCATCCCTTGCATGTATGGGTGAATAAAAAACATTTTTTGACATCTTCCATTTGGAGTGCTGCCTCTTTTCTTTGATTTGTCTACATTTGAGGGATTCACAAGTCGCATCCCTGGAGGCTGGCAACCAATTGACCCTTGTGAGGTCTAGTTCTGCTGTGCTGCTCTTACCTTCAAGTTTGGACTGTCCATATATGGATAGTGACGTCGGGGGCTTCTCCAGGAGCGGAATCCCGCTCTGGCCGTCGGGGATTCCGTTCCTACGGGGAGCTACAGTGGTGCTTTTTCCAGGAGGGGGTTGCTATCTACAGGCAGGGCGTGCTATCTATTGGGGGGGTTGGTGCTATCTACAGAGGGGTGCTATCTACATGGGGGGTGTTCTATCTGCAGGGTAGGTCAGAGGAAGCCCCTGACGCCACAGTCCATATATGGACAGTGATGTCAAGGGCTTTCCCAAGACAGGAGTCCAGGGCCAGAGACCATGCGTTTCTCTGGACGGGGACTCCATAGTTGAAAGCTCATATCTGGACAGTGTTGTCAGAGGCTTCCACGGGCTCAGCGTTTAAAGTAGCGGGGAGTCCTCGGCCAGGATCAGTTTTTACCGGCCGTTACAAGAATTGATTCCTGAAAAACGGGTGGTAAAAACTGATTTATTGACTTCTATAGGAGCCATCTGGCTGTGAAAACGGCCAAAAATAGAACGTGTCCTATTTTTTGACGGCTGGTATTTACGGGCTATTAAAAAAAACTGGCCGTGTGAATACACCCATAGAACACCATTGTTCTGAAAACGTCAGTTTTTCACTGTCTGGTAAATGTAGTCTTAGGCAAAGTGGAGTTACATAATGAACTGTTGTCCACTTGCTTTATGATAGTGATGTTAACTGAAGAATGTGCGTGACTCTCAGGCTGACATCATGATTTTACATCATGTTTCTAGTGTTATGTTACCACTTTGCTGTCTATTTGTTTATAAATCAATGTGCAAGCAAAAAGGGTCTGGAAGAAATCTATTTGATCTTTGCATCATCAATCTCTATGGCTTCATTGCAATTTTTTTTTTGGTCATGACATTTAACAATTTTCCTTTAGATTTCACAGGCTCTATAAATATTGAATATATTTATGTTTATGCTAGCAAAGATGTCCTTCTATTTAATCAATTATTTGTACTATTGATTCCTGCAATATGTTTTATTATAGCTTATTTTTGTTGCGTTATTTTTAATTAATACATTACAAAGTCATGGTCTTTGGTACTTCTAAGGGCATCACTGTCATAAGGTGCTTCATTACCTCCTGGAATTTATTAATAATCTTTTTTTAGATGGCGCCAAGATATATTGCAGCGCTTTACAACTTGGTAAGAAACAAATAAGTACAATTTTTGTAAGTAATTGAAATAAATGACCAAGCATTGAGACAAAAGGGCTCAGCTGTTCAATGATGATTGTGGTGGTAACAAAGGGAGGGGCTCACTTTGTGCCCCTATACTGAAATGTTCAGATAGTCTAGGGGCCAAAATACTGTATTTGTCCTCTTACACAGCCTGATGTGGGCCGTGTAAACAAGCGCCGATCAACGAGACAGCTCGTTGATCGGTGATCGTTTGCTCCTTTCAAAAGAAGCCATGTATGTGGACGAGCGCTCATTACTACGATCGCTCGTCCCCATACATTTCTATCATGTTGGCAGCACGTCTCTATGTTTACACAAGGAGATATGCTGCTGACAACGACAATATTTTGTGCTGCATAAATGATCCAATCAGCCGATGAATGAGCATTTGCTCGTTCATCGCCTGATCATTGCCCTGGGTCAATTATCGGGAACAAGCGTTCTGTGAACACTCGTTTGCCCAATAATTGGCCCATGTAAAATGGCCTTAAGGCCCTCAGAGCATTCCTGTGAAATTTCCTGTTAGGTCATACTCTAGATATTATATTATGTAATATACTTATGCACTGGCATAATGTACTGGCATATTGACAAATGCTAGTACGGCATATATAAATTCTATAATATATATATACAAATAAATATATATATATATATATATATATATATATATATATATATATATATATATATATATATATATATATATATACCAGTATACAGATAGGTCCAGAATTATTTGGACAATGACACAATCTTCATGATTTCGGCTCTGCATGCCACCACATTGGATTTGAAATGAAACAACTGAGATACAATTGAAGTATAGACTTTCAGGTTTAATTCAAGGGGTTGAACAAAAATATCCTGTAAAACGTTTAGGAATTGTAACCATTTTTCTACACTGCCTCCTCATTTCAGGGGCTCTAAAGTAATTGGACAAGTTAACATTACCATAAATAAAATGCTTTTTTTTAATACTTTGTTGGGAATCCTTTGTAGGCAATGACTGCCTGAAGTCTGGAATCCATGGACATCACCAAACGCTGGTTTCCTCCTTTGTGATGCTTTGCCAGGGCTTTACTGCAGCTGTCTTCAGTTGTTGCTAGATTGCGGGTCTTTCTGCCTTAAGTTTTGTCTTAAGCAAGTGAAATGCATGCTCGATCGAGTTGAGATCTGGTGATTGACTTGGCCATTGCAGAATATTCCACTTCTTTGCCTTAAAAACTCTAGGGTTGCTTTCGCAGTAGGTTTTGGGTCATTGTCCATCTGTATTGTGAAGCTACGTCCAATCAACCTTGCTGCATTTGGTTGAATCTGAGCAGAAAGTATATCCCTGAACACTTCAGAATTCATCCGGCTGCTTCTGTCTTCAGTCAGATCATCAATAAACACTAGTGACCCAGTGCCTTTGGCAGCCATGCATGCCCATGCCATCACACTCCTTCCTCCATGTTTTGCAGAGGATGAGGTGTGCTTTGGATCATGAGCCATTCCAAGCCTTCCCCATACTTTCTTCTTCCCATCATTCTGGTACAGGTTGATCTTAGTTTCATCTGTCCATTGAATGCTGTTCCAGACTTGTGTGTATAGGACATCTTTAGATGTTGTTTGGCAAAGTCTAATCTGGCCTTTCTATTTTTGAGGCTGATTAATGGTTTGCAGTTTGCAGTTGGCAGTTTTCTGGCGCCGAAACTCGCAAAATCATCAAAAGGTGCAAATTGCACAAAAAATGTCACATTGATGGATTTACGCAGCCTACGGCACTTTTTCCAATAGTGGGCGTGGCCTGGCATATTTTTATAATTTACACCAAAAACTTCCATAATTTATAGTGTAATTCTGCGTTACCTTGTAGTTGTCATAAATTTTCCGAACACCCAGAGATGCGCATAATTCAATAAAAATATAATTTGTGTACTACCTATATATGACTAAATTTTATTTTTTTCCCAGGATTTTCAATAACTTGTCCATATAACCAAACCATACAATTTTCAAAAATACACATACAATTTGCCGCGTACTTGGATCTTTAGTCATTAGCAAAAATACTCTGATTTGGTGCATGACCATTATAATAGAACTTGCTTTTATAATGCATTTCAAATGCCTGCCCGCTGTATCTGACTACAAGCTACAGACTACTTGAGGTCTTGGTCACGTTTTTGTAACACTGAATGCTGTAATTGGTAATATTATTATTGTGTGTATATGTATATATTTGGATACAATGTTTTGTGTAGAAATTTCTAGATATTTGGTTATGCTATGTTTTTTCAAAGTAATTATTATAGGATTTGAATATTACATGAACTTTTAAATGATTTATCTCTATGAATAGAATTTAAATTATAGATCCACTTGGGTTTTTTTTTTCTAAATATCATCCATTTGTTCATTTAAATAGATTTCAGAAATCGAGAAATAAAGATCCAAGTAATTATGTAGTAGAATAAGAATGTAAAGATTTTTAAATACGATTTGATTTTCCTTACTAAATTAAAATTGATATATCATTCGGTCATTCAAATATAAAAAGCTAAGTAATTGAACAGCAAATTGAATGTAAGAAGAAGATAGTGATAAAATAATGAAAAACGTTTTAATTTCATGTGTGTTGAAACACAATATACAATATTTTACAACGTTATTTTATAATACCATTTAAAGCAAATTAAATAAACCTCTTAATTTGACTATACCTTTTCCATAGTATATGTTTCTCATTCTGTATGACTGTATAAACAGAAGATACACCGTTCAGCCATAACATTAAAAATGCCTGCCTAATACTGTGTAGGTCCCCCTCGTGCTACCAAAACAGCTCTGACCGGTCAAGCATGGACCTACAAAGCATGCTGCAATGCACTGTGTATCCTGACACATTTCTATTGTAACCAGCATTACCTTTCACAGTGCTTCTGTGGTATCGGACCAGATGGGCTAGCCTTCACTTCCCTGCGCATCAATGAGCCTTGGGCTCCCATGACCCTGATGCTGCATTACCGGTTGTCCACTTCATACTGGGAACACCCCACAAGAATTGCCGTTTTGGAAATGCTCTTACCTAGTTGTCTAGCCATCACAATATGGCCCTTGTCATAATCACTAAGGTCCATTTGCCCATTTTTCCTGTTTTCAACACATCAACTTCAGGAACGGACTGATCGCTTGCTGCCTAATATATCCCACCCTTTTACATGCGCCATTGTAATGAGATAATCAAAGTTATTCACTTCATCTGTCAGTGGTTTTAATGTTATGGCTGAACGCCGTACTGCAGAAATCTCAGGGGCACTATTGGATGTGCGGATACATATTTCTTTGTTTTTGAAAGAACTGATATTGTTTTTTTTTTTTGTTTTTTTTTATCAAGGTACCATTTCATTAATTTACAAATACAGTATAGTTAATGAAGTTGTCTCGTTAAGATCCCATTAGGGCAAATTGATCTCATAGAGAAGGTCCCTCACTAGGAACTTTCCTTGTTTAACCATTGCGGGTGGGGAGTTTGACAGGGGCGGTACACCTGTTAAACCGTAACACAGATGTCCTAAGGCGAGCTCAGGAAGGACAGAAACCTCCTGTGGAGGAGAAGAGCTTTTGCCCTTCGGGAGGTTTCTGTCCTCCCTGAGCTCGCCTTCGAACTTACAAACAAGCTGTACCTCTAGTGGTCCCGGTCTGCCCATTTATTACATGGTTACTTATTCATTTGTCTTCCCCTGGGGATAACAGTTGAATTGTCAAGGATTTCTGGTGCCGGACCAATGATGGTTAGCTGAATGCCTGGCCAGCTTCAATTCAAAAGTGTCCGTCTTCATGAGACGTTACAAATGTTGCACATTGCTATCAAAAGGACAGATTTTTTAAGCACTTTTTTTTCAAGTTGTAGTGCATTGGCATTTTAAAAGTTCAATTCAACACCTTTGTCAAGAAATATATCAATCTATTATTGTTTTGCAAAACTAAGGTTATTCTGTGCATCTGATTGCCAACAAACTAAAGATTTCATACAAAGATGTCCACAACTGTCTAATGTACAGTAGAGTTTAAACTGGATATCACCAGAATAGAAAAAATAAAAGGTCCAGATGCAAAATAATATTGCAACCTGTAGTTTCAGCAACAAATTCCTTAGGGCCTGTTCACATCAGCGTCGGGCTTCTGGTCATCGGTTCCGTTCGACCCTTCCAACCATACCTTCTGTTTGCATTACTATTGATTTCAATGGTAATGCCTCTGTTGCAGTTAGTTTCCGTTTGTTTCCGTTTCGTAAAGTTTAAATTTTGTCTGCAGAAACAATAGTGTAGTCGACTACGCTATTGTCTCCGCAAAAAAACCTGAAACTTTACGGAACAGAAACAAACATTAGCGGGGTGCCGATGGTTGTCTTGGCAGCCTGGGGATCTAATTAAATACCCCAGGTCTGCCATCACTGTGCTCCTATTAAGGAGTTAAGGAGTTGCAATATAGTTAAAGAAAGTTTTTTTCCTCCTAAAACCTGTGTAAAAATAAAAATTAACATAACTGGTATTGCCGCTTCCGTGCAAGTCAGAACTATTACAATGTAACATTATTTAACCTGCACGGTGAACGCAGTATAAACAAAATAACGAATTTAAAAAGAATCACTATTTTTCTGTCAACTCATCTCCCACAAAAAAATAGAATAAAAAGTTATCAAAAAGTCTCATGTACCAATAAAAACTACAGCTCACCCCACAAAAAACAAGCCCTCATACCGCTCAATCGACAGAAAAATAGAAAAGTTATGGTTCTCAGAATATGCAAGACAAAACAAATGTTAACTTTTAAGAATTTGTACTTAAGTAGTAAAAAATAAAATTAAAAAAAAGGCATCACCGTAATCAAATTGACCAGCAGAATAACGTTAACATATTGTTTTTATCGCATGGCGAACGCCGTAAAAACAAAACCCAAAAATCAATGAAGGAATCACAGGTTTTTTTCCCATACCACCCAACAAATATTTTTTTTCCAGTTTCCTAGTACATTGTATCGTACAATAAATAGTGCGAGGAAAAACTATAACTTGTCTAGCAGAAAACCAGCCCTCATACTGCTATATCGATGGAAAATAAAAAAGTTAGGGGAGGAAAAAGCAAAAATGAAAAACCGAAAAATGGCTGCAAAGGAAAGGAGTTAATTTATCTAGCAGCTGTAACATTATACTACTTTTGTGGCATAGAACTTATTGGTCCACATTTATTAATCAGTTTATGCAAGTTTATGGCGTAAACTGTGCCTTAAAAAGTTGCAAATCTTAGCACACACTATATTTACGCAGAAATTTTGACCTTTTTCTTGGCACTTGCCATATTTGAAAAGCGCCTCTAAAAGTAGACATAGTAGTCAGGGAGTGGTTGTAGTCTCAACGTTTTTGACGCATTTATTAAGAAGAAGACCAGAAAAGGAAGCCGATTTTAGTGCTTTCATTTTCTGCCTTTTTATCTTTTCTCTTAGACTGGCATTAGAAATGCCAGTCTTAGTAAATGTTGGCTATTATGTTTTCAACAATACTTGATTGAAAATTAATAATACAAGTTTAATTTCTGCAAAATAAATAAAAGCAAACAATAAGGGCCACAAAGCATCAGTTTTAAAAAGGAACTACATCTGTATGATGGACGCAAATTACTACACAGCAAATGATGATATTTTGATGTACCATTGTATGCTTCAGGCAAAAATAGAATGTCTGATTTGTAAAACCACACAGAGATATTGAAGGAACGTGGCAGAAAAATATCCAGATATTATAAAGGTCATAGGAAAACGGAAACAAATCAATCTGGGGCAGCTAAAGCTTTCATGTGCTATGTTATACTCAAAGAAATTATTGCCACATCTTTTGAACAGTTAGTCATCGACAGAATTCATAAAACTTTACACATTACCCCTGAGACAAGGATAATGAAACTCCAAGACCTACAAATCATAGCCAATCTCTAGAGTACATTCAGTCATACCTTGCTCATAACATCAGTGCATTTTCTAGAGATATTCAATGATGAACTTTGTGATATTGTGCCCTGTACAATTCTGAGTATCGGGGGAGGATTAACAATTTGGGCACATCCGTTTGGTCAAATACAGAACTCGTTAAAATTTAAGTAGGCCTGCAAAGAAAAAAACCATAATGTAAGTGATAAGTCCTCCTCATATATATTTTATTAACCCAAATAAAACGTATCATGGCTATAGTGGTTGGTAACAGGCCCATGAACATTTATGCCTGGGGCATCCAGATAACCACCCGTCGGTCCATGTTGTATATAAAATATACATATATTTTTGTTTTCTGTATTTTTTTTTCATTCCACTGTTATGATCTTACAACAGTGTGTCTTATCTAATAAAGCAGAGTAAGTCAAAGACAGAACTATGTTTAGAAGAACCTTTATAAGCTAACTTGCCTGAATGATATGAAGTATTAATACCTTAAAGTAGTTGTCCAGTCATAAGAAATTGATGGCCTATCCTCAGAATAATGATTGAATTGGAAGAAAAAGGTATGGATATATAGGAGAGCGCTACTAGTAAGTAAACAGTTAACAATGGTAAATTCCTTGATTTATTAAATAACTTGATTTATTTAATAAATCAAGGAATTTACCATTGTTAACCGTTTACTTACTAGTAGCGCTCTCCTGTATATCCATACCTTTTTCTTCCAATTCAATCATTACATTGCGGTACTACGTTTCACGTTACCGGCATCTGGATTGGGGACCAGCAGCTGTTTGTTAAAATCCTTACATGATTACATCAGTGTTGTACCTGACTTGTACAACCTGTAAAGGTGAGCGCTATCACCTTTCCTTTATAATTGTTCTACCTTATCCATCAGGTTTATCTTGCACCATGTGGCGCTGTGTATTATTTTTTTTCCCTTAGGTTTTACTATTCTCAGAATAGACCATCAACATCTGATTGGTGGGGGCCTGACTCCCGGCACCCCCCCCCCCCGCTGATCTGCTGTTTTGAAGGGGTCGCGGCGCTCGCTTGAGCACTGCATCCCCTTTATTACTGTCACTGCTTGTACTGTAAGTCGCCGACACACTTGTAGTGGTGGTTCACTGTATTACAGCCTTTCTCCATTAATTTCAATTGGAGAAGGCTGTAATACTGTGAACCGTCACTACAAGTGTTTTCGTCGATTTACAGTACGAGCAGACAAGGAATGAAGAGGCCGCTGATCGGTGTGGGTCCTGGGAGCCGAACCTCCACCAATCATAAAAAATTGATGGCCTATCCTCTGATAGGCAATCAATATCTGACTAGACACCTGTAACGTCTGTGGTCGCTGACCACAAACTCCTTCCATTTGGTCGACGCCCTTCTCTCCAGAGATGTCTGAATATGCGGCTGTCCTGTTCCATAGTGACCACCAGGGTGCGCATGAGAGCTCAGTCAGCCTTGGAGCGCACACTGGTGTGAGATTGAGCTGATTGCTTCCAGAGCACCCTGAACTATAAGAAGGGCTCTGCCCCTTACTATCTTGCCTAAGCCTTGTTGTCGTTATCCTAGTATGTCTATGCAAATGATCTACTAAAGGTTTTCCAGTTCCCAGTGTTTCCCGTTCCTGCTACCTGTAACCTGTATTCCGCGCTATCCCAGTCAAGTGCCGTTTTGAGCTGAAGTTGTGCTGTGCTGTGTTCCACGCCTGGCGCCTGCCTGCTGCCTAGTCTCAGTCGAGCCTGTCTTGCTACTGTCTGTGCTACCACAGGTACACTATACGAATTAAAGACTGTGACCTGTGTACTGTTGGCCAGCTTCCATACCGTCAATGTGGTACGGCCCAGTGGGTCCACATACCAAATGTGACAACACCCCTTTAATTCAAAGATAGGCATCCTATGACCGAAATTTCAGGCTAAAGTCTTATAGTGATTCTATTAAACACTGATTAATCTACATTATGTCCCATCCCCTAGAGCAGGTCCCAAAATAAATGCTGGCCATATATTAGTGGTTTTGGACAGTGGACCAGTCATTCATAGTTGATTGGGTTAAATTGTTATTATGGATGATTTTGCCATTCATTACGTAGGTCATTTCATAGGTCTGTGAAAAGGAGGGGAAAAAAATATTGATAGTATGTTCCTACGCAGTCTGACAATACACCAACAAGGTCTAAAATTTGCAGGACTGATTTGACAGTGTCATAGTATGTAGGGACACAACTCATTAACAAGGGGATTGGTTACACATACTTGGGAATTTATTCATACATTTCCAGGAGGAATAATAAGGAATGGTACAATGCAGAGTTTTGAGAAAATATGCTCCAGAACTGTTATTTACTAAGGCAGATATGTCAGAAGAGCTGACAAATCTACTTTAATAGGTAGACATCTTAAGTAATACAGTCTGGTATAAGAAAAAGAATATAAACTATTAGTGATCTAATTATGAATTCAAATGTTACAGTTCAAAATACGATTTGAAATTATTGCTATTTCATGTTCTCTTGCAAGGAAATATGTGAATGACAAATGCCTTCTTGCCATTGCTGAACACTATAATAATTCTGCCAGCTCATCATATAGTAAGTGGAGTAATTCCAAATATTAATTACTGGAGATATGACATTTTCTAAAATTATTCCCCACATTCTGGGAAATGTCTTCAATTATCCCATTAAAATGCAGATATGATATTAATGACTATATATTACGGCCTTATATACATACAGTTAGGTCCAGAATTATTTGGACAGTGACACAATCTTCATGATTTGGGCTCCGCGTGCCACCACATTGTATTTGAAATGAAACAACTGAGATGCAATTGAAGTGTAGACTTTCAGGTTTAATTCAAGGGGTTGAACAACAATATCCTGTGAAACGTTTAGGAATTGCAACCATTTTTCTACACAGCCTCAGGAACAATTGGACAAATTAACATTACCATAAATAAAATGTTTTTTTTTTTAATACTTTGTAGAGAATACTTTGCAGGCAATGACTGCCTGAAGTCTGGAACCCATGGACATCACCAAACGCTGGGTTTCCTCCTTTGTGATGCTTTGCCAGGACTTTACTGCAGCTGTCTTCAGTTGTTGCTTGTTTGTCGGTCTTCCTGCCTGAAGTTTTGTCATAAGCAAGTCAAATGCATGCTCGATCAGGTTGAGATCTGGTGATTGACCTGGCCATTGCTGAATATTCCACTTCTTTGCTTTAAAAACTCCTGGGTTGCTTTCGCAGTATATTTTGTGTCATTGTCCATCTGTACTGTGAAGCGACATCCAATCAACCTCGCTGCATTTGGTTGAATCTGAACAGAATTTATATCCCCGAACACTTCAGAATTCATCCGGCTGCTTCTATATTCAGTCACATCATCAATAAACACGAGTGACCCCGTGCCTTTGGCAGCCATGCATGCACCATCCACCATGTTTTACAGAGGATGTGGTGTTATTTGGATCATGAGCCATTCCAAGCCTTCTCCATACTTTCTTCCATCCATCATTCTGGTACAGGTTGATCATAGTTTCATCTGTCCAAAGAATGCTGTTCCAGAACTGGGCTGGCTTCTTTAGATTTTCTATTTTTGAGGCTGATTAATGGTTTGCACCTTGTGGTGAATTTGCGCTCATGAAGTCTTCTCTTTATGGTAGACTGAGATACTGATACACCTATTTCCAGGAGAGTGTTCTTCACTTGGGTAGATGTTGTGAAGGGGTTTTTCTTCACCATGGAAATAATTCTGCGATCATCCACCACTGTTGTCTTTCGTGGACGTCCAGGGCTTTTGGAGTTCACGAGATCACCAGTGCGCTCTTTTTTTCAAGAATGTACCAAACTTTTGATTTGGCCACGCCTAACATTTGTGCTCTCTCTCTCTGATGGATTTCTTAAAATTTTTTAGCCTAACAATGGTCTGTTTCACTTTCATTGAGAGCTCCTTTGACCTCATGTTGTGGGCTCACAGCAACAGCTTCCAAATGCAAATGCCACACCTGGAAACAAATCCAGACCTTTTACCTGCATAATTGATCATGGATTAATGAGGGAATAGCTCATGCAGTCTATTAAAAAGCTTTTAAGATAATTGTCAAATTACCTTTGGTCCATTGAAAAAGAGGCAGCTACATATTAAAGAGCTGTAATTCCTAAATCCTTCCTCAAGTTAGGATGTGAATACCCTCAAATGAAAGCTGAGAGTCTGCAATTTAAGCCTATATTGATTATATAACTGGGTTTTCAATATGTTTTGGTAAACAGCTAAAATGCCAAAACTTGTCACTGTCCAAATAATTCTGTACCTAACTGTGTGTGTATATATATATATATATATATATATATATGCTAGACATATGTGTAAGATTACATCTCTTACACAAAATATAGCTCTGGAGACATAAATCCTAATACTTTTTTTCACTTTACCATTGCAAGATGAATTCATGTTTGCAATTCTAGACTATTATGTTGGCATGTGAGTTAGTTTGACAACTCTAAGGAGAGTTGGATATCCTGGGATTTTTCTTCTTGTATTTAAAGAAAGAGCCCCCCTAAAAAAAAGTCTGTACCAAGAATGCTAGGCATAAGGAATAGCTAATATAAGTGGCACTTGACAGTAAAGCTAGTTTAACCTTGTTTAGTTAAAGGACATACATGGTGTACGTGTAATGGTGGGGTGGGGAGAATTCCCACCTTCAAAGAGGATTTTCTTTGTATCTTTGGTCTTTAATGTATATAATTTGGTATAGTATATTATTCTTTTTTTTTTAGGTGCACTGTGCTTTAACATGTACTGCTGCTGCCTGTTATGTTGTCTTGTTCTTCTAGGTGGCATACTGAAGAAGGAGAGGCTTGTCTGGCCTGTTGCACTTATGTCACCAGTCCGGCCTGTGAATATGTTTTATTCTGCTGTTTAACATGTTTGCACTGTAATGTTAAGGCTATTTCTTGTACAGATGGTATGACGGTTGGCTCGCTCAACACCTAAAACTGATCGCACCGGGATGTATGGCCGGATACCACTTTGGGTGCATTTTCAGCGCCATAACAAGGTGATGATGTGCATAATAAAGTGGTCTTGCAGTCTATCGTTATTCAGGATTTGGGTGGAACATTTGAAGTGAACCTGGGCTTTGCTTGTGACGAGAGTTGGAGAGCTGCTGTGGTTTGTGGAGAGTTAGAGAGCTATGACAAACTGCTATGAGAGTACTGTCGTTGGGCCAAGACTGAGCCATGGAAGCAGTGGTGGTAGCATGCAGGAGCCTTCCTATGGGGATAACCAAAGAGCAGTCAGCCATTTACGGTCTTCTAGGCTTGAATTGCTGGACCAAACGAATACTTCCTTGGCTGTGTGTACCATTGGCACACGTCATATGTCGAATAAAATTTATTTTTGCCGCTATTTGCCTACGTCATACCATCTTTGTTGTGACAAACCTGGACTGGGTCCCTACACTACCACCTCGTGGGTGCCCATACCTTACACCAGCATCCTGGCCAGCCTCACTCTTCAGCTACACAATATATAAAGGAACACACCATTCTTAGGATATGTGCACATGTAAACGTCCCGAAAAACGGCTGTAAAATCGGAAGCAGAACGCATACTAACATCTGCCCATTGATTTCAATGGGAAATACGGCGTTCTGTTCTGTTTTTTACACGGCTATTTTTCAAAACGCCCGTGAAAGAGAAGTGCATGTCACTTCTTGAGCTGTTTTTGAAACCATTTTTCATTGACTCTATAGAAAAACAGCTCCAAAAATGGCCATAAAAAACGCAGTGAAAAATGTGAGTTGCTAAAAAAAAGTCTGAAAAACAGGAGCGGTTTTCCCTTGAAAACAGCTCCGTATTTTCAGACGGTTTTTATTTTGTGTGTGCACATACCCTTAGAGGAATTTAATGTGTTTTGCCCTGTCAGAGGCAGGGCTTAAAGGGTTATTCCCATCTCAGACATGTATGGCACATCCACAGAATATGCCATAAATGTCTGATAGATGCAGGTCCGAACTCTAAGCCCCGCACCTATATCGAGAACAGGCAGGGACTATGTGGAGAGGCCACTCTCCCCATTCTGTTCTATGGGAGTAACGGAAACAGATAAACAGCTCTTGCTGCAAATCATGTGGCTATGCTATAAAAGTCTGAGATGGGAATAACCCGTTAATAAGAACCAGTAAATAGCATAATACAATCCACTACATAGGTATTTAAATGTACTGTACCAGCGATCAAATGAGTGCTTGTTTAAGTCCCCTAAAATAAAAAGCAAAGCACAGATAAAAAAAGATAAAAGTAAAAAACTCTTCCCATTTTAAAATTAAGTAAACAAAATTAGTAACTCCAAAGTCGTAAAAGTCCCAACTATTAAAATATCACATTATTTAGCCCACTGGCTGAATGCCGTATGAATAAAAAATTCACAATGTCAGAAATGCTGTTTTTTTGGTCACCTCGCTTTCCAAAAAAATTGTATAAAACGTGATCAAAAAGTTGTATATACCCCAAAATGGTACCAATAAAAACTAAAGCTTGACCCACAACAAAAATCCTTCACATCGCTCAATCAATGGAAAAATAAAAAAGTTATGGCTCTCAAAATATGGTGACATAAAAAATTTTTTTGAACAAATATTTTTTTTTTTATAAAAGTGGTAAAACATAAAAAAATCTATATTTTTATTAATCATATGAACCCTTAGAATAAAGTGAACATATAATTTTTATATGCTCATAGACGCCAAAAATTTTTTTAAAAAATAAACAACATAGAATATGACGACACCAATTTTTTTTTAGCAAATTGTTTTTCTTTCGAAAAGTAGTACTTCATAATTTTTCTTTATAAATTTGGTATTGCCATAATTATATTAACCAACAGAATATAGATAACATGTCATTTTTACCGCACGGTAAATCAATGAAACCCAAAAAAGAATGGAGGCATTACTGTTTTTTTTCCAAATCCACCAGGCAAAGAATTTTCTTGCAGTTTCCCAGTTCATTATATAGTAATTTAAATAATGATAATAAAAGCTACTACTCGTCCCATGAAAACAAGCTCTTATATGGCTATGTTGACAGAAAATTAAAAAACTTAATGGCTTTATAAAGGCGAGGAGGAAAAAAAAGAAAATTAAAAAAATTAAAATGGCTGCAGCGCCATGGGATTAAGTGCTCATGAAACGTGAATCCTACTAGATCCATACACTATAATCCCTCATTACTAAAGGACTTAGGCCCCATGCACACGGCCGTACCCGTAATTACAGCCAACGGACAGTCACCCGCATTTGCTGGGCCGTGCTCCCATTATAAAGTATGGGTGGACGGTCCATAAAATCAAAAAATAGGACATGTCCTATTTTTTGCTGAGCCTTTCTATGGCCCGGTCACCTCCCGGTAAAAATACGGGAAGGTGTCCGTGGGCAATAGAAATGAATTGGTCTGTACTTTAATCTGCAATTACGTTCTGTAATTTGTGGATCAAAATTGCGGTCGTGTGCATGGGGCCTGAATGGTGAATTTGATTTGGTTATATGAAATATTTTTGGGGAATTTTTAGGATTTTTTTTTTAGCATTTGGAAATAATATCTCCTACATAAATTAAGCCACATGGCTAGTTGATCAAATAGACAACATTGTTTGAGTCGCAGGTAAAATATTCAATATAAAAAATATTAATAAAGTATCCTCTCAAGTAGGTAGCATTAGTATAGAAATTGCAATAATAAGAGATGATATGGGTAAAATTAAAGAAAGATATACTGAAGTGGAAAATAGAGTGAGTTCACTTGAAGATGAAGTTACCCAATTGAAAAAGGAGATGAAGGGGTTAGTGGAAGGAAATAGTACACTAAAAAATAAAATGGTTGACATAGAAGATCGCTCCAGAAGGAGTAACATCAGATTATTGGGTTTTCCAGAAGGGGAAGAAAGGGAAGGTTTTGAAACTTTTGTCCAAAATTGGATCAAAAACAAAATAGGAATTGAAAATCTGTCTCCTTTGTTTGGCATAGAGAAAGCTCATAGAGTACCAGCAAGAGTGCCTATCCCTGGTTCTAGACCTAGAGCTATAATAGCCAAGGTTCTAAATTCCCGGGATAGAGATAATATATTGAGAAAGTCAAGGGAGTTACAAAATCTATCCCATAACAATTCAAAAATAGCAATCTATCCTGACTACTCATATGACACTCAATTAAAGAGACAAGCTTTTGGTCCAGTCAAGAAAAAACTCAGAGAGGCAGGGATTAAATATTCTTTAATGTATCCAGCAAAATTGAGAACAGAATATCAGGGTAAGGTTAATTTTCATTCGTCACAGGAAGAGACATTTAAGTGGTTAGCAAGTTTGAAATCATTATGAATTAATTAATGGTGTATTAGGGGAACATGCGTTGGTTGAGAGACTTGTTAAAAATATGACAACTCAACAGAAGGGAAGGGAAGAGGGGTGGGGCAAGACCGGTCTGGTATCGGAATACATTAAGAATTTTTTACGAATATGTTATATAAAATTTCTAATATTTGTCACTTTTCATTCTGTTAAAACGCACGGATGAACACTAAAATTGTGGTATGGAATATTAGGGGTATGGGGGAAAAATTAAAACGTTTTACTATTAAGAATTATATAAAAAAACAGTTTCCATCAATTACATGTTTGTTAGAAACACATTTGACACAAGAAACAATCCCAAGATCGGGTAATAGGTGGTGGTCACAACAGTTTCATTCTATACACTCCTCCTATTCCAGGGGAGTGAGTGTTCTTATTCACTCGGGAGTGCAATGTGAAATACTTGATAAAAATATAGACAATGAAGGTAGATTCATTTTTATTCACTGTAGATTAAAGGAATTAATTTGTATTTTAGCTTTTGTATACATTCCACCTCCGTTTTCATCCGTGGTGTTCAGGAAATTATGTAATTATATTATTAGTAGAAGCGATTGTCCTGTAATGGTTTTGGGGGATATGAATTGTGTTATGGACGAGGTAATGGATAGGGTTAGCTCTAAGGGAGGAAATAAGAGCCCAATTAAAACATCATTGGCGTGGATAAGTGAAGAAATGGGTCTAGTAGATATATGGAGACTGAAAAACCCTAAAAAGAAAATGTACTCTTGTTATAGTGGTTCACACCATACCATGTCACGTATTGACTTGGTATTGTGTAGTGAATCACTTGTTACAACTATTGGGAAAATAAAATATGACAACAAAAGCATTTCGGATCATACGCCACTTATTGTGGACATAAAAATAAATGAAAAAAAGGAATTCATTAAGCCTATAAAAATAAATCCACATTGGTTCTCATTATTACAAGACCCTGAAAATATCAAAGTTGAAATTCATAATATTTTGTCACTAAATTGGGAGACTGCCCCAGACTTAATTGTTTGGGAAACATTAAAAGCCTGTATAAGGGGTATCCTTTTTGAAAGAATAACAAGATTAAAAAGAGAATATAATAAGATTGAGCAGGAAAAAGAACGAAGTGTAAATTTGTTGGAGGCAAATTACTTTGAAACCCCTACGGAAGATAGTTTAAAGTTGTGGCTTCAGGCCCAAGAGGAATATAAGGCCTGGTTAATCGAGAAAGCACAAAATAAATTATTTTTTCTGGGGCAGAAACATTTCTGTGAATCAGGAACACCAAATAAACTGTTAATGAGTATTATTAAAAATCAAAGTCAGAAGAATAATATTTTGGCAATTCTTGATAAAAGAGGGAATATGATTAAGCAAGATTATGAAATTAGATCAGAATTCTTGAATTATTATTCAGAATTGTATGGCTTCGGAAAAAAGTATAATGAAGAACAATTGGAGCTCTTTCTAGATTCAATGTCTTTCTCCCCCTTGTCTGATATTCAGAAAGATGAGTTGGATCGACCAATCTCCCTGGAAGAATTAAGAAATGCATTGACTAGTGTTAAAGGAAATACAGCTCCAGGTTTGGATGGTTTCCCATTTTAACTGTATAGAACATTTGGGGAAGAACTATTACCAGCCCTGTTAAAAACATTGAGTTCGGCAGTGGTAGAGGGCAAATTGCCAAGCTCAATGGTAGAAGCTAATATAGCTTTGATATTGAAACCAGGTAAATGCCCGGAAAGGATGGAATCTTACAGACCTATTTCCCTGTTGAACACGGATGCTAAACTTTTCGCCAAAATGTTGGCGGGAAGGTTGGCTAAAGTAATCTCTACTGTAGTACATAGTGATCAGCAGGGATTTATTTCTGGTAGAACGGTCAACCAGTGTGTTCGTCGGGTATTTGGGAACATTCAAGTTACGCCAGGTGAGGCCCCCCGCTCCATTCTGTCTCTTGATGCAGTTAAAGCATTTGACAGAGTGGAGTGGGGCTATTTATGGACAGTCATGAGAAAGCAAGGTTTTGGAGAATCTTTTATAGGAATGGTTAAATTATTATATAATGGTCCTAGAGCAAACATTAACATAAATGGTGAGAACTCAGAATTTTTCAATTTAAGTAGGGGTACAAGACAGGGTTGTCCTCTTTCTCCCCTACTCTTTGCATTGGCAATGGAACCTCTCGCCTGTTTGATCAGAGAGGATGGAAATATTGTGGGTTTTGGAGCTAGGGGGGAAGAGGATAAAATTATCTTATATGCTGACGACCTTTTATTTTTTTTGACGAACCCGGAAGAAAAATTGGATTATGTTATATCTATTATTCAAAGATTTGGATTCTATTCTGGTCTAAAGATCAATTGGGAAAAATCCATATTAATGCCACTAGATAAAAGCGATTTAGTACTACAAACAAAAATTCGAATCATATATCCAGGAGAAAGCTTTAGATATTTGGGTATAGAAATTTCAGATAATATAAAAGAATTTTTGGATTATAATTTGCTCCCCCTTATAAACGAAATGGAAAAAAAAATAAGAATATGGAACGAATTGCCAATATCAAAAGCCGATAAAATTGTCTTGATTAAAACAGTTCTAATCCCCAAACTTTTATGTGTTTTTGGGGTTACCCCGGTGTGGATACAAGATAAATATTTTAAGAAAATCATAACTATCTTTAATAACCTGATTTGGGGAAGGAAGAGAGTTCGGATTAAGCTAGACTACTTATGTCCTTCAAGAGAACGAGGAGGACTAGCATTTCCAGATATTCGAGTATATTACTTAGCAGCACAATTACAATACATACAAGAATGGGATAAGGCCGAGTTCTTACAATGGTTGATCACTAACATTAAAGGCCGTTTTTCAGATATTTATGAGGTGTTAGAATCTGGTCAATTAAAATCTGGTGTTATGGAAAACGTGTTGACAGCACAACTCCTGCATGAATGCTGGAATAATTTAAGAAATATGACTGGTCGAAATGGTTTTTTATCCTTTTCCCCATTATGGCACAATCTTAATATAGAAGAATGTAAGGCTATCCCAGAGTTACCATTGTTAAAGCTTAGAGGGATTAGATATGTATTAGATATAATGGAAGAAGGAAAAATCAAAACATGGGAAAAATTATCAGTTGATTTTGACTTGACGGAGAAGGAAAGATTCTCCTATATCCAATTAAAGCACGCATTTGATAAATTTAAAGATGGCAATCCTCTCAATAAAGACCATATGGATGACTTTTACAAAAAACTGAGAAAATACAAATGTGAAAAAAAAACCTCTCTCCAGGTTGTATAAATCCCTGATGGAAATAAAGTCAAGGAAAATAAAATTTAATTGTGTTATTAAATGGGAGAAGGAATTGAATAACGATTGTGTTCTTGATTGGAACATAATATTTCAAAATATTTCTAAAGTATCGATAAGCATGAACCATCAGCTTATTCAGTTCAATTTGATACATAGGCTTTACTATACACCAGTCCTTTTGAGTAAGTTCTCGATTAATAAAGCTTCTAACTGCCCCAGATGTGGTGCAGCGGAAGCAAACTACTTGCACATGTTATGGAATTGTATTAAGATTGCTGATTACTGGGATAGAATTCTTAAAAACATTTTGGAAAAAATAGATCCGGATATGGTGTTTCAACCTCAACTGGTGTTGCTGGGTGATGATTCCAAATTAAAAATTTCTAAGGAAAAAAAATGTGGATTAATAAAACTATTATTTATTGCAAAATTACTAATAGTTAGAAAGTGGATATCTAGCTCCCCACCGGAGTTTAATGCTTGGGTAAATAATGTAAAAATTATAATGAAATATGAGAAAATCTATAATCAAGGCAAACACTGCAAAACCTATTGGGGGGAGTGGTAAGAATTTTTGTTCTTTTTGTTTTACCAAGATCGGTCTTGAGAGGGTGGGGGGTGGGAGTAGGGGGAAAATTTAAAAATGTGCATAATTGTATTTTCTTTATTCCTTACTTGTATGTAATTTTATATTGTATTGAATAAAAAAAAATAAAAAAAATAAAAATATATATTCTTTCTAAATTGTGGTGGGTTATTTTATCCGTCTTTACTTTATTTTCTTTCTTTTCAGCTGGATCAATGCTGAAAATAGAATAGATGTATTACATAGATCTGCCTTCCATCCCCTAATTCTAATTTACTGTACCAGTTGCATTAAAACCACTTACCTACCTACTGTACAATGGTGTAAGGACCTCGTTTTGCTTGCCCACACCTGTACTACCTGTGTACAATTGTTTCACTTTTAAAGATTTATCCTTATATCTTCTAGTTACTTAGTCCATTCTCCATTTGCTAGCAAGGGCCTGTTCACATCAGCGTTCGGTTTCCGTTGATGGGTTCTGTCAGACCTTTCCGTCGGAGAAACCCATCAACGGAAAGACAAAGTTTGTCTACGTTCCGTAAGGTTTAAGTTTTTTTTGGCATAAACAATAGTGAAGTTGACTGCGCTATTGATTCCGTCAAAAAAAAACGGAAACCTTACATAACGGAGACAAATGGAAACCATTAGCAACAGAAGCATTACTATTGAAATCAATGGTAATGCAAATAGAATCTATGTTTTCCCTTTGCTTTTCTGTTGATGGGTTCCTCCGAAAGGTCTGTCGGAACCCATCAACGGAAACCGACTGCTGATGTGAACACACCCTAAGACGTGTTACTTGATGTAATACAAGTCTCAAGTCTTATTTCATCCTTAGCACTGTTTAAGTTAAGCACTGGTATATTTTAATTGTGCTATATATTATGAACTGCACTGGGATAAAGAATTCAAATAAAACTCTGTTTAATGCATTACATATTTTTAAGAAGCATGGAGCTTGCTGATTTTAAATGCTTAAGATATTATCCTATTAGTTATTAATGTGTTCTTCAGGATCTTGGTAGCTGGATATTTCTTGGCATTACACAATTGTAACTTTTTATTTAATCGTGAACTGTGTAGTGAATCTTTATTCCCAAAATACTCTGACATTTTTAAAGAAAGGTGTGCTTTGAAATGTTTCGATCAAGTAACTATATCCAGAGGAACTAATTAAACCCTATAGAGAGACAGATATTGATTAATGTGATCACAATTTTGACGCATGTTGCAATTGCTCATAAGGTTAGTTCAGACTGGTGTACTCTCTACCAAAAGCTAGTACTCAAGGGTTGAAGCTTTACACATCACTGTCACAAACAAACAATATCAAATCAATAATGATACAGCTTAAAGTTTATAGACAAGACAAAAAACCTGAAACCAAAAAATCTAAAAACTTGAATCGCCTTTAAATATACAATGACTTACAATACATATATATATATATATATATATATATATATATATATATATTTATTTATTTATTTGTTTCATAGATATATATCATATATGTATATATACTGTGTATGTATATATATATATATATATATATATATATATATATATATATTTGCAAATATATAGATTTTTGGAACAAAAACAATACATATTTATTGCTTTTATATTGCATTTACGTACATCTATGATTATGCAAAGTATAATATACGATACACAGTATAGATTGTTTAGCCCCTTAATGACCAGCCTATTTTAGATCTTCATGACCAAGCCATATTTTACGTTTTTCCATCGTCTCATTCAAAGAGCTATAACTTTTTTATTTTTAGGTCGAAATAGCTATATAAGGTCTTGTTTTTTGCGGGACAAGTTGTAATTTTTAATAGCACCATTTTGGGGTACATGGAATTTATTGATTATCTTTTCTGAACTTTTTTTTGGGGGGAATAGAAAAAAAACAGCAATTTTGCCACACTTTTTTGCGTCCTAAATTTACGCCATTTATCGTGTGGTATAAATAACACAATAACTTTATTCAGTGGGTTGTTGCGGTTGCAACGATACCAAATTTATATAGCTTTGTATGTTTTACTACTTTTACCCAGTAAAAACATTTTTTTTTCAAAATTATTTGTTTTTGTATCTCCATATTTGAAAAGCCATAACATTTTTACTTTTTCGCCAATGCAGTTATATGAGGGCTTTTCTTTTGCAAGACGACTTGTAGATTTTATTGGAACCATTTTGGAGTAGATGCGATTTTTTAATCACTTTTTTTCAATTTTTTTTTTAAGGCAGGACTTAAAGAAAACAGCAATTTTTGCATTGTTTTTTATTTTATTTTTTACGACGTTCACCGTGCGGGTTAAATTATGTAATAGTTTTATAGTCTGGGTCGTTACGGACGCGGCAATACCAAATATGTGTAAATGTGAGTTTGTCATTTTTTTTCAACTTTTTTTTACTTTTCTACTAGTCCCACTAGGGGACTCCACTATGTGATCCTCCGATCGCATTTATAATACACTGCAATATTGCAGTGCCACTGGTCACTGGTGTAAAACGGACAGGCATCTGCTAGGCCATGCCTCTGGCATGACTTAGCAGGCTTCCACTACAGGCAGACCTGGGGGCATTTATTAGACCCCCGGCTGCCATAGAAGACACAACACCCGGCAATCTTATTGCCGGGTGCCGATGCGATGAGAGAGGGAGCTCCCTCCCTCTCCCCAAAAGCACTCAGATGCGGCGCTCGCTATTGAGCGCTGCATCTGAGGGGTTAAACGGGTGAGATCGATACTGATATCAGTCTCACCCGTTAGAGCATCGATGCCCCTAGCCCTCAGCTACCTCTGAGAGCAGGGAGATTTAACGGCTCTCTGCTGTGTTTATTTATTCCGATGCAGTGCCGTAAAAAGGCTATTGCATCGGAATAAAGCCCGTTAGTGGCCACCGTAAAAACACTATGGGGCGGTCACTAATGACCTTAATCTAAATCTTTACGTTTTTGCTTCTCTGCATTTCAACAGCAATAACTTTTTTTATTTTTTCATTGATGTGCCTACAAGAGGCCTTGTTTTATGCAGAAGAAATTGTCGTTTTTTTGTCGCACTTTGGAGATACAAATATTGCATCGTGAATATAGGAAAAAAAATATTTATGGCATCTAAATAACCTGTTAAATTGATTCTTCAGGTTATTACGTTTGTTTAGATATCTAATATGTTTAGGTTTTTGTTTTTTATGTAATGTATGGGTAATAAAATATATTTTATGCTAAATAATGACTTTTTTGCGGACCTTTCTTTATTATTATTATTTTTTGTTATTTGTTTTTTTCATTATTGAAGGAATAAGGGTATTTTCACACGTCTTAACACAATACGTCTGAAATTACAGAACTGTTTTCAGGCGAAAACAGCTCCTGAATTTCAGACGTTTTTGCAAGTGCACGCGTTTTTCCACGGTGTCCATTACGAACATAATTGGAGCTGTTTTTCAAAGGAGTCAATGAAAAACGGCTCCAATTATGTTTCAAGAAGTGACATGCTCTTCTTTGACGCGGGCGCCTTTTTACGCACCGTCTTTTGACAGCGAGGCATAAAATTACACCTCGTCTGAACAGAACATCGTAAGACCCATTGCAAGCAATGGGCAGATGTTTGCCGACGTATTGGAGCCGTTTTTTCATTCGTAATTCGAGGCATAAAACGCACGAATTACGTCTGAAAATAGGCCGTGTGAACATACCCTAACTGTTTAACAACTTTAATTTATACCTATAATGTAATAGCATAATCCTGTATGTCAATATATTATAATTTGTTACAATGACACAGGATGCTGTTAGGTCAACACATAGTGTGCTGTAACAGAAGGCTTACAAAACAGACAGTCCTGGGATCCTTTCTAGGTCTCTAGGTCTGACTGCAGAGAGTTCCCCCAGTTTCTGATCGCGTCACCAGTTTTTTTTTATCTGATCGTAGAGGGGAGTCCCCTTTGATCATCCTGCGGTCATGGGCTAAAGGGTTAAACAGCTCGGATCAGAATTTCGCTGTAGGCGGGGGCCGGCCTTAGGGGTGTGTGAGCTGGTGCTGCACCCTCCCAGCATGTAGGCGGCGCAACTGGGCTCTGCCTCTACTCTGTGCTCTGCTCTTAGTTACACACATGGGGTAAATAAGAGCCGAGGAGCAAGAGAAGAGGAGGAAGCTCCACCCACAAACCGTCCTGCAAGAAGCCTGTGATCCTGTCAGCAAGGAGAGATGGTGAGTATCTATGTGTGTGTGTGTGTGTGTGTCTCTGTGTGTATGTGTGTGTATACAATAAGTGTCTCTGTGTGTATACAGTATGTGTTTCTGTATTTGTATGTGTATATGTTACTGTGTGTGTGTGTGTGTGTATGTGTGTGTGTGTGTGTGTGTGTGTGTGTGTGCCTGCATGTGTTTATGTCTATTTGTAAAAGTGTGTGTTCAATATTAAAGTAGAACAGATGAAACGAAGATGTCTGCGCTGCATCCTATATACCCTGCTGCCCCCTATATACCATGCTACCCCCTATATACCCTGCTGTCCCTATATACCCTGCTGCCCCTATATACCCTGCTGCCCCTTATATAACCTGCTGTCCCTTATATACCCTGCTGCCCCTTATATTCCCTGCTGCCCCTTATAAACCCTGCTGCCCCTTATATACTCTGCTGCCCTCATATATATGCCTCTGGTTGTGTGTTTATCTGTGTTTGTGGGTATATTTATCATCTACGACATTATAAGTACTCAGAGTTATCACTGTGTTATCTGTGGTGTAACATAGCACTGCAGGTAACGCAGGTAACATTATCTGTTCTCAAAGAGTTACCACTGTGTTATCTGTGGTGTTACATAGGACTGCAGGTAACATCTACTACATTATCTGTACTCAGTTATTACTGTGTATTATCTGTGGTGTTACATAGGGCTGCGTGTGAAATCTATGACATTATCTGTACTGGGTATTTATGGGTCTGTTTGTGAATGTGTCTTTGTGCTTGTATATATGTGCCTTTTATATATTTGTATATGTTCCTGTCTGTGTATTTATCTGCCGATGTGTGTTTGTGTGTGTATATGTGTCTGTACGCCTATATATTTAGCTGCATGTATATATTCCAGAATGTGTGTATGTATATTTGCCTGTATGTCTAAATATCTGTCTTTATGTATGTACAGTATATATGTCCAGTATGTGCATGTCTATATATGAGGTTTATTTTTGGTTTGTGTAGGGGGCAGCAATAGAGAGTCCCGCACAGGGCGCCATCCAACCTAAGGCCGGCCCTGGCTGTAGACTCCGGACCTGCACCGCCCGCTGTCAAAAGACAGTGGGCGGCTAGGAACAGCCAGCAACAGCTCTGGGATATAATAGAGAAAATAAATGTAATATTATTACAAATTAATTAGAATAAATAGTAATAATAAGAACATTTATACAAACTATTATTATGATTACTAGTTAATTAATCATTAAACTACAAAAACCAGGTACAGGTGTACGTTCAAAGATTATATTACTCACTGCCTGTATGAACATTTAGAAGTTAATTTATTAATGAAATATTAAAAGACTAGGCACTAATGCCAAAATAGATCAGACAACAGGCAGACAGATCCAATAGCTAATACAATGTATCTAGAGCGGGTTTGCTCTATGTTGCTGTTTTGATTATTATTGTAAACAATTGTATCAGCAGTAGCAAATTCCAGTCTGTGCTGTTATCAGTGTCCCCCAGTGCGTATACAACACTGGTAACTTGTCACACACATGCCGCGAGAATGCCAAAGCTATGAAGGCTTAGTCCCGCCTCCTAGGTCATGTCACGCTGACAGCGTGTAGAATGTCAGAGTGACATCTGCTGATGGGGTTGGCCCCCTTGTTACAGCGCGACCAATAGGATACATATGCAAAAGCATTATTGATAACTAGGGGAAATTCAAGTGGCCCTTCTTTTCTACGTGCTGACATTAGACATAACAGATAGAATGATGTTAGGTGGACAAATTGGGAAGTCATCCTCTATGCTCCAAGTCAGAGAGTTTTCAATTATGCCAAATACATCAATGGATACATACTACCACAGCCTCGGGGTAAAAAGTACAAACAACATATATATATATATATATATATATATACATATATATATGTATATATATATATATATATGAATCCAGTACCATCCCAGACCATGCTAATTAGAGATAAACATTATGTAGATAGGTTGAACTTATAGGTAACAGGTATAGGAGATGTGTTCATTGAGACTCAGTGGTTTGATGGTTTGCATTCTGAAAATCCACTGGGGCTCCTTTTACTAAATTCTCCTATTCCAACCCCCTCAATGAGGGTCTCACATGTTCCATTCCCTGAAATCCTATAACCGTAGAGTCACCTTGTCTCTAAATCGGGGTATCTTCTCTTTTGCCAATATCACATATATGGCCTCTGATTCTCCTCCTAAATTCTCTCTGGGTTTTACCCACATATTGCATTTTACATTGACAGGTGATCAGATATACTACTCTCTTGCTCCTGCAGTTGATAAAGGATCTGATATCAAAGGTATCCCCAGTAGTATTACTTTTAAAAGTCTTACTCTTACAAATGTCCATAATAGGTTTGTCATCAGAATGTTATGGTTTGTTCTGGGACATAATTTTTTCATGTTGGACACCAAAATCTTCCACCATCTCCGGTGTTCTTGTGGCGCGTTTTCGACCAGTTACCAGTGTCGTATACGAGGCCTGGAGACATTGATAGCACACTTGCTGACCGGCAATATTAATCAATATTTGTGCTACGCCTGAGGACACTCCCCTAAGTGATTGGGGAAACATGTAGGGAAAAATACACTTTAGTGGCAAACAGACCAGACTAGCATTTGCTACTGCTGATACAAATGTTTACAATAATAATCAAAACAACAAAATAGAGCAAACACGATCTTGATACATTGTTTTAGCTATTGGATCTGTCTGCCAATGCCTGTTGTCAGATCTCTTTTGGCATTAGTGCTTAGTCTTTTAATTAACTATTACCTGAAAATGTCTCACAATTATATTTATTTTTACTTTTAATGTGAACATTTGCACACTTTGCAAATGCAATTTATGTAGACTATTGAAGATTTATTATATAAGTCTCTGTGTGCTATTTTACATGGAGATACAAAGAGTTTATCCTGACGGATTCTTTGACAATTAGCAAAAAAAAATATTGTCGTGCTCTATTGAATACAATATTAAAAAGGTATGCTCCTAGTGGTGAATATTTGCCCCGTGGAGGCACCATATAGAGCAGAACACAGAGGAAGAAATTTATTGGCAAAAAGTCGCAAAAGGCACAAAAGTCGCAATATGTGGGGGAAATTGCAACTTTTGGGGTTTTTATGCCACCTCTATATCACTTTTAAAAAAGAGGCATGGCTTATCACTCCTGCTCCTAGCCAGGCGTCTGCTCCTAGCTGGTGTACATTTCACTCTGTGGGGCGTAGCATAGCAGAGAACCGTGGCGAGCCTCGTACCTTGTCCCCCTCACCAGACTAACCCCCTTCTCCGCCAGATAACAAAACATAAAAAAAATGATGTACTCACTTCATCGCTCCACTTCAGGAAGTTGTATGTGATGCAACAATCAGGATGTTTAGTGTTGCGTCCAGTGGCGGATTAAGTAGATCATAGGCCCTGGGCTGTTCCCCCAAGCTTGGCCCCCCCTCTCCACCACCGCCCTGCCATGTCGTGTCTATATTAAACACCACCTTTCTGTGCGAGCATTAACAAATGAGTGTTACGATCCACTAGGCAAAGGGCTTTGTCCCTACATACTGACGGTCTCTAACCATCGCTGACAGTATCACACTGTGTAGGGACACATCCTCTTGACAATGGGAATGGTAACACGCATTTGTCTATTAGTCCTGGGTACACAAAGATTTTTTTTAGAATACAAGGATTTCCTATAACAGATATGTCAGGAGAGGGGACAGATCCTCTATAAATCCTGCAACTCACAAGTGATGTCTTCTCTGATGGGAGTCGTTCTCTTTTTTTTCTATTCTTCATCTGACACAGACAATTATGGCGACTTCTCCTGATGACTGCAGAGTTTCCTGATGAGAAATCTTTGCCCCTCAATTCTGCAGTCATTTTCAGCGTTTATAGCAGCACAAAAATTCAGAAACGAAACACCCTATATTGTTTTATACCCCAGGCCAAACCCCTAAACAAATTAAGACCTCAGGCCCATACATTAACTCAGACCAATCAATTCAGTCCCCAAGGAGTAACTAAACTTTTGGCGTGTCATAGTGTCCGAGCACTAAGACCCCCATCGATTGCTAAAACAAAGTGGCAGAGCACTGTTCCACTTCATTTCTGATAGACTTTCCTCGGAGCGGTGTACGGACTCATAGACTTTCTTTTCTGCCCGTACAACGCTTGCTTGGCTATCATAGGAAAGATAATCAGAAACAAAGTGGCACAGCACTCATCTGAGCGCTTCTGCCACTTTGTTTTAGCGATCGGTGGGGGTCTCAGGGCTCGGATCACCACCAATGAGAACTTTTGACATGTCACTATGACATGTCAATTTTTTTTTTAAAGTTTATTTACCATGTAAGCAGTCAGACACCCCTCCCCTTGCAGTAAAAGTACTCCTGAGGGCCAGAGCATCTGACTGACTGCTGGGTGCTCTATGGGAGGGTCTGACCCCCCTTGCTGTATAATAACTACTAAGAGCTCTTTCGGGGGGATTATACTGCAAGGAGGGTTCTGAGCATTTGACTGACTGCAGAGGGCTCTATGGGTGGGAAATAACATAGAGCCCTCAGCAGTCTGTTAGTCTTTTTGAGATGTACTTTTTTGTTTTTGTACATCACACACACTATATACAATTGACACTCACACAACACACTATATACTCAAACCGCACACACTAAATACACACACTACACACACACACACACACACTATACACACACTTACACTGTATGCACTATACACACAACACACATTATATAGAATTACATTGTACACACACTACAAACAGTATATATACAACTCACACTATATATTCAAACCACACACATTATACACGCACACACTTTACATTATGTACACTATACACACACATACTATATGCATTACACACACACACTTACACTATATACACTATTTAGACTTACATTATACACACTATAAACTCTATACACACAGCAGACACTATATTGACTTACACTATATAAACACTATAAACACACCACTAACAATATAGACTTACATTATGCACACTATAAACACTATACACACACTATATACACACACACACACACACACACACACACACACACACACACACTATATACACACTATACACACATACTATATGCATTATACACACACTTACACTATATAGACCTACATTATATACACTATAAACTCTATACACACAGCACACACTATATAGACTTACACTATAAACTATATACACACAGCACACCCTACATAGACTTACATTATGTTTGCTATATATGCACCACACTTACCAGAGCCTCTTCCTCTGCGGTGCTTGTGTACAGCCTACAGGACCTTAATCATGTGACGTGATGTCACCACAGGTCCTTCACCTCCTAATTGCAGTCTTGCTGTTATCAATCAGCTGCTGGAAATTTAGACAGTTGGGACAGTGCACAGAACAGACTGGCAGGGAGAGTGACTCCAGCACCTGCCCAACACAATCTCTGACAGTCTGCTCTCTACAGCTGATGTGCTGTGCGTCCCCTTACACAGCGGGAGAGTAATGTGCCAACTATTCCCTGGCTTAGCTCACCCCTGCAATTTACTCCCCCAGCACACACCCCCATCTCTTAATCAGCAGGTGGGACCAACGACCATGAGAATGTTGCCGGCAGCAGCCCTGCATGTGTGGTTCGGGCAGCCATGGCCCCCTGACTCTCCCTGCACACCCCCCGCCCTATCTCTTCATCAGCAGGTGGGACCGTCGAGCGCAAGAATGTGGCCGGCAGCAGCCCTGCTTGTGTGGTTTGGGCGACCATGGGCCCCCTGGGAGCCTTGGGCCCCAGGCGGCCGCCCGAACCGCCCATATGAGGATCCGCCACTGGCTGCGTCACATTTAACTCTTTAGTGACCAGCCTATTTTAGGCCCCAACGACCAAGCAATTTTTTTCCGTTTTTCTATAGTCGCAATCAAAGTGCTATAACTTTTTCATATTTCCATCGACATAGCTGTATGAGGACTTATTTTTTGCGGGATTAGTTGTACATTTTAAAGGCACCATTTTGAGGAACATATCATTTTTTATTAACTTTTATTAACTTTTTTTTTGGGGGAGAATAGAAACAAAACCTGAAATTCCGCCATTGTTCTATGCGTTTTAAATTAACAACATTCACTGTGTGGCGTAAATAACACATTACCTTTATTCTATAGGTCGGTACGATTACGACGATAACACATATGTATAGGTTTTTCATGTTTTACGACTTTTGCACAATAAAAACCCTTTTGAACTAAAATTATTTGTTTTTGCATCGTCGCTTTCCAAGAGCCAAATTTTTTTTATTTTTCCATCAATGTAGTGTTTTTTTGGGCTTGCTTTTTGTGGGACGTAGTTTTGGTTGGTACTGTTTTGGGGTACATGGGACTTATTGATTAACTTTTATTAGGACTTGTTTGGGGGGCAATGGAAAAAAATAGCAATTTCGCCATTGTTTTTTTGCAGGTTTTTTTTATGGTGTTCAACTTGCGATTTAAATGACATATTAATTTTATTGTTTGAGTCATTACGGTTGCGGCGATACCAAATATGTGTACTTTTATTTATTTTTTACACTTTTACTAAATAAAACCACTTTTTATGGAAAAAAATGGTTTTATTTTTTTACTGTAATTTTTATTAATAATTTTTATTTCACATTACTTACTTATTTTTTTAGTCCCCTTAGGGGACTTTACTATGTCATCTTTAGATCTTTAGATCGCTGCTATAATGCTTTGGTATACTTAGTATACTAGAGCATTATTGCCTGTCAGTGTAAGGCCTTATTCACACGAACGCGTCATACGTCCGTGATTTTCACGCGCGTCGCACGGACCTATGTTAATGAATGGTGCCGTTCAGACTGTCAGTGAATTTCACGCAGAGTATGCGCGCTGCGTAAAACTCACGACATGTCCTATATTTGGCCGTGTTTTTCGCAGCACGCACCCATTGAAGTCAGTGGGTGCCTGCAAATCGCACACGGCACACGGAAGCACTTCAGTAGTCAAATAAATTAATGAAAACAGAAAAGCACCACGTGCTTTTCTCTTTGTAAACATCAAACCAGAGTGTCATAATGATTCCGGCTGTGTGAAAATCACGCAGCCACGCACAATATGCTGATGACACATGGACCTTTTGCGCGCGCAAAACGCAGCATTTTTTGCGTGCGCAAAACGGACACGTTCGTGTGAATAAGGCCTAAAGCTGACAGGCAATCTATTGGGACGTGCCTCTGGCACATCCTAATAGGTATATGCCAAGGGCAGACCTGGGGCTTTTATCAGGCCCCCGGCTGCCATGGCACCCCATCGGAGGCCCGCGATTGCATTTGCGGGATGGCGATGGGTGAGAGAGGGAGGTCCATCCCTCTGTAAACAAGTTAAATGCCGCGGTCGCTATTGACCGCAGCATTTAACGGGTTAAACGGCCAAGATCTAAGTAACCTTCGTTCGTGGCCGTTGGAGCAGGGCTGTTATTAGACAGCTGAGCCCCGGCTCCAGCCTTCATAGGACACCTGTGCAGGACATAGACTGGGCCGCCATGAAAAGGCGATGGCCTAGCCTAAGGCCCCTTAGTGACTGCCGTGAAAAGGCGTATTGATGGTCACTAAGGGGTTAACCCCTTCAGGACCAAGCTAATTTTGGCCTTCAGGACCAAATCTGACGTGTCACTTTATGTGGTAACAACTTTTGGAATGCTTTTACCTATCCAAGCGATTTGGAGATTGTTTTCTCGTGACATATTGTACTTTTTGTTAGTGGAAAAATTTGGTCGACAAATTCATTGCTTATTTGTGAAAAACACCAACATTTTGAGAAAATTTGAAGAAATTCTGATTTTTCTCATTTTAAATGTATCTGCTTGTAAAATAGATAGTAATACTGCACAAAATAGTTATTAATTAACATTTCCCATAGGTCTACTTTTTGTTTGCATCGTTTTTTGACCGTCCTTTTATTTTTCTAGGATTTTACAAGGCTTAGTTTAGCAGCAATTTCTCACATTTTCAAGACAATTTCAAAAGGCTATATTTTCACGGACGAGTACAGTTCTGAAGTGGTTTTTAGGGCCCTATATATTAGAAACCTCCATAAAACACCCCATTTTGAAAACTGCACCATTCAAAGTATTCAAAACAGCATTCACAAAGTGTTTAACCCTATAGGCATTTCACAGGAATTGAAGCAAAGTAGATGTGAAATTTACAAATTTCATTTTTTTTGGCATAATTAATTTGTAATACATTTTTTTCTGTAACACAGAAGGTTTTACCCGAGAAATGCATCACAATATTTATTGCCCAGATTCTGCCGTTTTTAGAAATATCCCACATGTGGCCGTAGTGTGGTAATGGATTGAAATACAGGCCTCAGATGCAAAGGAGCACCTAGTGGATTTTGGGGCCTCCTTTTTTTGAGGAATATATTTTAGGCACCACGTCAGGTTTGAAGAGGTCTTGTGGTGCCTAAACAGCTGAAACCCCCCAAAAGTGTGCCCATTTTGAAAACAACACCACTCAAGGCGTTTTTCTAGGGGTATAGTTAGCATTTTGACCCCACAGTTTTTTTGCAGAATTTAGTGGAATTAGTCTGTGAAGATGAAAATCTCATTTTTTCCGGAAAAACTTAGAATTGTCAAATTTTTGCAAGGAATAAAGGAGAAAAAGCAACCCAACATTTGTAAAGCAATTTCTCCCATTTATGGAAATACCCCATATGTGGTAATAAACTGCTGTTTGGACCCACGGCAAGGCTCAGAAGTGAAAGAGGGGTGCCATTTGGATTTTGCAGCTCAGAATTTGCTGAATTGGTTTCTGGGGGCCATGTCACATTTGCAGAGACCCTGAGGTACCAGTACAGTAGGAATTCCCCAGGTGTAATCCCATTTTGGAGACTATAACCCTCAAATAATTAAATTAGAGTTGTAGTGAGCATTTTGATCCCTCAGGTGTTTTGTAGATTTTTTTAGAATTGGGCCGTGAAAATGAAAACATTTTTTTTTTCCAATAACATGTAGATTTAGCTCATACTTTTTAATTTCCACAAGGAATACAAGAGAAAAGACACCCCAAAAATTTGTTACACAATTTCTAATCAGTAGGGAAATACCCCATATGTGGTTACAAACTGCTATTTTGACACACGGCAAGGGTCTAAAGGGAAAAAGCGCAATTTCATTTTGGGAGTGGAGATTTTACAAAATTGGTTTTTGGTGCCATGTTGCATTGCGCTGAGGTACCAGTACAGTGAAAACCCCTCCGAAGTGACCACATTTTGGAAGCTACAAACCTCAAGGAATTCATCTAGAAGTGTAGTGAGCATTTTGACCCCAAAGGTTTTGCAGAAATTAGTACACAGTAGATGTTGCAGATTAAAAATTGCCATTTTTTCCACAGATATGCTATTTCAGTGCCCAATGTGTTGTGTTCAGATTGTGCCACTTTAGATACACACCCCATAAATTGTTAAGCGGATTCTCCAGAGTACAGTAATACCCCATATGTGGTCATAAACTGCTGTTTGGCCACACTGCCAGGCCCAGAATTAGTGCCATTTGACTTTTGGAGCACAGATTTTGATGGTAGTAGTATGGTTTAGTGTTTTACTGGTGTTTCAGTTTATAATGTGGGAGCATATGTATGCTGTGCAGAGTACATCAGGGTATATGTAAGCTGTGCGGAGTTCATCAGGGTATATTTAAGCTGTGCGGAGTACATCAGGCCATATTTAAGCTGTGAGGAATATATCAGGGTATATGTAATCTGGGCGAAGTGCATCAGGGTATATGTAAGCTGGGCGGAGTGTAACAGGGTAAATATAAACTGTGCGGAGTACATCACGGTATATATAAGCTGTGCAGAGTATATCAAGGTATATGTAAGCTGTGCGGAGTACATCAGGGTATATGTAAGCGGTGCGAAGTACATCTGGGTATATGTAAGCTGGGCGGAGTACATCAGGGTATATGTTAGCTGGGCGGAGTGAATCAGGGTATATGTAAACTGGGCGTAGTACATCAGGGTAAATGTAAGCTGGGTGGAGTGTGTCACGAAGCGGGTTAGTGGACCAACTAACCGTACCGCCATAGCGGGGAGGCAGATGGCCAAACAACAGGAAACCCCAGCAATACAATGTCCCGCACAAGGGTACCTGGATAGTCCAGACTGTGGCCGCAGCTCTGATACAGATGGAGATGGGTGCAGAAGGTAACGCCAAACGTGGCGGATGACACAGGTGCCGCAGGTTGCGCCAGACGTGGCGAATTCCTGCGGACGTGGCAGATGACACAGGATGTGGCGGATTCCTCTGGACGTGGCAGATGACACAGGACGTGACACGACTCCGACACTATTAGGCACAGGAACAAGAGCAGCACGGGATACAGGAACAGGTAACAGGGCACGGGTAACAACTGGAACGGGAAACACTAAGGGACCATTTGCAAGACAGACTGGGAAAACTAACAACGATCAGAAGGCCTGGAGCCTTTTTATAGACCAGGAAATCGTGGCAGTTGATGATGATGACGATTTCCTTTGTGCGCACGCTGGCCCTTTAAGGCCGGGCATGAGCGTGCGCGTGCACCCTTCGGGACACAGCGGACCGGCGCAGAAGTGAGCGCTGGCATCTCCTAGGAAGGAGATGGGGACCAGCGCTCACGGATTCATGGCTGCGGGCGTCGGGAGGGGAGTAAACCCGACGGCCCGTGGCCATGGACGCTACAGTATCCCCCCTCTTATGCCCCCTCTTCTTGGGGTCAGAGCGAGAGAGGAATTTTTTAATAAGAGCAGGAGCACTGAGGTTCTCCTCCGGCTCCCAGGACCTCTCCTCAGGACCAAACCCTCTCCAGTCCACCAAATAGACAGTCCTTCTCCTAACCTCTTGCAGTCCAGAATCTCCCTCACCTCGAATGCATCAGAAGAACTGCTGGGAGCAACTGTGGAACTAGATGTCTTGCTGTAGCGGTTCAGGACAACAGGCTTCAGAAGGGACACATGAAAGGAGTTGGGGATTCTGAGGGCAGGAGGCAGGGTTTATTTGTTGCAGAATTTCGAAAGGACCAAGGAACCTGGGAGCAAACTTGTATGAAGGCACCTTCAAACGAATGTTCCGAGAGGATAGCCAGACTTTGGTACCCGGAAGATACTCTCCTCTCCTTGTATCTGCTTTTTGCTTCATGCGATCGACTGCCAGCAAAATAGAGGACCGGGTCTGTTGCCAGATTTGCAGAAAGTCCCCATATGCAGAGTCAGCAGTGAATACTTGAGATGTGGTCGACACAAGAAGAGGGACTCTAGGATGTTGACTGTACACAATGTGAAATGGAGTGGAAGTGGTGGACTCACTTGTGTGGTTGTTGTATGAGAACTTGGCCCATGGAAGAAGCTGTACCCAGTTATCGTGCTGTGAAGAGATGAAGTTGCGGAGATAATTCTCCATGATCTGGTTGATCCTCTCGACTTGCCCATTGGACTGGGGGTGATAAGCTGAGGAAAAGTCCAATCCCACATCCAGGAGTTTACAGAGGGCTCTCCAGAACTTTGAAGTAAACTGAACCCCCCGGTTGGACACAATGTGAAGAGGCAAGCCATGCAAGCGAAAGATGTGTAGAATGAAGAGACTCGCCAGTCGAGGAGCAGAAGGTAGGCCGGTCAGCGGGATAAAATGTGCCATCTTAGAGAACCGGTCCACCACCACCCAGATGGTGTTGCATCCTGCTGAGAGGGGAAGGTCTGTTTCAAAGTCCATCACAATGTGCTGCCAGGGGACATTGGGTACAGGCAGAGGTTGAAGCAGGCCGGCAGGCTTGGAGTGAGTAACTTTGCTAGAAGCACACACCTTGCAAGAAGAGACAAAGTCCAGAACACCTTTAGGTAGCGTGGGCCACTAGAAGTGACAAGCAATCAGTTCTCGGGTTTTACGGACACCAGGGTGCCCAGCCAGTTTAGAACTGTGTCCCCAGTGGAGAATTCTTCTCCTGTCTGCCAACCGAACAAAAGTCCTCCCCGGAGGGATGTCTCTAACCTGCAGAGGATTAGCAGTGACGATGCAGGACGGGTCTATAATAGTCTGAAGGGACTCCACCGTGGCTTCCGTCTCAAATGCTCTGGACAGGGCATCGGCCCTCACATTCTTGTCTGCGGGACGGTAGTGAAGCACAAACTGGAAACGGGGGAAGAACAGCGACCACCTGGCTTGACGTGGATTCAGTCGTTGAGCAGACTGAAGGTAGGTAAGGTTTTTGTGGTCGGTGAAGATCAGGATGGGGTGAGCTGCGCCTTCGAGAAGATGTTTCCACTCCTCCAGAGCCAATTTGATGGCCAGTAGCTCCCGATCTCCAATAGAGTAATTGCGCTCAGCAGATGAAAAAAGTCTAGAATAGTAGCCACATACTACTGCCTTTCCTTTGGAGCTCCTCTGGAACAGAAGTGCACCTGCACCAACAGAGGAAGGGTCCACCTCCAGTGAGAACTGCCAAGATACGTCAGGATGATGAAGGATCGAAACTGAAGTGAAGGCTCCCTTGAGGCTAGTAAATGCAGACTCTGCCTCTGGAGTCCACACCTTGGCGTTCACACCCTTCTTGGTAAGGGTAGAGATGGGAGCTGTCAGAGTTGAGAAGTTTGAAATAAACTGCCGGTAGAAATTGGCGAATCCCAGGAACCCCTGTATCGCCCTTAAGCCTTGAGGACGTGGCCACTCCAGGACAGCTTTCACTTTCTCAGAATCCATCTTGAGACCTTGATCCGAGATGATGTAGCCAGGAAGGGCAGAGAACTCTTCTCCAGCTTGGCGTATAAATGATTCTCCATTAATCGTAGTAGAACCAGACGGACATGCCTTCGATGAGTCGTCGGATCTGGGGGGAAAATCAAAATATCATCGAGATAAACAACAACACAGACATAAAGGAGATCTCGGAAGATATCATTAACAAACTCCTGAAACACTGCGGGAGCGTTACACAGTCCGAAAGGCATCACTTGGTATTCGTAGTGCCCGTCCCGGGTGTTAAATGCCGTCTTCCATTCATCACCCTGGCGAATCCGGACTAAATTATAAGCACCCCGTGGGTCTAGCTTAGAAAAAATGTTGGCTCCTCGTATGCGATCAAACAGCTTAGATATAAGTGGCAACGGGTATTTGTTCTTGACCATGATCTGGTTGAGACCACGGTAGTCAATGCAGGGTCGAAGGGATTCGTCCTTCTTTTTAACGAAGAAGAATCCAGCCCCTGCCGGTGAGGAGGACTTTCGTATCAAACCCTTTTCCAGACTCTCCTTGATATAGACCAAAATGGATAGAGACTCTAGCAAGGAGAGAGGATATACTCGACCACGGGTGAGAGAGGCATTAGGAATCAGTTCAATGGGGCAGTCATAAGTCCGATGTGGAAGGAGCGTCTCAGCCTCCCTTTTACTGAAAACATCTGCATACTGAGCAAACTGGGGAGGCAGTCCCGCCAATGACTGAGGCAGAGGAGGCTTGACAGGATGGATCTGCAACATACAATGACCAAGGCACTTGGAGCCCCATTGGAGAACCTTTCCAGAATTCCAGTCCAGGACTGGGGCATGTAGTCGAAGCCAAGGCAGGCCCAACAGAACAGGATTGATGGCCTTGGGCAAAACAAGGATAGAAATCAGTTCAAAATGAAGGTCTCCAACCTGGAGCTTCAACGGCTTGGTTTTAGCAACGATGGGATCTGGCAGAGGCAGTCCATTAACTGAGGCAACAGCCAAAAGACGTCTCTAGGGGAACTGTGGGCAACTGAAGATGATCCACTAGCTTTTTCTGGATGAAGTTTGCAGCAGAACCAGAGTCAAGATAGGCAGAAACTTGATGCGTTATCTCGCCGGATACTAGGGTCACAGGAATAGACAACTTGGAACAGAATGCTATATTAGGTACCGTTCCATCTAGGGTTGTCTCTCCAATCAATCCTATTCAATGGAGTCTCTTTGGCCTCTGGGGACACAGACGCACAATATGGCCTCCGAGGCCGCAATACAAACAAAGTCCAGAAGTTCGTCTGCGTTGTTTCTCCTGGGTAGACAATTTGACATAGTTACTCTGCATAGGATCCTCTGGTGGGACGACTGAGGAGGATTGCTGGAAAGTAGAATCAAGCCTAGGAAGTTCTCTCTCCCGGAGAACCTCTTGGGAACGCTCCTGGATCCTCATGTCAGCCCGGGTGGCGAGTAGGATAAGATCGTCCAGGGTAGATGGCAGATCGTGAGCAGTCAGCTCGTCCTTAATCCCTGAAGACAGTCCCTGCCAGAATGTGGCCACCAAAGCCTCGTTGTTCCAGGTCAATTCAGCAGCCAGGATACGGAACTGAATGGCATACTCGCCCACGAAGAGGTCTCACAGGTGTAGGGACAGCAAGGATGCAGCAGCCGAAGAAACTCTCCCAGTTTCCTCAAAGATCGAGCGGAAGGTCTGTAAGAAGCACTGCAAGTTACAGGTCTCTGGTCCCTGATGTTTCCACAGAGGATTAGTCCATGCCAGGGCTTTGCCAGTAAGGAGAGAGATGATGAAGGCGATCCTGACGTCATCCGAAGAGAAGGACCTGGCATGTAGTCTGAAGTGGATCAGGCACTGATTCAAAAATCCCTGCAGGTCCTCGGGTCTCCGTGATAACGTGGAGGTAGCAGCAAGAAGTACAGGGGATTGGTACCGGTACAGGCAGGAAGTGTAGCAGGAGGAACAGCAGGAATGGGTGCGGTGACGACTGTGGTAGGAACAAGCAGCCGGTGGGCTATGGCGTTCACCGACAGGAGGAGTTGGTCTTGTCGTCACTGAAGATCCTCCATCTCGGCCAGCATGGCTTGTGTCGTCAAGGTCTCAGGTTGACCAGCGGGGTCCATGGCCTGAGCGTACTGTCACGAAGCGGGTTAGTGGACCCACTAGGCCGCACCGCCGTAGCGGGGAGGCAGCTGGTCAAACAACAGGAAACCCCAGCAATACAATATCCCGCACAAGGGTACCTGGATAGTCCAGACAGTGGCCACAGCTCTGGTACAGATGGAGATGGGTGCAGCAGGTAACGCCAAACATGGCGGATGACACAGGTGCCGCAGGTTGCGCCAGACGTGGCGAATTCCTCCGGACGTGGCAGATGACACAGGATGTGGCGGATTCCTCCAAACATGGCAGATGACACAGGACATGGCGGATTCCTCCAGACGTGGCAGATGACACAAGACGTGACACGACTCCGACACTAATAGGCACATGAACAAGAACAGCACGGGATACAGGAACAGGTAACAAGGCACGGTTAACAACTAGAACTGGAAACACTAAGTGACCATTTGCAAGACAGACTGGGAAAACTAATAACGCTCAGGCAAGGATCAGAAGGCTTGGAGCCTTCTTATAGACCAGGAAATCGTGGCAGTTGATGATGATGACGATTTCCTTTGTGATACAGCAGACTGGAGCGGAAGTGATCGCTGGCGTCTCCTAGGAAGGGGATGGGGACCAGCGCTCATGGATCCATGGCTGTGGGCGTCGGGAGGTGAGTAAACCAGACGGCCCGTGGCCACGGACGCTACAGAGTGCATCAGGTCATAATAGGATAATGTAATAATGGGGTGAATGAATAATAAAATTAATTATCCATAGATAGTGACATACGCTTTGAACCAATCCTTTATGCACAGGCCAGATTTTTGGGTGTAGGAGTCGCACTTCTAAAGGTTGTCCGTGGTATTGTACAAAACAGCCGTACTCCTGCATTGCCTAATCTTTGACTTCTTCACTAGCCCTATATGTAGCACAGACCCCCAAAATGTCATAGTTTCCGCTGCATTTACAGGGTCTACCAGTGAGGGCTAGTAAATGATCACGTGGGGTTTTAGGTGAAGAACTGCTGCACATATAAATTAGTCTGGGCCGTCGTTTTGCATTATTGCGTTCTGAGAGTCATACGTTTTTATTTTTCCGTTGAGCTGTGTGAGTGCTTGATTTTCGTAAAACGAGCTGTCGTTTTTATTAGTATAATTTTGGGCTACATGCGATTTTTTTTTATCAGTTTTTATTCAATTTTTTGGGGAGATGAGGAGACCAAAAAACAGAAATTCTCTAACTTTTTTTATACATTTTTAACGCCGTTCTCTGTGCGGTATAAACAACATGTTTACTTTATTCTACGGTTCAATACATTGGCATTACCAAACTTATCGTTTTTAGATGTTTTGCTACTTTTACACAATAAAAACACTTTTTTTAAAATAAAATAATGTTCTAATCTCAGCATATCCTGTGAGCCATAACTTTTTTATTTTTTGTCGACGGAGCTGTGTGAGGTCTTGTTTTTTGCGTGACAAACTGTAGTTTTTATTGGTACCATTTTGGGGTAGTTACGACTTTTTGATCACTTTTTGTTAAATTTTTTTGGAAACAACGTGACCAAAAAAGGAAATTTTGCCATTGTTTTTAATTTTATTTTTTTACGGTGTTCACCATGCGGGATAAATAATATGATATTTTTATAGGTCAGGCCCATACGAACACGGGGATACCTATTATGTATAATTTTTTTCGGGTTTTCATTTTTTTCTAATTATAAAGGACTTGATCAGGGAAACAGAGCGATTATTGTTTTTATTACTTAGGCCTCATTTACACGAGCGTAATATACGCGCGTGCGACGCGCGTGCTTTTCATTCGTGTCGTACGCACCTATATTACTCTATGGGGCAGTGCAGACGATGCGTGAATTTTGCGCAGTGCGAGTGCGTTGCGTAAAACTCACGACATGTTCTATAATCGTGCGTTTTTCGCGCATCACGCACCCATTGAAGTCAATGGGTGCGTGAAAACCACGAAGGTCGCACGGAAGCACTTCCATGCGAACTGCATGATTCGCGCAAGAGCTGTCAAAGTCTGAATGTAAACAGAAAATCACCACGTGCTTTTCTGTTTACAAACATCCAAAAGGAGTGTCTTAGAGATGAGCGAACCGAACTTCACCGGGTTCGGCCGAACTCGTTTTGACCGAACCCGGCAAAAAATGTTGCGGTACACGACGTCAGGAGACAGTCACTGTCCAGGGTGCTGAAATAGTTAAACTGGTTCAGCACCCTGCACAGTGACTTCCGATCCAAATATACGTGAACGTGTAAAAAAAAAAAAAGTTTTGACTTACCGATAAAACTCCCGGCTTCTTCCTCCAGTCTGACCTCCCGGGATGACAATTCAGTCCAAGTGACAGCTGCAGCCAATCACAAGCCAAGCACAGGCTGCAGCGGTCACATGGACTGCCGCGTCACCCAGGGAGGTGGTGCCAGATGTCAAGAGAGGCGCGTCACCAAGGACGCGTCACCAAGGACGCGTCACCAAGGCAACGGCCGGGAAGTTCTCGGTAAGTACGAACCTCTTTTTTTTTAAACAGGTTACTCCATATGGTGATCGGAATTCACTGTCGAGGGTGCTGAAAGAGTTACTGCCGATCAGTTAACTCTTTCAGCACCATGGACAGTGACTGACGTCGACTAGCCTCATCTCTATGATGGCGGCTGCGCGAAAATCACGCAGCCGCGCATCATACACGGATGACACACGGAGCTGTCAAGTGCCTTTTGCGCACGCAAAACGCTGCGTTTTTTCCGCGCGCAAAACGCACACGCTCGTGTAAATGAGGCCTTAAACTTTTATTTATTTATCTAAAATATTTTTTTTTTTACTCTTTTCACTTTTTTTACCCTTAGGGTATGTGCACACGTAGTGAATTCAGCCATTTTTCGGGCCGTAAACATCCAGAAAAATGACTGTAATATCGGAAGCAGAACGCCTACAAACATCTGCCCATTGATTTCAATAGGAAATACGGCGTTCTGTTCCAACTGGGCGTTTTTTATGCGGCCGTTTTTCAAAACGGTCAAGTAACAAAACGTTTGTGAAAAAGAAGTGCATGTCACTTCTTGAGCCGTTTTTGGAGCCGTTTTTCTTTAACTCTATAGAAAAACAGCTCCAAAAACGACCGTAAAAAACGCAGTGAAAAACGCGAGTTGCTAAAAAAACATCTGAAAATCAGGAGCTGTTTTCCCTTGAAAAGATGTTTTTTAGTAAGCGTGTGCACATACCCTTCCTTGGGGACATGAAGATCCGATCTTCTGATCCCCGGTACAATACACTATACTACTTGTGTAGTGCAGTGTAATGTAAAGGTATGGGCACACACAAAATAAAAAAATGTCTCAAATTACGGAGCAGTTTTCAAGAAGTTTTTTAATCAAACTCGCGTTTTTCGCTGCATTTTTAACATTAGTTTTTGGAGCTATTTTTCTATAGAGTCAAAAACGGCTCCAAAAACGGCTCAAGTAAAATGCACTTCTTTTTCGCGGCCATTTTTCTAAATGGCCATGTAAAAAAAAACGGCCCATCAAGACAGAACGCCATTTTTCCCGTTTATTGCACCATTTCTTGTGCCATATAACGTACTAATTATTTGTGCTTCGTTTTTACGGAATTCACCGTGCAATTCAAATGACATGTTAACTTTATTTTGCGGGTTATTACGACTACGGCGATACCAAATTGATATAGTTTTTTTTCTAAATTTTACTACTTTTACAATGAAAAAACTAACTGAAAAAAAAATATTTTTTTGTGTCACCAAATTCTGAGAGCCATAGCTTTTTTTATTTTTCCGTCGATTAACACTTTAATGCCGACAATCTGTATATACACGTCCTTTTTGCACATACCCCGTGCACCAGGACGTGTATATACAGATCTCTGTTCCAGCCGGCATAGCGCTGTGAAAAACGCTCGGACGCCGGCTGTCAGTGTCCGCGGCTCCCCAGCAACCTGTTCTCTGACAGCCGAACCAATTGGTTCGGCTACAGAGAATATGATCACCGTTATTAACCGCTTCCTGACCGCCCACAGTAAATTCACGTCGGCGCTTGCTGGGCTCTGTGCAGCGCCGACGTGAATTCACAGTAGGTGTTAAAAGCGCGATCCGGGTGTCTCAGAGTAGTGCTGACACCTGGATTGCGCTGTTAACCCCTGCCTCTGCTCCCGGAGACATGACCGGGACCTGATTGGTTCAGGTCCCGATCATGTGATTGCAGGGAAAGTTGCTACAACAAACTTTCCCGAGGATCGATTGCGCAATATGGTGACACAAAAAAGAAATAATTTTATAGAAAAGTGATTTTATTGCGCAAACGCGACAAAACATAAAAAAAACTATATACATATGGTATCGCCGTAATTGTACCAACCTGCAGAATATAGTAAAATGTAATTTATAGCGCACAGTGATTACTGTAAAAAAAAGGACAAAAAACATTGTCAAAATACGTTTTTTTTGTCACTTTGCTTGCCAAAAAAATAGAATAAAAAGTGATCAAAAAAATCACATGTACCCTAAAATGGTACCAATGAAAACTACAGATTGTAACGTAACAAATAATCCCTCGCATGGCTCCGGTGGAGAAAAAATAAAAAAACTGTTCTGGCGCTCAAAATATAGCGACAGAAATTGTGCAGAGTGTCCAAAAGCGGATAAGATTGGGCACCATTTATCAGTGCGACACCGGCCACACATCTATGAATTATTTATTTACCCCCTTATTATACCCTCTTATTATGCCCTGACGTACTCTGCCCAGCTTACATAACTATTACCAAGCAAAATCTGCGCTCCAAAAGCCAAATGGCGCACCCTCCCTTCTGAGCTCTGCCGTGGGTCCAAACAGCAGTTCATTACCATATATGGGGTATTGCCGTAATCGTGAGAAATAGCTTTACAAGTTTTGGGGTCCTTTTTATTCTTTATTTCTTGTAAAAAAAAAATTTTTTATATTTTTTCTGAAAAAAAAGTAGATTTTCATTTTCACAGACATATTCCAATAAATATAACAAAACACCTAACTATACCCCTAGATAAATTCCTTTAGGTGTGTAGTTTCCAAAACCACTTTTGGGGAGATTCCACTGTTTTGGCACAACAAGACCTTTTCAAACCTGACATGGTGCCTAAAATATATTCTAAAAAAAAGGAGGCCCCAAAATCCACTAGGTGCTCCATTGCATCTGAGGCTGGTGCTTCAGTCCATTATCACACTAAAGCCACATGTGGGATATTTCTAAAAACTGCAGAATCTGGGCAATAAATATTGAGTTGCATTTCTCTGGTAAAACCTTCTGTGTTACAGAAAAAAATGTATTACATATGAATTTCGGCAAAAAAAATTTAATTTGTAAATGTCACCTCTACATTGCTTTAATTCCTGTGAAACGCCTAAAGGGTTAATAAACTTTCTGAATGCTGTTTTGAATACTTTGAGGGGTGCAGTTTTTAAAATGGGGTGATTGATGGGGTCTATCTAGTACATAAGGCCCTCAAAGCCACTTCAGAACTGAACTGGTCCTTGACAAAATAGCCTTTTGAAATTTTCTTGAAAATGTGAGAAATTGCTGCTAAAGTTCTAAGCCTTGTAACGTCCTAGAAAAATAAAATAATGTTCAAAAAAACAATGCAAATATAAAGTAGACATATAGGGGATGTTTATTAGCAACAATTTTGTGTGGTATTACTGTCTGTTTTACAAGTAGAGATTGGTTCGGAATGCACTAGATCAGGGTAGGTGCACGAATAGAGTCCCAACCCAATCGTATTGTGAAAAAGTATTCGGCACACTGAGTCGTAAGTATCAATTTCTTGAAATTTTATTATAATTGATGCCAAGGGTTTGGTGCAACGTTTCGGTCAAAGGACCTTCGTCGGGCACTATAGGTATACAGAATATTATATTATACGTTGGTGTATTAGCATCATATACATACATGAATCCAAACATAAAATAAAATGTAATGAAAACTAGACATATATAAGGACAAATTAAATCTTACAGTAATCAAAATAGAATTGTGCTATAGAATATCACAGAAATAATAATCAACCAAGAACAGTGAACGGACGACATCCTCGTCCCAGGTACAATGGTATGGTCAGGTATGCAATTACTTAATAAGTTCCTCATATTGGCAGAGTGATCGGTTCTCAGGCTGAGCTCAACTGGAAATATCTAGCCTTCCATCATTGAGGAGAAAAAACCATGTATCATCTCTCATATTAGTTATAATCATGTATTTACACAAACCAGATTGACAACATCAAATTCAGCTCATATATCCACTATCTATAGCTTACTGGTGTGTTCGTGGTTTGCTAACTAAGACTGTAAGTTGACAGTTCGGTGCTGGCCGGCATATTACCAAAGTATAGTCATAGTGTAGTGCAGGATTTTTTGTAAACATACCTTGTTACCCTGATTGCTGGAGTGTCCAGATGATTGGCGCTACGTGTCTGAATGGCGGGTTTACGCTCCTTTTCGCGCTAAATTCAGGAGATACACTCCTGATTTAAATATCCCTGCATTGGGGCGGGCACTGGGCGTGTGCGGCGCGCGTCAGACTGTGTTGTCACACTCTGGGCGTTCCTATTGGTATCAGGACGTTCGTGTCTTCATCTACCAATGCCCTGTGTTGGGGCGGGCAAGGGGCGTGGTCAGCTCGTGTCTGTATGCGTTTCAGCGTCTCTAATAGTTAGAGGACGCTCTAATCCTATCCTGTCTACGCCCTGTATTGGGGCGGGCAATGAGTATGTACAGCGCGCGTCGTCCTATGTTAAGGTGTGCAGTGGGCGTGTTCAGCGTGCGTCTGGTTACGACGTCATGCTCTGGGTGTTTCAATTGACAAGAGGACGTACGTGTCCTCCTCTGACCATGTCCTATAGGGAAAATACGTATAGGAGTGGAGCTAGTGATGGTTTGTGTCATCATAGATCCAGGTTAAAGGCTTGTCAAAAAGCCAAGGACAGGTGTAGGTGGATCACATGGGATTCTAATTGTGAGCCTGGTATTGTCACAGTTGTTAATACATGTGGCCTGCGGGAATAAGAATAAGACTAAGAGTAAGAATAAAAATAAAAGTAAGAATAAATTTAACCGTAATGTTACTTTGGACAACCTTACATGTGCAGGGTGGCACGTAGCCAGCTGACTGGTGCAATTAGGTAGAGTAAAAGAGAATCTATGTGTACAAATGTCCAGTTATCTCTACTGTCAAATACCTTAGTATGAGTTATCGCATCCCCTATCGTGTAGGAGAACCAATATTCTAAAGGATACCTTGTTCAGCATGTAGTTGGGCTTGTATGCCTAGTGATAAGTCAGCGTGTCTGTAAAAAGACACATTAGTCACATTAAATTATGGTTGTTATAACATGTTTTTTAGGCCAACGACGGAGCAGACGCCCAAGAAGAGGACGAGGAGAGGCGGAAAGCAATCAGGACGAAATCAATTGGATGATGGAGACGAGATCGCAGGTATGACCTCAACATCACAATCACTGATAGTCAATATTTCGTCAGCCCAACTACTCCTCCTCCAGAAGGGCCTTTCCTTCTGTCCAACTTACAGGTACTATTTGTTCCAGCTAGACATGGATCTAAATCGTTTTTTCAGATCCCTACGCCTACGGGTTTACTTTTCCAACATGGAGGAGCCCCGGAGGAACGAAGGGTCTACTGTCAACCCTTCAGAGGGCCCTATGATTACCTCTCGAGACTTTGGATTGAGGAACAAGAGTTTCTTCAACCCTCCAAAGAACTCACCTGCGTTGGAGACATTCATCAATCTGATCCACAGAGATGTGGACAGATTTAATCACGACTTTAGACTAGGCCAGTTTAAAAGTCATGCCAATTTGAGCAATTTGGACAGACAAGCATTATCCTCCCTTACTGGGGACAAGGATTTGATCATAAAACCTGCCGACAAGGGTGGAGCTATTGTAGTGATGGACAGGTCTTAGTAGAGATAACTGGACATTTGTACACATAGATTCTCTTTTACTCTACCTAATTGCACCAGTCAGCTGGCTACGTGCCACCCTGCACATGTAAGGTTGTCCAAAGTAACATTACGGTTAAATTTATTCTTACTTTTATTTTTATTCTTACTCTTAGTCTTATTCTTATTCCCGCAGGCCACATGTATTAACAACTGTGACAATACCAGGCTCACAATTAGAATCCCATGTGATCCACCTACACCTGTCCTTGGCTTTTTGACAAGCCTTTAACCTGGATCTATGATGACACAAACCATCACTAGCTCCACTCCTACACGTATTTTTCCTATAGGACATGGTCAGAGGAGGACACGTACGTCCTCTTGTCAATTGAAACACCCAGAGCATGACGTCGTAACCAGACGCACGCTGAACACGCCCACTGCACACCTTAACATAGGACGACGCGCGCTGTACATACTCATTGCCCGCCCCAATACAGGGCGTAGACAGGATAGGATTAGAGCGTCCTCTAACTATTAGAGACGCTGAAACGCATGCAGACACGAGCTGACCACGCCCCTTGCCCGCCCCAACACAGGGCATTGGTAGATGAGGACACGAACGTCCTGATACCAATAGGAACGCCCAGAGCGTGACAACACAGTCTGACGCGCGCCGCACACGCCCAGTGCCCGCCCCAATGCAGGGATATTTAAATCAGGAGTGTATCTCCTGAATTTAGCGTGAAAAGGAGCGTAAACCCGCCATTCAGACATGTAGCGCCAATCATCTGGACACTCCAGCAACCAGGGTAACAAGGTATGTTTACAAAAAATCCTGCACTACACTATGACTATACTTTGGTAATATGCCGGCCAGCACCGAACTGTCAACTTACAGTCTTAGTTAGCAAACCACGAACACACCAGTAAGCTATAGATAGTGGATATATGAGCTGAATTTGATGTTGTCAATCTGGTTTGTGTAAATACATGATTATAACTAATATGAGAGATGATACTTGGTTTTTTCTCCTCAATGACGGAAGGCTAGATATTTCCAGTTGAGCTCAGCCTGAGAACCGATCACTCTGCCAATATGAGGAACTTATTAAGTAATTGCATACCTGACCATACCATTGTACCTGGGACGAGGATGTCGTCCGTTCACTGTTCTTGGTTGATTATTATTTCTGTGATATTCTATAGCACAATTCTATTTTGATTACTGTAAGATTTAATTTGTCCTTATATATGTCTAGTTTTCATTACATTTTATTTTATGTTTGGATTCATGTATGTATATGATGCTAATACACCAACGTATAATATAATATTCTGTATACCTATAGTGCCCGACGAAGGTCCTTTGACCGAAACGTTGCACCAAACCCTTGGCATCAATTATAATAAAATTTCAAGAAATTGATACTTACGACTCAGTGTGCCGAATACTTTTTCACAATGTTTTACAAGTAGATTACATTTAAAATGAGAAAAATTATAATTTTTGAAAATGTTCTTTACATTTTGGTGTTTTTCCACAAATAAGATATGAATTTATTGACCAAATTTTTCCACTAACATAAAGTACAATATGTCACGAGAAAACAATCTCTGAATCGCTTGGATAGGCAAAAGCATTCCAGAGTTATTACCACATAAAATGACACGTGTCAGATTTGAAAAAATGGGGCTGGTCATTGAGGTATCGATGACCCTTGGTCCTGAAAGGGTTAAGTGGCATTAGGGCATATTTCTTTCGGCATAAGCTATAGTTTTTAATGGTACCAGTTTGGAGTACATGCAAAGTTTTGATCACATTTTTCCATTTTTTGTCGGAGATGAGGTGACCAAAAAACAGAGATTCTGGAGTTTAATTGTTTTTGTTTTTTACGGTGTACACCGTTTAGGTTAACCCCTTAGTGACCAGCCCATTTTAGGCCTTAATGACCAAGCTATTTTATTCGTTTTTCTATAGTCGCATTCAAAGAGCTATAACGTTTTTATTTTTTCGTCTACATAGCTGTATGAGGTTTTGTTTTTTGCGGGATTAGTTGTGCTTTTTAATAGCACCATTTTTGGGTACATATAATTTTTATATTAACTTTTATTAACCTTTTTGGGGGGGATTATAAAAAAAAACTGAAATTCCGCCATTGTTCTATGCGTTTTTAAATTGACGCCGTTCACTATGCGACGTAAATAACATGTTACCTTTATTCTATGGGTCGGTACGATTACGGCGATACCACATATGTGGAGTTTTTTTTATGTTTTACGACTTTTGCACAATAAAAACACTTTTGAACTAAAATTATTTGTTTTTGCATAGTCGCTTTCCAAGAGCCGTAATTTTTTTATTTTTCCATCAATGTAGTGATTTTTTGGGCTTGTTTTCTGCGGGACAAGACGTAGTTTTGAATGGTACTGTTTTGGGGTACATGGGACTTATTGATTCATTTTTATTGTGACTTTTTTGGGGGGCAATGGAAAAAAATTGCAATTTCGACATAGTTTTTTGCGTTTTTTTTTTACGGTGTTCACTTTGCGGTTTAAATTACATATTAACTTTATTAATGGAGTCATTACGGTCGCGGCTATACCACATATGTGTACTTTTTTTTTTTTACACTTTTACTAAATAAAACCACTTTTTATGGAAAAAAATGGTTTTATTTATTTTTTTACTGTACTTTTTATTAATAATCTTTATTTCACTTTGATGACTTATTTTATTAGTCCCACTAGGGGACTTTACTGTGCGATGTTCCGATCGCTGCTATAATGCTCTGGTATACTTCGTATACCAGAGCATTATTGCCTGTCAGTGTAAATCTGACAAGCAATCTGTTAGGACGTGCCTCCGGCGCGTCCTAACAGGCATATGTCCAGGGCAGACCTGGGGGCTTTTATCAGTCCCCCGGCTGCCATGACACCCCATCGGAGACCCGCGATTGCATTCGCGGGCCGCCGATGGGTGACAGAGGGAGCGCACTCCCTCTGTAAACAAAGTTAAATGCCGCGGTCGCTATTGACGGCGGCATTTAACGGGTTAAACGGCCGCGATCGAAGTAAACTTCGATCGCGGGCGTTGGAGCAAGAGCTCAGCTGTCATCAGACATGGGGCCTAAGAGGAAAATCTGGTACAGATGGGTGAAATATTCTAGAGAGAAGTGAACCTACTAAAAGGCTATGTACACCTTTAAATCCAATTATTTATTTTTTTACATAAAACAGTGTTTTAGGTGATTTAAAGAAGCTCTGTCACCACATTATAAGTGGCCTATATTGTTCATGATGTGATCGGCGCTATAATGTAGCTTTATGCTAATAAGTTTCTCAATGGACAACTGGGCTTGTTTTACTTTTTGACCAAGTGGACGTTGTGGAGAGAAGTGTATGACGCTGACCAATCAGTGTCCAATCAGCGTCATACACTTCTCTCCATTCATTTACTCTGCACATAGCGATATAGCTATATCGCTATGTGCAGCCACATACACAAGCACTAACATTACTGCCGTGTCCTGACAGTGAATATACATTACCTCCAGCCAGGACGTGATGTGTATTCAGAATCCTGACTACTTCTGTAGCGTCTCTGTGATTTACAGCATAGCAGGCGTAGTCTTACGCTGTAAGCTGTCATTCACAGCGAGATCTCGCTGTGCTGTGCTGTGCTGTAAATCACAGAGACGCTACAGAAGTGGTCTGGATTCTGAATACACATCACGTCATGGCTGGAGGTAATGTATATTCATTGTCAAGACACTGCAGTAACGTTATAGTGTGTGTATGTGTCTGCACATAACGATATAGTTATATCGCTATATGCAGTGTAAATGAATGGAGAGAAGTGTATGACGTTGATTGGCCACTGATTGGTCAACGTCATACACTCTGTACAATGCCCACTTGGCCAAAAAGTAAAACACGCCCAGTTGTCCATTGAGAAACTAATTAGCATAAAGCTAATATAGGTCAAAAATGATCGTTTTTCTAAATAAAAAACACTGCTGTAATCTACAATTACAGTGCCGATCACATCATGTACAATATAGGCCACTTATAATGTGGTGACAGAGCCTCTTTAAAGCAACTTTTAAAAGAACTTTCATTTAAAAATTGTACATCTTCTATGTATTCTGTATACATAGAAGCTTTATCGTTCCATCAAAAGCGGTTCTGTCAGGTCAGCTGGACTGACTGCTCGGCTGAAAGCTGGTCTTTAGTGTCTCTGACATGCAGGATCCAGCTAATAATGATCACATCTAAGTTAATGAACTCAGATGTGATCGATATTAGTAGGACCAGCCTTCAGCCAAGCCGTCTTCTCAGCTGCCATGACGGTCGCGATTTTGACAGAAAGATACATCTTCTATGTATACAGAAAGCTGAGACATTGATTTGTAAAAAATAATAATAATAATAATTTGGGTTCAAAGGTGTACATAGCCGTTGAAATTAACCTCTGAGAAAAATTAACCATAGTCCTGATATAGGCCGCTCTACAACGCCACAAAGTCCTACTCCTCCTTCACTGACTTCAAGAACTCCCTGGGAGAATCTCCTTTGCTAGATTATATGCTATCCAGCAGACAGAGTCATTTCCTATGTAGACTTCATAACAACCGCTCACATAACGGCCGAAAATAAGCCGTGTGAACATACCCTTATACTCAATATTGCTAAGTAATTACAGCAAAGAATTTGTGCCTACATGTTGTCTAATTAGTATTAAAACTATTTTTCCAAAATGTCAGCGCATAAATCTATATGAAGAGGTTCGATTTAAGTGTACTGTATGTGCTCGTAAATATGAAAAAATTAACCAAGAACCTTAATTTCTACAATAATAATCCAGTTTATCAACAGCAATTCTAGGTAGAATCTATAAGTAGGTCATTAAGGAGGCTTAAAGGCTATTTACACCTTTGAAAGGGATTTTGTTTTATATAAAAAAGGTCAATCAGTGTGTTTGGTGAAACATTATAATTCGTTTTTATTAAAAATAATTTTTACTTTTTGAGAAACAGCTGCTCTGTATTCTGTATACAGAGCAGCTGTATCGTTCACTTAGACCTGAATGCGTCAGTCCTGCGGACCTCACGAGTTCAGGGTCAGCGGGTCCTGTGTCTCTGACATGCAGGATCTACTAGAAAACTATCGCATCTAAGTTATGAACTTGGATGTGATGGATAACAGGTGGATCCTGCATGTCAAAGACACGCAGGACCCACTGTCACTGAACTCATCAGTCCCGCAGACCTGACGGGCACAGGATTCAGCGTAAGATACAGCTGCTCTGTATACAGAATACAGAGCAGCTGTATGTCAAAAAGTAAAAATATTTCTTAATAAAACTTATTATAAATTTGCACCAATCACACTGATTGATCTTTTGATTTTAAAAAAAATCCCTTTCAAAGATTTACACAGCCTTTAATTAATTTAAAGGATTTACTATCATTTATCTGACAAAAAAAAAAGAATAATAGAGGCACTGATCATTTTCTTAGATTTTTTTTTCCACACCTAGCAAGGGCTGTCACTTTTAAAAAGTAATATGTAGTATATATTCAGTGTATGCAATGACTATGTTTTTTTTAAACATATATTACTGAAAAGTTAAAAGATATATTAACTCAACTAACCCAACCGAGGTGGTTAACAAATGCACATAGGAGAGCTAGAGCAGGCATGATTTAGACCCCAATCTGCAGTTATTACAGGGTGCCAAGAAAAAGTACAAAAATACAAATATACTTAAATAGGAACGTATTGCATGTAGACATGAGCAAATCCTTAAAAATATTATCTTTTCTCTACTGTTTGTCCAAAATGTGAATTACTCTGATACCATACATGTTGCTTTTCTTAGCAATCGGGGGGAAGGGGGGGGGGCTGGTTCTCATTGCAGTGACACGGTTAGTATGGAGTCTTACAGGCCATGCTGGTGGGGTGGTGGTGGGTAATATTTTTGTAGCAAGTAGTACCATTTCTGAACTCAGCTAGCATTCCATATACAGTAGGCACTTCAGTTCTCTATTATAAAATAAGGGGCTATACAGTGAAGGAAATAAGTATTTGATCACTTGCTGATTTTGTAAGTTTGCCCACTGTCAAAGACATGAACAGTCTAGAATTTTTAGGCTAGGTTAATTTTACCAGTGAGAGATAGATTATATTTAAAAAAAAAAAAGAAAATCACATAGTCAAAATTATATATATTTATTTGCATTGTACACAGAGAAATAAGTATTTGATCCCTTTGGCAAACAAGACTTAATACTTGGTGGCAAAACCCTTGTTGGCAAGCACAGCAGTCAGAAGTTTTTTGTAGTTGATGATGAGGTTTGCACACATGTTAGATGGAATTTTGGCCCACTCCTCTTTGCAGATCATCTGTAAATCATTAAGATTTCGAGGCTGTCGCTTGGCAACTCGGATTTTCAGCTCCCTCCATAAGTTTTCGATGGGATTAAGGTCTGGAGACGGGCTAGGCCACTCCATGACCTTAATGTGCTTCTTTTTGAGCCACTCCTTTGTTGCCTTGGCTGTATGTTTCGGGTCATTGTCGTGCTGGAAGACCCAGCCACGAGCCATTTTTAATGTCCTGGTGGAGGGAAGGAGGTTGTCACTCAGGATTTGACGGTACATGGCTCGATCCATTCTCCCATTGATGCGGTGAAGTAGTCCTGTGCCCTTAGCAGAGAAACACCCCCAAAACATAATGTTTCCACCTCCATGCTTGACAGTGGGGACGGTGTTCTTTGGGTCATAGGCAGCATTTCTCTTCCTCCATACACGGCGAGTTGAGTTAATGCCAAAGAGCTAAATTTTAGTCTCATCTGACCACAGCACCTTCTCCCAATCACTCTCAGAACCATGCAGATGTTCATTTGCAAACTTCAGACGGGCATGTACTTGTGCCTTCTTGAGCAGGGGGACCTTGCGGGCACTGCAGGATTTTAATCCATTACGGCGTAATGTGTTACCAATGGTTTTCTTGGTGACTGTGGTCCCAGCTGCCTTGAGATCATTAACAAGTTCCCCCCGTGTAGTTTTCGGCTGAGCTCTCACCTTCCTCAAGATCAAGGATACCCCACGAGGTGAGATTTTGCATGGAGCCCCAGATCGATGTCGATTGACAGTCATTTTGTATGTCTTCCATTTTCTTACTATTGCACCAACAGTTGTCTCCTTCTCACCCAGCGTCTTACTTATGGTTTTGTAGCCCATTCCAGCCTTGTGCAGGTCTATGATCTTGTCCCTGACATCCTTAGAAAGCTCTTTGGTCTTGCCCATGTTGTAGAGGATAGAGTCAGACTGATTAATTGAGTCTGTGGACAGGAGTCTTTTATACAGGTGACCATTTAAGACAGCTGTCTTTAATGCAGGCACCAAGTTGATTTGGAGCGTGTAACTGGTCTGGAGGAGGCTGAACTCTTAATGGTTGGTAGGGGATCAAATACTTATTTCTCTGTGCACAAAGCAAATAAATATATATAATTTTGACTATGTGATTTTCTGTTTTTTAATTTTTTTAATATAATCTATCTCTCACTGGTAAAATTAACCTAGGCTAAAAATTCGAGACTGTTCATGACTTTGACAGTGGGCAAACTTACAAAATCAGCAAGGGATCAAATACTTATTTCCTTCACTGTACATGGTTATGGAATACCGTGTTACCCAGGGGCGTAAAAATAGATGAGGCCATATAGCACAATTTACAATGCATTGGCTCATACCATCACATTTCCCCCATTTGGGGTCAAGATTATCCAATGCTTGTTCACACATCTACTTATTCTTTCTATTGTATGTGATACAGTTGGTGGAACTTCTCTTTGTCTGGATTTTACTATGTTTGCTAATGCTGCAAAACCCTTGAAGAAATACAGTCTAGAAAGAAAGTGTATCTACGTCGGCCGTTAGGGGTAGTTTTTCTGAAGTGCAGCCTTTTCACGGCGGCCCTTAAGAAGAAGATTTTCCGCATCTGACGGGGTGCGCCTGAAACCCAGGCTGTTGCTAACAGCCTCGGGCTTCAGGGCATCGATAGGAGACAACTAGCAGTGGTCTCCGATTAAGTTTAACCCCCCAGATGCGACCGCCTCATATGAGTGGTTTTAGTGGTTTTAGAGGCTGGGGGCTCGCTCTCGCATCCCACCATGGTGCCAATGTCCGCCTTTAGTAAATGTCTGATAGGCCATACCAGAGGCATGTCCTAATAGATGCCTGTCAGTTTTACACTGACAGGCATAATACACTGCAATTCAGAAGTATTGCAGTGTTTTTTATAAAAGCGATCTAAAGATCGGACAGTAAAGTCCCCTAGTGGGATTAAACATTTTTTTTAAAAAGTTTAATAAAGTTTGTAATAAATAAATAAAAGTGGCAAGTAAAAAAAACAAAAACCTTTTTCCCCTTACAAAATACTTTATTATGAAAAAAAGTTAAAAGGAAAAAAATAAAATGTTAAAAAAAGTACACATATTTGGTATCACCGCGTCCGTAACGAACCCAACTATAAAACAATTGCATTATTTAACCTGCACGGTGAATGCCGTAAAAACTAAAATAAAGAAAACCTGAGCTGCTTCCTCCACAATGGAGCCCAAAAGAAGCCACATGGACTGCCTCTATGGTACATACACCCTTGATGCTACCCAGAGGCATAGCAAAAGGCTCATGGGCCCTGGTGCAAAAGTTTAACGGGCCTCCCTCCCATCCCTGCCAACTTTGATAAAATCATAATCTCGTATTAGACATAATCCGCACAGAAATTTTCAGTAGCATGTTAACTAGGTTACAGAAACCACATTCACATGCATGGGATGCGGATTGTCATCGGATTCTACGCGTATTTTAGCATTGAATCCAATCCTAAATCTGCGTCATTTCCCGAAACCTGTGAACAGGGCCTTAGGGTGTTAAAAAAAAACCTCTCCTTCAGTGGATTTAAGCCTTTGCATTGTAAAGAGTAAAGTGCGTGGCAATTCTGCAACATGATAGGCCTGCTGCCCGCGCCATTTTTGCCACGATTACGAAAATCGTAGCAAAAACGCATGATGAATTTAAAAAAAGTTAGCGTACCCTACAGGAGTTGGGGTGAGAAGAGACAATGGAGGATGGAGGGAGAGGGAGGTTAAAGTAGTACTTACACCTTGTTGCTCTGTACAAGGACCTTACAGGTGGGCGGGCCTTCTCTTCTGCAGAGCTGCTGCTATACTGTAGTAGAAGGACCTGATTGGTGATTGTTCTCCAGGACATCGTTTCTGCTCCTCCCAAGCAAGTCTGGTCATATAGGCATGATGTCTTTAAAGGTCCTTTGACCCACTTGGAATCTACCCTGCTTTAATGCTGCTGGTGCAGCATTTTTACATGAGTTACCTCTTGCAGTGGTGGTGTGCAAGGGGCCCATCAGTTGTGGCTTCGGGGCTAGGGTCTCAATTGCGACTGCGGTGACCCCTATAGCTACGCCACAGGTGCTACCTGAATATGATAGCAACTAGAAAAACTGCACTCTTTGGTAGAAGAGTGGTAAAAGTCATCAATTTTGGCCCACATATATCTTATTCACTGGAACATGAATTTGGCAATTAAGAGCTTTAGAGCTTTCAACTGTTGCAATTGGTTTATGTTTAATAATTATTGGGAAGAGTAAATTATGTCATTTTTACATTATTTTTGAGGCTTGAAAGAGCATAAACTTTTTTTGTGATTGGGTGATAATAATTAAGCAAATACATTTCCTTTGCTGCAGTTTGCAACGAAATGACATTTGGCAGCGAACAACCTTTTTAAAGTTCAAGAGCTGCATTAAAAGAGGAATGATAAAGGGCATCATTAGGTGAAAACTGTTACTCACTATTTCAATTACTTAGCTACACGAGTGCTTGTGAGAAATAATAGATGCAAATCATTGCTATTGACTAAGTATCTATTCAGCTGCCTGAAAAGCAATTTAGATCCAGATCCTTGTCATAAATTTGGGGATGTTAAAACAAGTGTATATGTAGAAGCATTTCTGCATTTTGTACATTAAATATTCCAGAGAGCTTTTTCTAATCCAATCAAAAAATGATAGACCTGGTATAGTCACCTTATTAGCCTGATTGGTGTCTCATTAGTTTTGCTGCAACCTTTTCCAACGATTTAGGCATAAATAATGCATTTAATATCTCCTTATCTACATTTTTAAAGTTTCCTTCTATGTAATGGGGAATGTTTAATTAGCCCATAGTGGCTGTTGTTACTGTATCAGAGCATGCCTAATGCAGTCTGTAGCATTGTGATTTGCGTTGATTATTTTAGAGAGTATATTGGCCACTAATGCAGTTCTGAGAAGCTATCAGCAGGAATATTGGTGTACATTAGCAATATTTCTGCTACCTTAAAATGATTTGTGCATGTTTTAATATATACTCAGCTTTGTTATTTTTTGGCCAAAATATGGAATATTGTTTTTTACATTAATGTTAAAATGTTCCTGCTACACAGCGGAAACAGACATTTTAAAAGGGCTGCACAGTGGCTAAGGACTAATGCAGGTTTCAGTGTGCTGTCATATAGTCTCTGTACAGCACCATATCATGGCATCTGATGGAATATGCCACTATCTTGCTTCTATTGGAAAATCCTCTGTATGCCCCTGCTTGAAATCTGAGGCATATAAAGGTACAGTAGGGTCCCAGATATTGCTATGGGTGATGTATTACAGCTCTACTTGCATGGAATTTGTATGTACTACAGTTTACACACCAAGAACATGCACAGAGGTTAGGCTAGGGCTACACTGAGAGACTCTATCACTCTAATTCTCTACCCATAGGCAGAGTAATAATTGTGTGGGATTTGGATTTTTGAAAGGACTGGAAGACTACTGCAAAAATCGGAATGTCCCAGGCCCCACTTTCAATTGTATCCGCATCCTCATTGAGGACTAGCAGGAAACCTAATAGTTACTGTGTCTGATGAGCGCTGCTTAGCAGGCAAGAAGAAGCCTATCCACAGGATGTAAGCATGAGCTGAGCGCATGTCTTTTTTATTTGGCTCAGACCAGTATGAAAGCTTCGTTCAGCTATGATGCACTTCTACAGGCACCTTTGGCTCCTTGCTTTAACACCATATATCCCCCATGATAGAGGACTGTTATAGAGGGCATTGTGGTTTGTATGGGGGTATTTTAGCTGCCATTTATTCATTGTTGATGTCACTATTGCTGTCCTGAGAGGCATTGTAGCTAGTATGAGCCATTGCGGCTGTTGCAGGGTGGCATTGTGACTGTCATGGTGGGGCCTTGTGGCTGGCATGGGGGGTATTGTACCTGGCCTTGTGATTGTCATGGGGGGCCTCATGGCTCTTATGGAGGGTATTGTGATGGATCCAGATGGCATATACCCCGTTTTCTAATGGCATTGAGTACAGTGATAGACAGAACATTATTTCTGTTATTTGAGGATTATATAGTGACAGTGTCTGTTCCACAGAACTGGTGCATAGCAAATGTGGTGATAATGTTCAAAAGGGGGTCAAAAAGTGAGTCTGGAAACTATAGGCCTGTAAGTTTAACCTCTATTGGTGGGTAATATATTGGAAGATTTTCTAAAAGATGCTATTCTGGAGTATCCTTCTATGAGGAAGTAAGTTTAAAGAGGCTCTGTCACCACATTATAAGTGGCCTATATTGTACATGATGTGATCGGCGCTGTAATGTAGATCACAGCAGTGTTTTTATTTAGAAAAACAATAATTTTTGATGGAGTTATGACCTATATTAGCTTTATGCTAATTACTTTCTTAATGGACAACTGGTCGTGTTTTACTTTTTGACCAAGTGGGCGTTGTGGAGAGAAGTGCATGACCAATCAGCATCATACACTTCTCTCCATTCATTTAGTCAGCACATAATGATTTTACTAGATCACTATGTGCAGCCACATACACACACTATAATGTTACTCAAGTGTCCTGAAAGTTAATAGACATCACTACCAGCCAAGACACGATGTCTATTCAGAATCCTGACACTTCACTAACATTTGTGTGAGATTTACAGCAAGGCAAGCGTAATCTCGTTTTAAATGACAGTTTACAGCGTAATCTCACGAGATTACGCTTGCCTTGCTGTAAATCTCACACAAACATTACCGAAGCGTCAGGATTCTGAATAGACATCACGTCCTGGCTGGTAGTGATGTCTATTCATTGTCAGGACACTTGAGTAACGTTAGTGTGTGTGTGTATGTGGCTGCACATAGTTATCTAGTAAGAACAATATGTGCTGTGTAAATGAATGGAGAGAAGTGTATGATGCTGATTGGTCAGCGTCATACACTTATCTCCACAACGCCCACTTGGTCAAAAAGTAAAACACGCCCAGTTGTCCATTAAGAAAGTCATTAGCATAAAGCTAATATAGGTCATAACTCCGTAAAAAATTATCGTTTTTCTAAATAAAAAACACTGCTGTAATCTACATTACAGCGCCGATCACATTATGTACAAGATAGGCCACTTATAATGTGGTGACAGAGCCTCTTTAAGACTGGACAGGGGTGAGTCATTGGATCTCATATATCTTGATTTTTTCTAAAGCATTTGATACTGTCCTGTATAAAATGTTAGTACTATGAATGAAAATGCTGGGACTGTGGGAAAATGCGTGTAAATGTGTAAGTAACTGGCTCACTTATTGAAAAGAAAGAGTGTTTTTTTAACAGTACATTTTCAGATATGGTCACCATTTTTAGTGGGCTACCACAGGGATCAGTATTATGTTCATTCTGTTTAATATATTTATTAATGACCTTGTAGAGCATTGCACAGTAAAATTTAAATTTCTGCAGATGATTCTAAATTGTGTAAAGTAATCAACAAAACAGGACAGTATTCTATAACAAATGGATCTTGATAAGTTGGAGTCTTGAGCAGAGAAGTGGCAAAGAAGGTTTAACACTGATAAATGCACTTGGGAATAGAAAATACATATCACTATTACACACTAAATAGGGAACACTTGGTAAAACTGACATGGAAAATTAATTTTAGTTGTCCGTAAACTTAACTGTAACAACCAGTGTCAGGCAGCTGCTGCAAAGGTAAATATGATTATGGGGTGCATCAAAAGGGACCTCGATGCACATGCCGAGCAAATAGTACTGCTTTATAAATCTTTAGTCATACAGCACATGGAATATTGTGTACAGTTTTTCAGTTTTTAGTACCAGTGCACAACAAAAACATAGTAGGGCTTGAGCAGGTTCAAAGGTCGGCAACCAAAGTAATAAATAGAATAAATCAACCACAGTACACAGAAAGATTATTAAAATTAGGGTTATTTAGTTTAAAAATAGTAGAGCTCTCTTTCATCTATATACATAATCTATTTACACCCAATACTGTAAAACTTTAACAACAGGGCATCATCTATGTGTAATGACCGGGGGGTAGGGAAACGGACAAGTGAGCCCTAATCTACCCGCCACTCTGTCCCTGCCTACTTGCAACGACCCGCCCTAGGCGACGGGGTACAACTGGGCGGCGGTCCCTGCACTCAGTAAGTGCACGACAAACACGACAAACATACAAGGGAATACAAGCAAGGGAAAGGGGCAGTTGCCCACGGCAACACCGTGAGCAACCAGAGTGGTGAACGAGCCGAGTCAAGCCAGGAGTGTGCGAGGTACCAAACGAAGAGCAGAAGAGTAGTCAGTAAGCCAGGGTCTGTATGGAGCAGGAACAAAATAGAAGGAGCTGTAGCTGGGCCAGGAAACCACACGAAAAAGAATAACAAGCAAGGAGGAACAGGAAATGCAGGTATAAATAGACAGAGGGCGGGAGCTAGCTGAGTCTAGCCAGGCTGCGATAGGCTCTCCCACTCCTAAGCCTGCCAGCCAGAGTGGTGGAAGCTGGAGTCAGTCTCAGGGATGTAGATTCAGGTGCTGACTGATTAATTAAGGGAGTTAACCCCGAAGCTGTGCCTGGCAGATTCTTTACAGTACCCCCCCTTTTATGAGGGGCCACCGGACCCTTTCTAAGTGGACCTGGCTTACTGGGGAAACGCAGGTGGAACCTCCTGACCAATACCCCAGCGTGAACATCCCGGGCGGGTACCCAAGTCCTCTCCTCGGGCCCGTAACCTCTCCAATGGACCAGGTACTGGAGGGAGCCTTGGACCATCTTGCTGTCCACAATCCTGACCACCTCGAATTCCACCCCCTCAGGGGTGAGGACGGGAACAGGAGGTCTCCTCGAGGGAGCCAAGGACGGGGAGCAGCGTTTAAGGAGGGAGGCATGAAACACGTCGTGTATACGAAAAGACGGGGGTAACTCCAGCCGGAAGGAGACAGGATTGAGGACCTCAATGACCTTATACGGCCCAATAAACCGGGGAGCAAATTTCTTGGACGGAACCTTGAGACGCAAGTTCCTAGACAACAACCACACCAGATCCCCGACCATAAACAGGGGGTTAGCAGAACGTTTTCTATCAGCCTGAGTTTTTTGTACGCTCTGGGACGCCTCTAGGTTCTTCTGAACCTGGGCCCAGACTGTGCACAGTTCCCGATGAACGACCTCTACCTCGGGATTGTTGGAACTACCAGGTGAAACGGAGGAGAACCGTGGATTAAACCCAAAATTACAGAAAAAGGGAGAGACCCCTGACGAGTTACTGACCCGGTTATTAAGGGAAAATTCGGCGAGGGGAATGAATGAGACCCAATCATATTGACAGTCAGAGACAAAACACCTTAAGTATTGTTCTAGAGATTGATTAGTCCTCTCCGTTTGACCATTGGTTTCAGGATGGAAGGCAGAGGAGAAGGACAGATCAATCCCCAACTTCATACAGAAGGCTCTCCAAAACAATGAAACAAATTGTACCCCTCTGTCCGAAACAATATTGACAGGGACCCCATGGAGACGCAGGATGTGTTTGACAAACAAGGTAGCCAACGTCTTGGCGTTGGGTAGTTTCTTGAGGGGCACAAAGTGGCACATCTTACTGAAGCGGTCTACCACCACCCACACCACCGACTTGCCTTGGGATGGAGGCAAATCGGTGATAAAATCCATGGAGATATGTGTCCAAGGTCTCTGGGGAATGGGCAACGAACGCAGTAAGCCCGCTGGTCGGGACCTGGGAGTCTTGGACCTAGCACAAACCTCACAAGCGGCGACGTAGGCCTTAACGTCTTTAGGCAACCCATGCCACCAATAATTTCTGGTAATGAGGTGTTTGGTACCCAGGATGCCTGGATGACCAGATAGTGCGGAGTCATGATTTTCCCTAAGTACCCTTAGCCGGAATTGCAGGGGAACAAACAGCTTGTTCTCAGGAAGGTTCCCGGGAGCTGAACCTTGATCAGCAGCAATTTCAGAGACTAAATCAGAATCGATCGAGGAAATGATTATACCTGGAGGCAAAATACAAGCAGGATCTTCCTCCGAAGGAGGGCTGGCCATGAAGCTACGCGACAGTGCATCAGCCTTAATATTTTTAGACCCAGCCCTATAGGTAACCAAAAAATTGAATCTGGTAAAAAATAACGCCCATCGAGCTTGTCTCGGGTTTAGCCTCCGGGCAGATTCTAGGAAAACCAGATTCTTGTGGTCGGTAAGGACCGTTACCTGGTGTCTAGCCCCCTCCAGGAAGTGGCACCACTCTTCAAATGCCCATTTAATGGCTAAGAGTTCGCGGTTGCCAATATCATAGTTACTCTCAGTTGGCGAAAACTTCCTGGAGAAGTAGGCACAGGGGCGGAGATGGGTGAGGGACCTGGTACCCTGGGACAAGACAGCCCCCACTCCCACCTCAGATGCGTCAACTTCCACGATAAATGGCTCCATTTGGTTGGGCTGAACCAGCACCGGGGCCGAGATAAAGCACTTCTTAAGGACCTCAAAAGCCTGGACAGCCTCAGGAGGCCAGTGGAGGAGATCAGCACCTTTGCGAGTGAGGTCCGTAAGAGGCTTAGCGATGACCGAGAAGTTAGCAATAAATCTCCTGTAATAATTAGCGAACCCCAAAAAACACTGTAACGCCTTCAGGGAGGCAGGTTGGACCCATTCCGCCACAGCCTGAACCTTGGCGGGGTCCATGCGGAATTCATGAGGAGTGAGAATTTGACCCAAAAATGGTATCTCCTGTACACCAAACACACATTTTTCGGTTTTGGCAAACAGTTTGTTTTCCCGAAGGACCTGGAGCACCTTCCTGACATGCTCAATGTGGGAGGACCAGTCCTTGGAAAACACCAGTATGTCATCAAGGTACACTACAAGAAATATCCCCAGGTAATTTCTCAAAATCTCATTTATGAAATTCTGGAAGACCGCAGGGGCATTACACAACCCAAAGGGCATGACGAGGTATTCGAAATGGCCTTCGGGCGTGTTAAACGCAGTCTTCCACTCATCCCCCTCTTTGATGCGAATAAGGTTATACGCCCCCCGTAGATCCAATTTAGAGAACCATTGGGCCCCCTGAACCTGATTAAAGAGATCAGGAATCAAAGGAAGGGGATACTGGTTCCTTACCGTGACCTTATTCAGGCTACGGTAGTCAATGCATGGCCTAAGACCACCATCCTTCTTCCCCACGAAGAAGAAGCCAGCACCTACCGGAGAAGAAGAGGGACGAATGTAACCCTTGGCCAGGGATTCCTGGATATACTCTCTCATGGCTTCACGTTCGGGACAAGAAAGATTAAATATCCTACCCTTAGGAAGCTTTGCTCCTGGTACCAATTCGATAGCGCAATCGTATTCTCTATGAGGAGGTAACACTTCGGAGGCCTCCCTAGAGAAAACATCAGCGAAGTCCTGAACAAACTCGGGTAGCGTATTCGCCTCCTCAGGGGGAGAAATAGAATTAACAGAAACGTACAACATTCATTACCCCATTTGGTTAGCTCCCCAGTATTCCAGTCAAACGTGGGATTATGCAACTGCAACCAGGGAAGGCCTAGAACCAAATCGTACGATAATCCCTGCATCAACAGTACAGAGCATTGCTCCAAATGCATGGAGCCAACAAGGAGTTCAAAAACAGGGGTATGCTGTGTAAAATAACCATTAGCAAGAGGAGTGGAGTCGATACCCACTACCGGGACAAGTTTAGGCAAATCAATCAGAGGCATAGTAAGAGACATAGCAAATTCCACAGACATAATATTAGTAGAGGACCCTGAATCCACGAAGGCACTGCCGGTAGCAGACCTACCACCATAAGAGACCTGAAAGGGAAGCAAGATCTTAGTACGTTTCCTATTTACTGGAAATACCTGTGCGCCCAAGTGACCTCCCCGATGATCACTTAGGCGCGGAAGTTCTCTGGCTGCATTCTTACGCTTAGGACAGTTGTTCACTTGATGCTCGTCATCCCCACAGTAGAAGCAGAGACCATTCTTCCTGCGGAATTCTCTACGTTGTTGGGGAGACACGGAGGCCCCGAGTTGCATAGGTATCTCTGAGTCTTTCCTGGAGGAACGAAGCAACGGAACTTCGGGAGGCATCATGGGGGAGTCGGAGGAGAAAACACATAAACGTTCATGTTGTCGTTCCCTGAGACGTCGGTCAAGTCGTACCGCTAAAGCCATAGCCTGGTCTAGGGAGTCAGAAGAGGGATAGCTAACTAGCAGGTCTTTCAGGGCATTCGACAGACCCAACCTAAACTGGCACCTTAAGGCAGGGTCATTCCACCGAGAAGCTACGCACCACTTCCTAAAGTCAGAGCAATACTCCTCAACAGGTCTCTTACCCTGACGTAAGGTCACCAGCTGACTCTCGGCAAAGGCAGTCCTGTCAGTCTCGTCATAAATAAGTCCGAGAGCAGAAAAGAAACAATCAACGGAGGAAAGTTCAGGGGCGTCAGGAGCCAAGGAGAAGGCCCACTCTTGGGGCCCTTCCTGGAGCCGGGACATAATTATACCCACCCGCTGGCTCTCAGAACCTGAGGAATGAGGCTTTAAACGAAAGTAAAGCCTACAACTCTCCCGAAAGGAGAGAAAAGCCCTCCGGTCCCCTGAGAACCCGTCGGGCAACTTGAGGTGGGTTTCAAGAGGTGCGGTGAGGGGAACTACCAAGGTAGCATCAGGCTGGTTGACCCTCTGAGCCAGGGCCTGGACCTGTAGGGAGAGACCCTGCATTTGCTGAGCCAGGGTCTCACGGGGGTCCATAGTGGTGTCAGGGACCAGGGTAGACTAGGTATGGGCTTGTTATTATGTAATGACCGGGGGGTAGGGAAACGGACAAGTGAGCCCTAATCTACCCGCCACTCTGTCCCTGCCTACTTGCAACGACCCGCCCTAGGCGACGGGGTACAACTGGGCGGCGGTCCCTGCACTCAGTAAGTGCACGACAAACACGACAAACATACAAGGGAATACAAGCAAGGGAAAGGGGCAGTTGCCCACGGCAACACCGTGAGCAACCAGAGTGGTGAACGAGCCGAGTCAAGCCAGGAGTGTGCGAGGTACCAAACGAAGAGCAGAAGAGTAGTCAGTAAGCCAGGGTCTGTATGGAGCAGGAACAAAATAGAAGGAGCTGTAGCTGGGCCAGGAAAAGCACACGAAAAAGAATAACAAGCAAGGAGGAACAGGAAATGCAGGTATAAATAGACAGAGGGCGGGAGCTAGCTGAGTCTAGCCAGGCTGCGATAGGCTCTCCCACTCCTAAGCCTGCCAGCCTGAGTGGTGGAAGCTGGAGTCAGTCTCAGGGATGTAGATTCAGGTGCTGACTGATTAATTAAGGGAGTTAACCCCGAAGCTGTGCCTGGCAGATCCTTTACACTATGTCTAGAGGAAAAAAGTTTCTACACTGACATAGAAAGGCATTATTTACTGTGATACTATGGAACTCTCTGCCAGAGGAAGTTGTTCTGTTGAATTCACTAAATGAGTTTAAAAGGGATCTGGATGGTTTTTATGTTACTATGACATGGGAATCTTGTGACTGGCAGAAAGGCCAAATGGCTAGCATGCGGGGTATTGTGGTTGACATGGGGGGCATTGTGGCTATCATGGGGGCATTGTAGCCATCATAGGGGGCATTGTGGCTGCCATAAGGGACATTGTGGGTGTCATGGGGAATATATAGTGTGAAAGCAAGTAGCCAAACATGCCTGTAGAGGGGCATCATAATGGCAGGAAGTCTTCATGCTAATCTGGGACAGATGAAAATGACAGAGAAAGCAAGCGTCTACAATGATAGAATCATTGTGATGTCCTGAGTTGCTTGCAAGCAACGCAGAACCTCTTAAGCCCAACCTATATAGCCTCAGAGCTGTGGTTCCATTTTTGCATAGTTTTATTTACTTACTGTAATGACTACATATTTAAGCATACAGGTATAGTGCTTACAGATGAGAGTGAGCAGCAATTCTAGTGAGCAGGAGAAGAAGGGCTCTACCTCAAGGATCTGCTTTCTTTTTTTTGGCTGAACTCGATGGACATAGTGGGGACCACTGAAGTATACTGGAAGAACCTAGATATTTAATGGTTTGCAATAGGCACTTTTTCTAAATCAATTCCTCATACACCCAGGCAACTTCTCAATGGCACCTTTTTGCAAAATTGTACATTTTCTGCTTAGTCTAACTGAACCTGCTCAGTAACTGAGATCTATAAACTAAACTGACAGCTAACCAATACATTACTGTCTTAGTAGCCACATTGATAGGCTCGTAAACCTATGTTGCCTAAAAAAAATCAATTTCAGTCAAATATGTCCAGTGTGAGCTATCATAAACTTATAATTTTAGCCAATTCAGGACAGTTATACATATCAACTCAATAATAATGCAGTGCAATGTACAGTCATATAATAATTTCCACTCTAGAATTACTTCTCAACACTCTAAAACTACGTTTGAAAGAAGAGATAATTCTTCATTGAAATACTACATCCCCCAGCTTCTTAAATTCTAAATCAGTTTTAGCAACAAACAGCTCATCTTTAGGGACAAAATTATATCTATTGCATTAAAAGAGTTATTGCTCTATTGATTTGCATAGTACTTAGCTGCCACATTTACTCACATAAACTGATAAATTTGCAATGGGTGACAGACAGGAAAAGAGAGAAATTGATTTATAAGCTTGTGTAGAATAGAAGCACTGAAAATGCCTCTATTAAAAATCTGCAATTTTTCACAAGGCCTGGCTTGCCTTAATAAATGTGAGAATGGGTTTGATTTCATTCAGAATTAATGTAGTTTGAAATTGAAATGTGTCGCACTTCCTGCCTTTAGGAGATCTGCTGACATTTCCACTGTGATCGTTGCTGCCTGGGAAACAAAAAATATGAAGAAAATGAAAAATAAGATAAATTCTCTATAATTTGCACAATGAGCACTTAAAACCAATTTTATGATGTCAAAAACAATTACATTTTGAAAATCTCAGTTCATTATGGGCAATGAATAATGCTATATATGGAATATCAATAATTATTAGCTGTGCTTGCAGCAGTAAATTAGTGACTAAGTAATATACAGTACCTGGAGATTATGCCGGTCCCAATTTCTTAATCCCATTACTCAATTAAAATGCATTTTCTTCTATAGGAAAGAAATGCAGAAAAAACAGGCAAACAAGAATAATAGAAAACTGAAGGCAAACATGTAAAATCATATTTTAAAGACTTTTGCTCCAATATACTGTAAAATTTAAGAAGTTTGACAGTTAATAGATGGTAATTCAAAGATTTTTCCGCTTGACATTTATATTTTACTGTGCATTTTTCTTCAATTTAAGTAACATTCTTCTGCTTATCCTGGTGGGTTTTTCCTAATAATGAGTTTCACATAGATTTTCTTTTCCGGGATGAATAAACATATTTAAATATAGCTGTACCAAAGTTTCTTCTCGAGAAAATAATGCAGCACAATACATAACAATGCAATACATTAAATAACATGTTCAGTAAGTGCTCTTACTATGATGTAAACCTTTTTTTTTTTTAGTTACTCGATTTATTAGGAAAAACTAAATTAAATCAACAGTTTTAATTCTATTTATGCATACATATTGTATTTTCATTCACTAATTGCTCATCTCCATTTGCAATAGTTAAAGCGACTGTCCAGTCCACCTAGAGGACAATTATTCTGGATCCCAAATATCAAAATGAAATCATAGGTGGGTGTTTAAAAAACAAATAAAAAATACTTAGAAAGCCTCCGATTTGGATTGGCAGACACTGGTTGGTGATATCACCGGAATGTGCTGCCTGCTCCACAGACTTTGCATATGACTATATGATTTGGTGCCCGCACAGTCAAGTGGATCATTTCTGTCTACTGCTTTTCTCATATTGCCTAGGAAAGTAAGCAGCATTCTTAAGGTGCCCATACACATCAGATGGCAGTTGGCTGAAATGCCCACAAAAGTGGCTACATAATAACATCAACTACAACATAACATTTAATATATAGTGCATTTGGAAAGTCTTTTGACCCTTTCACTTTTTTCACATTTTGTTATGTTGAGAGCATGTGATAATATAAAAACAATTCAAGTTTCTGAACTCAATACACCATAATGACAAAGTGAAAGTATAATTATTATTTTTTTTTTACAAATGTATTAAAAATTAAAAATGCAAATTTTGCATGGACATAAGTTTCCATACCCTTTGCTATTACACTTGAAATATACCTCTGGGGCCTCCCATTTCTCTAGATCATCTTTGAAACGTTTCTACACCTTGATTGGAGTCCACCCATGTCTACATAAGATCTCACAGCTTACAATGACTATATAGAGCAAAAACCAAGCCATGGGGAGGAAATGACTGACTGTAGAGCTCAGAGACTGGATTGTGTGGAGGCACAGATCAGGAGAAGGGTACAAAAAAAATCAGCTGCACTGAAAGTTCCCAAGAGCACAGTGGCCTCCATAATTCTTAAATGGTAGAAGTTTGGAACAATCCGGACACTTCCTAGCGCTGGCTGCCCCACCAAACTAAGTAATCAGGGAAGAGGGGCCTTCGTAAGAGAGGTGACCAAGAACGAAATGGTCACTCTGGCTAAGCTCCAAAGATTCTGTCTGCATATGGGAGAAACTTCCAGAAGGTCAACCATCACTGCAGCACTTTTCCAATCTGGACCTTATGGCAGAGTGGCAAGAAAGAAACCTCTCCTCAGTAAAAGACACATGAAAGCCTGTCTGGAGTTTGCAAAAAAAAAAAAAGTACCTAAAGCACTCTCAGACTGTGAGAAACAAGATTCTGTGGTCTGATAAAACTAGGATTTTTGACCTCAATTCTAATTGTCATGTCTGGAGGAAACCACTGCTCATCCCCCTGCCCAATGATAGCCCTACAGGAAAGCATGGTGGTGGCGGCATCATGCTGTGGGGGTGTTTTTCAGCGACTGGGACATGAAGACTGGTCAGCGTTCAGGGAAAGATGAATGGAGCAAAGTACAGAGATATTCTTAATGAAAACCTGATGCAAAGTGCTCTGGACATCAGACTGGGCCGAGGGTTCACCTTCCAAATAGACAATGACCCTCAGCACACATCCAAGACAACACAGGAGTGGCTTAGGGACAACTCTGTGAATGTACTTGCGTGTCCCAGCCAGTGCCCTGACCCAATCGAACATCTCTGAAGAGATCTGAAAATGGCAGTCCACTAATGGTCCCCATCCAACCTGAGAGAGCGTGAGAGGATGTGCATAGAATAATGGCAGAAAATCCCCAAATCTAGGTGTGCAAACCTTGTGGCATCATACCCAAGAAGACTGGAGGCTGTTATCGCTGCCAAAAGGTGCTTCAAGTAAGTACTTTTGCCTTAATAAATGTGAGAATAGGTTTGATTTCATTCAGAATTAATGTCGTTTGAAATTGAAATGTGTCGCACTTCCTGCCTTTAGGAGATCTGCTGACATTTCCAGTGTGATCGTTGCTGCCTGGGAAACAAAAAATATGAAGAAAATGAAAAATAAGATAAATTCTCTATAATTTGCACAATGAGCACTTAAGACCCATTTTATGATGTCAAAAACAATTACATTTTGAAAATCTCAGTTCTTTATGGGCAATGAATAATGCTCCAATATACTGTAAAATTTAAGAACTTTGACAGTTAATAGATGGTAATTCAAAGATTTTTCCGCTGGACATTTATATTTTACTGTGCATTTTTCTTCAATTACGTAGTTTTCAATTTCTAATGCATTGTGTGATTTGAGTTTGAATTTCTTTTAAAATAAAATGGTAAATTCCATTTCAAAGCTAATAATAAACTTTTCTTGGCTGAAAGTTTGCAATGGGCCCAAATAAAATACCATACAGTGCTATATATAAAAAAAAAAAATAATGGCATATTTTTACACTAAATGGTTGACGTAAAATTTGACAATTGAACAAAAATTTGACAATTGAACCCATTTCATGATGTCAAAAACAATTACATTTTGAAAATCTCAGTTCATTATGGGCAATGAATAATGCTATATATGGAATATCAATAATTATTAACTGTGCTTGCAGCAGTAAATTAGTGACTAAGTAATATACAGTACCTGGAGATTATGCCGGTCCCAATTTCTTAATCCAATTACTCAATTAAAATGCATTTTCTTCCATAGGAAAGAAATGCAGAAAAAACAGGCAAACAAGAATAATAGAAAACTGAAGGCAAACATGTAAAATCATATTTTAAAGACTTTTGCTCCAATATACTGTAAAATGTAAGAACTTTGACAGTTAATAGATGGTAATTCAAAGATTTTTCCGCTGGACATTTATATTTTACTGTGCATTTTTCTTCAATTACGTAGTTTTCAATTTCTAATGCATTGTGTAATTTGAGTTTGAATTTCTTTTAAAATAAAATGGTAAATTCCATTTCAAAGCTAATAATAAACTTTTCTTGGCTGAAAGTTTGCAATGGGCCCAAATAAAATACCATACAGTGCTATAAAAAAAAAATAATGGCATATTTTTACACTAAATGGTTGACGTAAAATTTGACAATTGAACATAATTAAACACGTTACATAGTTTCAAATTATTCTTTATTTATTCAAGGAATAAAGCTTTCCCAACCCTCATATCACCCATGTGAAAAAGTTGTTGCCACCTTAAAAAATTTTTTTTTCTACACTAGGTTATATATATATATATATATATATATATATATATATATATATATATATATATGTCTTGGGTGTAAAACAGTTTGGACAATTCTGACTGTGTACCTTTCAGGTAATTCTCCCTACTCTATGATTTAAATGCAGGCAGGTAGCAGCTAAAATGGAGCAGGAAGCTTTCTGTTTTGCCAGCATTATGTGCAGTGCATGCAAGGGGTGGGTAGAGGAGGAAGTCTGTCTGGTGCAGCTTCAGTCAATAGTTGTAGAGCAGGAAGTGATGTCAGAGTAGAGGGGCACCATTCTGGTGACCTCTCCTATACATATAACTTCCAAGTAGAGGAGTTTAACGCCTTCCCGCTTTATCCACTTTTGAACTCCCTGACAGAGCCTCATTTTTCAAATCTGACATGTTTCACTTTATGTAGTAATAACTTCAGAATGCTTTTACCTATCCAAGCTATTCGGAGAGTCTTTTCTCGTGACACATTGGACTTTAAGTTAGTGGTAACATTTGCTCGATACATTCAGTATTTAATTGTGAAAAATACCAAAATTCTGTGAAAAATTGCAAAAATTAGCATTTTTATTAATTTAAATGTAACTGCTTGTAGGACCAGTTATACCATACAAAATTGTTGCTAATTAACATCCCCCATTTGTCTACTTTAGATTGGCATCCTTTTTTGAACATCCTTTTATTTTTCAAGGACGTTACAAGGTTTAGAACTTTAGCAACAATTTCTCACATTTTCTAGAAAATTTCAAAAGGCTATTTTTACAGGGACAGTTCAGTTGTGAAGTGGTTTTGAGGGGCCTACACAATACAACCCCCCACAAGTCACCCCATTTTAAAAACTGCACCCCTCAAAGTATTCAAAAAAGCATTTAGAAAGTTTATTAACCCTTTAGACGTTTCACAGGAATTAAACCAAAGTAGTGGTGAAATGTACAATTAAATTTTCAATAATTATATGCTTTATATAGGGCTTAAATTGTCCTTTTGTAAATGATAACGACTGTGCAGTATTTGTATATTTCTTTTTTTTTGCCTTTAAATAGCAAGTCCCTATGGAAAAACACTGCTCCAGGACACCTTCATCCTACAGCTTATTCCCAAGTCATTCACATTACAACCAGTCCCTTGCTGTAACAATACTATATTATATATGTATATTATTATGTTTCTGAATGACACATGAGAAGTAATCTTTCCTTTCCCTCATTTCTCTTCTCTCTGCTTAGCTATACCTATTCAAGCTTTCTCATCTCCATAATTTTCTATTTTTCCACTATAAGAAAGCATGAGAATATATTCTAATTTTGGCTTCAGTGAATAGAACCTGATAAGAAATGCATTGTGTAACAAGACTTGGGAAAGAGGCATTTAAGTACCTCTCAGAAATCACCACCTCACTCAGTCATACATTTCATTGAAGTATCCTTATACAGACGTTTTTCTTTGATTTAAACAACGTACTACTGCATATGTTTATACAGGAAAATGAGTCCAAAAAAATTGCTTGCTTTATACAGTTCAGCTTTGTCTTTTCAAATTAAAATACCGTTCATACATTCATGAAAGGCAGGAATGATATTTAAATATCTTTGTTAAACCTTTATTTTGGCTTCCTTGTATTCAGAATTCCAAATTTTTGTTATTTTTCAGTCGACATAGCTGTATGAAGTTCTGCTTTTTTGTGGGATAAGTTGCAGTTCTGGTTGTACATATAAGTTAGGATTTCATAAAAATTTATTACTTTTGGGAAATGCAAAAGAAAAAAAGACTACGCCATTTATTTATTTATTTTTTAATTCGTTTTTCTTACTCCATTGACTGATCACCTTAAAGAAAATATTAAAGGATTATTTAGACCAATGAGATTTATAGCATATCCATAAGATACTTCATAAATTTCACTTCAGAGGCCACCATTTATCAGCAGAATTATATTAAGCACACTGGCAGATGGTGCCCAAGAAAAGGAGGAAAGGAAGAAGTGAGCTTGTCTAGTATGCATGTGGCTCTTTCCATTGTAGCCTATAAGAGCAGAGCAGTGGCGTAACTACCATAGTAGCAGCCGTAGCGGCTGTTACGGGGCCCGCGGCATGAGGGGGCCCGTGTCGCTCTGCCAAGCACATTACATTATGTGCCAGGCCTGGTGGCACGGGCCCCCTCATGCCTAGTAGCATCACTAACACTAGGTATCCGGGGGGGCCGGATGCCCGGTGCTAGCCAATGCACTGCCACATTTGAATACGACGGCGATGCTGGGACCTGGATCAGGTGGTAGGAGCGCTCAGGCCGGAAGAGGATAGGGGGCGGAGCTAAAGGGAACGACGCAAGACTTCTGGCGCAGGATAGTCAGAACGGCCGAAGTACTGTCTCATAAGATGGGCGGAAGACAATCACAGGACGGGTGGAGGACGTGCAGAGGACAGGTAGATTAAGTCAAAAAGTTCAGGGGAGGAGGGAGACGTTTTTAGATAGAAAAATCTGCCTCAAAATTCCTTCAATAATTTTGAGGCAGATTTTGACCTGCCGGCAGAACACTTCTCGCGTTTTTCGGGGCTTTTTTTGGTGGCGTTTTTCGGCCATCGGGCCGTCGGCAGAAAAATGCAGCGAAAAACGCCTCTGAAAGCGCCTCCCGTTGATTTCAATGCCAAAAAACTCAGTGTGAACTTCCCCTAACACCTATACTGAAGCCTTAAGGCCCTGTTCACACAGAGTTTTTTTGCAGGCAGATTTTCACCTGCCGTTTGCCGTGTTTTTTTGCTGCGTTTTTCGTCCGCGGCCATTGAGCGCCGCGGGCAAATTTCTCTGCCTCCTATTGTCAATGGGATGTCAGAGATGTAATCGCCCAAAGATAGGGGCAAGTCGCTTCCCGTGAGCGGTTTTTACCGCTCGCTGGAAAAAAATGCCTCCGTCTCCCATTGAAAGCAATGGGAGGCGGTTTTGTCTGTTTTTTGACTCGTTTTCCGACATGGTTTCCGCGTCAAAAAGCGTGCCAAAAAACTCAGTAAGAACTCCCCCTAACACATATACTGAAGCGTGCCTGGCCCTGCCCTCTGCCACGTTATATAACTTTAAACTTCACACATATTACATTAAAGGGCAAGGTAGGAGAGAAGAAAATGATCCAGCGCTGATGGTAATTAAAAGGGAAAAACAGGTCCCATGTTTATTGAGGAAATCCTTTAAAATCAGAAGGGAGACGCAGTCCCAAGGTAGGAAGGTAGGAGTAGTTGGGGTATATACCCAAGCCTACGCGTTTCGAATGCGGTCTCCGTTCTTAGTCATGGCAGGAAAGATAATGACCGTGTGTTTGAGGCTCCACTATATGCTCGTTTATCAGCTGTTAAGGCCGATATGCAAATACCAATGATTGGGAAGATTCAGCAGGTAAGGAGTGGCTAGCTAACAGCGAATGGGTAAGTTGGAATTACGTAAATTCAACATAGTGTCATTGTGTATTTGTTTTGCACGAGAAATTACTCAAAGGCAAATAAAACTTGTAGTATGTGAATATAAATATAAATACAATACTGTTTAAGTTGAATTGAACTATTATTATTATTGTAATTATTAAAGGGGTCCTCTGGGCATTTTATATTGATGGCCCATCCTTAGGATAGACCATCAATATCAGATCAGTGGGGGTCCGTGATTGATGGGACCATAGCGTTCGTCGCCGCAGACTTTTCCCAGTTAACAAGCACAACACCATACACACACGGGGCGACTGTTCAAGTGAATGGGACTGAGCTGCAATCCTAGTCACAACTGCTACCAATGTGTACGGCGTTGTGCATGATAAACACTGAAGAGGCCAAGGCCACGAATACTTCGGCCCCTTCAAAAAAGCTGATCGGCGGGTGTGACGGGAGTTGGACCCTCACCGATCTAATATTGATAACCTATCCTAAAGATAGACCATCAATAAGAAATGTCTAGAGGACCCCTTTAACACCCTAACGACATGCCACGTACATGTACGTATAGCAGCCATCATGGGGAAGTATGGAAAGGGCTGAGTGCCCCCCATACTCAGCAGGTGTCGGCTGTATAATACAGCCCAATGTCGAAGCTATAGGGGTCGCAGTGGTCGCAATTGCGACCTGGCCCCGAAGCCAGGGGGCCCGTGGCCCAACGCGCCATGTCAATTATTAATTACTATAGTAATCGGGGTCTATGTAATAAACACAGTCCCCTATTAGTATAGTAACAATATACTTACCCTCCTCGTTCCCAAGCGCAGCTTAGGTCCTGATGTCCCGGCGCTGGATGGCGTCAGGACCTTTGCTGCGCCCAGAGCCGAAGAGAAGGGTAAGTAAAACATTAATGTCTGCTGGTGCCCTGTATCTAAGCCCTGTATCTAACGTGTGTTACTAATGGTTTTTTTTTTGTGTTTGTGATTTTTTACAGATTCAGTTGTTGGACTACATCGGATTCGATGACTACTTCGATAACTACTTTTTTTTATTCTAAATAAAATGGTTAATGAGGGTTGTGTGTTTTTTTTTTTATTTCAATGAAATATTTTTTCTATGTCTTTGTATTTTTAAAAAAAACTTTATTTCTACCTCTTTAGTAATAGCTGCTGGCTGATTGACAGCATCCATAACTAAGGAGGGGCTTAGTGTTAGCCGATGCAGAGGCTAAAACTAACCTCCATTATTACCCCGGTACCCACTGCCACCAGGGTTGCCGGGAAGAGCCGGGTATGATCCAGTACCTAACCATCTGGATAATAATGGGGGCTAGTGTTAGCCTCTCCACCGGCTAATATTAAGCCCTGCCTTTGTAATGGACACTGCCAATCAGCCAGCGGCCATTAGTAAGGTGGTAGTAATAAAGTTTAAAAAAATACATAGATAGGACATAGAAAAAATATTTTATTTAAATAAAAAAAACACCACACAACCCTTGTTAACCATTTTATTGAGAATAAAAAAAACTCAGTCGTTGAAGAAGTACTTGAATCCGAAGTAGTCCAACAACCGAACCTGTAATATATTTTTAAAAAAAGACAAAAAAAATTAGTAACACATAAAAAAGCAAAGCAATTATTATCTTACATTTCCTGGTTCAACGCTGGAGACTCAATGTCAGTGAGCTGAGTCCTATATCTAATCCTATCATGTGTGATACTGTCTGCTGAGCCATTGTATCTAATCCTACCCATAGCTATAGGGTCGTAGTGCTATAGATATGCTGTCTCCTATATATATATATATATATATACAGACACACACATACATACATACATACATACATACACGCACACACATTTTTTGGGGGATATATATTGGGGCTAAAGCCCCTGACGTTTTAAGACCTTAGTGATGCCCCTGGCTGCTAGTGCTGCATCGTTGGGTCACTTAGGAGACTAAACGATGCAGCTGAACACTGCAGGCCGACGGTCATGAGAAGTTGGGGGGGGGGTCGGGGTCCAAGAAGGACTTTTGTATCGGGGCCTATGAGCCTTTAGCTACGCCCTTGACATGGAGGGGGCAGTATGACCCTATCTACAGGGGGCTGTATGGCGCTTTATACAGGGAGGGGGCTGTATGTCTGGTGTAGGAAGGGACGTTAAGATAAATATTTAGGTGTGCATCATTTATAGATAAATCTTACGTTTTTAGATTGTTCATCTCATATCTTATGTAGAAAAGTGACTCAGTCCCTAAGTGGGAGGTTATATAAATGAGACATTAGGAATCATTAGGAAATTCATACATTGCTTAGCACTGTGGAGCTCATGCATAAAAACTGTCTCGCAGTTCATAACAATTTCATCATCACATTACCATAATTACAGTAAAGTATGGGGCCTTAAAGGGAAGGTCCCTTTTCCAACCTATCAGGATTTCAATAGCATGTTATCCTGTTCATGTTTGTAGTGATAGTGGTTTATACCGGTGACAAGGTATGAGCTGTTGACAAGTAATCTTCCTGTTTCTCCTCAATCACTGTTTGCATTCATATAATTTTTACAATCACCACTTGCCAGCGAGGTTGTCGTTTTTTTACCACCATATTTTATGTAAGTGTAGGCCAATTTCTGCTTATTAGCTATATTAACCAGTCAGACATCGACTTCCTTTTTGTGTCTTGTAGAAGATGAACAGACAAAAAAAACGTAATGTTAGGGATTAATGTTGATTTGTACTTTTCAACAAAATTGGTAAATAACCATCAGTGTAATTTGCAATCAATGAACATGAAGATAAGCACTATACTGACATTGAATTTGTGTGCTAATGTTTAGAAATAGGTTTTGGAGTGCTATGTTTAAGCCTGGTCAAGCAGACAGTAATTTCTGAATAAGAGGTATCTTTAGTTGATATGAAAAGTGGCATTGTATTTGTTCTCTAAAAGAAGAGACTTATTAAGTTTAACCTATTCCAAAATAGCACCAAATGGTCAAATGGTTGTTGCAAAAACGAAACGTCTTTTTTTTGTGAAATGCTCTATTCTGCTGCTTGAATATAAACATTAAATACATACTCAACAAGAGTGATGTTGAAATATACTAGAAAAACAATCCTGATTCTATAGTACATATCAAGCCCACTGATTAACATTGTATCAATAAGGCACCAAATGGCTCTCTATGCAATTTATTTACACTAGGCCTTGAAAATTCATGATGAACAAATGCTGTACTTCCCTACAATAACCTTCATTATGCATCAATACTGATGATTTACTGCTATAGGGTCTAGATCTCAAAAATTCTATAATGTATAGAACCGATATAAGATCTTAGTGATCATAACAATATTGACACACTGCTGTTAATACAATCCACAATCTCAATATGGCATGGTAATAATGTATGAAAACGTAGTCTATAGTAGAGATTTATTACATATGTAATATACAGGGGCGTAACTAGGAAAGACTGGGCCCCATAGCAAACTTTTGACTGGGCCCCCCCTCCCCTGGGTATCACACAACCCCCCCTTGTAGATAGTACCTCCCTGTAGATACTGCCACACAGCGCCCCCTGTAGATAGCACCATACAGCCCCCCCTGTAGATAACGCCATACAGCCCCCTGTAGATAACGCCATACAGGCCCCCCTGTAGATAATGCATACAGGCCTCCCTGTAGATAATGGCATACAGCCCCAAACCCCCTGTAGATAACACCATATAGCCCCAAACCCCCCCTTTTTTTTTAATGTGATTGTGCTAGTGGCTAAAATCTGCTGTCATGATCACTATTCCCTCTAAGCTATGTACTCTGGAAATGATAGAGTTAAATATTCTAAACTCTAGACAGGTAGAGGTGCTATGGGGCTAGTTGATCCTCATAAGGATGTTTTTTTTAACTTTTTCCTTTCCAGAGCACATAACTTAGAGGGAACACTCACATGACCACAGCAGATGTGTCAATGGCATTAGACTAAGGCAATAGTGAATACTGGCCATCAAAAAATAGAACATGTTCCAAAATTCACTGATTATGTTCTCTCCAAATCCCCTGGCTCTTCCTGCTTCATCTACGTGACATCCCTATTTTCACCTACAAGAAATCCATTGTACGTCACCTAGTCAATGCAGTTTGCTCCTGTATACCGGCTCTATGGAAGTAAGTCGAGCCACCCACGATACGCTTTTGGTTCCAAAAAATTCAGGAGGTGAAATGTATGGAGGAACTCACTGCCTCTTTGCGGAATACAAATTTCTGCGCTCATTGCATTATTGGTTGAGCTTTGAAAACTCTTCAGATTATATGTCTCTGATTCCTTAATGCATTAACTGTGCCCACCGGGACTGCTAGTGGACTTGTTCCCACATTTATCCATTTGCCCCCTTCCCCCCCCCCCCCCCCCGTTTTTTTCTTTTTCTTCTTTTCTCTTTTTTCCTTTCTGTCTCTCCTTCTTCTCATTTCCTTGTCCTTCAATATGAACTTTGTTATACGCTTTATACTGGTCTGTTGACCGTTATTGTTTTGATCACTTTCATGTTGATTTATCTCTCCAATTGTACGTTATCGCGTTATAAATATGGCTGTATTTCTATTAATGTCTTTGAAAAAATAAAGACAGAATTAAAAATGAAAATAAAATAAATAGAACATGTTCTATTTTCGTCCGTTTTCACGGCCCCACGTTCCCTATAGAAGTTATTGAAACAGTTTTTATTTGTCCGTTTTTCAGAAAGGCATCAATGTGATGTTAAAAACGTATCGGTTGCTCAGGGAAGCTCTTGCAAGGGGTTACAATTGTGTCTGTGTCTTTAGGATGTGGATATAATTGACAGTGCTGACGAGGCAAGGAAACCATTGGTTTCCTGCCCCACCATTTGGCGTTTTTTTTTTTTGTGATGCAGTCGTTGTGATCATGTCATCACACCGCTTATGTTGTTTCACTGGAGCAGGCCTCGTCAGAAAAAAACATGCCAGCATCGCTGGAGGAGAGAATGGCGTGGGAACGGGGACAGGTGAGTGTGGCACTATTTACAGGGGGCAGAGTGGCATTCTCAACTGGTGGGGTGTGGTGCTATCTACAATGTGAGTGTGGCACTATTTACAGGGGGAAGTGTGACACTATTTACATGGGCACTAATGCACTCTAAGGTCACTATCTACAGGGGAGACTGTGGTGCTATCTATATGGGCACTGTGTGTGGCACTATCTATATTAGCACTGTAGCACTATTTACAGGGTACACTGTGGCACTACCTTCATGGGCACTGTAGCACTATGTATGTGGGCACTCCCTACAGTGGGCTCTGTGGTGCTTTCTATATTGGCACTGTGTGTGGCACTGTCTACATTAGCACCATGGCACTATCTGCATGAACACTATCTACAGAGGCACCGTGGCACTATCTGCAATGGCACTATCTACAGGGGTAGATGTACAAGCCTCTCTTTATTAGTATTTTAGTTAGATCACTGGATAAATCAATTTAGAAATCTTTAGAATAGAGCCATTTTAGAAATCTTTTCTACCCTGGGTGAAGCTTAGCTGTCACATCACTGTGCGTACCTGTCCACTCACATATGGGAGGAGAAAAGTAACTATTAATCATGTGACTCATTTTCTGTTGTGGGAAAAGTGTCTCTACAGTGTTCTGCTACGATGTAGAGACAATACTGTAACCGGGGCCGGCCACAGGTTGGATGACGCACTGTGCAGCACTCACTATTGCTACCCTCCTCAAACCAAAATTCGACAACATATATATATATAGACACACGCATACTGGAACGTGTATACTGTAAATACATAAAGTCAGCTATTTAGACACAGGCAAATATATATCTACACATTTTGCAATACATACATACATACATACATACAGGTAAATATATAGACAGACATACAGACACACACACACACACACACACACACACACACACTATTACACAGACAGGAACATATACAAATACATAAAAGGCGCATGTATGCAAGCACAAAGACACATTCACATACTGACCCATATATACCCACACATATATATATATATACATACAGTGCAGATAATGTAGTAGGTATTACCTGCAGTCCTATGTGACACCACAGATAACACAGTGACAACTCTGAGTACAGGTGATGTATTGAATGTGACTTGCAGTCCTATGTAACACCGCAGATAACACAGTGATAACCCTCTGAGTACAGATAATGTAGCGGATGTCATCTTCAGTCCTATGTAACTCCACAGATAACACAGTGACAACTCTCTGAGTACAGATAATTTAGTAGATGTTACTTGCAGTCCTATGTAACACCACAGATAACACACAGTGATAACTCCCTGAGTACAGGTGATGTAGTGAATGTGACTTGCAGTCCTATGTAACACCACAGATAACACAGTGATTACCCCTTCTTGAGTACAGAAAAATTAGTAGTGTTACCTGCAGTCCTATGTAACACCACAGTGATGACGCTCTGAGTACAGATAATGTAGCGGATGTTATCTTCAGTCCTATGTAACACCACAGATAACACACTCTGATAAAACAGATAAAAACAAGGGGACATATATACAAAAACACCGAAAAAGGCCATACTTACAAATGGACACAGCCAGGTCAGAAACGCTGATGAAGGAGAGTGAGCAGATGCTTTAACTAATAATAGCCACTCCCACTAGTCTTGAGGGGAGTGGTGTGTGGTGCATGGGATGTGTAGTAAGAAATAATAAATGAATAGTGTATGTGCAAGTGTAATAATGTAAGTGAAATATAGGGGGCAGTAATGAGTAAAGTGCCTCAAAAATAAATGAATAATGGGGTGCAAGTGTGTGAAACATGGAGGGATAGTGTGTAAGTCATGAGGCGCAACGTGTATAGCCAGGTAGAAGCCTATTTGTGACGCCTTGATAATTCATAGAGCGGGCTACCCTGCTTGCTAAGCCAAACAACAACACACCATGCTCTCCCAGCATCAAAGACCTGGCTGTGTCCAAAAGAATCGAATATAAGTAATAACGCAAAATACCTGGGGTATTAGTGATCATTTTGGCCAAAAGGACGCAAGCTCGCAATCCACGACAAGGATCCCCACACTTGCGAGTCCCTAACTCCCTAACTGGAACGAAAAGCTCCATGATTACAGTACGGGACAGTTGTCCTGCAGCGAGGCAGGGACTCCTAGCATCGTACATCACTATGATGCTAGGAGCCCGGCTCCCTGCACTGTGTTCGGCCTGGGTCGTCCGGCCGAAATACGTTCCATACATTACGGACGTAACATGGTCGTGTGAACCCAGCCTAAGACACAATACCATCCATGAGTATAATTGAAAAACTAATAATGAAATGTTTATGACACTTAAATCCAATGTGCATAATAATTTGGAACACAGTGTATGTGTGTTTTTGTTTGTATATGTGTGTTTGTGTATATGTGTGTGTGTGTTTGTGTGTTTTTGTTTGTATATGTGTGTGTGTATATGTGTGTTTGTGTATATGTGTGTGTTTGTGTATATGTGTGTTTGTGTATATGTGTGTGTGTGGGTGTTTGTTTGTGTGTGCATGTATATATGTGTGTAGGTGAGTATAAGTATTGGTATTGTTCACATTGATAACTTCTTTTTGATTTTGTTGCAGATTTTGCTGTACCGATTGGACTACATCTTTGATTTTTTGGACTACTGCGTGGACCTTCGTTTTCTCAAATTTTAATAAAATGGTTAACGAGGGTTTTGTGGGGGATTTCTTATTTCAATAAAAAAAAATTGTATTTGTTTTTTTTAAAACTTTATTAGTGCCTAGATAATGGCAGTTGGCGGATTGACAGCGTCAATTATTAAGGCGGGACTTGGTGTTAGCCACTGCAGAGGCTAGCACTTACCACCATTTATTACCCCAGTATCCACTGCCACCAGGGGTGCCTGGAAAAGCTTGGTACGATCCAGTACCCGACCATCTGCCCACACTGGTTGGCCGCAGGCTGGTATTATGAGGCTGGGAAGGGCCAAAAACAGTGGATCTTCCCAACCTTATAATGCTAGGCTGCTGCTGCTGTGTTGTATCTGGCTGGTTATAAAAATGGTCGCCTCTTCACTGTAGACGTTGACACTAGCGTTTTGCGGGTACTATTTAATGAAGCTGCCTGTTGAGGACCTGTGAGGCGTCTATTTCTCAAACTAGAGACTCTAATGTACTTGTCTTGTTGCTCAGTTGTGCAGCGGGGCCTCCCACTTCTCTTTCTACTCTGGTTAGAGCCTGTTTGTGCTGTCCTCAGAAAGGAGTAGTACACACCGTTATAGGAAATCTTCAGTTTCTTGGCAATTTCTCGCATGGAATAGCCTTAATTTCTAAGAACAAGAATAGACTGTCGAGTTTCACATGAAAGCTCTCTTTTTCTAGCCATTGTGAGAGTTTAATCGAACCCACAAATGTAATGCTCCAGATTCTCAACTAGTTCAAAGGAAGGTCAGTTTTATAGCTCCTCTAAACAGCAAAACTGTTTACAGCGGTGCTAACATAATTGCACAAGGGTTTTAAAGTGTTTTCTAATCATCCATTGGCCTTCTAACACAGTTAGCAAACACAATGTACCATTAGAACACT